>NC_090442.1:556578040-557178040 GCF_031143425.1 Pleurodeles waltl
TCCATTCCAGCATTTGTGACCCCAAGGCATCATGGTAAATGCAGTCATTAGCACAAATTTGAACAGAGTTTTAAAAGTTTTTCACCATAAGTTGGTGCGGCGAGTGCCGTATCTTCGGACACGTGTTTCTGGCTATTTGGCCGTCGTCAGCGAAGAGCAACGTGTAGCTGGCGGGGTTGCTTGAAATGCCGCCTTGAAAGTATTCACAGGTTTAAGTACCACTCAAGAAGGCGCACAGGTGCTTCACCCGAGCTCGTCAGCTCAGAGGCTCACGGGAGCCTTAATTACAACAGTCAAAATGGGGAGCACCCTGTCTTCCATTCCAGCATTTGTGACCCCAAGGCATCATGGTAAATGCAGTCATTAGCACAAATTTGAAAAGAGTTTTAAAAGTTTTTCACCATAAGTTGGTGCGGCGAGTGCCGTATCTTCGGACACGTGTTTCTGGCTATTTGGCCGTCGTCAGCGAAGAGCAACGTGTAGCTGGCGGGGTTGCTTGAAATGCCGCCTTGAAAGTATTCACAGGTTTAAGTACCACTCAAGAAGGCGCACAGGTGCTTCACCCGAGCTCGTCAGCTCAGAGGCTCACGGGAGCCTTAATTACAACAGTCAAAATGGGGAGCACCCTGTCTTCCATTCCAGCATTTGTGACCCCAAGGCATCATGGTGAATGCAGTCATTAGCACAAATTTGAACAGAGTTTTAAAAGTTTTTCACCATAAGTTGGTGCGGCGAGTGCCGTATCTTCGGACACGTGTTTCTGGCTATTTGGCCGTCGTCAGCGAAGAGCAACGTGTAGCTGGCGGGGTTGCTTGAAATGCCGCCTTGAAAGTATTCACAGGTTTAAGTACCACTCAAGAAGGCGCACAGGTGCTTCACCCGAGCTCGTCAGCTCAGAGGCTCACGGGAGCCTTAATTACAACAGTCAAAATGGGGAGCACCCTGTCTTCCATTCCAGCATTTGTGACCCCAAGGCATCATGGTAAATGCAGTCATTAGCACAAATTTGAACAGAGTTTTAAAAGTTTTTCACCATAAGTTGGTGCGGCGAGTGCCGTATCTTCGGACACGTGTTTCTGGCTATTTGGCCGTCGTCAGCGAAGAGCAACTTGTAGCTGGCGGGGTTGCTTGAAATGCCGCCTTGAAAGTATTCACAGGTTTAAGTACCACTCAAGAAGGCGCACAGGTGCTTCACCCGAGCTCGTCAGCTCAGAGGCTCACGGGAGCCTTAATTACAACAGTCAAAATGGGGAGCACCCTGTCTTCCATTCCAGCATTTGTGACCCCAAGGCATCATGGTAAATGCAGTCATTAGCACAAATTTGAACAGAGTTTTAAAAGTTTTTCACCATAAGTTGGTGCGGCGAGTGCCGTATCTTCGGACACGTGTTTCTGGCTATTTGGCCGTCGTCAGCGAAGAGCAACGTGTAGCTGGCGGGGTTGCTTGAAATGCCGCCTTGAAAGTATTCACAGGTTTAAGTACCACTCAAGAAGGCGCACAGGTGCTTCACCCGAGCTCGTCAGCTCAGAGGCTCACGGGAGCCTTAATTACAACAGTCAAAATGGGGAGCACCCTGTCTTCCATTCCAGCATTTGTGAGCCCAAGGCATCATGGTAAATGCAGTCATTAGCACAAATTTGAACAGAGTTTTAAAAGTTTTTCACCATAAGTTGGTGCGGCGAGTGCCGTATCTTCGGACACGTGTTTCTGGCTATTTGGCCGTCGTCAGCGAAGAGCAACGTGTAGCTGGCGGGGTTGCTTGAAATGCCGCCTTGAAAGTATTCACAGGTTTAAGTACCACTCAAGAAGGCGCACAGGTGCTTCACCCGAGCTCGTCAGCTCAGAGGCTCACGGGAGCCTTAATTACAACAGTCAAAATGGGGAGCACCCTGTCTTCCATTCCAGCATTTGTGACCCCAAGGCATCATGGTAAATGCAGTCATTAGCACAAATTTGAACAGAGTTTTAAAAGTTTTTCACCATAAGTTGGTGCGGCGAGTGCCGTATCTTCGGACACGTGTTTCTGGCTATTTGGCCGTCGTCAGCGAAGAGCAACGTGTAGCTGGCGGGGTTGCTTGAAATGCCGCCTTGAAAGTATTCACAGGTTTAAGTACCACTCAAGAAGGCGCACAGGTGCTTCACCCGAGCTCGTCAGCTCAGAGGCTCACGGGAGCCTTAATTACAACAGTCAAAATGGGGAGCACCCTGTCTTCCATTCCAGCATTTGTGACCCCAAGGCATCATGGTAAATGCAGTCATTAGCACAAATTTGAACAGAGTTTTAAAAGTTTTTCACCATAAGTTGGTGCGGCGAGTGCCGTATCTTCGGACACGTGTTTCTGGCTATTTGGCCGTCGTCAGCGAAGAGCAACGTGTAGCTGGCGGGGTTGCTTGAAATGCCGCCTTGAAAGTATTCACAGGTTTAAGTACCACTCAAGAAGGCGCACAGGTGCTTCACCCGAGCTCGTCAGCTCAGAGGCTCACGGGAGCCTTAATTACAACAGTCAAAATGGGGAGCACCCTGTCTTCCATTCCAGCATTTGTGACCCCAAGGCATCATGGTAAATGCAGTCATTAGCACAAATTTGAACAGAGTTTTAAAAGTTTTTCACCATAAGTTGGTGCGGCGAGTGCCGTATCTTCGGACACGTGTTTCTGGCTATTTGGCCGTCGTCAGCGAAGAGCAACGTGTAGCTGGCGGGGTTGCTTGAAATGCCGCCTTGAAAGTATTCACAGGTTTAAGTACCACTCAAGAAGGCGCACAGGTGCTTCACCCGAGCTCGTCAGCTCAGAGGCTCACGGGAGCCTTAATTACAACAGTCAAAATGGGGAGCACCCTGTCTTCCATTCCAGCATTTGTGACCCCAAGGCATCATGGTAAATGCAGTCATTAGCACAAATTTGAACAGAGTTTTAAAAGTTTTTCACCATAAGTTGGTGCGGCGAGTGCCGTATCTTCGGACACGTGTTTCTGGCTATTTGGCAGTCGTCAGCGAAGAGCAACGTGTAGCTGGCGGGGTTGCTTGAAATGCCGCCTTGAAAGTATTCACAGGTTTAAGTACCACTCAAGAAGGCGCACAGGTGCTTCACCCGAGCTCGTCAGCTCAGAGGCTCACGGGAGCCTTAATTACAACAGTCAAAATGGGGAGCACCCTGTCTTCCATTCCAGCATTTGTGACCCCAAGGCATCATGGTAAATGCAGTCATTAGCACAAATTTGAACAGAGTTTTAAAAGTTTTTCACCATAAGTTGGTGCGGCGAGTGCCGTATCTTCGGACACGTGTTTCTGGCTATTTGGCCGTCGTCAGCGAAGAGCAACGTGTAGCTGGCGGGGTTGCTTGAAATGCCGCCTTGAAAGTATTCACAGGTTTAAGTACCACTCAAGAAGGCGCACAGGTGCTTCACCCGAGCTCGTCAGCTCAGAGGCTCACGGGAGCCTTAATTACAACAGTCAAAATGGGGAGCACCCTGTCTTCCATTCCAGCATTTGTGACCCCAAGGCATCATGGTAAATGCAGTCATTAGCACAAATTTGAACAGAGTTTTAAAAGTTTTTCACCATAAGTTGGTGCGGCGAGTGCCGTATCTTCGGACACGTGTTTCTGGCTATTTGGCCGTCGTCAGCGAAGAGCAACGTGTAGCTGGCGGGGTTGCTTGAAATGCCGCCTTGAAAGTATTCACAGGTTTAAGTACCACTCAAGAAGGCGCACAGGTGCTTCACCTGAGCTCGTCAGCTCAGAGGCTCACGGGAGCCTTAATTACAACAGTCAAAATGGGGAGCACCCTGTCTTCCATTCCAGCATTTGTGACCCCAAGGCATCATGGTAAATGCAGTCATTAGCACAAATTTGAACAGAGTTTTAAAAGTTTTTCACCATAAGTTGGTGCGGCGAGTGCCGTATCTTTGGACACGTGTTTCTGGCTATTTGGCCGTCGTCAGCGAAGAGCAACGTGTAGCTGGCGGGGTTGCTTGAAATGCCGCCTTGAAAGTATTCACAGGTTTAAGTACCACTCAAGAAGGCGCACAGGTGCTTCACCCGAGCTCGTCAGCTCAGAGGCTCACGGGAGCCTTAATTACAACAGTCAAAATGGGGAGCACCCTGTCTTCCATTCCAGCATTTGTGACCCCAAGGCATCATGGTAAATGCAGTCATTAGCACAAATTTGAACAGAGTTTTAAAAGTTTTTCACCATAAGTTGGTGCGGCGAGTGCCGTATCTTCGGACACGTGTTTCTGGCTATTTGGCCGTCGTCAGCGAAGAGCAACGTGTAGCTGGCGGGGTTGCTTGAAAAGCCGCCTTGAAAGTATTCACAGGTTTAAGTACCACTCAAGAAGGCGCACAGGTGCTTCACCCGAGCTCGTCAGCTCAGAGGCTCACGGGAGCCTTAATTACAACAGTCAAAATGGGGAGCACCCTGTCTTCCATTCCAGCATTTGTGACCCCAAGGCATCATGGTAAATGCAGTCATTAGCACAAATTTGAACAGAGTTTTAAAAGTTTTTCACCATAAGTTGGTGCGGCGAGTGCCGTATCTTCGGACACGTGTTTCTGGCTATTTGGCCGTCGTCAGCGAAGAGCAACGTGTAGCTGGCGGGGTTGCTTGAAATGCCGCCTTGAAAGTATTCACAGGTTTAAGTACCACTCAAGAAGGCGCACAGGTGCTTCACCCGAGCTCGTCAGCTCAGAGGCTCACGGGAGCCTTAATTACAACAGTCAAAATGGGGAGCACCCTGTCTTCCATTCCAGCATTTGTGACCCCAAGGCATCATGGTAAATGCAGTCATTAGCACAAATTTGAACAGAGTTTTAAAAGTTTTTCACCATAAGTTGGTGCGGCGAGTGCCGTATCTTCGGACACGTGTTTCTGGCTATTTGGCCGTCGTCAGCGAAGAGCAACGTGTAGCTGGCGGGGTTGCTTGAAATGCCGCCTTGAAAGCTCCCGTGAGCCTCTGAGCTGACGAGCTCGGGTGAAGCACCTGTGCGCCTTCTTGAGTGGTACTTAAACCTGTGAATACTTTCAAGGCGGCATTTCAAGCAACCCCGCCAGCTACACGTTGCTCTTCGCTGACGACGGCCAAATAGCCAGAAACACGTGTCCGAAGATACGGCACTCGCCGCACCAACTTATGGTGAAAAACTTTTAAAACTCTGTTCAAATTTGTGCTAATGACTGCATTTACCATGATGCCTTGGGGTCACAAATGCTGGAATGGAAGACAGGG
Source organism: Pleurodeles waltl (assembly GCF_031143425.1). Lineage (NCBI taxonomy): Eukaryota > Metazoa > Chordata > Amphibia > Caudata > Salamandridae > Pleurodeles > Pleurodeles waltl. Next base: position 556,583,267 of record NC_090442.1, read on the forward strand.
TGCTCCCCATTTTGACTGTTGTAATTAAGGCTCCCGTGAGCCTCTGAGCTGACGAGCTCGGGTGAAGCACCTGTGCGCCTTCTTGAGTGGTACTTAAACCTGTGAATACTTTCAAGGCGGCATTTCAAGCAACCCCGCCAGCTACACGTTGCTCTTCGCTGACGACGGCCAAATAGCCAGAAACACGTGTCCGAAGATACGGCACTCGCCGCACCAACTTATGGTGAAAAACTTTTAAAACTCTGTTCAAATTTGTGCTAATGACTGCATTTACCATGATGCCTTGGGGTCACAAATGCTGGAATGGAAGACAGGGTGCTCCCCATTTTGACTGTTGTAATTAAGGCTCCCGTGAGCCTCTGAGCTGACGAGCTCGGGTGAAGCACCTGTGCGCCTTCTTGAGTGGTACTTAAACCTGTGAATACTTTCAAGGCGGCATTTCAAGCAACCCCGCCAGCTACACGTTGCTCTTCGCTGACGACGGCCAAATAGCCAGAAACATGTGTCCGAAGATACGGCACTCGCCGCACCAACTTATGGTGAAAAACTTTTAAAACTCTGTTCAAATTTGTGCTAATGACTGCATTTACCATGATGCCTTGGGGTCACAAATGCTGGAATGGAAGACAGGGTGCTCCCCATTTTGACTGTTGTAATTAAGGCTCCCGTGAGCCTCTGAGCTGACGAGCTCGGGTGAAGCACCTGTGCGCCTTCTTGAGTGGTACTTAAACCTGTGAATACTTTCAAGGCGGCATTTCAAGCAACCCCGCCAGCTACACGTTGCTCTTCGCTGACGACGGCCAAATAGCCAGAAACACGTGTCCGAAGATACGGCACTCGCCGCACCAACTTATGGTGAAAAACTTTTAAAACTCTGTTCAAATTTGTGCTAATGACTGCATTTACCATGATGCCTTGGGGTCACAAATGCTGGAATGGAAGACAGGGTGCTCCCCATTTTGACTGTTGTAATTAAGGCTCCCGTGAGCCTCTGAGCTGACGAGCTCGGGTGAAGCACCTGTGCGCCTTCTTGAGTGGTACTTAAACCTGTGAATACTTTCAAGGCGGCATTTCAAGCAACCCCGCCAGCTACACGTTGCTCTTCGCTGACGACGGCCAAATAGCCAGAAACACGTGTCCGAAGATACGGCACTCGCCGCACCAACTTATGGTGAAAAACTTTTAAAACTCTGTTCAAATTTGTGCTAATGACTGCATTTACCATGATGCCTTGGGGTCACAAATGCTGGAATGGAAGACAGGGTGCTCCCCATTTTGACTGTTGTAATTAAGGCTCCCGTGAGCCTCTGAGCTGACGAGCTCGGGTGAAGCACCTGTGCGCCTTCTTGAGTGGTACTTAAACCTGTGAATACTTTCAAGGCGGCATTTCAAGCAACCCCGCCAGCTACACGTTGCTCTTCGCTGACGACGGCCAAATAGCCAGAAACACATGTCCGAAGATACGGCACTCGCCGCACCAACTTATGGTGAAAAACTTTTAAAACTCTGTTCAAATTTGTGCTAATGACTGCATTTACCATGATGCCTTGGGGTCACAAATGCTGGAATGGAAGACAGGGTGCTCCCCATTTTGACTGGTATAAATAATTATACTTTAATGTTTAAATAATGTTTAAATGGTACATACATATTTATTGTTTAATTATGAAACATTTTAGTTAATTCAGCGGAGTTGCGGTGTCCGTGTGACCAAATAATTTGCAGAGTTCTGCAAGTGGCAGAGTGTGTTAGGTCACGCCGTTCGCGCTGACTTTTAGTGCCAGGTGTTAGGTCCACACTGAAAAATCAGCGCAAATGGCACCACGCAAAGTGCAAGAAGTTGCTGCTTCTTTTCTTCCACTCAAGTAGATTTCAAGCGGCACCTTCCTCAACGCAAACGGAAGGTTTCTCAACCCAAGCAGTAACGACCATCTGTGATCACACACGTTGAGAAATCTCGCTGGGAGGCGGTCTGAGTAAGATTTTCCTCTCTCACACTCGCTTGCTTAACGTTGGCGAGCGCAAATGAGGAAACAAACTTAGTTATGCTGACTTTTTCGGAACCCTGCACTATAAGCGGAGCGGGAAGAACTCTCCAAACTCCGCAAGCGGAGCAGAGTTCACCGCCCACCTCTAATATTAATAGCTTTTTTGTGAAATAAAATTATTTGTAACAATACATGTTATTAAATATAATTAAATGATTGAATATATTTGCATACATTCCGTCTATTAATAATGTAAAATAATTTTTTTACTTTAGGGCATAGTTTAGTTTTAATTTAAATATGAGAAAAATAATTTTCATTTAATTTAGTATATTTTTATAAGTTAAATATTTATTTAAAAATTAGGTTAATAGTGCTGTAGCATTTGTTTTCTTTAGTTCTACATCTCAAATGAAAATAGAAAATGAATTCATATTCATATTTAGCATAATGTGTTTCATAAACGTTTCCTTAATTGAATAAACTTTGTAATTATTTCTATACTTTACCAGCCACAGTAGTAGAAGTCTCCTCATAGTAAAGTATAGGCACCAAATGACATCTTAATGACATCATTTGAGATTCATAAGTAACGTCATTAATGGTGTAATTTAATATGTGAGATCAAAAGTAGTGCATGACAGGGTTAACCAACTAAACCATAACTGATGAATTTAAGTGTTTTTTTTTCTTAATTTACATTTTTGTCTCTCTCTTTCACCTAACTATAACATCACAAACATTTGTTTTTTTTTGTGATTTTTTTTATCATATTCAAGTTCTAGTATGTGCAAAAACTTCTTCAGGCAGCCAAGTCCACTATACTTGGACTAAAACTGTGCTCAGCAGGGTTTGGGTGCATGGTCTGTACTCTGTCCATGACCTATGACCAACCCTTCTGCCAGCGTCCAAACTGACCCCACCTGAAAACAAGCTGTAATTGTGTGCAGAGAAGATGGAACTCAGGGCTTTGCTCCTGGTCAATTTGACATGTTATTTTTTAGTACTTAAACTTACTTTTGTTGCATTTTTTTATTTAATTTTTTATAACAATGGTGAACTATGTTTTAACTTTTTGATTATTTTTCATTTTGGTTTTTGTACAAGTCTTTGTGTTAGTGTTTCAGATTGTTCTGCATTTCTTTTGGAAAATAAATGTATTTGTTTCACCAGAAACTACGACCTGCAGATGTTATTTGTAATATGTAGAAAAGCACTGTTTTTCATTTTCGTCTTCTTCTTCATGCCACTGTGCTTGAGTGGTTCAGTTTCAAATCCTTGTGCCCCTTGATGTCCTGTATCCATTTTAGAGGAGTTCCTGGGTTAAAGGACATAACCTGCAGATGCTTCCACATACTGCTTGTACCCACAGAGCACTGTCCTTGTTCCCAATTGTGTGGCACCTGATTAAACAAAACGCAAGCCACATTTTGCTCTTTTCGTTTTCCTAGCTAGAACTAAAGCATTTCCATACCATCGATTCCCTTTTGGGGCTAGATGAATGTGCTACTGTTGATGCTGATAACAGCAGTATGATGTAAGCATCCTGTGAGACTCCAGCATTGGCACAGCCTGTGGATGGAGTAGTAGGTTGCTGCTACTCTGGAGTTTGAACATAAACTATAGTGGAGTAGGAATCACAAGACAATAACCTTCCTAAATGGTGTTCAGCAAATTGCTCTTTGCTTTTTTCTTTTAAGCATGTGAGCTTATTTTTATTCAGTAGTGTACTCTGAGTGGCTAATCAAATGATTGCATTCATTTTAATTTTTACTTTGATGCCATATTAGTGCTGCAACAATCCTGCAGCATCAATTGATACAAAGGTAGAGTGTTGCACTACTCTTGTCAGTCTGTTACCTCATTGTCTGGGCCTCACAGTACCAAATAAACACCCTTTCGTGGTGGCTACTGAGGGTTTCATGACAAGTCCAATAAGTATGAGAATTTGTAAGTAACAGAAAACAGTGGCTGTGTACGAAGTTCGCGCCTCCTTTACATATGTATATTGTAGTCAAACCAACACAGTCAATACATTAATAACAAGTAACACAACAGGTGTCCAACTGGTAAGCATTCAGCCACAGAGAATGCAGATGGTATCATTTGAAGTTCAAATGATACTTGAAAGTTCATATGTATGTACCAAGGCACACCATATACATCCAATTCTTGATGTTGTATCAGTAAAGATTCCAATTGAAAATTGATGTATAGTAGTATTTTCATCCAATTTTTCCATATGGTGATATCCATCATACATCAAGAGAAACAACAGCCAACACTTGTTTCATCAACATGACTTCCTCAAGGCTGTAAGGTATATTTACAAGAAAAATGATATTACTCTATACATATATACACATCTAAATGTATAGTACTAACACAGAAAAAGAGGAAAAAGTGAAGTAAAAAAAGAAAAAATAGAAAACCAGTGATGCTAAAAAAGAGAACAAAAAACCATTGTCAATGGTGCATACCCAGAATGGGCCATACGTGCAGTGCCTTTTATTTATGTATAGGAGCAAATATTAATAAAAAATATAGAAGTTGAAAATCGGTTTGAGTGCCCTTGGTTAGTGCTATGCGATAAAGTCATAATACAATGAAGTGCTGACAAGGAAAAGCCTCAAAGTAGTGGTGAAGATAATTCCCCAGAAAGCCCATGTAGGTGAGGCGAAATTGAGAACAGAATAAGGACCTACCAAAAGAAAAATGCGTTTCCAAGTATCAAATGTTTTGAAGATGCTAATTCATTAGCACCAAAACATCCTAATAGTGCATTTCTTGAGATGATTTGTTGGAAGCCGGTAAATTAAACAATAGACACGTCCATGATAAGCCTACAGGAGAAGTAAAAACAACCATGGAAAAAAGGTGTAGAGAGCAAAAACACCGACCAATAATCAAACAACTTGTCCATATGAGACCAAAATTTCCAAAAGCTAAGAAGGTTGTTTTTCCCTAACACAAATAATACCAAAATTGTGCAGTAAATGTTTCCCAGAACATATAAGTTTTACAACATCCGGCTATGGACACGGTTGTGTAAAATCAAGCATATATTGTATATTTAATGAATGCCCACATCAGCAATATATAATGTAGTATACTTCTGGAGAATTGTGAATATCCAAGTTTGGAACTCATAAGCCATAAAACAGCATGTCACAGGCGGCGACAGCTAATGTAATGATCTAACTATCAACAATTACAAGGTGTCCTGGGTATACGTATATCTAGAGAGGCCAATATAGCTCTATGTCAAAAAAATAATTGCAAAGTAGGTGGTGGTAATCATTTACAAGATGTAAAGTCTGATCCAAAATTAAACGTGGATACCAATACACAAAAACTGTATGGGTGAGAAAGCACAACATCCCGCTAAACCTAAAAACATAGCGTGCTTACGGCATTATTCAGTCAGGCTACAAAGCGTTTCCTGCTTTAACAATCAAACTATTCCATGTAAAAAGATCATTTGTAGACTACGCGATGCAGGTACTAATTAGAACATCCCAGATCCCAAAGTTACCTGTCAGAGCATGAGTATTTGTTCAAACGCCAAGTATCAGTAGCGCGGGATGCCACCATGTTCCTTTTTAAAAGCACACTTGTCATAGTCATAGAAAGCGGACTTCCAGCGGTCAAAGAAACAGGCGTAGGAAGGTAACCCTAGTCTCATTACATTCGGTAAAGCTACAAAACAAGTCGTAACAAGCATAGAGAAAGGACTGGAAATGACAAGCATGTCAATACTGAATTACAAGCAATTAAACAAAGTCCTGAAAATTACGAAGTGAATAACAAAAATAGAGAATATGTTAATAAGTGAAAGCCCAAACGATTCCACAAGAGATGTAGATAAAGGCAGTAGGAACCAAAGTGTGGTAAGTGAATAGTAAAGCCCAAACAAAGGCAGATGGATGAATAATCTGCACACAAAATATCACGATATATTGATCAACAATAAAAATCAAACATTTGCATAGTCCGAATTTAGAAAGATACATATGAAAGGGCTGCATTGTGAGAACAGAATAATTAAATGATCTCAGTCTCCTTAAATGGCATCTAATGGCACACATATTGTATTAGATATACAAGTATAATTGTATACCATACATGAGCATTACAAGAAAACATGAAGATCCTTCTCTGTGTTCAGCCCTTTTTCTACTGCTCTCAATTTAAGGATCCATTTGCTTTCCAAACGTCTCAGCATCAAAGTATTATTGCCACCTCGTGGACATACGCCCAATGTCTCAATACCATGTACAGAGATACCCAGAACTTCTCTTGTTCCGTGTACGGAATTGTAATGTGTTTCCAAAGGATAGTCTGGATTATTGTTCTTTATAGCCCTAATGTGTTCCTGGATTCTCTCCTTAAAGGACCTAATAGTGCTGCCAACATAGATGAGTTTATAAGAGCATATTATGCAATATACAATGTTTTAGTATTACAGTTCATGAATTTGGAAATTTTGTCTGATGCTTTAGTATTATATTGGAAGGTCACTATTTAATCAAGCACAAATCCACAGATATTACAGTGTCCACACTTATGGAAACCCACTGGCTACCCAGCCATGTTTTATTAGTCGTCGCTTGGAAAAAAAACTATGGCATAGACGGTCACGTAATGTCCTTCCTCTACTGTATATCACTTTAGGTCTAGCCGTAATACCTTTTTCCAATGTATTATCTGCTGACAACAATGACCAATTCTGTTGAATGATTTTGTGGATTTGAGAGCTTAAAGTGCTATAAGGGAAAATAGGAGACAGATTGTTGCATGACAAACGTGGACCTTTTGTCCTGGCAGTAAGAAGTGTATGTCATTTGATCTTGTGAATTCTCTTACTTGTATTATTCAGCAGGGTTTTAGTGTAGCCATGTGACAATAGCTGACATTTCAAGCATTGAAATTCCTCCAAAAAAGTATCATCTTGGCTACAGTTACGTCAAATTCTAACACGGTTGTGGTTTGTATTGAATTTTCTTCATTTCAGGTGTCACTGTACCAGAAAAGTGACACTGCTTAACTAATGAGTCCCTATAAAACCAGTTTATTGGTTCGTATGACTGCATTCATGCAATCTGAAGTAGTTCCAGCCTCAAAACCTGCACTAGAAATTTATAAAAGACTTGTTTAACACCTTGTGCAATCTGTCATTTGTTTATTAGACATTCCTCCATTTTGGCAGGAAAGAGGTGACTCAATAACCAGCACCACCACGCCAACAACCTTCTACCCACCTGATTACAAGTCAAAAATCGCCAACAGCGGTCTTCCATGGCAGAAAACCATTGGTGGTCCGAACCGCTGTGCTAAGAACTCACTACTGTCAGAACAGAACACCACATTGGACAGTTCAAATATCCCACACCTGACACACACACACACACACCAGGCACACCTACTCACTGCACTATATAATACACCCACACACAACCCACAATCCTTTGGGATGAAAACGACCAGCACAAACTCAAAGAAGCCACAATCTCATAACTTGTACATACATCACAACTACACACAAACACCACAACCTACCAGCACTCACAACAAAACACCCCCACCTCACCAAGCACCCCACACACACAATACCACCCCCAGCCACAACACAACCACTATGTCACGTCAAAAACACCCACCCTTCAGTGACAATGAGTTGAGGGTCATGGTGGATTAAATCCTCAGGGTAAAGCCACAACTCTTAGGAGGCCAGGTACAGCAAACATCCATAGCCAGGAAAATGGAGTTATGGCAGAGAATAGTCAACAGGATCAACTCAGTGGACAACCTTCCACGCACAAGGGAGGCCATCAGGAAGAGGTAGAACGTTGTACGGGGGAAGGTGTGTTCCATTGCTTCACAACACCAGATAGCCGTGATGAAGAATGGCAGTGGGCCCCCACCTCCTCCCATGGAGTTCACACCATGGGAGGAGAAGGTCTTGAACATAATGGATCCTGAGGGCCTGACAGGAATACTCGGAGGACTGGACTCTGGTGAGTAACTACCACTCCCCTGGCACTAATTCAACCTGTCCAGCATGCCTCCTCACCACCTGAACACTCCCCAATTCACCCCATCTCCCACTACACCTCCCACCTAATCACCTAATGCCCCACTCCTGCATGCCACACCACCACCCCGCCTCAATGCCCACACAGTCCCCGGCCATGTACAGGGATACCACAGCCAATTACCATCACTACAACTCTCACAATGCACCAGCCCATCTACATCAAAACCTGCAATGTGCACTTCACATCACATCTGTTGCATGTATGACTATTGCTCTAGCTACACCAACTGGATGCTTTGACTGAGGACCACTAAATAGCAATGACAACAATGAAATGGCTCAACACAATGCCAAACAACTCAAAACACAGAACCAGCTCTGTCACCAAACCTAAGGGCCACTTATCCGGAGCAACAACCCTAAAATGGACTGATCATGAGCATGAAGCTAAGTAGGTACACTCCATGCACAGACAGGATGAGCAACCTTGCATACACACATACACACATACCCTCCTCCCACCTGGACACCATTTTGCAATGCACAGCTAGAAAGCCAGAATGGCCACCAGGTAACAGTTCACACCTGTCATGTGAACCATCACACAGGAACAGGACCCACCCACTGAGCTAAAGGTACCATACCTGGTTCACAACAACCCCTATGGAGAATGGTACATATGTCACTATCCACTATCCACAAACTGTGTTAGCACTGCTTCACCTGTCCTTTCCATTGCTGGGAATTAAATCAAGCCACTGTATGTATCAGACAGAATGCCAATAACACCTCCACCATTTAACATTCTCTCATTCCACCCACAAGCACTCCTGCCACTGTCACCACGCAGAAATACCAGAGATAGCCAGGACCCAGTGAGGACAAAACCACTGGATGTTTGGACAGTGATGACCTACCTGGCCCATCTGGGACCGCTGGTCAGTCTACCACTCCATGCCTCACCATGCCCACATCACCCCTTCCACACTGTGGCACCACTATCTCAGCCAACCCTACGTCCCCAAACCTGTGCCCCAAGGACTGTTCAATCAATTGTGTGCCCCACAATAGAGGGACCTGAGTCGACCCCTCACACCCAAGACAATGAAGTTCCTTCTAACACTGGGAGTGGGCACACCTTGCCAGGGGCACAGGCACATGGGGACAGGGAGCATGGGAGGGGACCTGTGGGCCAGAGGACAGGGCATCACCAATGTCCTGGAAGCATATCAACAATCCCAGGACAGGATGGGTCAGATCATAACCATGTTGCAGGAAAACCAGAGGCGATAGAGGGAATACCAACAGGCAGGCCCACAATGCCACCATGGCCTCCATTGCAGGGGTGCTCAGGGACATCAACACCACCCTGCAACATCACATCAGAGCCTTATACATCTGTGGCTGCTAGTGGAATGGAGTCCTCAGGCACCACTCCCTCTGTAGCTGAAGAACCCCCCCGGATCCGTTCTCACAAATGTGGACGTCCACTCAAACATCCATCTCCAGCAGATGCCAAGACCAAACCCACTGCCAGGAAGTGACCTTCTCCTGATTACTCTCCCTTGTGCGCCACTGAGACACCTGTTGACTGTTCAATGGCATTACTCCATCTTCCAATGGCCCATGGACACTGGACCTGTGCTACCAACAGCTTTGCCACAAACTCTGAGGATTCCATCTACCATGACCCCATTCATCACCTGTTTGCCACTGTCTGCACAATAAATCCAACATATCACAGCTACAGCATTTGTGTCTTTCTTTTACATAAGCAAATGTTTAGTCTGCAAAATGTTTTGTGGGTATGGCCCCCTAATACAAAAGGCAGTGTACTGGACTGCAGAGGGAGGCATCCTCTGCAGGAGACACAGTACAACAGATATGTCCCAGGATAGATGTAAGGGAGTCACTAGTACAGCCACACACCAGAGTATATCCATTTATCCAACCTGCAAAAAGTCCATGACAAAGACTACCATCAGGATAGTAGGTATGGTGCCACACAAAGTACATATGCAGTTCATAGTTGGCGTGCCCATTCGGGGTAGCCATCTAAACAGGGCACAACAGATATCACTTCTACATCAACAGTCTCAATCAATACATCACAAAACTCTGTAGCTGGCATCTGTCCTGGGCAAAACTCTACTCTGTGAACAGTAACCAAAAGCTAATGAACATGAATGGCTCAAGCAATTGGTAGGAGAGCCAAAGAATAACAGTACACAGTCATTCACTGGAATGACATGGGAAAAGGGGAATGCAGTACTCATAGCACAATACAGGCCTGTCCATAGGAGATGTGAATCTTGCAACCTGCAGAGAGTACAGATGGTAGAGATGATACATTTTCAGTCAGCATCTTACGGGCATTAAGTCACCTCCCACAACACACACATAGGGATAGGAACACGTTACACCACCAGTGATAATCCAAATCAGAAGGAGGACCATTGACAGCAAACTATGTTGAAATAGTACACCTGCAAATACACACACATCATACCTGTATGTTACTAGAAGTACTGATTGATTAGCTCAGCCCTAGAGTGAGCTGCACCTTCTTCATCTGCCTCCTTATCACTTTCCACTTCTGCATCACCAGCCACTGGTCCAGCGGCCTCCTCCTCCTCATCATCATCATCAGCTAGTAAGAGTATCAGACGTCTCAGGGCCAGATTTTGGAGCATGCAGTAAGCCACTATGATCTGGCATATCTTTTGGGGACTGTAGAGGAGGGCACATCTAGAGACCTGCAGGCGCCTGAATCTGGCCTTCAGTAGGCCAAATGTCCTTTCTATTTCATGCCTCGTCCTGCCATTGGCCTCATTGAAACTGAGTTCCCCTTCAGTGGCAGGGTACCTCACTGGTGTCAACAGCCAGGGAAGGTTAGGATAGCCAGAGTCACTTGTGTGCACAAAGGTAGGACCTGTTACAATACAGGTACAGCCACAGGGAATAATGTAATGAAAGGTGCCATAACAAAGACACACACCCAAATGCATTGGTACCAGTGAGCTGAGCCCTCTCTCTCTCTGTAGGGGGACATTGCTGTTTCTGCACAGATGCAGGAAACTTGTCTGTCACTTGGGGGATGTATTGGTCTGCCAAACATACCACCTGAACATTGATGGAGTGGTAGTTTTTCCTGCTCATATACACCTGATCATTGGCACTGGAAGAGACCGAGGCTAAATGGGTGCCATCTATGGCCTCTATCACATGAGGGATGTGTCCTACTTCATAGAAGTCCGCCTTCACATAGGCCAAATCCCATCTTCGGAGGAACTTGATGTAGCTGTCCAAGTGTTTCAAGAAAGCACACAGTACATACTTCAACCCAAAACTGACCATGGGCTGTGACATTCCTGCTGGAAGCACACTGTAATCTGAAAGGAGCCTCTGGCAAGAAAGTGTAGCACCGACAGAAGTTGAACTATGGGAGGGATAGCATAGGGATTACGTATGGCAGGCAATAGATCTGGCTTCAACTGGGTACATAGATCTATGATGGTCTGACGATTCAGACGATAGGTCTGAAGGTTATGCCACTCATCCAGGGTTGCAAGGTCCACCATTGGACGGTACACTGGTGCATGTCTCAATATCCTTATGACAGGGTATCTAGGATAGAGAGGAGAGAATGTACAATCCAATATGCAGTCCACACATTAGAATAACATATCATTATCACACACACCCAACACTGTAAACATGCTGCACACTGTTGACACATACTATTTTGGGCATGCTGAAGTGGCATCAACTCCATCCTTGCTGCACATTGCTGCCCCTGATCAATAGTTTCTGACATTCATCACGTGTCAGGTTTTATATGTGGTACTCTGAGCTGTCCTGCAATGAGCATCTATGTAGTCATGCTAATTACCTATATGGTTACACCGCCTCTGAGCCGACGAGTATCTGGAAACCCATGTCATATGATGACCAGAAATATAAGGCCACTGTGTCATGCATGTCACATGTATAAGCCAAACCATGATGCCACAACATTGGCGTACTCCACATTCAGGTGAAAAACGTGTATGGCGCACTTATATTCATGAATCAAGGCATGATATGTGCATAAAATAGCAGCCGCCTGTCCTGCAGCACTGGAAAGATGGAAGTGACCTAAGTCTGCCAGAGTCTGTCATCATGGCAGTAGGCGGTTGCAACCGATGGGCAACTTCTCATAGGGTAACATTGCTGGCTATGGGGGACTTGAGCCAATGACGAACACCGCAGGCGGTGATGGTCCTGTACTCGGTGGCCCTGACCGCCATTTTCTGCAGCCTTGCTCACATGACTCCGGACGAGCAAGACGTCCACGAGCAGAGGTGCTGTGTACTATCTCTGTGGGCCATCATGCCACATGTGTTAGGGTGAATGGTGTACGTGTTCTGGTCAGGGAGTACATGCACACAGGGTTCATGGTGTTTAGGCGTGTGAACCGTGAGGATGGGTATGTCTAGGCATTTGGTGGGTCTGATGTTAATAGTCCACTGCTGCTGGTATGGTGCCAGTCTACACAACTTTCTCCTTCTGTCTGTGTCACCCATGCAGTTCAACACCCATCAGAAGAAGGGGATCTGACGTGCCATCGCCAAGCAAGTGTGGACCATGGGGGCCCATGCCCGGTGGAGTACCCATTGTTGCAAGCGGTCGGAGGACTTGAGACGCTGGGCCCTGAAGACTGTGGAGGCCTAGCTGGGGATGTCCTCCCAACGAGGAGATGTACTAATGTCATGGGCACATGTGTGACTCCATCCTGGCCAAACAATGGATTTAAGCGTTTTTATGACCCTATGCATTGTGCATGAACAATTCTGGCCAACTGCATTAGTGGCTCTGAGGTGTCAGTCCACTCCCATCTGTGTAGTCTATCCTGTATATGGGACTGTGTCACTCTCCTGAGATCACTTGGACTATATTAGTCATGTACTGGTTATGGTATTGCCAATCTGTGGGGGTCACAGTTCCACAGCAGAACTGGCTTTCATGGGACACGATTACTGGCCTGATAGCTGACTGGGCAAATATATAGGTGATGTGCTAACTGTAGGGTATGAGTAGGTATCCAACCTGGGATACTGTAACATATAGAATTGATGAGGTCTGATAGCACAGATAATGCATTCCTAGGAGCTATAGTTGTGGGGATGTGGCCTCCCAACCTATGGGTTGGTACTGAAGGTGGTAAGCGCCCTGGGAGATCCTTTATTTGTCAACATGGTATGTACATGGCATGTAGGAAAAAGTCCTAGCAAGTCTTATGCTGCATTGCTGACTGACTGCCTACATCACGTCATCATGGATGGTTGAGGGCACATCTGATGGCCTGTGACTATTACAGCTTGCCTTGGCTACTGGCAGATTAGGAGTGGTTTGGGTATAGCATGACACTTGGCGTGTTGATGTGAAGCACATTTTGTTTTCAGTCTCCTCAGGCTGCTTATGTGGTAGTGGGATGTGTATTTGGTGTACTGGCAGTGGTGTTTGTCCATGTGTGCCTAATGCATGCAAATGTATACCCCCTGAGATGTGCATTGTCTACGCTCAGTGACAGGTTTTGCTATTTGTGAATGGTGTGTGTGAGGCTGGAGTTGTCATGGTGGGCAGTCTAGGTGGTGTACCTGAGTGTGTGGTGGCACTGGAAGGGTGTCTGATTAGTATAAGCTAAATCTGAGTTCTCGTCCATAATGGTTTCAGTATACTGAGTGGGCAGCAATATAAAATGACAGGTAGATGCTGTGTGGTCTGTGAGTGGAGTTGTTGTCACTGTAATCAACATGTTACAGAGGACATGGACTAATCAAGTGCTGTACTTGTACAGGGCTGATGTTTTGTGGCTAGTCAGCTGCACATCCATGGGTGAAAGATGTGTATTCAAGCATACTATTGCTACTGCATCCAGGGCATGCAGTGCCAGCTAAAGGGCTTTGGATGGCATCATGGGATGAGTCTGGTAGTACAGTCCTACTTAGGTATAGCTGTAGGTATGAGGGTTGGCAGACAGGTGTGGGTAGTAGTGACATGTCATGATATGATGTAGGGAATGTGTATTGGCAAATGCGATGGCCTAGACATGATATGTATTGTGACATATGTGTAGCTGTGTCAATGGGAGGTATATGTTACCCATTATGTCCCCTATCTTTCTCTCTCTCCCTCCCATTCTCATTGTGTGCATCAGCATCGTCTGCCAAAGGAGAAGGGGTACAGGCAAGTGGGGAAGCAGCAGCCCACAGGACACAGAAAGCTGGCACCAGCGACACAGAGGGACCTAGTGTGACAGAGGGCGAGGGGAGTGCCGCGGGGAGACCAGATCAAACACCTCATCTTTGGAATCCTCCTCCAGTGGACACTCCCTGGCGGTGGCAGATCCATGTATGACCACCCCAGCTCCACCTTTGTCTGCCACCTCCTTACTACCACCACCCTCCCTGTAGCTCGCCATCCAATTGCCAGTGCCTGCTCACCTAGGAGGGTGGGCACCTACTTTGCTGCAGGCACCTCTGCCCCTGCCCCAGTCAGCCCTGCTGCACTCAGTGAGGAGGCTATTGACCTCCTAAGATCGATCTCAGTGGGTCAGTCGACAATTGTGAATGCCATCCATCGACTGACAGCTCAGGTCCAACAGAGCAATGCATTCCTGGAGGGCATTCACTGTGCCATGGCTAGCCTACAGAGCTGGGATCCCTTCAGGCTCTGGCATCCACTCTGAAGGCAGCCAGTGTCCCTTTGTCTCCCGTCACTCCTCTTACTACCTCTTCCCAATCCCAGACACCTCTCCTCATACCCATCCAATGCACACGTACAGGCATCCATCCACCTCAATAGACCAGGGTAGCTCAGAAAAAAACACATGCACCACAAAACCCACCAACAGCACACAAGCAACACCACCTGCAGACACACCAACATCCACTCAATCAATCAATCAATATTTGTAAAGTGTGGCTACTCACCCGTGAGGGTCTCAAGGCTCTGGTAGCAGGGGGGACCTCATCCGAACAGCCACGTCTTGAGGTTCTTCCTGAAGATGGTGAGTGATGGGCTTTGTCCGAGGTGCAGGGGGAAGTTGTTTGAGCTCTTTGTTGCAGTGTAGGTGAAGGATAGTCCTCCGGTGGTGGTTTTGCGGATGTAAGGGTTGGTAGCCAGGGCCATCTGGGTGGAGCGGAGGGATCTGGCAGAGGTGTGGAAGGCACAGACTCCCCCGCCACTCCCTTCCCCACAGATACTACACCAGACACACCTGCAGCCACCACACCATAATCCATGGATCCAGCCACCAGTCCCATCTTAGCCACAGTCAGCACAATAGCAGACCCGCAGGCATCCACCCCAGTCACCACATCTGCACCCACCACAACCACCGACACCCCCACATGCAGCACATGTACCATACCTGCAAACACCACCCCAACTGACAGTCACCCATCCACCATGGCATCACCCAACACCTCTCCCCCAAAAACACCTAATCGCCCCAACTCACCCACCCAACAGACACCCCGTACCCACAAGCATTCCACGCACGCACCTGCACCCAAAACATCCACACTTACACATCTGACAACCACTCCCTCTCCCTCCACTAAAAAAAAACATTTTGTCATGACGGCCCCATGTGTCTTAGAGGCAGTTCCTCTCAATTTGTTCCCTGTTCCCTACCCTTCCTCCACCCTGTGAAACCCCCAAACAGTCTGTGTCCCTTCCCAAGTCCAGCCCTTCTACCTCAAAGTCCTCCCTTGTACCCCTCTGTTAGTGCCCATGATCCTCCCCCTACCATGACATCTGCCCCACCCAAGCCCAGGCCCAAGGAGCCCCCCAAACCCAAGCGCAACCCACCACCTCCTCCCACAATCCCTAAGGTGTCTGCCTGCCCCCTTGATGCCCCTTCCCTGTGGATGTAATTTTGCAGCCAGGAGTCAAGTTGGGACACAGTGAGGTGCCATTTGTGCCTTGGGCACCTAAGACTATGGACTGGCCAATGGCCTTCTATTTGTAAATAGTTATTTTTAAATCTTTTAATATTTTATTAAATCTGGCCCAACCTGCTGTTGGAATTGATGGCAACATACTGCCCTTCTTTCTACATGGCTATTTAGTGGGCTTTGGTTTGTGTCTGTGTGAGGTGTTTGTGAGATGTGTGTGTGTTGGTTGTGCTAGCTATTGTGCCTGGGCTGCATGTGTGTGGCCCTGCCATTGGTCCCATTGTCATTGCTGTGTTTTGTGTGTAGGATACGTTTGTGTTTGATACATGCATGGGTGTAGCCAAATTGTGTATAGTTTGTGTTGAAATGTGTAAAGGCGGTCTGATGTTCCCATGTGTGGTTGTGGTGTATGCGTCCGTGTGTGTGGTGTTGGCTATGTCCTTTGCGTTGTGCAGTGTGAAAAATGGTTTGTTGTATGGCAGTGTGATTGTATTGATTGCTATTGTGGTGGTGTTACGTGTTGTTGTATGTATGTGTTGTCATGTGGAGATGTGCAGTGTGAGTGCTTGGTGAAGTGTTTGTGTAGTTGCGGTTGTGATGTCACTATGTGAGTCAGTGGTGTTGTGTATGATTGTGTTAGACAGTGGCAGTGCTGTGTGTGTGCTGGTTGGTGTGTGTATAGCACATATGTGTTGTCCGTGGTGTGTGTAGTTCAGGTGTGCATGTGTGTAGTATGTGAGTGCGTGTGTTTGTATGGGTGTGTGCCAGTCATAAGCCACCCCTGATGTATATGCTATGTACATGTGTACTAATACTTTTCCTTCCAGTGTGTGCTAGTTGTGTGTATTTACAGTTGTTGTTTTAGTCGCTGGTTCAAGACTCATTGTGCGAGCAGGAACAGTGGGAGGACTTCCGAGTTCAGGACCCATGATGGCTCTGGGTGGGTATGTAATCCTGAAGGCGAGTGTTTCCTTTCATAGAGTTGGATTCCGCCAAGGTTTTGGTGGTGGTGCGACTGTGGCAGAAAGGATGGTGGTGTAAAGAATTCCTCATAATGTGTCTGGCAGAAACATGCTCCCTGCCAGTCTGAAGGTGCCTACCACTGACCACGGTGTCCTGCCCGCACTGGCGGTCGTTTGGCTGTGCTCTGTTGGGAACACCGCCATGGTAATATTTTGGCAGTCTTCACTGCTGCCACCAACATGGCGGTCCTAAGACCGCCAAACTCGTAATGAGGGCCTAGGTGTTTGTGAGGTTGATTCACAAACTGTTGCCATGGAACTGCACATTGTGAATATGCTTCGTTACTGCATGGTCTAACTGCTAGAGAGAAAAAAACAGTATGCTAAAGGTTAAATTATACTTAACAATGTATTAGTAGATATGAAAGTTTTACAAATCTGCACATGATGTGCTGCTTAGAAAGATTGTTTTTCTTTGAAACCTGGGAGTTGTAGTCCTATTTATTCTGGAGAGAATTACAAGACTCAAAATTGAAATGGAAAAACATGCACTCTGGGTATACATTAAGCATGAACCAGTGAAAGTGGAGAGCAATGTATTAGATACTCTTTAGTGTAGGTGTTGGTAAATTCTAAGGCAGGTTTATATGTGCTTATATGTTAAGAGTTGTTTTTTAAATTAATACTGTGTTACATGTATAGTACAAGACCACTAACCATACTTAAATATGCAGTGTTTAAATATTGGTGAGCCCAGTTGTGCAGTCCCTATCTATAATGTCATACAGACAGCTTCTTATGGCACATACTAGGCGTTTGTTAGCTGTGAAACGTGTATTTTAGTAGCCATTACTCATTTCAGAAATATGCTGTTGGTATGTGATAAACTATGGTGCTTTATGTTTAGAATAAGAGAGATTTGTTTTGGAGATGAAAAAGTTACTTATACACTTGTAGGCCCCTACTCCAAGTACTACATACAGTAAGCTATCCCTAAAGCAAGTGACATACATATTCATAACAACATAGAATCTCCATCACACCCAGCAACACAGCAACACAGCTTCAGACGGACTTATACATTCAGGCATCTACTTAGAAACTACTTATGTATTCAACAGTATCAAAGGCAGTTCAAGACACACACATTTTCCCTAACACACTTACTAAGGAACTTGTTGAGCCACTGAAATGCCCATTTAGAAAGCCACAGAGGTATTAAAACAGAGAGTCACACACCTGCACGATTACTGTAACATCTCATAGCACTTCTATAGACATTCTCCTACATTCATGTGTTGGGCCAGCCAACCAGACATGCCGACTTAGCTGTATTGCACAACCCGGAGGAGAAAGAGTACAGGGTCCCACTCCCTGTGTGAGCGCCAAACCAGGCCGCTCACAACAATTATGACGCCTTTGTCATGCTGGTTGCAGCAGCGTCATGATTGGCTTAGGGGAATGTGGGACATGTACTTCCTGGAAGAGGATAAGGATGGAGGAGACAACAGAGGTAAATGTTTTTTTTAAATGTTTTTAAAATATTTTTTAAACGCCCCCCCAACCCTACCACCCCCGTACAGTGGCAGCTGCCACTGTGTGGGAGAAAAACATAGACACTCACTGTTTTCCACATCTGTTTCCTACTGGAGTAGGTGGTAGGTATGATGACCGGCCTATACAAATACCAGCAGCAGAGTACAGATTGATTAGATTTCACTCAAAGGACCTGAGATTTCACCAGTATATTCCCTACAGATTTAGGGCCAGATGTAGGAAGGGTTTTGCGACTCGCAAACGGCAAAAAACGCCGTTTGCGAGTCGCAAAAGCCTCTCCGGTATGCAGAAATGCATTTTGCGAGTCGGATCCGACTCGCAAAATGCATTTCCGACTCGCAAATGGGAAGGGGTGTTCCCTTCCTATTTGCGACTCGCAATGCTATGCAATTTCATTTGCGACTGCAAAAGCGGTCACAAATGAAATGGCAGTTACCATCCACTTGAAGTGGATGGTAACCCAGTCGCAAACGGGAAGGGGTCCCCATGGGACCCCTTCCCCTTTGTGACTGGAAACAAAAATAATTTTTCAGAGCAGGTAGTGGTCCTATGGACCACTGCCTGCTCTGAAAAATACCAAAACAAAAGGTTTCGGTTTTTTTTCTAAGTGCAGCTCGTTTTCCTTTAAGGAAAACGGGCTGCAGATAGAAAAAAAAAACGGCTGTAATAAAAAGCAGTCACGGACATGGTGGTCTGCTGTCTCCAGCAGGCCACCATCCCCGTGAGTGCCCATACTCGCAATGGGGTCGCAAACTGCGACCCACCTCATTAATATTAATGAGGTGGGTCTTTGCGACCCCATTGCGAGTTGCAGAAGGTGTCTGAGACACCTTTCTGCATAGCAAATTGCGACTTGCAATTTGCGAGTCGCACGGACTCGCAAATTGCAAGTCGCAATTTGCTTTTTTGCTACATCTTGCCCTTAATCTGCTATTTGAGAGCGACTTGTCTGACTTGTCTTATGCGGTTAATGACTTTCTGAAAATGGGTGAATATTTAGAATCTGTCAGCAATGGAGTTGGCAGAAAAATTTCATGAAAAAGATAAAAATTTGGAATACAACTTGATTAATTTGATAGCATGTCAATGTGGCACCAATGAGTATTGGTACTGTTGTCATGGCGAGCTGAAATGCATGTTTGGAAACCTAGGAACACCTACCTGGTTTCTGACACCCTGTTGACCTTAGTATGCATGGAATGACCTCCTTGATTTCTTACAAGAAGCAAATTCAAATATAAAAGATATCAGTTTGAAGACACCAGGAAAACTTTCCTCATTGGACCCAGCAAACATTTGCAGATATTTTAATGACAGATTTCAAGCAATGATGGCGTTTGCCTGCAACAAAACTAATCCACCTCTTAGTGGAGTGACTGATTTCCTTTGGCACAAGCTAGAAGTGCACCACATATTCACATTCTGTTATGGATAAAAGATGCGCCAAAGTTTGGAACGGACACTGACATGTCTGCCTTGTCTTTATAGAACAGTATCTAACATGTGCCATCTCGAAAGAAACTGCTGACAAGGGATTTAGACAAGTTCTACGATTTCAAAATCATAAGTTTAGTAAATACTGTTGTTGAAAATATAGATCAAAAGCAAAATTTTATACAACATTTTGTTTTGAAATCCCATGACCCGTCATCTCAGAAGGAAGAGTGAACAGCTTTCTGTCAGGAGTCAGACTCACTATAACATGGAAATCACCAAAAATACATACAACCTCAAAAGAACAGAAGCATGGAAACACACAAATGACAACCACCCTTTTATTCTGAAGATGTGGAATGCAAATATGGATGTACGATTTGTTGCAGATAACTCCATTGCTGTTGCTCGCTACGTGACTCCTTATATAACAAAGTCAGAGAAGACAGAGATGAAAAGGTGTGGGAGGACATTTCTGTCATATTTTCTAACATATTGAATACATAGTACCGAAGAAGAGTCCCCATCTTCAAAACGTGCCTGTATGAAGTACTTCAGCATTACACGTATATTAATAAAAAAGATTAACTAAAGGCATAGAAGAAGAAAGATTTGCAGTCCTTGGATGTGACAGTTCTTTGGTTAGACACAACAAAGGACCACAGAAAGCTTAGCTGCTAAACTCCAGAGGGAAGAGAGTTTTTCTACTTGACACTTTTGCAACTGTTCAAACCATGACGTTCTGAATCAGATTTACTTCAACACTATGCCTGCTATGAAGCCTCATTCAATGCAGTAAAATACAGTGTTCAGTGTTCTGTGTTTCCAACATACTTGCAAATATTGAAAGGTGAGATTGAACAGGAGGAAACAATTGCTGCTGAAATAGCCAGGGAGAGTTCACATAGCAGCCAAAGTTCTGCGCCAGAAAGCCAAGATCCTCCTGGGGAAGCAGTAATACAAAATGAAGTAGCTTCAGCTATGAGTGAGGTGAAGATTTCAATGCAACAGGCAAGAGAGCAAACTCTGGTAGTAGATCCGTTAGTGGGACAACTGAACAATAAACAGAGAGGCATTTACAGTAGAGTTAAAATTAAAATAGAGCATGCATTTCTCAATAAGAAGAAACAATGTGAATGTTCTTCCTATAAACCAATAGTACTACACATCAGTGAGCAAGCAAAGCAGGCACTAGGAAAAGCTTTCTAATTAGAGTTCCCACCCTGTATCTACAGAATGCTACAGATTCAAACTTGTCATGTGTAGTAACAGCACCAACAGGATTAGCTGCACATGACATTAAGGGAATTACTCTACATCAACTACTAATACTACCTGTTGAACATGACAATAAATTAAAATACCAGAAATTATATGGTGATGCCTGTCAAGAGGTATCGAGAGTATTGAAAAAACTAAAACTTCTAATCATTGAACAAATGAGCATGATATCGAACATGATGCTTGCCTTCATATACTTAATGATGCAGCAGATTTTAAGAACAAACCAGAATGTACTCTTTGGAGGAAATCATTTGTTTGCATTTGGTGACCTACTCCAACTTGTCCCTTTAAAAGGACAACCTGTTTTAAAACACCTTTGCATAATGAAAAGAGAAATTCTCTGTGAGGTATTGGCAATGTGAATATTTGGCTACACATTGAATATAAAGTCTTGGTAAAAAAAAAAAGAAAAAAAGTGTCAATCACCTGATATGGAATATGGATATATACTGAAAGACTTCATAGTGGGAGTGCTCACAAAAGAAGGAAAATGTGATTTATAAAGCCATCTTATCAAGAGTCTATTCCCATCTAACATTACAGCACCAGAACTAATGTTGAATTTCATTAAAGACAAATCTATAGTTTGTTTAATGCCAACACTTCAAGAGTGTTCGAATTTTAATAAAACATTACTACAACTGGAGAAAGAAAAGATTCAGTAAATTACAACTATTGATAAAATGAAACATCAGGAAGTCACAATACTACTGACAGATAAACGTTGGAATCTATACAGAAATGAGTATCCAAGACAGTAGGATTAGAAAGGCATTTATGTGTCTGCAAAAATTGCTGAGATATTTTGTAACACAATTTAAATGTTGAGGAAGGCTTAGTAAATGGTGCAATGGGTAAAGTTATTGATTTCATTAATTTTCCAAATAGAAATGAGGCAGAATAGTTGGCTTTAAAATTTGATCAGATAGATGATGTGAAGAAGATTGACCGATGTATGTTTTTTGCTTGTAAAAGACTTATATTTCTGGCAAAAACTGTTCCTGCTCGCTCTAGCATATGCTGTAACCAGCCATAATTCACAAGATTTAAGTGTAAATGCAGATTTAGTTAATGTTGGAAGTTCTGCATTCAAAGAAGGAATGTCATATGTAGCATTGTTGCTGATTGGAACATTGTCTGGTTACAGAAGTGTAATATATCCTGCTTCAGGGATCCAACATCTGAGATACATGCACCAAATCAATACGTTTACTCTCAACACTCAACAAGCTGCACAAGAATGTATTATGGTCATCTTTGGAGTCTTAGAACAAGGAAAAGTAAATGTTGATTTATTTTTGGGGGGTCACTTCAAATCTAGCACTGTAATCAATTCTGAAAGTTGTCTCTACTTAACATTACTGGATTCTAAAACTGTACAAATTGTACAGAAATGCTAACCAAAATATGTCATGCCCAAACTGCAGATCAGGGGTTGTGTCTATACTGTTTGTACAAACAACTGGAAAATACTTTAGAATAATGCTACAACGATGCAGAGCAAAAGGGTTCAGACTGGAAACTCAGATCTTTCTTAAGACATTACTCTGCCTATTAAGGGTAATGTTTTTAAGAAAGATCTTCAAAAAACAAGATCCAATTTAATGGTCAAGAAAGAAGTTAATATAACAGTTCTGCACAATACTCTCCAATTAAATTCTCAAACTGCATGGACATATTCCAGTTACAGTGGCCTTATGTTGAAACCAACAAATACCTTCAAAACTAAAAAAAAAGTCCCTTTTTGTTTCTCCAACCAAATTTCTATGCCCTAATTGAGGACAAAACTACAGTGAGGGATTTTGTGTACATGGATCATCAGAGGTTGAGACATCATGTGGCCTACCAGGGATAGTTTTTTCAAAAGGATCTCTAAAATTCAAGTTTACTTTACATTTATTTCTAATATTGTACCAGATATAACCATATAAGAATTATTTTTTAAATATGATTGTTTAGATTACTATAGTAACTCTAAAAAAAGCCAGTAATTAATGAATTGTAGTCAGTGCAATGCAAAGTATAACTTATTTGTAGTGATCTACTGTGCAGCTTTGTGTTTTTTGTGTTTTCCTTTTTTTTAAATCCATTGATTTTTTTTCCCCCACTGTCCAAAGATGATGCTGTATATAAACCATTGTTTACAGTGAAGAGGTAAAAAAGCTGAGAACAGTAAAAAAGTGAAAATTAAATTTTTACTACATTGTAATACTGTCTGACAATATAAGCAATGACTATTCTTATGGTTGTGTAACTTTGAAGATTAAATACTAACATAACTTTATCTTCTTTCTTTTTCCAAAAGCGGCTGTAGTTGAATGACATTAGATTTCTCAAAACAGTTCTTGAAACACAGACATGTTGCTCACAGATACCATGAAGGGTGTTTTTACATATAAACTGTTCCTGCCATACCTTTCCATAGTTTCTTTTGCAAATTTCCTACCTAAACGTCCAGTTTAATACATACAATTTTCAGATAGTCTCACAACAAGTTAATCAATCATTGAAGCAATTTTGTAATGCAGACATTCACACAACCAATCACTTACTGATACAGCCTCTCATAGAAACAGTCATTCCGTGATAAAGCCCCTCATACCTACTGTTTTACTCATACAGTAGTTTACACCCCATTCATTCACTAAAACAGCCACTGACGCATCTATTCACTCAATCATAATGCACTTACACAGCCTCTCAGGCACTGATGCAGTCCTTCAGACACCCACTCACTCACATATACACTCACTGTCACACTCACACCCACTTTCTTACCTGTATAGTTAATCACACACCTTCTGACTAACCTATACAACCACTTACACAGCCACTCGCACTGGACACTGTCCCACCCATACTGCCACTCACACTAGCTTTCAGTCACCCATAGAGCCACTCATACAGGCACTCCCTCTCCCATACAAACACTCACAATACCCTTCACTCATCAATACAGTCACTCACACAACCATTGATTCACCCATACATCTACATATTCAAGCACTCACTCTCCCATACACCCACTCAGCCAAACAGCCACTAACACAGGCATTAACTCACCCATACATGCTCTCATGCACTCAGCCACCTGCCCATACACACACATGTACTCACTTACTTGCCCATACATGCACTCACTAACTTACTAATACATGTGCTCATACACTCAATCACCCATGCACCACTCATGCATGCACTCACCCATATACCAATCATACATTTACTCACACATGCACTCTTGCACTTACTTGACCCAAGGGTAGGTCGCTCCCCCTGCCACTGCAGCTCCTCCAGCTCCTCCAGGTTCCTGAGTTCCTGAGACCCACCTCACAGTAAGCACCCCCCACCTCCCAGCCCCTCGCTCTGCCCCGCGCTACTCACCCTCTCTTCTGCTCCTGCTTCTTTTCTTCTTTTCTTCTTCTCTGTTCTTCCTCCTCGCTCCTCGTCTGTAATCTTCTGCTGTACTCTTCTTTTCCCCGTCTTCTCTCTTCTTCTCTTCTTCCTCATCTTCTTCTGTGGTCTTCTGCCTTCTGTTCTTCATTTTCTGTATCTTCTTCTGTGTTCTTCTGTGTTCTTCTGGTCTCCTGCTCTTCTGTTCTTCTGTTCTTCCGGTCTTCTGTTCTTCTGTTCTTCTGTTCTTCCGGTCTTCTGCTCTTCTGCTCTTCTGTCTTCTATCTTCTGTCTTCTGCCTTCGGCTCTTCTGCCTCCTCCGTCTTCTTCGCCCCGCGCCTGCCCTCCTGCTCCTGCCTCATCCCCCTCCCTCACTTGCATCCACCTCTCTATCTCCCCTATCTAACCCGTTCACTATCTACCTCCCACACTCCTCCTATCTACCTATCTCTCTATCTCTCTATCCCACTATCTAACTCCCTCACTCTCCACCTCCTCCTATCTTCCTATCTCTCTATCCATTTCTCTATCTATCGATTTCTCTATCTATCTATTTTCTCTATCTATTTCTCTATCTCTCCCCCCTTCCCGCCACCCCCTCTATTACCTATCTTCCTATCCTCTCACTCTACCTCTCACCCTCACCCACCTCTACAACCCCCCCTCCCCTATCTTCACAACCCTACTCCTATCTTTCTCCCTAACCTCCTAAACCTCCTAACACTCACCCCCCTCCACCCTTAAACCCCCCTCCCCCAGCTCTTCTCACTCTACCTGTCCCCCCCTCGCACTTTCCCGCTGCGACCTCCTACACGCCCCCGCCCCCCAGCTCCCATTCGCCCCCAGCTGACCCCTCCCCCCTCCCTCCTACCTCATATGGCGGCCGCTGCGCGACAGTGGTAGCGACCCTTGACCCAAGGGTAGATCGCTCCCCCTGCCGCTGCAGCTCCTCCAGCTCCTCCAGGTTCCTGAGTTCCTGAGACCCACCTCACAGTAAGTACCCCCCACCTCCCAGCCCCTCGCTCTGCCCCGCGCTACTCACCCTCTCTCCTGCTTCTTTTCTTCTTTTCTTCTTCTCTGTTCTTCCTCCTCGCTCCTCGCCTGTAATCTTCTGCTGTACTCTTCTTTTCCCCGTCTTCTCTCTTCTTCTCTTCTTCCTCATCTTCTTCTGTGGTCCTCTGCCTTCTGTTCTTCGTTTTCTGTATCTTCTTCTGTGTTCTTCTGTGTTCTTCTGTGTCCTCTGTGTTCTTCCGTGTTCTTCTGTGTTCTTCTGGTCTCCTGCTCTTCTGTTCTTCCGGTCTTCTGTTCTTCTGTTCTTCTGTTCTTCTGTTCTTCTGTTATTCTGTTATTCTGTTCTTCCGGTCTTCTGCTCTTCTGTCTTCTATCTTCTTTCTTCTGCCTTTGGCTCTTCTGCCTCCTCCGTCTTCTTCTCCCCGCGCCTGCCCTCCTGCTCCTGCCTCATCCCCCTCCGTCACTCGCATCCGCCTCTCTATCTCCCCTATCTAACCCGTTCACTATCTACCTCCCTCACTCCTCCTATCTACCTATCTCTCTATCTCTCTATCCCACTATCTAACTCCCTCACTCTCCACCTCCTCCTATCTTCCTATCTCTCTATCCATTTCTCTATCTATCGATTTCTCTAGCTATCTATTTTCTCTATCTATTTCTCTATCTCTCCCCCCTTCCCGCCACCCCCTCTATTACCTATCTTCCTATCCTCTCACTCTACCTCTCACCCTCACCCACCTCTACAACCCCCCCTCCCCTATCTTCACAACCCTACTCCTATCTTTCTCCCTAACCTCCTAAACCTCCTAACACTCACCCCCCTCCACCCTTTAACCCCCCTCCCCCAGCTCTTCTCACTCTACCTGTCCCCCCCTCGCACTTTCCCGCTGCGACCTCCTACACGCCCCCCAGCTCCCATTCGCCCCCAGCTGACCCCTCCCCCCTCCCTCCTACCTCATATGGCGGCCGCTGCGCGACAGTGGTAGCGACCCTTGACCCAAGGGTAGATCGCTCCCCCTGCCGCTGCAGCTCCTCCAGCTCCTCCAGGTTCCTGAGTTCCTGAGACCCACCTCACAGTAAGTACCCCCCACCTCCCAGCCCCTCGCTCTGCCCCGCGCTACTCACCCTCTCTCCTGCTCCTGCTTCTTTTCTTCTTTTCTTCTTCTCTGTTCTTCCTCCTCGCTCCTCGCCTGTAATCTTCTGCTGTACTCTTCTTTTCCCCGTCTTCTCTCTTCTTCTCTTCTTCCTCATCTTCTTCTGTGGTCCTCTGCCTTCTGTTCTTCGTTTTCTGTATCTTCTTCTGTGTTCTTCTGTGTTCTTCTGTGTCCTCTGTGTTCTTCCGTGTTCTTCTGTGTTCTTCTGGTCTCCTGCTCTTCTGTTCTTCCGGTCTTCTGTTCTTCTGTTCTTCTGTTCTTCTGTTCTTCTGTTCTTCTGTTCTTCTGTTCTTCTGTTATTCTGTTCTTCCGGTCTTCTGCTCTTCTGTCTTCTATCTTCTTTCTTCTGCCTTTGGCTCTTCTGCCTCCTCCGTCTTCTTCTCCCCGCGCCTGCCCTCCTGCTCCTGCCTCATCCCCCTCCGTCACTCGCATCCGCCTCTCTATCTCCCCTATCTAACCCGTTCACTATCTACCTCCCTCACTCCTCCTATCTACCTATCTCTCTATCTCTCTATCCCACTATCTAACTCCCTCACTCTCCACCTCCTCCTATCTTCCTATCTCTCTATCCATTTCTCTATCTATCGATTTCTCTAGCTATCTATTTTCTCTATCTATTTCTCTATCTCTCCCCCCTGTCCCGCCACCCCCTCTATTACCTATCTTCCTATCCTCTCACTCTACCTCTCACCCTCACCCACCTCTACAACCCCCCTCCCCTATCTTCACAACCCTACTCCTATCTTTCTCCCTAATCTCCTAAACCTCCTAACACTCACCCCCCTCTACCCTTAAACCCCCCTCCCCCAGCTCTTCTCACTCTACCTGTCCCCCCCTCCCTCGCGCTTTCCCGCTGCGACCTCCTGCACGCCCCCGCCCCCCAGCTCCCATTCGCCCCCAGCTGACCCCTCTCCCCCCTCCTACCTCATATGGCGGAGTCACGCAGCGGGCGCGCGCTGCTGGCGCGCCGGAGGCAAGCCCGTCTGCGCCCGTCCACGCCTTGCCCGCGCCCAGCGCAACGACCCCTGGTCCCCAGCTCTCCCAAGCCCCGCTGATCCGCTACCACCCCACCACCCTCCACGCCCTCAACCCAGGACGCTCCAACACCTGCTTCCAAGCTCACCCCAAACGCACCCATGGACCCTTCACCTGCAACTCCTGCAAACGCATCTTCCACCACGCAACTACCACGACCACAAGCCCACTCGCCATCAACCACCTCAAGTGCATCCTAGTCAACACTCGCTCCGTCCACAAACACGCCGTTGAACTCTGGGACCTCCTGGACTCCACAGCACCGGACGTCGCCTTCATCAGGGAGACCTGGATGAACGCCTCCTCTGCTCCAGACATTGCCACCGCCATCACAGAAGGCTACAAGATCTCCAGAAAAGACCGCACCAACCAAGTAGGAAGAGGTATCGCCATCGTCTTCAAAGACTCCATTAGCGTCACCACCTCCACCGAAGACGCCCCTCTCGCCGCTGAACACCTGCATTTTCAGATTCGCACCGACCCGAGGACCACCCTCAGAGGATCCCTCGTCTACCGTCCTCCCGGACCATGCGCCCCTTTCAGCGACGCCATCGCCGACTTCATCTCCCGCACGCCCTCGCCTCACCGTACTACATCCTCCTAGGCGACCTCACCTTCCATCTGGAACAAAACAACGACCCCAACACCACCACCCTGCTCGACAACCTCGCCAACCTCGGCCTCAAACAACTGGTGAACACCGCCACCCACATCGCCGGACACATGCTCGACCCTATCTTCTCCGCCAGCAAACACGTCTTCTTCAGCCACACCTCCGCCCTACACTGGACCGACCACAGCTGCATCCACTTCACATTCCGACGCGAGACCCGCCTCCTCCACACTCAACCCATCCCTCATCGACAGTGGAACAAGATCCCTGAAGAGCAACTATTCTCCGCACTCGCCGCCAGCCAACCCACCCTCACCACTGACCCCAACGACGCAGCCCTCAACCTCACAAACTGGATCTCCAACTGCGCAGACAACCTTGCTCCCCTCAAACACACGCATCGACAGACCAACACCAAAAAACCTCTCTGGTTCTCTGACACCCTCAAAGAATCAAAGAAAACTTGTCGCGCCCTTGAGAAAGCCTGGCGCAAGGACCACACCGCTGACAACATGACCGCCCTCAAGAACGCTACCCGCGAACACCACCACCTGATCCACGCTGCCAAAAGGAACTTTTTCACCGACAGACTGGACAAAAACAGCCACAACAGCAGAGAACTCTTCAGCATCGTCAAGGAGTTCTCCAACCCCAGCGCCAACGCCAACGCCGTCACGCCCTCACACGATTTGTGCGAATCCCTCGCCACTTTCTTTCATCGCAAGATCAGCGACCTCCACGACAGCTTCGGACACCAGACCCAACCAAACACCACCGAACCCGCATCCCCGGCCATCACCCTCAACAACTGGACCCACATCAACACGGAAGAAACCAAATCCATCATGAACTCTATCCACTCCGGCGCCCCTTCGGACCCCTGCCCGCACTTCATCTTTAACAAAGCCGACGACATCATCGCCTCGCACCTCCAGACCGTCATCAACTCTTCTTTTTCTTCTGCTACCTTCCCCGAATGCTGGAAACACGCCGAAGTCAACGCCCTACTAAAGAAACCTACGGCTGACCCGAGCGACCTGAAAAACTTCCGCCCCATCTCTTTTCTGCCTTTCCCAGCCAAGGTAATAGAGAAGACCATCAACAAACAGCTGACCACCTTCCTGGAAGACAACAACCTGCTCGACCCTTCATAAACCGGATTCCGAACCAACCACAGCACTGAAACCGCCCTCATCTCAGTCACAGACGACATCAGAACCCTGATGGACAACGGTGAAACAGTCGCCCTCATTCTCCTCGACCTCTCGGCTTCCTTTGACACCGTCTGTCACCGCACCCTAATCACCCGCCTCCGCTCCACCGGGATCCTAGGCCAGGCCCTGGACTGGATCGCCTCCTTCCTCGCAAACCGTTCCCAAAGAGTTTACCTCCCTCCGTTTCACTCAGAACCCACCGAGATCATCTGCGGCGTACCTCAAGGCTCATCACTCAGCCCGACACTCTTCAATGTCTACATGAGCCCCATCGCCAACATCGTACGCAAGCACGACATCATCATCACCTCCTACGCCGACGACACCCAACTTATACTCTCCCTCACCAAGGACCCCGCCAGCGCCAAGACCAACCTACAAGAGGGTATGAAGGACGTCGCAGATTGGATGAGGCTCAGCCGCCTAAAGCTGAACTCTGAAAAAACGGAAGTCCTCATCCTCGGCAACACCCCGTCCGCCTGGGACGACTCCTGGTGGCCCACGGCCCTCGGCACTGCACCGACCCCCACAGACCACGCCCGCAACCTCGGCTTCATCTTGGACCCTCTTCTCACCATGACCAAGCAAGTCAACGCTGTGTCCTCCGCCTGCTTCCTCACCCTCCGCATGCTCTGCAAGATCTTCCGCTGGATCCCCGCAGACACCAGAAAAACCGTGACCCACGCCCTCGTCACGAGCCGCCTGGACTACGGCAACACCCTCTACGCCGGGACCACAGCCAAACTCCAAAATAGCCTGCAACGCATTCAAAACACCTCGGCCCGCCTCATCCTCGACGTACCCCGCAGCAGCCACATCTCCGCACACCTGAGACACCTGCATTGGCTCCCAGTCAGCAAAAGGATCACCTTCTGACTTCTCACCCACGCACACAAAGCCCTCCACGACAAGGGACCGGAATACCTCAACAGACGCCTCAGCTTCTACGTCCCCACCCGCCTCCTCCGCTCCTCTGGCCTCGCACTCGCTGCTGTCCCTCACATCCGCCGCTCCACGGCGGGTGGGAGATCTTTCTCCTTCCTGGCGGCCAAGACCTGGAACTCCCTCCCCACCAGCCTCAGGACCACCCAGGACCACTCCGCTTTCCGGAGACTCCTAAAGACCTGGCTGTTCGAGCAGCGATAACCCCCCCTTTTCCCCTAGCGCCTTGAGACCCGCACGGGTGAGTAGCGCGCTTTATAAATGTTAATGATTTGATTTGATTTGATACTTACCAATACATACACTCATTCACCCATACACACATTCATACACTCCTTTATGCTCCCATGTACCACTCATTAACCCACTCACCCACTCATGGAGTCATACACCCATCCAGTTACCCATATACAAGTCATGCACTAAATCACTCATACACTACTGATGCGGTCAGTTATCCATTTACCACTCATACACTCATTCACTCACCTATGCACACGCTCATGCCGTCAGCCAGTCAATCAACCATACACCACTCACAAACTCACTCATACGTCACTCATGCACCCAATCACTCATACACCACTCATATACTCACTTATACATACACACATTCATGCACAGTCACCCATACACCACTCATGTACTAACTCATTCATACACACACTATTTCAGTCAAACATGCACCACTCACACACTCATGCATGCACTCATGCATTCCATCAATCACCCATACATCACTCATACATTCATTCACTCACCCATCATCCGCTCACTCTCAGTTATACACCACTCACAGATTCACTCACTCATAAAAACACTCATGGATTCACCTACTCACCCATACATGCACTCATACACTCACTGACTCATTCATGCAGTCATACATTCAGTCAGTCACCCATGCTCTAGTTGTGCACTCACTTACTCACCCATACATGCATTCATACACTCAGTCAATCACCTATACACCACTCAGGAACTCACTCATCCATACAGCACTCATGCACTCACTCAGTCACACATGCATGCACTCATACACTGATTTAATCAACCACACACTACTCTTACACTCACTCAATAACACACCATGTGGGCACTCACTCACTTGCCCATACATGAACTCATGCACTTCGTCCGTCAATTACCCATACACCACTGATGCACTCACTCACTCATACACACACTCATGCACTCACTTACTCACCCATACATGCACTCAGGCACTCACTCGCCATACACTCTTTCAGTCACCCATACACCACTCACTCATACATGTTCTCATGCACTACGACAATCATCCACACATCACTGATATATTCATTCATCCACCAATATATCACTCACACACTCATTCATACAAGCACTCATGCATTCACTCACTCATACATGCATTCATACATTCACTCACACAAGCACTCATACACTCTAACAAATTATATTAATCATGTTAATATACATTTAAAAAGCAATTACAAATGTAAAAGCTTTCATGCAAATGAACTCATTTTGAGAAAAAAGAGAAGTTGCTGGCACTACTATCTTAATAGTATTCTTTAAAAACATTGGTCTTAGGATGTAGTGATGCAGAAGGATCAGAGCGGACAGACAAATAATATATGATTACATACCTGGCTATCCCATACTGCACAAATTACACACTTTCTCTTTGCCTCTGGAGTTAGACCAGCTCACTGTTAACACATTAAAAGGTAGCCAATTCATATGTAATAATGTCTAAATGTGACAAAGACCATGCTTGAAATTTCAGGACACATACTGCTTGGTTACTTGTAATTGACAGGAAGAGGTCAACGCATCACACTTTTTTCTTTGATGCACAATATTTTACATCCAACCTTTGACTAATGAGAGTGGAGAAATGTTTAGGGAGGTCTTGAGGTGAATATGAGAAGAAGAGGCCAGTGTACTTTGCTTTAAATCAAATAGGTTTAACGCATTATTAAGGTCCCTGGAAAATGTATATTTTCCTAGTTCTGAGCCAAATATTTCTGAGCTCAGAAAGCCCATCAGTGAATCCTCTTTACTCTTCCTAAGATCAAAACGCCACAGAATCACACTACCCAATCATTGCATGTAGCAACTTGTTAAGCCAAAATTCCAGGAACTAGGACAGATTAAAATTCTAAATGCACAATTTACAAAGAATTTGCCCTTCGATTTTCACTAAAAATAAGTCCCACTACAACAATTTAATTCATTCATTGCCATATAGTAGTGTTGGGGGAATTTTCACCCTATTTACTGATAGCATGTGCAGGAAGTGTCTCCAACAAATTGTGTTATAAAAGGCTCTTATCTGTTGGCATGCAATGAGGTATTGGAAGAACAGTAATTGATGTGATCCTTTTTGCTCATACTATATATCATACTTTTTTCCAGCGTCTCTTAACCTTAAATCCAGACACAGTTATAGGTCTTCCTGACTTTTCTACCTTCTAAACTCAGAACCTTTTTGATAGATTATTTTTCAAAAAATAAAAGTTTAACAAACTGCTGTAAGAGGCCAACCTATTGTTCAAACCCTTGGTAGTTAGATCTGGGATAACAATATCATCTGCATACATGAGGCATGGAAAAGGAGGGCCACCGATACTAGGGGCGTCTGTCAGGATGGTCTGAAACATAAAGTGAAGAGCCAACAAGCAACTCTGTTTCAACCCATTTTCGTTTGAATTACGGGGTACAGGCCCGATCCCCACCCAGTAGCACCTGACACCAAGTGGAAGAGTGAAGAGCAATAACTAATGTGAGAAGCGTTTTGGCCATACCTAGCTTCGTCAGTTTTTTCCATAATGTTAAACAATCCACCATCATGAAAGCTGTGGAGAAGTCTATGAGTGCAGCATATACATTAAGCCCACAAATACAGACATACTTTTCTACTATAAGCTGTAGCATGAAAATATTATCAAACGTACAATTCTTCTTCCTAAAGCATGTTTCTTCTATAGGAAGAATCTATTGCTCTTCAACCCACTCAGTAAGGTGTTCGAAGATGCTCTTAGCAAATATTTTCCTACTGCTTCAAGCAGGGCAATTTGGCCATAAATCACACGGAAGGATACTAGGGCCCTTTTTATGGGTGAGCACAAAGTGCTCTGTCCATTCTGTAATCTCTCTTTGGGCTTGAAAGTACGCCCATGCCACGTCAGTCACTTACATTGGTTCGTGGGCTTGCCTTTCACAATCCACTTGCTTTCATTTCTGAAAGGCAAGCATATGTCATGCCTTTTCTGGTGTTTAGCCCACCTACACAGCACTGGTAAAGTACCGAAAACACACGAGGTTCGATGTTTTCAGCCTGGAGTCCGGACTATATCTGTTTATTTTCCACGCAGCGTAATCGCGCTGCATTTTATTTACATAGTGCAATCGTGCTGCGTTGTTTTTCCCTTTACAACGCTTACAGCTCTAACTCTAACAAATGCGAGACCCGTTGCATTGAAAATGCTTGTTATATAGTGGTATTAGGATACTTCCATACCAGGAAGGAGGGGTTTATAGCTATAAGCAAAATGAGGTACAAGGAACTTAGAACGTAGAGAAGCCTCCCTCTTAATAATGGTGATGGGTACCTCATCAGGACCCATTGCTCCGGAAGATCTCAGCCACATAATTATAACCTCAATCTCTCTTGTAGTAGGAGTACAGTATAGTGAAGGAGAAGAGAAAATGTCAGGCAAAGGAACAGACAACTCTATAACAGCATTACAATAATACAGTTCATCTAGGTAAACACTCCATTTAGTTTCCTTTATTGGGATTGGGACGTGGGTTATTCTAGTGCTGTAACAGTTAGAGAAAGGTTCCAAAAACTTAACTTCTTTGTGTGAAGCAGCTTCTTTTAACTGAAATTTATTTAATTCATTTGGCACGGAAAAAAACAAATTGACTCCTCACTTTCCTATTTATCGCCCAATTTAAGTGAAAGATAGGGTTAAAATGTGGTCTCAATTAAACTGGACAGTTTAATTTACATGTAACTACCAAAAACGTCACACAAATGTCATACTTGAGTAGTGGCCCAGGAAACAAAAACCATGGCTCCACTATAAATGCTGTTTGATACTCATTTCTGGGATCAGGAAGACCAAAAGCCTCTCATGTGATTCCTGTAAAGGCTACAAGAGAATCCCAAACTGTTGAGGTTGTCCATCTCCCCACAAGTTATAGCTTTATGTTAGAACACAGCCCTTGGACTAACCATGCCAATGCTGATGATCCTTCTAGGTTTTCCATCTTAGTGATGAGAACTCCCATGGGTATTGTGTGTCCCTAGAATTTTGCCCTATCTATTTTTCTTCTGGCTGAAGAGTCTGTGCATCCT
Organism: Pleurodeles waltl; assembly: GCF_031143425.1. NCBI lineage: Eukaryota > Metazoa > Chordata > Amphibia > Caudata > Salamandridae > Pleurodeles > Pleurodeles waltl. The sequence continues at coordinate 556,618,185 of NC_090442.1, forward strand.
GCCCCAGCTGACTCGAAGTAAAGTGTTTGTGTTCCCCTTTTAACATGGTTGAAGTGGTATGGTACTAATTGGAATATTTAACTTGTATTTAAGTCCCTCCCATATGGTTCAAAATATACCCAAGTCCAGGAATTTAAACGCTACTAGCACCTATTGCACCATCAACTAAAGAGTGCAAGCATAACAGAGGAAGTGCAAACATGACTTCAAGCCTAACTTGAGCAGTGCAAAATCAAAATTTTGATCTGTCAAACTAAAACCTTTTGACAGGTCAAATCCTTCCTTTTAATGAGTCAGCCCTATGTAGGTATTATAGTCCACAAGGCATGGAGCATGGTATTTATATTAATATATCCTTACAGTGACTAGCACCCAAAAGCTATTTTCACTGTAGGAAGGCTGGCTGGCCCATAAATGAACATCGGAAAGCAATATTAAGTAATAATTCTGGTATCTCAGGGTGGGGGCAACCTAGAAACATGCATTTGTAACTCTTTTCAATATTTATCAAAAGTCCAATTTAGTGGTGAAGTCAAATGTTTGCTAAATATTAATGAAAAGTAACATTTAGAAAGTTACTCTACCTGAAACTCCTAAATCCTAATTCACAGGAGCCTTCCATCAGTCACCCAGCTGGTGAATTGCCATAAATAAAATTGGTAAACTGCTCCAAAAGCAGAGACAAATGGCCTGGGTGTGATTAGATATTTTAGCTGCTCTGGCAATATGCCATTTGAGCTGTGCCCAGGACCTTAATTTATTTCAAAGGGGTCTCGCCTGTCACAGACAGACGTCTGATGACACTTGAACAAGCCCTTTCTTTATCCCCCCAGTAAGAGAGGCACCAATCCAAATGAGCTGCCCCTAAAACTGATTTTGGAGTGATCACAAACAAGGGCCTACTCATTACCATGGCCACACCTCTGGATGGGCTCACGGGCTCAGCACTAGGGGTGTGCAAAATTTTCCTTTCTGCTGGAAGAATTGGTGGAATTTTGGTGACTTCGCCTTACCTTTGTAACATGGAGTTCCAGCCAAACTTGTCAAATGCTGCACGGTAGAATCTTTTCTCACACCAAAATGGTGAGTTGGTAATCACCAGCAACATTTTGCAAGATTTGACATTCCCTAGCATGATTTTTGGTCGGTAGGACATCTGGTGAGCTTTCCCCAATGTAGACGGTCGCAACCATTTATGGTCAGAAGGCTGCTGCTCTAGTAGAAAATCTACTTGAGCAGCAGCAAAAACAATTTGAGGAGCTGTGTTCTCTGGCACGCCGAGTAGTGCCCTTTGCTCTGATTTGTTTGCATGGAACACTCTCCCAGCACTAAATCAGAGCACAAGCAACGTGATGTGCCCATTTTTGCCCATTGGTGAAACTCAGCAGAATCTTGCAGGTTTTTTTTGTAACTCATCTGAATTCTGCGGGTCAGATTCCACAAGTTCCACCCACTCCTACTCTGCACAAGAGGAGAAAGGTTTTATCAGTTTGGATGTTAGGCGTGAAAGGCACTGTGTGATTATTTGTAGTAGGGCAGACAGGACTGATGCAAAAATTGATATGGTTACCCCTGGGCACTTATACCTAATTGGTTAGGGAGGGACCATGTGTCACCTTGACCCTAGAGCTAGTGCTAGACATACATGTGACATACCCTAGTTCTGTATTTAGAACACAATCTGGGGCTGAGGAAGATCAAACAGGATTCAACCTGCTCTCTGTGACCTGAAAGGAATGGACCAGCTACCTCTTGTAGTCATGACAAAGAAGTGGATTCCCAGGTTCTAAAGTCTGACCTCCTGACATCAAGCTACAAGAGGTCTTTTCCTTTAACTGCCCATCTGAAAAGTTTTACTGGAACAGCCCTGGACCCTGCTGTTGGCCTCTGCCGGAGTGAGTCTTGACCCCCAGGTTCTGTCCCTGACAACCTGGAGCCCTTGGCTGTGTGTGGTTGGATTTCTCCTACCACTCTTAAAAATCTGAGACTTAGAAATTTGAAACCTCTGGAGGACAGGAATCGACCTGCTAAGCTTATCTGGTGACAGTGCATTTCTACTGGGCTGAAAATTCAAATTTTTTCCATTCAGAGTTTCTATGCAGCAGTAAATCTGATTGAGCAGGATCTAGATAAGATGACATCTGGCCTCATAGATGCTTCTTCGGCTACAGCCTGCAGTCTTACCCTGCACTCAAAAACAGTGACTAAGTGCTAATGGTGAAATCATGAGCAGGCAACGGTGCCAAAATTATCTGGCTGGCAAAAAATCTTTCTTATAGGAGAAATTTGAATTTCTCCTTCTCCGAGTGTTTCCTACTAAAAGCAATAGCTTCACTGGGACTGTGTCCAATGATTATCCAACCTCATCGAGCCCTCTTCAGCTGCATCATGCTTTCTGGCTCTACTGAAGATTTTTGACTTACATTTTTGAGACAAGCAGCCAGATGCATGATGCATTTTACCAGGCCTTGTTTACGATCAGTAAAATGTGTTTTGGCATGTACCAAAGGAAAATGCAAGTCAGTGACTTGTTTTTAGGAAGGAGCATGTAAAGGGCATCCCTTCTTAATAGTGAGTTGCATTGGTATGTATGAATATTTTGCAACTGGGAATGCAGTCGCATAACATTCATACTTGACCAACTCCTTGAAGGAGGTGGTAACCCATTCGCAAACAGGAAGGGCTCCCAAGGGACCACTTTCTTTTTGTGAACTGGGGCATAAACATTTTTTCAGAGCAGGCAGTGGTGCCACGTACTACTGCCCACTCTAAAAAAAATAAAAAAATAAAACTTTTTAATTTTATATTTGAAATTCATTGAGTTTTCTTTTAAGGAAAACGGGCTGCATTTAAAAAAATGTTTTGCTTAAAAAGCAGTCACAGACATGGTGGTTTGCTTACCCCAGCCAGCCACTATCCCTGTGAGTGCTGGCCATTCCCAATGGGATGAAAATTGCAACCTGCCTCATGAATATTAATGAGGCAGGTCCCTTGCAACCCATTTGGGAATCACAAACAGTGTCTCAGACACTGTTGTTCATCAATGTTTGCGATTCGCAATTTGTGAGTCACTAAAAATTGCGAATTGCGAGTCGCAAACACTGATGGTCATACATCTGGCCCCTTGCATCTGATTTAGATCTTGGCTGAGTGAATATTCTGTTATAAACATGACAGATATCCCATCTGCTGTATAGCGATCCCCGTGGGACATTATGGGATCATAATACAGCAGACAGGATATCCATCAAGGTTGTGATGGAGTATTCCCCTCTGCCAAGATCTAAATCAGGCTCTAGGAACCAAAGTAAAACCTCTGATTGTTTTGAATCTAGTTTCCGTATCCAATCTGTGCTCCATCGCGGATAGCCTCAAATTGTGCCTAGGTCCCGATCTACTGTGACCAGCTAACCTTGTTTGGCACTTAACACTTTATGGCAGCATTTATTATCTGTTATTGGATTTTTGTCATTTTGGTGACTTTGTATTCATTAAAATGTGCTTTATTTCCAAGTTTGTGATATTTATTCTGATGATTTTTGACTTCATTACTGTTTTGGTACTGCTTCACACATTGACTTCAGTTAAGCCTCCCTGCTCTGTGCCTGCACTACTAGGTGATTGTGCTAAGGCTAATTTAGTGACTTTGAGGGCTCAACTGGCAAGGATTGTGTTTATTACTCAGGGTGGTTAGTCACCCCCTTGACTAATAATCCAGTTACTTAAAGTTACAAATATAAATATACACTGCAAATCAGACTGCTGTTGTAATCTGAGAAGAGCAGAACAGAATAGAACAGAATATAAATGGCATACTTTTGCCACTGAGTTAGGAGCCTGCGATATCTATTTTTGAATCTCTGTCATTATCAGGGCCAGCAAAATTCACTTTGATCATGAAAAGGATAGGAGGACTAACAGTGTCTTGGAAGAGGTGTTTACAGGCCAGTGAGATAGTACTTATGCTAGAGCCACTGAAGAAGGAAGTGATTGAGGACCCGGTCTCCCACTACAATCTGTGGTCTGTTACAAACTGCTAATTAAATGTTGAGTAACTTTGGGGAAAAACAGAAAGAGGATATTAAAATTTTGTGAAGTTAGAATTTTACAGTTGTTGACTCCTGGGACTGGCAAAAGCTCTTTTTAAGACTACAGAAAGACCAAAACTTGACAATCCCTTTCCTAAGTCAAAGGTAAAAATGTTGATTGACTGTTAGGCGTCAGCTGACATTTGCTCCATTGCACGAAACCTGATATGGGACCTAGCCCAAGTAGCCCAATCACCTTAGAATAACATTGTCTTTTCAGTTTTCAATGTGTGTATGATTTTAACCATATTTTATTACTACTATTTTTTTGGATTTCCTTAATCATTTTCATAATGTTGATGCTGTTTTAATTATATAAAGTTATTCTGTTTCATTCATTTAGTTTAGGATTTATTTCTCAACTCTATAGTGTGTTTGGTGCTGCCAAGTATTACACAAGCATTTTCTCAGAGAGAAGCCTGTCACTTGTCCAAGCTACAGAGGACATGTCCAGTTTTCCTAATGGAACCTGCATTCCTTTCCAGGCATTTGACTGTAGGCCTGGGTTAAATTTTGATCACAAAATCAAAAATTCATAAAAATACTACATTTTGCTTCAAGTGAAATCGGTAAAGTTTCTTGTAAATATGCATTGCCTAATTTTGTGTATTTTTTAAGCAAATAAACACCTTGTTTAAATAAGTGTTACAAGACAAAATGGGAGAATCTTTTGAACAGAAACATTCAAACAGGTTTTCGCTGCTATCTCTTAAGACTTTTTATGTGAGAGTGCATTTGCTTCAAAAGGTGACACAAGCAATTGGCAAACCCCATTTTCTTAATTAAATTGTAATTTCCTAAAAGGAGTTTCTTGAAATTTTGTGAGAAACAATTACGAAATGTTGCAGAGTGCCTACTTGATTGTTTAACAATTTGGAAGATAATCTCAAGCTCATGTGAAGATTAAGCCCTATTTTCCCTAGATATCAATCCAGATAAGTTCAACCTTAACTCCTCGGGTGCCTCGAATGTAACAGTTACAGCACTGTTCGGGTGCCCAGGATGAAAGCGTTACGTCCAAGTAGGGGTCCTTGGGGGAAGCGCTAGTGCTCCCCCAGGGAGCCTCACACTCCCTTCCCCTGGGCAGGGATGGAAGGGGAATCGCTTCCCCTTCCACCCCAGTCGCCCCTCCTGACTCCCCGTGGCATCTGATTATGTCAGCGTGCGATCACACTACACTTCGTGAACATTGGTGGCCATTCTTCGAGGTCCCATGTTCAAATGGGTGCATTATTTTTCTATGTTAATTCATTATGGCATAATTCAATTATCCAATAATACATAAACACTCATTACTAATTTCTAATTAAAACACCTGCTCTAACAATCCCTCCTCTGATGAATAAATGTGTCACAGTATTTACCAACTACAACTTTTATAATTCGATTTCTTCAAAATGTTGTCTTCTCCTTGAATTTTCCCTGTAAATTCATTCCCTTTTCTTTTCTTCCCTCCTCTGATTATTTTTAGACCTTTTCAATTTAATTATTTTGCATAATTTGCATAACCACCATATTCCAATTAGACAAATCATGACAATTAATAATCCCTGTAATATTTTCAATAGAACCCCATTCCAAATGTTGCTGAGCCAATTTCCCACTGAAGCAAACCCTTTGCTAACTTTTTCCCAAACACCTGGTTCTTTCAATTCCTTTAGATCAGCACTTGCATAGTCAGATTAGTATGTAAGTCTCTTATCTCTTTACTACTATCAGGTATATATATGAACAACAATGCCTAGAGTTAATCATTCTACAGACTCTTCTACAGTCCCGCTCACCGCCATGCTCACTGCCGCCAACATACCGCCGACCGTGGCGGGTTAACAACAAACCATATTATGACAAACACATAGCAATCTGTCACTATCCTACACACACACATAAGTCTGCCAGCCCAAAGGTCAGTGATAAACTGGCGGTAGCAAAACCCACACCGTTACGCCAACAGAACTACGCCCACAGCATTATGACCCACAAATCACCGTGGCGGACATTCAACCGCAGTAAACCACTGGCAGTACATACCGCCACGCTCAAAATACTCAAACACATACAAAACAACACCACATTGGACAATTTGAATAAAACACATCTGACACCCATACACACACCACACCCACACAACCACATAACTATAAAACACACACACACATTACCCACAACCCTTTACAACTCAAAAAAATGACCACTAGAGAGAGATACAGCAAGAGCACCCACACAACCAGAGCCACAAAACACCATCACCCATCCACCATCCACGCACCTCAGAGCAAACACCTCAACACATCACTTCACAAAGCCTCACACACACCACTCACAATACACCCATGGCACCACAAAGACACCCCAGGATCTCAGAGGAGGAGCTAAGGGTCATGGTGGAGGAAATCATCTGGGTAGAACCACAGCTATTCGGATCGCAGGTGCAGCAGACGTCCATTGCTAGGAAGATGGAGCTATGGCGGAGAATCGTGCACAGGGTCAACGCCGTGGGACAGCATCCCAGAACAAGGGATGACATCAGGAAGAGGTGAAACGACCTATGGGGGAAGGTGCGTTCCGTGGTTGCAAGACACCAGATAGCAGTACAGAGGACTGGCGGTGGACCCCCACCTCCACCCCCACAACTAATAATATGGGAGGAGCAAGTATTAGCAATACTGCATCCTTTGGGCCTGGCAGGAGTAGCAGGAGGACTGAACTCTGGTAAGTCAAATCTCTATTACTATCACCCCCCTACCTGCATGACATCACATACACCCACCCTCACCCTCACTCCCATCACTCCACCACCTCACATACACCCCACCATCACAACCCACCCCTCCCACTACCAAGCCCTGCATGCAACATTAATGCATGGACACCCATCAAAGACCTGCATGGACACACATCACCAAAGCATGCACACTTGAGACAATCACCTATCCAACCAAATCACCACTCATACAAACCTAAGCTGCCAGGGCAATAACAACCATACAGGGCAACACACACATGCACAAGGTGTCACACGCAGAAACAATAGCACTGCATTTACATCCCCACAGGTACCCCACACAAGGTCACCGGACAGGAGGTGCCAGCAACATCCAGTCCCCCCCACAGAAGAGGCCCACAGTAGTGACAGCAGCTCTGCACGCCTGGATCAGGATGACCAACCTGGCCCACCAGGGAGCTACGGACAGTCGGTTACCCAGGCACAGTCCCATACCACCACAGAGCCTCCCCTCTCAGGAAACACCAGCACAGCTCTCACCCAGGGGACCCATACCTCTGTCCCCAGGACACGTCAATCAGCAGTGTGTCCACCACTACAGGGACCCCAGACCACACCACAAACACAGGACGATCAGGGACCTGGGGTTAGTGGCAGTGGGCACACTGTTCAGGGGACAGAGGCATAGGACAACAGGGAAGCTGTGCGACAGGGGGAGGACAGGCCCAGGGAACCGACTCTCCACGGGCCACTCACCAACATCATGGGAGCATACCACCATTCCCAGGAGACGATGGGCCAGATACTGGACAAGTTGCAGGAGACGCAGACGCTGCAGAAGGGACATTACCTGTGGATCAGGGAGGACCTGAAGGACATCCACACCACCCTGGTCACCATTGCAGGGATTTTGGCAGACATGTCCAACACAATGAGGGAGGCAGTGGCACACCAACGGGCCCCTAACACTAGCCACACCGATGAACAGCCCTTTACCTCTGCTGACACTAGTGGACAGGAGACCCCGCCACAGGAACAACAGGCCACCACCACCCCACCCCCTGCAGAAGGAGAACCACCCCGCAAATTGTCCTTGCGATCCAGGCAGAAGCCAGAGAACATTGCCAAGACCCCCACAAGGAAATAAAGCTCTCCTGATTGTCACCCTTGTGTCCCACTCTGTCACCCTGCCCACCTTAAACTGCCATTGCTCTACTTCCTATGCCCCCTTGGACAATGCACCTGTGATACAAATAGACTGGATCTCTTATCTGGACTCTGATCCACCCCCCACCAGCCTACAGCAATACCCCATCCACTTAGTAGCACATAAATAAACATCACTGTAAATAAGTATTGAGTCCGTAAAGTGATTGCACTATGTATTCATTTAACAATCTGTAGAATTGCAATTCAACTGTACAGTAATGTATACATAGGTATGACCTGTATTTTGCTGCAGTCAATACACAAGGAGCCAGAGTGGGGCACAGATATCTGTAAATAGACATGTCAAAGGGTACAGTAAGTGACCATAGTAGTGGGAATATCAGCCTGCCAGTGAAAATTTACAATACAAAACTGCCAAGGAAGGTGAAGTTACATTATCTTACCTGTGTGTCACTGGAAGTACTGTTGTATGATTGATGTTCTATTGTTCACATCCACATCCTCTGCCTCATCTTCGTCACTGTCCACAGGCTCCACCACTGCCACATGCCCATCTCCAGCCTCATCCTCCTGCATATAAGGCACCTGGCGATGTAAGGCAAGGTTGTGCAACATGCAACATGCCACGATGATTTGGCACACCTTCTTGGGTGAGTAGCACAGGGAACCATCTGTTAGATGGAGGCACCGAAACCTGGCCTTCTGGAGGCTGAAGGTGTGCTCTATAATTCTTCTTGTTCGCCCATGTGCCTCATTGTAACGTTCCTCTGCCCTTGTCGTGGGATTCCTCACTGGGGTCAGTAGCCATGAGAAGTTGGGGTAACCAGAGTCACCTGCAAATACCGAGGGATACCTGTTAGCCAGACATTAACCCCTAGGGCCTACCCCATACCCATACACCAACATATACTGGGTGGGGACTATGGGCTCACCTATCAGCCACACCCTGTGCCTCTGGAGTTGAGCCATCACATATGGGATACTGCTATTCCTCAAGATAAAGGCATCATGCACAGAGCCAGGATACCTTGCATAGACATGGGAGATGTACTGGTCCGTCAGGCACACTGCACATTCATCAATTGAAAGCTCTTTCGATTTCTGAACACCTGTTCATTTCTCTAGGGGGGGTACAAATGCAATATGTGTACCATCAATTGCCCCAATGATGTTGGGGATATGTCCCATTGCATAGAAATCAGCTTTCACTGTGGCCATATCCTCCACCTGGGGGACAACAATGTAGCAGCGCATGTGTTTCATCAACAAGACTCTGGTCAGCACTATTGAGAACATTGGCTGAGACATTCCTGCTGCCAAGCCCACTGTCACTTGGAAGGAGCCAGTAGCCAAGAAATGGAGCACAGATAGGACTTGCACAAGAGGGGGGATCCCAACGGGATGATGGATAGCAGAGATCAGGTCTGGCTCCAATTGGGCACACAGCTCTTGGATTGTGGCCCTGTCAAGTCTGTAGGTGAGGATAATGTGCCTGTCCTCCATTGTTGCCAAGTCCACCAGGGGTCTGTACACGGGGGTGTCTCTATCTCCTATTCATCCTCAGCAGTTGTACTCTTGGGGGCAAAACGATGAGCATCTGGTCAGTATTCAACATTTCCAAAATGTACAGTGCATTGCATGTTGTGACAGAAACAGTATGTTGTTGTTTAGGCTCAAATGGTGCCTATGTGTGCTGTGACGCAGTTAGGTGCCATGGCCTGCCCCCCCTGAAATGGCGCCTGCCTGTCCTGTGTGGATGGACATGTGGAAATGAGGTGATGCCGCTGACGTTGTGCGCCATTGCTGGAGGCGGTTGAGTAACGCCATGCAACTCCTCATTGGTTGTCATTGGACCCTCTGGGTTACAGTAGCCAATGGTAATGTACGCCGATGGTGACGGTACGCACCGCCGCGGACGTGATTGCTATTTTCTATCTGTTCTCTCACTTGCTACCTGACCTTCAACAGGACAGGACCTACACTGCATGTGCTGCTGTGACCTGTGTCTGGAACCGACCATAGCTTGTGTCACTGGGCAAAGGGTCCCTGCCTTCACCGCTGCGGAGTTGGAGAGACTGGTGGATGGGGTCCTATCACAGAATGCTGTATGGTCCTCCAGACCAACAGGTGAGTACACTGTGAGCACAATGCAAGGGTCATGAATGCATGGAGTGCTGCATGTGAGGGCCTCGTGTAAGAGGGGGTGGTTGAAGTGTCCTGGGCAGCGTGCTGCATGTGTGGTGGGCAATGTATGTTGATAATGGGAAAGGAGGGGTATGGTGGGCCATTAATGTAACAGGCCGGACAGTATGACTGATGCCCTTTTTCTATGTGTATTTCCTCTGCAGGTCAGCGCTCATCAGAAAAAGGGTATATGGCGTGCCATCGCCAAGGATATGCGGACCCTGGGGTCTATGGCAGGCAGAGCACCCACTGTCGCAAATGGTGGGAGGACCTGAGACGCTGGGCACGGAAGACGGCTGAGGCCGAGCTGAGGATGGCCTCCCAACGAGAAAGGGGTGCCCGTCGAACCCTGACCCCCCTGATGTTCCACATACTGGCGATGGCCTATCCGGAGCTGGATGGGCACTTGAGGGCATCACAGCGCCCACAAGGGGTTGAGTACAGTTTCCCAACATACTACTTGCACGTGGTGGGGTGGTCTCCAGGTGGGGGATGTGGGCCTGTTGGTGCCCCCAGGCCAGGCCGGACAATGCAGGGTGGGTTCCATGTTGGGCAGGGGCTGATGAACTCCACCTCCAACCAAGCTACTGGGCATCCACTACTGGGCAAGGCTCTGTGGGGCTCAGGTATACTGCAATTGGCATTAGGTATTACTGTCCATGGCATGGTGACTAGCATTGTGACTGGTAGTGCATTGCCTAGTGCGTAGGGCTGTTCCCTGCGTGTTGTGCATGCCAACAGTGGTGTTGTTGCTGCCATTGACCAAGTGTATCCTCTGTCTCTTCCCGCCCTTTTTGTTTTTTCATCCTGTCCTTATGTGCATTAGCATCTCCTGGCAGAGGCACCGGTGACGGAGGGAGCTGCCTCCCACAGGGCCCATGAGGCCGAATCCACCGGCGGTGAGGGCACCAGTGGGATGGAGGGCCAAGGGAGCACCACGGCGGAGACAGGAGGGGACAGTTCTGAAAGTGACACCTCCTCCGATGGAAGCTCCCTAGTGGCATCAGACAGCTCTGTGGTCACCCCAACTACAGGTACAGCCGCCAGCCCCATACCAGCACTGCCCCCCCAGCAGCCCCTCAGCAAATTTTCTGTGCCAGGAGGTTGGGCATCTCCTTCGCCCCAGGCACCTCAGGCCCTGCCCCAGTTAGCCGTGCTGCCATGAGTGAAGAGGCTATTGACCCCCTGCGATCCATCTCTGTTGGGCAGTCAACCATAGTGAATGCCATTCAGGGGCTGGCAGGTCATTTACAACAAACAAATGCATTCCTGGAGAGTATTCACTCTGGCATGGCGGCCCAACAGAGATCATTCCAGGCTCTGGCCTCCTCCATTATGGCAGCCATTGTTCCTGTCTCTACCCTCCCCCCACCAACTTCCAGTGCCCGGTCCCATCCCATGAACCCCAACCTATCCAAAACACACATTCAGACCAGCATGCACCCTAGACAACACACAGGAGTGGCTCAGGCAAACACAAGCACCACACATCATCCCACAGGCACTCACACAAACACCATCTAGATGCAGGCACACCAAAATCCACTGCCTCCACTGTGTCCCCCTCCTCCTCCTCATCCACCTCCCTCCCAGTAGGGTCTCCACTCACACCTGCATGCACTACATCCACACCCACTGCCTCTATCACCACCACGCCTATCACTACACACCCCTCACTTGCAGAAACCACTCCCACTCCCACTCCCACATCCATGCACACTTCCCCTGTGTCCTCTCTCACTGTGTCTGTGCCCCTCCTCCCAAAGTACACAAACGCAAGCACTCAGACACCCAACAGCCATCCACCTCACAACAGCATCCAACCCATGCACCTGCACCCAAACACAGCAGACACCTCCAACAACCACTCCCTCTTCCTCCACTCCCAAACCTTCACCCTCTTTGGAGCTTTTCCTCTCCACTGTTGACCTCTTCCCTACCCCTCCCCCCATCCTCCAAGACGGACCAGGGTGGGTAGAACCCAGGCTAGCACTTCAGTCACCCAGTGCACGGTCGCAGTAGTTTTGGCAGCTATTGTAGGTGTGTGAGGCCCCAAGGAAACACCCATCAGCACTGGCAGTGTGCCTGCACCAGCTGCCAAGGGGAAGGGCGAGGATGTACCACCAGCTGACAAGGGAAAGGGCAAGGATGTACCACCAGCTGCCAACAGGAAGGGCAAGGATGTGCCACCAGCTGGCAAGGGAAATGAGGCACCACCAGCTCACAAGGGGAAGGGCAAGGAGGCACCACCAGCTGGCAATGTCAAGGGCAAGGAGGCACCACCAGCTGGCAAGCTCAAAGGCAAGGAGGCACCACCAGATGGCAAGGGCAAGGGCAAGGAGGCACCACCAGACGACAAGAGCAAAGGGCCTGCCCCTGCAGGCAGGAAGGACAGGAGGCCTGGTGCTGGGACTGAATCTGAGCCCCCAACACCAACCATGGCGCTTCAGCCGTCCGAGGCTGCAAGGGAAGGGTTGGAGCCTCCCCCCACCACTGCCTCCACCACCACCAGCACCACTGCCAGCAGCAGTAGCCCCAGTGGGCAGTCGTCCGAGGATTCAGGGGAAGGGCTGGAGCCTCCCCCCACCACTGGCAGCACCAACACCAGCACTGCCATCTGCACCACCACCTGCACCGCCACCAGCACCATTGCCAGCACCACTGCCAGCAGCATCAGCCCCAGTGGACAGCCGTCCGAGGCTGCAGGGGAAGGTCTGGAGCCTCCCCCACCACTGGCTGCACCGACACCAGCACTGCCAACAGCACCGGCACCTGCACCGCCACCTGCATAGCCACCAGCACCACTGCCAGCAGCAGCAGCCCCAGTGGACAGCCGTCCAAGGCTGCAGGGGAAGGGCTGGAGTCCCCCATCACCACTGGCAGCACCGACACCAGCATCGGCACTGTCACCACTGAGCAGCCGCCGCAGCCGCTGGGCAGTGTGTAGTCCTGCCTCATGGACTTGATGCATCCTGACCACTGGAAACCATGTGGGTCTGACACCCAGGTGAGTGACTGTGACCTTGCACTCCCCAAGGGCTGCGTCACAGGGTACAAAGCCCAGTCCATAACCAGTGGAAGAAGGTATCCACTCACCCCCTCCCTGCAAGGATGAAGCACACTGGGCACAAAGCCCCCTCCAGAACCAGTGGAAGGAGGCATCCACTCACCCCCTCCTTGCCAGGGCGAAGCACACTGGGCACAAAGCCCCCTCCAGAACCAGTGGGCAAACCACCCACATGAGAGACTGTGGCTTTGCACTCCCCAGGACCAAGCAGTGGGCAAACCACCCACTAGAGAGACTGTGTCTTTGCACTCCCCAGGACCAAGCAGTGGGCAAACCACCGACTTGAGAGACTGTGGCCTTGTACTCTTCAGGACCGAGCAGTGGGCAAACCACCCACTAGAGAGACTGTGGCTTTGCACTCCCCAGGACCGAGCACAGGCATGTTGCCACCTCCAGGAAAAGTGGTGCTGTACCATCTTCTAGCTGAGGTGCCCCCCCATTCCCCATCCCTCTGAGGTGCCTGTATATTTTCAACCTGATGCCCCAGCAGTGTTCTCTCTGTGTTGATGCAGTAGTAAGGTGGGGCCTTGGCCTATGTGATTTGGCCCACGGACATTATGGACTGGGCAGTGTCCCTCCATTTGTATATATGTAAGTACTGATTTGATTTTTGATGATGTATTTCTAGAATTTTATCTTATTACACTCACTTCAATCACTTCCTTTTGTCCTTGCATTATTTCTGAGGGGTACAGTTGTTGAATCTGTTTGTGTGCATGGTGTTGGTGGTGGGGGTGGGGCTGGGGCTGGGGGTGTTTTGTGTGTATGTCACTCTCTTTTCCCTCCCCCCTCCTCTGTATGCTAGGCAGAAGTACTCACAGTGGTTATCGTCGCCGGCATTGGTATTCCTGGTGTAGGAGGAGGTAGACCAGCATGGGGAACACCTGCAGTTCGGGCTCCATGGCGGCGTGGTTGTTCCCTGAGTCTCCAGAGGTGAGTCCTTTGACTTCTGAGATCTGTTTCCACCGTGCTTTTGATGTCATTGATGCGGCCCCGAAAAAGGTGGCGGATAGGCCTCTTGTAATACAGTGGGCGGTACATTGTCTTCCGCCTGGTTGTTGGCGGTTACCGCCGCTGTGCTTGTTGCTACCGCCGTGGCGGTCGGTGTGTTAAAGTTGTTGTCTGTGTAGGCGTTTTCCTGCCGTGGCCATAATTCCATTTCTTTTACCGCCGGCTTGTTGGCAGTATTACCGCCGCTTTCTCACCAACCGCCAGGGTTGTAATGAAGACCTAAGTCCACAAATATAGAATATCCCTGGAATCGCAGTGTCCTGCCCATTCAACATAAACGTCCCTTGACTCTGAAATAAAAACACATGCCTGCATTCACTCGTACCCACAACAGTCTCTTTCTCAAAAATATTTCTCTTAGATTGTTTCAACAGTTGAGTTAATCAATTCTCTTCACGTTACCTCAAAATATTGACTTGGAACTTCCCTATCAAAACAAAAGGACATAAACTCTTGCTGCCATTCATTTGTAGTTGCATACGCCCATTCAGGACCTTCTTATCTTCGACTTGCTATTCTCTTCCTCTTCAACTTTCAATCTCCATTCAACTCTCCTTCACTTAACTCTTCTTTTCTCGCAGTATCTACTTCTTCCTCAATTGTTGGTTTAACAACCACCTCTTTTTTTTCTCCACCTGCGATTTCGGCCACTTATCTCCTTTCAGTGAACCTTCTGTCAGTATTCTCTTCAAGATTGAACTCAAACCCTTTTCTTTCTCTGTGGTGTTTTCTCTTGACGGACCTGCAACCCGTTCAGGAGGAATCAGATCACTTTGACTTTGATCCACCTCAATTCCTTCCCCTTCTGGGTCTGACAATTGCTCTGCTTGTTTCTCAGAATCGTCTGCTTCTGGGAAATCCCTCCTTTGACTAGGCTCTCCTGCTGCTTGAGTTGAGATAGATTCTCTGATACTCTCCTGGAGGTCTCCACCCTTTTCTCTCACAGGAGTAACTGAACCGTCCTCAACAAGCTCAGATCCGGTCTCAGTTCCTCTTTGTTCTTCTTCCGGCCCTGAGACCTGGCTCACTGTTTTTTTTTTTTTTCTCGTCCTCATAATAATAAAGAGAGAAAATTCCCACCTTGCTGCGTGAGGGTCATCAACCTGCGTCACGTAAGGCGATCCAATAAAGTCAGATCCAACCTGAGCAAACGCAGCCATTCACCTCTCCTTGCCAGTACCAAAACTCATGACCTGCAACACCACCAACCGGCAGCCAGCCACGAGAGAGGGGCGGGCCAGAAAGTGGACAGAAGGAGGTGGTAATAATCATTGGACTATATGTCTGAGGTGACAGTTTGCACAAAGTTCTCCCAATTGGCCCAACTTTCATCTGTAATACCCAACGGGCCCATGCATTCCAAATCACAAAAATAATTAACAGATACAAACCAGTCACGTATATTCGGAGATGTAGATTTAACCCAATGTAAACATATTTGTCTTCTAGCCAGCAACATCAGTAAAAACATCATACCCTTATGTGATCTAGACAACTTAGAGTCCCACGAGGTGCCCAAAGAAACCCTGTAAAACACCAATACTGGAGTCACTTCCACCTCTGTACAAATAGCCTGTTTAAGAAAGCCATTGATTGAGGGCCAAAAAGAAAAGAGGTTAGGGCAACTCCAGAACATGTGTATATCATCTGCATTGTACACCTCACAACGTTGGCACTTCTTTTCTACCTTCCCCAAAGCGGTTAACCTCTGGGGTGTCCAATAGACCCTATGTGTTGTATACAGATGGTTCTTCTGCAGGGCCACTGATCTAGTAACTGACCAAAGCATGGAGAATGAAAACTCCCAAATCTGTGCTATATCTGGGGCTGGCAAGACACTACCCCACTTCTTCTCTGGGAGGGAGGCCTCTGAGTCTAAAGCTTCAAGCAACGCCTGATACAAGACTGAGATCTCTTTATGAATCAAACCTGTTAACAGCCTCTTCTCCCAGTATTTCTTAGTGCCCCCCCCTCTTGAAGGGAAGCCGCCCAACTCAATAGCTGCAAGTATTTAAACTTAGAAAGCCTATAATCTGTTAGCTCCCCAAGCCTAAACCAGGATAGCAGCCTGGACTCCTCCATAATTTGTCCCCAACACAATATACCTTTCAATGGAAGAGACAATTTATCTAAAAGAAATTCAGGAGTACCAGGCGGTTCCCAAATCGGAGCCCGAAAACTATAATAATGAATACCTAGTACTTGCCGAGCCAGCCACCAGACTCTAGCAGCATCTTTGAGAAGTTTCAAACAATTTTTTTTAAAGAATTTGGGATGACCAAACTTATACGAGAAGAAACTACCAGCAGCTGAAAACTCTTGAGTCAACACAGCCCACAAAAAAGGGTATTCTGAGCTATCACGAAGTAAAAACCGAACATTCTTCAAATGAAAAGCCAAATAATATTTGTAAAAATCTGGAGCCGCAATCCCGCCTTTACCCTTAGGCCTACATACTTATGCCAAGCAATCCTAACCCCTCTGGAGGACCACACAAAAGAAGTTAAATCTGCTTGTATTTTTTTAAACCAACTTTTCTTGAATTCCAGAGGAATAGCATTACACAAAAAAGTGAATTTGGGAAGAATAATCATTTTAAGAACATTAACTCTCCCTATAAAAGATAAAGGAAGCCCAGCCCAGGTTTTAAGCAAAGCACAGGTCTCCTTACAAATGTGTTCAAAATTGAAATGTGCTAGATCGTTCAAGTCTGAAATAACTTGAACCCCCAAATATCTGATCTGCTGCTTGACCAAAGCGCTATTATAAGTAGTGTCCAGCACATAATTTCAGTTTTCTCAGAATTAACAGAATAACCTGACAATTCACCAAAGTATTTTAAACATTGCAGGATTTTAGGAAAAACAAGTGGCAAATGGCCAGTATAAATCATAAGATCGTCCGCATACAAAGCCACCTTTTTTTCCCAACCCAGACACTTAAAGGAAGGTATGTCAATGTCTGCTCTAATTGTAGCAGCCAAAGGCTCAATATATAGATTAAAAAGAAGGGGAGACAGGGGACAACCCTGATGCGCCCCTCTTTCAATCTTAAATCTGGGGGAAACGCTATCATTTATAAAAATGCTGGCAAAAGGGGCCTTATAAATAGCCTGAATAGTCTCAATAAATTTAGAGCCCAGCCTAAAACCCTCCATAATGCCACGAAAAAAACACCAATTATGCGATCAAAAGTTTTGGCGTCATCAAAGGTAAAGATCGATAAGGGAACTTTTTCAGAGACCGCCAAATCCACCGCACCCAGCAAATAATGGGTTAACTCATGCAGTTGTCTACACCTAACGAATCCTTTCTGATCCATATGTATCAATTTACAAATCACATCCTGAAGCCTTTTAGACAAAATATGTGTATGGATCTTGTAATCCAAATTCAACAAGGAGATAGGTCTATATAAGCTACAAGAACCTGGATCTTTCCCTGGCTTTAGAAGAAGAGTAATAGCCGCCTCATCCCACGATTTATGCATGACACCCCCTTCCTGTAAAAGAAAGTTAAACAGTTCTGTTAGGAATGGAATTAACTCCTCACATAAATTACAATATAATTCATTAGGCAAACGATCCGGGCCGGGAGCCTTCGCCTTCTTTAAGCTCTGAATTGCAGCCCGCACTTCCTCACCATATATCTCCCTGACCATTAGTATCTGATCCTCTTCTGACAACTGAGGAAGATGAAGGGCATCCTAATAAGTTCTTACCAATGATTCAGAAACATTCAGGTCTTCAGTGTAAAGGTTCTCAAAAAATTCTATAAATGCCTCCATCTATCTCAGCTTCAGTTGTAGCTAGGGCTCCAGTAAACTCGGATCTAATGGAGGAAACAAAATTCCTGGAGCGATCTGTTTTGGTCTTCCAACCTAGAAGCTTTCCACAACCTTCTGCGTACTCATAATGGGCAAACCTGCTACATTCCCACGACCTTCTAATTTTCTTCTCAAGATATAGCCCTAAATCCTTTCTGGCCCGCTCCAACTGAGCCTTCAGAGAGTCCAACTGGCCCTCTTCAGCTTTTTGAATAGCCTCCTGCAAAACAGCGAGACTCTAGTTGTTTAAGATGGTTCTTATCTTCCTGATAATACCAATTAGCCAAAGCAACTAACCTACCTCTAATGAATGCTTTCTAGGCATCCCACTGTAGCTTCAGTGTATAGATCGATAATTAAATTAAACAAATTAGCTAGTATCCCTCTTCCGACCCTCTACTATCACTGTGTCCAAAAAAAGAGCACGATTAACTATCCACCTAGGAATGGATGGAAAAATTTCAAGACAAACCTGCATTCTGACAGATGAATGGTCTGAAAGCTGCACTGGTGCGTGAGTTACTGATCTAACCATATACCTCAACGGTTGCTGTAACAAAAATAAATCGATCCTAGAGTAATGGCCATACTTTTTGTGGTTAAATGTGAACCGTGATCCTACCGCACCTTTCTGATGCCAAATATCTATCAGCCCTAGATCCAACATTCCTTGTTTTATACACTGCCGAGTTTGGATGAATTCACAGTGAGTCTTGTCGTGGATTTATCTAAAGTGGGGTTTAATAAAATATTAAAGTCCCCCCTACTAAAATAGTGTGCTTAGCAACCAGAAGATGGCCATAAAGGTCTTGAAATGGTGCGGGGTCATCAATATTGGGCCCATAATGTCCAGCAGTAGTAAACCAAACCCCATATAGGGCAACCTCCACAATAAACCACCTATCTTTAGAATCCTTTATAACGTTTGCAACTTTCATAGTAACCGACTTCTTAATGAGAATAGCCACCCCCTTCACCACGCAAGATTGATTAGTGCATGCACAGAATCCCACCCAATTCAAGTATTTGAGATACTCTTCCCATTCTGCTTCTAATAAGTGGGTTTCCTGTAAAATAATCACCTCTTCTTCTATCCTTTTCAAAAACTCAAATATTCTCCTCCTCCCTGGAACCCACAGGCCGTTAACATTCCAAGATAAAAATTTCATCAACACCTTGTTTCGACTAGCCATCAGTCAAAAAGGAGGCCAGAAGGAAAAAAAAGAAAAATCATCAACACAAAAAATAACACAAGATCCCTCACACAGCCACTTGCCACATTCTTGAGGACTTTTTCCCAAAAATGCATAATCCCCGAACCCCCCCACCCCACATTCCTAATGCTACCAACTCACCAACCAGCAAGCCCCATGAACCTCAACCACCCACCCCCAACGGAGAACCCTCCCATACCTTCTAATTAGGTGAGTACAACCACCCATTTGAGCTTGGTTTCTGGCCGACTTTCACAAAGAAAAAGAAATGAAAAAGAGCAAGCCATCAACCTGAAGACTTCATCTTATCAAGTAAAGCCCGAACATCTGCAGGGTCTCTAATATTAAACATAGTATTGTTCCACATAATCTTCAAAAATGCAGGAAAACTCATTTGAACCGTAGCTCCAAAAGACATAAGCTCCTGCATATACTTCCCCAACTCCCATTGCCTGTCAAGCGTTGCCCTGGAAAGGTCTGAACGTATCTTAAACAACCAATCGCCCATTGAAAAATTGCCCGCCTTTAGGGCCTCTTAGTATTTTCTCCTTGATGGTATAAGTACCAAAGTTAACAAGAATTTTCCTCGGAGACTTCCTATTGAGCTTTCTCCTAAAGGGGTCTCGATGAATTCTCTGGAAATCTTCTTCCATCTTTAAATGATCCATAGAAGGAAAACATTTCTTAAACAGCATCATTGCATATTCTTTAATATTATCCCCTTTTAGCCCTGCAGGAACGTTAAACAACCTAAGATTATTCCTTTGTAAACCATTCTCCAAAGATTCCAGCTTTTCCTGGAGTATCTCGCCCTTATGTGTCAACTGGGAAATATCTTGGGATTTAGAGAGCACTCGGGCCTCCTGCTCCAAAACAACCATCTCCAGCTTGCTCATTCTATCCGCCAGTGCATTAAGTTTACATTCCAATGCAGCACAAGATTCTCTAATTTTTGCCTGGTTATTTTCAGAGATCTTGAATTTGCCCCTGATCTCCTCTGATAATGAAATCAACAAGTTCTGTAAGGCAGAATCTTGGGGAGGAGGACCCATTTCCACTACTTTAATTAATGTGGAGCCCTGAGCCCCGCCATATTCTGCAGGGGAGGGATATGTTACCTCTTTGTCGCCCACCATCTCCCCAGAAAGGGGAGCAGGAGAGACTGGGGAGGGGGAAGATAATTCAGAACTCTGTAAAGACTGCATTTCAGAGCCACGTATAGACCTTTTAAGAAAGGGCATAAGGGGGGAGACCAAACTAACTGCTCCTGATAGGTGGCCTTGAACCCCTGAGGCCTTACGAGAGTCACCTGAGTTACTACAGTGCCTGCCCACCGGTTTTGCCTCTAACTGCAAGTGAACCAAAAAGCACTCTTTTTTAGTTTTTATGGCCCCCTTCTTTTTTCTTTTACAAATCCCCTCCTGACCGGGTCCTTTTTTTGCAGCTCCGACAGGACCCTCACAAGGGGGCCCACTACCCTCCTTAAAAAAATGCGGCTGCTACTTTGATGCCAGTGATGGGCCACTGCTAACTCCCCGGGCCCTTAACTTCACTGGCGTCATGTGCGGGGCCTCTCCTACCGTGTAAACCGAGGCTTTGGCCCCAAACTGGGTTCTGCACACTGCCTCACTCCTCCAAACAGAAGCCGTAGAGACAGGGGCCCCCAGGCAGTGGCAGAGAGCCAGTCCGCGTCTCCCTTGTTGGAAAACTCTTGCGGCGTCTGTTCAGGGCTTAATACCCCAAGTACCGATCCTCTCCCTGGCGTTCCTGGCGTTCTTCAAGTTCCTCGCCTCCCCGCGGGGTAGGCACATCGAGAAATGTTCGCACAGCGCCGGCGTCTCCAGCGCGCGTCAGCCAGAGAAACCGGAAGCTCACAGCCGTGGCGCTACGCGGCCGTCATGTCCCCCGGAAACCTCGTCGAGACCTGCCTCACTGTTGTTGGTACTCTCAACAGCGCTTCTTCATGATCCAGTGGACCTCTCACTTTCTTCGTGTGGCTTGCGTGAATCCAGTTTGGGATCCCAGCACACTTCACAGCTGTCTTAGTTGTCAGGACCACTTGATACGGTCCTTTCCAACGAGGCTCCAAACATGTCTTTCTCACATGCTTTCAGACAACAGCCCAGTATCCAGCTCTCAGGTTGTGCCATGGGACATGGATCGGTGGCAGTGTGGTGGCTTCCACCTGCTGAGAAAAACAGCTGAATACATCAGACAGACCATTGCGGTAATCCAACACCATATCATCTGTAATGTTGACAAGTGCATTTGCTGGCACCGCTGGTAATCTCATTGCTCTGCCCATGTGATCTCATGAGGCGACCGTCTTGTCTTCCTGTCAGGTGTGTTTCTCATTGACATCAACACTAAAGGCAATGTATCGGGCCATTTCAAATTTGTAGCTGCACACATTTTTGCAATTCTTGACTTCAAGGTACCATTCATCTGCTCCACTAGTCCTGATGCTTCAGGGCGGTAACTACAATGCAACTTCTGCTCAATGTTCAATGCTGCACACAATAATTTAATCACTTTGTCTGAAGTGACTTCTCCTATTTGATTCTAAAGAGATCGGAAACCCGAAACACAGTGTCAGTTCCCTAAGCGGCAGTTTCACTATGGTGAGACTATAATTTCTTCGTGTAGGGTACGCTTCAATCCAGTGTCTTAAGATGCATACAATCACCAACACATATCTCAAACCTCCACACACAGGCATCTCAATAAAATCCATTTGTATTCTGCTGAATGGACCTCCTGCTCTTCCAATGTGGCTCAAATGAACTACTGTCCCTTTCCCTGCATTTAACTGCTGGCAAATGACACAACAATGGCAAACTGCTTCAGCAACTTGACTAAACTTGGGGTTGAACCAATCAATCTTGAACAGACGAACCATAGCATCCCTCGCAATGTGGCCTGACCATGATAGTATCTTGCCATTTGAGACAACAGGCTATTTGGCAAAACCAATTGACCCTCCTCAGTAACCCACAATTCATCTTGTCTTTGAACACATTCAGTTTACTCCATGAACGTTTCTCCTCTTTGTCGACATTATTCTGCACAGATTTTAATTCTTCCAAAATGTCAATTACTTTCAATGCATAACTCGTACATGTTGTGTCTTCCTCAGGTAACAGTTCCCACTTGTCCTTGAACGATATACAGTTCAATGCACAAAACCTTGCGACTTGATCCGCATATCCATTTCCCTCTGACACGTAGTCCTGCGACTTTAGATGTGCACTTCATTTTACCACGGCAATCTTTTCAGGCAATTGAATTGCATATAACAGCTCCTTTATTCTCCGAGAAGCCAGGAAGCTTCTAAGGTACCTGTAATCGTGCACAGAGCATATCCTGCTCTCAGTGTCCCTGTATTATCTCTCAGGCAACAAAAATAATTTGATCATTTTCTTCCAATCTGTTATCTCTAATGTCAGGACTTGGTTTTGTGCACAACTCAGTTAATTCGAGACAATCATGTTCAACATCTTCCTCTTTTTCAATTTCAACAGTTTCACTCGGAAGTAAAATTGCTGTGTTCAGCATTGTACATCTTTTCAGTGTCACGTTAGGTGATCCAAAATACTCATCCCATACCTAATTAAAATGCACCAGTCAAGTGTTTGGTTTTCGTCCTTGTCAGTAAAATCTCAATCAAGTGAGGGACCATTACAGTCAGGGGATATTCCAGCAGCATGCCTTCACACTGTGAAAGACTCTGACCAACTGCGGCAACTGCACGCAAACAACCTAGTAAGGCTGCTGCAACTGGGTCCAAAGTAGCTGAAAAATATGCTACTGGGCGATGACCACCTCCATGGACCTGAGTCAAGACAGACAATGAACATGCATCACGCTCACGACAAAACAATGTGAAAGGCTTTGTGTAGTCAGGCATACCCAATGCTTTAGCTCTGCACAAACTCTCTCTCAACTCAGTGAATGCTCTCAATCTCATCCTGGTGTAGCACTATGGGATCGGTGACTTCCTTATGAGTCACTTTCTGCAATGGTCTTGAAATGACTAAAAAATTCAGAATCCACTGGCGA
Source organism: Pleurodeles waltl (assembly GCF_031143425.1). NCBI lineage: Eukaryota > Metazoa > Chordata > Amphibia > Caudata > Salamandridae > Pleurodeles > Pleurodeles waltl. The sequence goes on from NC_090442.1 coordinate 556,641,528, forward strand.
CAATAGCTCATCATTCCCTGGAACATCCTGACATCTCTCTGTGTGGTTGGGGGACTTATCTGCAGCATCATTGTAATTCTTTCTCTGGATATATTTCTCGACTCTTTCTCAGTCTGGTAACCCAAATACTTCAGTACTTTCTGACAGTACTGTAATTTCAGTGGAGACACTTTATGACCATATTTTACCAAATGGTTCAACAGGGCAATCGATTCATACTTCCACTCATCCCTTGTCTTGGACGCAATGAATAAGTCATCAATGTACTGCACCAAAGTTGATTGAAAAGGCAATTTTAATGACTCCAAATTCTTTTTCAAGATCTGGTTAAACAAGGAAGGTGACTTTGTGTACCCTTAAGGGAGTCTACACTAGAAATAGAATCGATCCAGGAATTTGAAACAAAAGAGAAATTGCCTATTCTCATGAAGAGGCACAGAAAAGAACGCTTGTGACAAATCAATGACCATAAACTACTCTGCATCGCATGGAATCTGGAACATTGTCACAGTTGGATTGGGCACTACAGAACAACACTTGACCACAATCTCATTTTTTTTTTTTCAAATTCTGAACAATCCGAACCTTCCCACAGGGCTTCTTCAAACCCATTATCGGTGAGTTAGATGGACTGCTCAATACTTCTTTCAGAACTCCCTGCTTCACAAAATCTGCAATTATCTAAGCCACTTTCATCAGAATGTCTTGTGGCATGTTGTACTGTGGAAGTTTAGGAGAAACGGCATTCGGTTTGAAGGTAACCTTGTCTGGCTCCACTCCCTTGATCAGACCTACTTCCTTTCCTGTCAAATCCCTCACGTTCTTTTGTATTGTTCCCTGCAAATCAGAATGAATCTCTTTCACTGTGAACATCGGGAAAAACTCAATCAAGGGGTACTCCTCATTTGTGGTTTCACACTCAGTTTCTGGAGCTTGGTCCTCATCATCGCTATTCGTCTGAAACTCATTTCCATCATTTGAGCAAGTAATCAAACATTTTGTTTTACACAGCAAGTCCCTTCCCAGTAAGGATACAGGACTTGAATCACAGACTAAAAACGTATACAGTCCCTGAAAATTGCCAATCCTTACTTGCACTGGATATGTAATCGGGTTTGTCAGATATTGGTTTGCTACCCCCATAACCTGAACGGTTCTTCCTGAAAGGGACAAATTCGGAACCTCTACACTTCTCACTGTTGAGGTGTAGCTCCTGTGTCCACCAAGAATGAAACTTTCTGACCCATCACCGTTCCCCTCACATAGGGTCCTCTCTGATCTACTTCTAAAGAAGTCGCAAGCACGCATGGCTCCTCATCTGAACTGTCACTCGTCTATTCACCATTTATTTCATTCTCACTGTGTAGCTGGAATTGGAGCACTATGTTACTACTTCTGTCTTGTCTCTGACCTTTGACCTGTTGAGAAAGCATCATCTGCTGCTGCTCCATCAGGGCTTGAGGTATCTGTATTTGCTGTCTAGGTACCATAGGAACCTGATGCTGCATCGGCTGCAACTGTGGCACTTGTGCACGGGGCATTTGCACCTGCTTCATGGGCTGAAAATTTTGCATTTGATTCACATGATTCTGGAAATTTGGATTAGGACCTCTTAGGCTGGGTCCTCTCACATTCTGAAATGACTTGATGTCATTACCTTGCTGAACAACACCTTCCTGCACCATCATCGGACACTCCCACTTACAATGTCCCATGGCTCCACAAATGTGACACAGCAACAACTTCTTTATTCCCTGCACATCATTCTGAACCACTACAGTATCCAAACTGGACCACGATTTGTATTTCCTCCACAACCTCTACCTCTCATCTGGGGCTGAAACATGATATTTCCCTGCTGCTGTGGCATCTGCTGTGAAAGATTTCCTTGCACTCCTGAGCTGCAATGATCTGCATCACCATCACTTTCTCTTTCTCTTTGAACTTCTTCTGCTTCAACTCAATCTCATCACTACAGTATTTCACATACTGCAACACCTCATCAATCGGTTTTGCTTGCCAGCAAATCAAATGACTCTTAATCATTTGACCACTTTCAGGTCTCAATCCTTCCACAAATCTGAACACAAAATGCAGCATGTCTTTCGACTCAATTGCTTCTCTACCACTATATTCCTTGAACGCCTTCAACAATCTCTCATAGTACGCATGCATGGACTCCTTTGCTTCCTGCACTGTCCTGTCAATTCTCTGCCAATCAATATTTTTGGGTGAAATCCTTGTTTCCAGAAACTCAATCACCTTATAGTAATATTTCATTACCACAGGAGACGGTGCACCTGTATTCTTATCTCTCTCCGGTTCACTTGTATGCCAGTCAACAGTACTCTTTCACTCAACACATAAGTCAGCTGCAACCACTATCTCTAGTAATGTGTTCAAGTCCTCCCACAAACACTTTGAGAGTTTCACAAAACTCTCTGTCTGCTGATATCACTCTACTGGCTTCTCTCGCAATTTTGGATAATCATTCGTAAATGATAGAATGTCACTCCTACTCCAAGAGACATGAACAAAATTTCCACCTGGAATTTCCCTCATTGGTAAAATCTTCACTGGAGTTTTGTCTTGCTGTACATTCAGCTCCAGAGGATCTCTTTTCTTCCTGTCTCTTTTCTTTACCCATCTGCCTTCCCATTTGTTTAATGCTCCCCAGAGCTGAGCACTCTGTAATAATTCTCTAAGGTGTGCCTTCATTCCAGCTGACCTCATGTGTTCAAAATCTTTTGCCTCAAAATCTAACCTGTAGCTCCTCTTCAAATGTTTCGTTTTCTCAATTTCTATGCCATGCTTCTCTGCCAAATATGCTAATCTCTGATGTACCTTGCCCACTTCTCTTGTAATGCTTAGGCACAAGTATCTGAACTCTTCCTCTATGTAGGACTCTAATCTATTCACCCCCATTGTTCCCTTAACTAGTTCACCCTCTTCCATGCGTAATGTGACACAACTCAATTGTTCTTCTCCCTGAGAGGCATTCTTTGGGGTATTCAGCTTGTCTGACCATTCAGTTAACTGCTGAGCTGTCAGTCCATGTAACGAAATGTTACTCACTTGGACCGGTGGCATCTGCTGCACCACTGTATTCGGAGTCTGCGGTGTCAATAATTTCAGGCTCTGGCATGCATTTGGTCCATTCACGGCATCAGGAAGTGCAACAAGTGGTCTAAGATCTAACAATGATCTTGATCCATCAAAAGTCTGACCCACGGAAGAGAGTACCTGAGCTGGTTCATTATGTTCACTTACAATTGGTTTCTTTTGTGCAAATAATGGTACCACTGGGCAAACATTAATCAGCAGTGATATTGGATCCGGGGCTGCTCTGGCACCTACAATCTGTGGGAGAGTAACTCCCATACTCTGATTTATTACCAGAGTCAAATCTGAATCTGTCCCTCTCATTGGTGTAAATCTTGGCATTACCTGCAGCTGCACTAGGGGCAACAAAATCAGAGTTGGCTCAGTCTGCACCAACATTGGTCTTGGAACCACCTGCTCCGTAGGCACCACTAAATTCGAAGTCCTCTCCAAGATAGGCACATCAGGATAAATTCTATGTATCTGTGGCAGCTACTCTGTGTCTGCACCACAGGAGTAGTCATCACATTAGAACTACTTTGCACCGCATGCTGTGTCGGGTTAGCATTAACCTGCACTGGACTCACTGTCCCCGTTACCTGTGCCGGAGCTGTCGGATCAGCACTAGTACTCGTACCACTTCCATGTACTATATATGGTGGTGGTCCATCTCTCAATATCTGTGTAACAAAATCTTCAGCATCTGATTCCTCCTCTACTGTTGAAGACCTTCTAGCTTCCTTACTATCAGATAGTGTTCTATTAGTCTTAGTTGCCTTCTTTCCTTCTTTCTCATCCTCCTGTGTAATAGCTGGAAACAACTTAACTCCCGACAAAGTCTCTGACATCCATTTCTTCTGCTCTCAATCCCTCCTTGCTTCCTCTAGTCTTTTCTACTCTTCTCATTCTTTTCTTGAATTTCAGTTGCTGTTGCTGTCTAGCTACCAGCTCCCAAACTACTAATGCCTCAAATTGTGCTGGTCTCGGAAGGGGCATCAATTCATATAGTGTCATCCGCAATTGCTCCAAAATTCTTAAATTAAATGTCCCATTTTCAGGAAACCCTAAGCTCCCATTTTTCTCTGTCAACTTGCACCATTGTTTTAACCAAAGACATGGGGCTGCACCTCTCTGTTCTATTACAGTGTAAGCCGGTGTATCCTCCAGCGGTGTAGACTCTCCTACACTCGCTTTTATGTACGTATCTCCCCTTAGGGCACTTTTCAATGCCTTGAAAAACTTCATCTTTTCTACTTTTTTTTTAATTCAAAATCAAACCAGGAAATAACTTTTAATCCCAAGATTCCTTTTACCCACGTTCTCAACCAATTGCCTCTCACGGACAGCTACCAATTCCGTGCACAACCCTTCTCACTAACCAATCTATCCCAGGCGGCTCCAATGACGTCACAGTCACACGTACTGTGGCTGACAAAGTCTTGCTGCTCGTCCTCCTAAACTCCAGTTCACACAAAACTAATGCAAAATGTTATGAGCACTAATCAAAACAAAAACCAAAACAAATCTGCTGGTTTACTACAGGAAAGGTAACACAACCGCTTCAGAAACCTTACGGATTTTCATTGATGGATCTTTTCACGCATACAGCTATTTCTCTTTCTCAGTCTCCCAGATTTGCAAGCAGAATTTGACTCGCAAATTTTACTCTCACCTGATCAATGAGTCTGTCCAGGTGCACATAGGACTCGCCAAATCACAGTCAAAAAATTTCTTACACCCACTTTAACTCACACACTGACTTGTTGACCATGCCCGATCAACCTATTAAACCAGACAAATTACAACATACAACCAAGTGTCTCATATACTTTTTCAATATACTCCACAGTCTTAGACCACGGAGGGTCCGTACATCAACAACCACGTGGACAACTTTTGAGCACAAAGCGCCACACACATATGAAGTTCAATGACTTTCCTACTCTTAGACTGCGGAGTACGCACACTCCTACTACAACTTCATTTCGAGTACGCAAACTCCCTAAAATCCACACTAACCTTACAATTCACCTGCGATTTGCATAAGCTGTGCAAGCGCGACCTATTTTACTCACTCTATCACTAGAATGACAGGAACATACTCAATACTACTTGCAGGATCCAGGATCTGGGAAAGTCATTTCTGGGCTTAAGGGGACATCATTTTCTCTCTAAATATCATCATTGAAAAACAAAATCCAAATCTTAATAATACTGAATTCTCAAAAGGACCAACTTCAAACTGCTACCATTCCTGGGAACATCTGTCACTGTATAATGCACGTCTATGTTATGCTCCTAAGGAGACAAATCATCAACACCTATCACTCTGCACCAGACACCTATGGCAAGCTATTAAAGAGATGAACCATCAGTCTGCTACCATAACTGTCAGCGTGTCAGACCTTAATAAGTGAACTTACAAGGGGACGCGAATAGGTCGAGGAACATTTTGACTTGTATTAAAAAGTTCTTACCATAGTTCCAGTACATAATCAATAATCAATAATCAATAATCAGTAGCAATCATTAAAATCAATAATCAATGGAGTCAGTAAATGTCACGCACCAAGACCTCTCAGTCATGAATAGCCACACCTTTAGTAAAGTTTAGTAAATTTATTTCCCTTATATTAACAATGCTAAAGTAATGTAGATTAATCTCAAAATCAAATGAAACACATGTAACAGCAATACTGGTTGTCCAAAGTGGCGGAAGAAACGCAATCTAATCAAAGCTTGAATCACAACACATTCTAGAGCTACAGTGCAAATCAATAGCAGAATCAGCTGCGACAAAGTTATAACATACATAGAATTTCAGCAAGATAGCTCGTCAATCATTAGCCCCTGTAATTCATCAGTCAATTGTGTGTACCCTTAACTAACATCAGATTAGCATCAGCATGTTGGGCTTCATGCGAAACAATTTAGGACACAAATTTAGAAAAACATCTAGCTATGGATCTGTCAAAACAGTGCAGTCGTTACCTAGAAAGAAAAGGCATAGAATGCATAGCAGTCACATTTCATCATATCTACCTATCCACGGTATGATTCAGAAAGCAGAATCAGTCTTCGTCCTCAGGTCATCAATTGATCAGAAAAGCATCAGGCTCTCAGTCAGAGAGTATGAGCCCAATGACAGAATGAATCTCAAATCCCTTCTAAAGTTTCTGCATCTCAAGTCTCTCGAAATCAGGTCTCAAAATCTGAATAAGGTCTGGAATCTCCCTCTAGTCTGAATAATTCTCCTCTGTCACGTTGTTATATCAAAGTCACCTGAATATACCCTAATTCTCTATTGGATAGTTAATCATACATTTATACTCTACACAATAATATTTCTATATCAAATCTAAGAATTCGAAAATTTAACTCTTCTCATGAAGTTGATTGGTTCACTTTACGATGTCCTCATCATCCAGCTCGTCGGGTAACAATATTGTTGCATCTTCAGCTTCAGTCAGTATCTTCATTGTTCTTCTCCTGGGAAAGTACATCTCACACACATTACACATAAATTGTTACACTAGCAGGAACATCATCTTCTTTTAGTTGCTTCTCACGAAAAGCTTCTGTTAAGCACTTTTAACAAGACTGGATACCTCACAGTTTAATTCACTCTGTCAGCATATTTAGTAAATGCTAAGAAATATAGCTTTTGCATGAGGCCTGGCAAAACTAGACCAAGACACTCGCTAAGCTAAGGTCTACAATTAATAAAACTAGAGCATACTTCATAACCCTTAATATGACATATTGCTACATTAGTTTAATACGTTTTCAACATTTCATAGGTATTAATTATTAATCAGTACACTTCGTGAACATTGGTGACCATTCTTCGAGGTCCCATTTTCAAATCTTCGCATTATTTTTCTACGGTAATTAATTTCTACATAATTCAATTATCCAATATACGTAAACACTCATTAATAATTTCTAATTAAAACACCTGCTCTAACATCCCTTGCGGTCCTATTATTGGTCCACCGTTCTAGTCCCTGTTTGGAGTTCACATTGTGCACCATCTTTAAAGTCCCTGACCGATGTGTAGCTTTAGTATTTACTGAAGTATCTGTAACAGACTTTTACTAGGAAACAGACAGTTCCATCTTGGGGCAGTGAGAAACCCCATAAAGGCATAAGCATTTTGTGTATAAATCAAAACAAATTCAGTCAATATTCTAAGGAATTCGCTTTTTAATAGACTGGTGATATTTGAGCGTGCAATCAATATTGATTCCTTGCGGTCCTGTTAACGGTCCATTATTTTTGTCCCTTTATGGCCTTCGCTTTATGCGTCATCTTTTAGAGTCCCCGAAGGATGCTTTATATCATACCACTTATGCCAACTCTGCATTGTAGTCGATAATCATTTCGCCATCACGATAAGTTACTGACTTCTTCATGCCAACTGTGTACCAGAATATGTAGCAGTTGTGCTTATACCTATTATAATAATATGAGCTTTTGGCTTAGTGTTAAATTTAGATATAACTAATATCAAACATGAAGAACCATGCTTTCTCTTTCATTTGCATGCGAAAGGAAATACCTTCTTCGGGCCGTCTGCACTCGTTCGTAATCCCTCATCCTGTTCTTATAAAAGTATAGGGAATAGGTCCTCATCATACCTAGTATTATAGATGTCTTTCTATATACATTCTTTTTTAACAGACTTAAAAATTCCTCTTTTCAAATTAAAACTGACCATAGAACCTGATATTTGATATCCACAAATTTAACAAGATGGTAACATAAATGCATCTTTTTACCATGTGCCAGTGTGGAATGTTCACACTTATTAACATTATACTCTATCTGTGCCATTTTTTCCTTTTCTATTAAAATGCTGATCACTCGCAATTTCTAATATGACACACAGCCCCTTATGTCATCCATATATATCTAAAAGAGGCTTTTTACATACATATTCATCAGGATCAGGGTCTTTTTGACAATCACATTAATCCCCCCTCCCAAAAAAGAAAAAAAAAATCTTGCATTGAGCTCGCCTAAGGACTTTAGTATTGGGGAGCTCATTTGTCTTCTTTTTCCTTTTCTCTTTATAAACATAATAAGAGCATGACATCAAGGATTAAGGGTGCATTCTTATGAACTTGCTCATTGAAAATGTCTAAATGATTGCATACTATTTTTGTCTGCCTTGAAAAAGCCCCGGCCTTACAGGCACTGTATGAGGTAAAAAATGTGTTAGCTGCCTCATGCATGCACAGAATTTAACCTTGGAAATAATTGCAGAAAGAAGTTCATGTATGTCTGGAATTTTGAATACTATACCTTGTAATTATATTAGGATGTGATTTGTGGAATGACTAACTACTGAGGCTCATGTATGTTCAAACCCTCATCAAGCATTGCAAACAATAGTCTACGAAACGTGATTTGTAGAAATTATGAAATCTGTGTGAAATTCCTAAGACTAATTAAAATACACATTAAAAAGATACACAAGCGACTCTAATTTTATTCAGTTTAATCTATGGGAGAAACAGACACCGCCGCGCTCAAAATACACCTCACTTTTACAAAACACATCCACATTGGACAGTTCAAAATACACACACCTGATACACATACACACACCACTCCCACACATCCAATACAATATAAAACACACACCCACATCACCCACAAAACCCTATGACCACAATTGCGACTGAAAGCCAGAGAGACACCACCAGAAACACTAGCATCCACAGGCACTCAACACTATCACTCACATAACATCCACGCACCTCACACAACACACCTCTAAATATCACCTCACATATCACAACACACACCACCCCACACATCACCCACACCACCCCATGGCCCCGCAAAGACACCCCAGGTTCTCTGAGGAGGAGCTCAGGGTCATGGTGGAGGAAATCATCTGGGTAGAGCCACAGCTATTCGGATCACAGGTGCAGCACACCTCCATAGCTTGGAAGATGGAGCTGTGGCGCAGAATCGTGGACAGGGTCAAAGCAGTGGGACATCATCCAAGAACACGGGATGACATCAGGAAGAGGTGGAACGACCTACGGGGGATGGTGCGTTCCGTGGTCTCAAGACACCACATCGCGGTACAGAGGACTGGCGGCGGACGCCCACCTCCTCCCCAACTAACAACATGGGAGGAGCAGGTCTTGGCTATACTGCATCCTGAGGGCTTCGCAGGAGTAGCTGAAGGAATGGACTCTGGTAAGTCAAATCTTAACTATTACATTCTCCACCCTACCTGCATGCCATCACATACCCCCACCCTCGCCCTCAACCCCGTCACTCCAACTCCTCAAACATGTCCCAATATCACAAACCACACATCCCAAGCCCAAGCCCTGCATGCAACACCAAAGCATGGACACCCATCACCAAAGCATGGCCACTGCACATACCCATACACCCCCCTAAACCATCATCACACAAGGTCCTACACATGAATGCAAGCACTGGGGTACACGGTCACCCACCCATTGCACACCATGGCACACACAGATGCAATAATCATGCTTTTACACTGCTGCAGGACCCCTACCCAACGTCACCGGACAGGAGGGTCCAGACATGTCCACTCCACCCACAGAAGAGGCCCACAGTGATGACAGCAGCTCTGTCCAACTGGATCTAGACGACCAGCCAGGCCCATCTGGGACCTCAGGACAGTCGGTTCCCCTCACACTGGAACAAGCCACTACAGAGCTTCCCCCCTCTGGAAACACCAGCACAGCACCCACCCAGCGGGTCCATACCTTTGTCCCCAGGACACATCAATCAGCAGTGTGTCTACCACTACAGGGAACCCAGGCTAACCCACCACTCCAACAACAACAGGGACCTGGGGGCAGTGGCAGTGGGCACACAGTTCAGGGGACAGAGGCACAGGAAAACAGGGGAACTGGGAGGGCTGCTGTGCAACAGGGGGAGGACAGGCCCAGGAAACCCACTCTCCACGAGGCCCTCTCCAATATCATGTGAGCCTAACACCATTCCCAGGAGACGATGGCAACGGTACTGGCCAAGTTTCAGGAGACCCAGCGGCTGCAGGAGGAACAGTATTTGGGCTTCAGGGAGGAACTCAAATTCATCAATTCCACCTTGGGCACCATTGTAGGGGTGCTGAAGGAATTCGTGAACACCAGGAGGGACACTGTGGCACAACAAGGGGCCGCTGACACTAGCCTGGATGATGAACTGCCCACCACTTCTGCCGTTGCTAGTGGACAGGAGGCACCACCATAGGACCACCACACCAGCACCCCACCCGCCACACATGAAGAACCACCCCGCAAATGGTCCCTGAGATCCAGGACAAAGACAGAGAACGATGCCAAGACCCCCGCCAAGAAATGAGACCACCCTGATTGTCATCCATTTGTCCCACCTTGTCACCCTGTCCATCCCTAAACTGCCCCAGCTCCACTTCCCATGCCCCTTTGGACAATGCACCTGTGAGGCTAATAGACTGGACTCTGCCATGGACATTTCTCCACCATCACCCCTCACCATTTTACAAACCCCCTCCAATATTGAGCACTTAAATAAACACCCTTAAAGCACAAAACAATCAGGAGCCTGTCTGTGATTTCGAAATAGTATATTAGCAATTACAGTGGCAAAATGCTCTTTCAACTGTAATGTCAACATACCTATGTCACACAGCTCTAGTTCATGAGGAAACAAAGCAGATGTCACACAGTGGGACCCACATCTGTGAAATAGTAAGGGAAAGTGACAACTCAGTGACCATACACTGGGTGAAAATGACAGACAGTAGAGAGGTAGTGGATTTAAAATAGATGTAGCAGGCAGTGTTGTCTTCTTACCTGTGTCTCACTGGAAGTATTGCAGGATCACCGTGTTCCTGTTGTCGATGTCCTCTTTTTCTGCTTCCTCGTCTTCAATGTCCACAGGCTCCACAGCTGCCACAACACATCCATCTGGACCATCCTCCTGCAGAAAAGGCTCCTGTTGTCGCAAAGCCAAGTTGTGAAGCATACAGCAGGCCACGATGATCTGGCATACCTTCTTTGTTGACTAGAATAGGGAACCACCTGTCATATGGAGGCACCGGAACCTGGCCTTCAGGAGGCCGAAGGTCCGCTCTATAATCCTCCTAGTTCGCCCATGGGCCTCATTGTACCGTTCCTCTGCCCTTGTCCTGGGATTCCTCACTGGGGTCAGTAGCCATGACAGGTTGGGGTAACCAGAGTCACCTGCAAATGGCGAGGGACAACTGTTAGACACACTCTAACTCTTAGGGACATCCACAGACCCGGACATCTATTCCCACTGTATTGGGTCCATGTGCTCACCTAATAGCCACACCCGGTGCCTCTGTAGTTGCCCCATCACATAAGGGATGCTGCTATTCCGCAGGATGTAAGCGTCATGCACTGAGCCAGGGAATTTGGCATTAACATGGGAGATGTACTGGTCTGCCAAACACACCATCTGCACATTCAAGGAATGGTAAATCTTCCGGTTTCTGTACACCTGTTCACTCCTGCGTGGGGGGACCAAGGCCACATGTGTCCCATCAATGGCACCTATGATGTTGAGGATATGTCCCAGGGCATAGAAATCACCTTTCACTGTAGGCAAATCCTCCACCTGAGGGAAAACGATGTAGCTCTGCATGTGTTTCAGCAGGGCAGACAACACTCTGGACAACACGTTGGAAAACATAGGCTGGGACATCCCTGATGCTATGGCCACTGTAGTTTGAAAAGACCCACTTGCTAGGAAATGGAGTACTGACAACACCTGCACTTGAGGGGGGATTCCTGTGGGATGGTGGACAGCTGACATCAGGTCTGGCTCCAACTGGGCACACAGTTCTAGGATTGTGGCACGATCAAGCCTGTAGGTGATGATCACATGTCGCTCCTCCATTGTCGACAGGTCCACCAGCGGTCTGTACACCTGAGGATGCCGCCATCTCCTCACATGCCTCAGCTGACGGTGCCTATGGAGGAGAACAGCGAGCAGAGAGTCAACCAACTCTGAGGTACGTAAACACAGCTTACTCTGAAAATAATAGCAATTCGAAATTTGCCTGCATGAGTGTTTAGGCAAGGCCTAGGTATGTGTGATGCAGTCAAAAATAATGCTATGTGGTCCCATGAAATGGCGGCTGCCTGACCTGTAAGGTGGGACAATGGGATATGAGGTAACTGCGCTGGCGTTGTACACCGTCGCGGTAGGCGGTCAAAGACCGCAGCACAATTCTGCATTGGTTAACATTGGACCCTATGGGTCCCAGGAGCCAATCACGATGTACGCCGGTGGTGACGGTACGCACCGCTGCGGACGTGACCGCCATTTTCTCTCTGTTCAATCACTCGATACCTGATCTTCGACAGGAGAGGACCTACACTACAAGTGCTGCTGTGACCTCAGTCTGGAAGAGACAATGGCTCATGTGTCTGGGGAAAGGGCCTCTGCCTTCAGCACGGAGGAGTTGGAGAAACTAGAGTATGGAGTCCTCCCCCAGTACACTCTACTCTACGGTCCTCCAGCCAAACAGGTAAGTACACTGTGAGCATGCTGTATGGGCAATGCCTGTGTGGAGTGGGGTGGATGAAAGATAGGGGGGGTGAGAATGAGGCGTGCATGAAACGACGGTGAGTGCATGTGCGTCATGGCAAGGGTAGGGATGCGGGCCAATGACTGTGACGGTGCAGTTGGTAATTACTTCTCTTTTTCCCCTGTACAATTCCTGTAGGTCAGCGCCCACCAGAAGAAGGACATTTGGCGTGCCATCGCCAAGGAAGTCCGGACCCTGGGGGTCTACCACAGACGGAGCACCCACTGCCGTAAAAGATGGAAGGACATTCGCCGCTGGAGTATGAAGACGGCGGAGGCCCAGCTGGGGATGGCCTCCCAACGTGGTAGGGGTGCCCGTCGCACCATGACCCCCCTGATGTTCAGGATCCTGGTGGTGGCGTACCCGGAGTTGGATGGGCGCATGAGGGCATCACAGCAGCAACGAGGAGGTGAGTACACTCTCATTCTGTTGATTCAGCGCGCATTGTAGGTGTCCGGGTGGGGGAGATGGGCTGTGGGTTCCCCTAGGCCAGGGCGAGTTTAGTAGTTAAGCTCCCTTCTTCAGGCAGGCCATGTGGCACCCCACCCCACCTGTGTACAGTGCCAGGCTCCTGTGACATCCATGTGTGCAGAAATCGGCCATAGCCTTGTAAGCCATGTCCCAGGGATTGAATAGTGGACTCCAAGTGGCGGCGTAGTGCAGGGTGCTTCTGTGTCTGTCGTGTCCGCCAACGGTAGCGGTATTGCATGCACTGAACATGTCTTTCTTCTGTCTTCCCCCCCTTTTTGTGGTCTCCCTGTTCTTGTGTGCATTAGCATCATCAGGCGGAGGGGCAGTGGCACCAGAGCAGGAGGGAGCTGCATCTCACATGGCCCTGGAGGGCGACACTACGGAGTCTGAAGTCACCAGTGGGACGGAGGGCGAGGGGAGCTCCATGGCGGGGACAGGAGCTGACACCAGCGATACGGACTCCTCCTCTGATGGGAGCTCCCTTGCGGTAGCGGCCGCATCTGTGCCCCCCGCATCTACAGGTACATCTGCCACCCCCCCTACCAGCACCGCCCTCCCAGCAGCCCCTCAGCATTTGCCCCGTGACTGCTCACACAGGAGGGTGGGCATCACCTTCGCCCCAGGCACCTCAGGCCCTGCCCCAGTCACCCCTGCTGCCCTCAGTGAGGAGGCCATTGATCTCCTCAGGTCCCTCACTGTTGGGCAGTCTACCATTTTGAATGCCATCCAGGCTGTAGAGAGGCAGTTGCAGCAAACCAATGCATACCTGGGGGGCATTCACTCTGCTCAGGCAGCCCTTCAGAGAGCTTTTCAGACTCTGGCCTCAGCACTAATGGCAGCCATTGTCCCTGTCTCTACCCTCCTCCCTCCAACTTCCTCCACCCAGACCCACACCCTTGTACCTCAGCCTATCCCAAGCACACCATCAGACCAGCATGCACACACCTCACCACAAAAGGGAAGCTCTGGCAAACATAAGCACCACACATCTAACAGGCACTCACGCAAGCATAACACACATGCAGGCACACCAACATCTACTGCCTCCACTGTGTCCCCCTCCTCCTCGTCTCCCTCCTCCCTCCCTGTCTCGTCTCCACTCACACCTGCATGCACTACATCCTCAGCCACCACGTCCATCACCAGCATACCCACCACCACACTCCGCTCACGTGCAGTCACCACCCCCACTACCATTCACACATCCCCTGTGTCCTCTCCCAGTGTGTCTGTGAGGCCATCTCCCAAGGTGCACAAACGCAGCCACACACCCACCCAACAGCCATCCACCTCACGACAGCCTCCAGCACCTGCACCTTGACCGAAAGTCAGAAAACGTACACCTCCTACAACCACAACCTCTTTCTCCACTCCCAAACCCCCTCCAGCTACCTGTCCCAGTATTCCTAAGAAACTTTTCCTGGCCAGCCTTGACCTCTTTCCCTCACCTCCCCCACCCCTTCAGTCTCATAGGGCCCGACTCTCCAGGTCCCAACCTAGCACCTCAGCCACAACATCAGCGGGACCAGTGGTGCCAGTAGTCACCAGATTATGGAGTGCACCAGGCAGCAGGGCAGCCATTGTGGCAAGGAGCCACAGCACGGACAGTCCCCGACCTGTCAAGCATAAAAAGTTGGACAGTGCCCGGCGGAGAGGGGAAAGAAATCAGCCACCAAAGCCGCTCCCAGGGGTACAGTTGGGAGTGTGTAGACAGCTATGACACCATCCAAGGTGGGGAAGGGGCACATTAAAACCGGCAAGTCTGGGAAGATCAGCACGGCGGACAAGACTGCCAGCAGCAGCACCCCTGCCCAGGAGAAGACTGCCAGCAGCCCCGCTGCCCAGGAGAAGACCGCCAGCAGCAGCCCTGCTGCACAAGACAGGACCGACAGCAGCAGCCCCGCTGCTTAAGACAGGACAGCCAGCAGCAGCCCGGCTGCCCAAGACAGGAGCGCCAGCAGCACCGCTGCCCAAGACAGGAGCGCCAGCAGCACCGCTGCCCAAGACAGGACCGCCAGCAGCAGCCCCGCTGCCCAAGACAGGACCGCCAGCAGCACCGCTGCCCAAGAGAGGACCGTCAGCAGCAGCCCCGCTACCCAGGAGAAGACCGCAAGCAGCAGCCCCGCTGCCCAAGACAGGACCGCCAGCAGCTGCCCCACTGCCCAGGACAGGACCACCAGCAGCTGCCCCACTGCCCCAAGACAGGACCGCCAGCAGCAGCCCCGCTGCCCAAGACAGGACCACCAGCAGCAGCCCCGCTGCCCAGGAGAAGACCGCCAGCAGCAGCCCCGCTGCCGAAGACATGACCGCCAGCAGCAGCCCCGCTGCCCAAGACAGGACCGCCAGCAGCAACGCAGGCCAGGACAAGACGGCCACCAGCTGAACCGCTGCCCAGGACACCGCCGCCAGCAGCACCGCAGGCCAGGACAAGACCGCCACCATGAGAACCGCTGCCCAGGACACCGCCGCCAGCAGCACCGCAGGCCAGTGAGCGCCAATGATTCCGACTCTACTGAGGCCGCCACAGGCAGGCTGAAGCACTCTGGGCACCAAGCCCCATTCAGAACCAGTGGAGAGTTACATCCACTACCTCAGTCCTTGGCAGGATGAAGCACTCTGGGCACAAAGCCCCCTCCAGAACAAGTGGAGAGTTACATCCACTACCTCAGTCCTTGGCAGGATGAAGCACTCTGGGCACAAAGCCCCCTTCAGAACCAGTGGAGAGTTAAATCCACTTGAGAGACTGTGGCTTTGCACTCCCCAGGATTGAACAGTGGGCAAACCACCCACTGTAGAGACTTGAGAGACTGTGGCTTTGCACTCCCCAAGGTTGAACAGTGGGAAACCTACCCACTGTATAGACTTGAGAGACTGTGGCTTTGCACTCCCCAGGATTGAACAGTGGGCAATCCACCCACTGTAGAGACTTGAGAGACTGTGGCTTTTTCAGACCCCAGGATTGAACAGTGGGCATGGAGCCCCCTCGTGGATCTGGTGTTGTGCACTCAACCGGCTGAGGTGCCCCCCCTTCCCTTCCCCCTGAGGTGCCTGTTTTATTTCTATCTGATGCCCCTGCAGTGTTCTCTCCGTCTTGTTCGGGTATTGAGTGTGGGCCTCGTCCATGCCTTTTGGGCCCAGTGATCCACGGACTAGGAATCCCTTGGACTTGTGTTCTTGGTGTATATAATTGTATATAGTATAAATGTATATATTTGTAAATATTTTTGATTCATTTAATTGAATATATAACAATTATTCGACTCATTTCCTTTTGTCCTTACATTCTTCCAGGGGGGGTTGGGGGGGTGTAACTGTAATGTATCAATATGTCTTAGTGTGTGTGTTGTAGTGGGTGAGGTTGGGGGTGGGGTTGTTGCGTGTGTGTGTCACTGTTTTTTCCCTCCCCCTCCCCTGTGTCGTAGGTGCAGTACTCACTGTGGTCTTCGCCGCCGGCGTTCGTGCTCCTGGTAGAGCAGCAGGAAGATAAAGACTGGGAGTATCTGAAGTTCCGGTTCCATGGCGTCCTGGTTCCTCGTGGGGTGTGTAGAGGTGAGCGTTTTCCCTTCGAAGTCCTGTTTCCCCCGTGTTTTTGTTCGCAGTGAATCCACCCCAGAAAAGGTGGCGGATTGGTGGGTTGTAATAGTGTGGGCAGTACATTGTCCTCCGCCTGTCTGTTGGCGGTTACCGCCAAGGTGTTTGTTTGTACCGCTGTGGCAGTCGGAGTGTTAAAGTGGCTGTCTATGTTGGCAGTTTCCGCCACAGTCGTGATTCCATTTTTTTTACCGCTGACCTGTTAGCTGTTTTACCGCCGCTTTAACAGTGACCGCCAGGGTTGTAATGACCACCTAAGTATTATACTCCCTAGTACACAACAGAAATAACAAAAAGGGAAACCCTATTCACCAAGAAACAAGGCAAAAATTGTTATAACAGAAAAACAGCAGTTCTTATTGCAAATACATAAGGATAAGTCATATAGCAATGTATATTCATAAGCACAACGGCAAACCATCCAAGACAAACATAATAAAAGCTGTTTACAATGTCACCAAGTAAGGAAAGAAGTCAAGCAATCGTGTTCAAAAGACAAACCAGCTTGTATGTCTCTTTGAGTCACACAATGGCCCATCTGATTCAATGTTAATTTTTCAACGTGGTCATTTTGTCTTTATGGAAACATGTGTATTTATTTTAGGTAAATGCTTGCATGTTGGGGGTTGTTTTTCCTTAGTGCCTTTTGTTCACATGGGACACCGAGCACAGTGTAGTTTATGTAATTGTTTGAAAACTGAGTTTTTGAACACATTGATTGCTTGACTCCTTTTTCTTATTTTGTGACATCCTTGAATGTTTTTTTATTATTTTTTTTTGCCTAGGAAACAATAGGCAAGAAATCAAATGAGATTGGGGAAAGTAAGTGGACCGCTTCCTATAAGGCCCGCAGGGAACAAGCGCAAGAGGCAAATGCAGCCATCACAAGTACAGTCACAACTGCAATCACTACTACAAACCGGGCTGCCTCTAATTGCAATCGACATGGAAATTAGCGATCAATCTGCCAGCAGTGCAGTTGGCTCTTCCAATTCAATTTGGACACAGGGCCAAAGATGTCAAGAGACTTACTCACACCTTTCAGATGAAAATATTCTCTAAATTTAGCTTTTTGAAGGATGCAGGCTATGCCCTCTTCTCAAGTAATGATGGGCTCCTGGGCTTGCAGTCACCACTGCAACTTCTAGGGACAGCTAGTGAGAGAGGTCACAGGTCATCAGTCACCCAGCCATTCCCTCAGTAAAGATCATACTCACTGTTTGGGAGCTGAGCTGGGGTCTAGGTCATTGACTGACGCTGGGTCTTCTGCCTGCAAACAAGTTCATCATGGAACCAAGCAAGCTGGGCCCACTTACCCATCTTGTAGATGAACCCATTGCTCTAGATTAGGTGCAGGTAAAAGGTTCAGCCTACAAGGTATTTAATTCTCCCCCACAGCATCAAGGGGAAGTACATCCCACAGCCCCGCTGGCCAAGGTGGTGCATGGGCAAGCGAAACCCTCAAGATGATAAGAATCATGAGGAGAAGATTCAGCACTTCCAAATAAATGAGTCACCATGTCCCAGGAGGTATCTTTGGAGATTGCAAAATCAAACCCCAAACCAGATCGCTCTCTGGTCTGCATATCATCTCACCTTAGTGTTTTTCACTGCTAATTAGTGATAAATCAAGTCACTCACTATCAGAGAACCAGGAGGGAGCCCAAGGGATCCTGTCACACCTTGGTACTCCTGAATGGGAGGAATTGCTGGCATCATACCCACAAGACCCACCCCAGAAACATGACTCTGCAGCTGGTTTACATGGCTGTGAGGCTGGCCTTAGCCCTCACCCTAGGATTGAGGTTGACCTTGGTTGCAACAAAGCATCATGCATGGGCGGTGCATGGACGTCTCTCCTGAATAGGGTGCAGCTGTCAGTGAGGCAGTACAATATCAATCAAGGAAAAATGGATTTTCAGCTGTCACAGCATAAGGCTGTGGCTGTCTTTGTAGTTGGCATAGATGAGAAGCTAGGGGACCTAAATTTGCTCATCAAACGGGCACAATCAGAAACGTTTGTGTTGCAAACAAGCTGAACATGAGCCCCAGTTGAGGACAAATTGTCTTTTCTTCCTTCCATGCTCAGTGACCTACTTACAGAATTGAAACAAGAGCCTAAGGTCCTTCGGGGCTCACCTCCCTCGGATGAAACAAACAACACTGACTCACAAGGCTCTTTAATCACCCTAGAAAAGTTGCTTGCCACAAAACCCTAGCAGATCATGTAGGGAAGCATTGCCTCCTCCCTCATTGGGCCTGTTAGAAATTGGATCCCTAGAGGGCAGAGGCATAGACCCTTGTCCAAGTAAGGACCATAATCCTAGTCAAGGTAAGTCTCAACATAACCCAAATTATCCTGTACTCAACCTCTGGTAGCTTGGCACAGAGCAGGCTTAGAAGGCAATGTGTAAAGTATTTGTGCAATCAATCATAGAGTAACACAGTGAAAACACCACAAAAATACACCACACAGATTTAGAAAAATAGATAATATTTATCTCAATAAAACAAGGTCAAAATAATAAAAATCCAATAAGCACAAGTTGAAATACCACTTTCAAAAGGTTGAAGAGAGTCTCAATCCTTAGAAAACAATAGTTGTTACTTTGTAACACACAGTACCTGGGATGCGTCAAAAATAGTGACGCACGGGGACCATAGAGGAGAAGATACATTGATCTGATTTTCCGGTGCTGCATAGGCGATGCATCATTTCTTTTCACTTGCAAGGTGATGAGTCGAAATTCAGGAGCACAGCCTTGGTGCCTTACTGCGATGTGGGGATATTTTGATGGCCAGGGACGATGCTTTGAAAATCCTTGACCATGCTGGTATAAGGAGCATCCACTGCATCAATCCGGTAGGTGATGTGGTGAAAATTCAGCCACAAGGTGGACACGGCATCGATTTCCAGTTGCAGGTCCAGCACTACATCATTTCAGTCTGCGGTGCGGTGATTTTGCAACAGCAAAGCAGGTCTTGTGTCAATCTCTGCAGGCGTTTTTTTCAATGCATTATGATTTCCTGAAGGGGTGAAGTCTTTGTTGGCCCTGAGACTTAAGAAGTAGGAGGCAAAACCAATCCAAGCCTTTGGAGTGCACTTTAGGAGAAAGGCAATATCCTTCAAGCAGTGTCAGGAGCAACGGGAAGCAGGGCAACAAGCAGGAAAGCAGCCCCACAGCACAGCAGTCCAGATGAGTCCTTTGGGCAGTCAGGCAGTCTCTCTGACAGAGTCCTGGTGTAGGTCCAGAAGTGCCTGAGTAGGTGGAGTCAGCGACCCAGTTTATATACCCCAAAATGCCTTTCAAAGTGGGGGGGGGGGATTCAAAGAGTGGTTCCCTTTCAGCCCAGTCCTGTCTTGCCAGAATCCCTGTGGGGGCGGTGTTAGTCCTTTGTGTGGGGGCAGGCCACTGGCCTTTGAAATATAAGTGTGAGCCCCTCCACCCATCCTGCCCAGGAAGAACCATTCAGTAGGCAGATGAATGCAGATGTGACTGAGTGTCCTGTGTTTGTGGTTGTCTGGGTGGAATGTACAAGAGGAGCTATCAACCAGCACAGACCAGATGTGGATTGGAGACAGGCTGAAGGGCACAGATGGTAGTAAGTGCAGAGAAATGCCCACTTTCTAAAAAGTGGAATTTCCAAAATAGTAATAAGGAATCCAACTTCACCAGTAATCAGGATTTTCTATTACCATTTTGGCCATGCTACATATGACCTAGCTACTCCTTTCAGATCAGAATCTACCACTCAAAAGTATATAAGCCAGTTCTAATGCTCGCCTATAAGAGGAGCAGGCCTCACAGTGATGGAAAACAACGTTGTGAGTTTTCCACTACCAGGACATGTCAAACACATATGTACATAGGTACATGTCCTGCCTTTTACTTACTTAGCACCCTGCCCTATGGGTTACCTAGGCCCTATCTTAGGGCTGACATATGTAGAAAAACGGGAGTTTAAGGTGTGGCAAGTAGTTTTATATGCCAAGTCGAAGTGTCAGTGAAACTGCACAAACAGGCCTTGCAATGCCATGCCTGAGACATGGTTAAGGGGCTATTTATTTGTGTGGCTCAATCAGTGCTGCAGGCCCACTAGTAGCATTTAATTTACAGGCCCTGGGCACATGTAGTAAACTTTAGTAGGAACTCACAAGTAAATTAAATATGCCAATTGGGTAGGAACCAATGTTACCATGTTTAGGGGAGAGAGCACATGCACTTTAGCACTGATTAGCAGTGGTAAAGTGCTCAGAGTCCTAAAACCAGCAAAAATAGTGTCAGAAAAGTGGAGGGAGGCAGGCAAAACAATTGGGAGATGACCACCCTAAGGCTTTTAGGTTTAACATATGTCCCCCCCCCCCACCAGCTGAAAGTGGGGAGAGCTACCCAACCCCTAGGGAGCTCTCATCACTAATTTGGAAGAATCTGGATAGACCATCGACAATGGCGTGGTCAGTCCAAGGGGGATGTTACACCGTAAAGTACATTCCATTTAAGGAGATGGACCACCTCAAGAGTTTATGATTTTCACCCTTCGTCTGCATGAACCATTTGAGAGGCCTGTGGTCTGTCTGAACCCAGAAGTGAGTCCCAAACAGATATGGTCTCAGCTTCTTCAGTGCCCAGACCACAAGAAATGCTTCTCTTTTAGTGGCACTCCACCTCCGTTCCCATGGAAGTAACCTCCTACTAATGAAGGCTACTGATTGGTCTAGGCCCTCCCCATTCAGCTGTGCTAAGACTGCCCCTATGCCATGTTCTGAAGCATCTGTGTGCACTATGAATTCCCTGAAGTAATCAGGGGCCCTGAGCACAGATGTTGTGCACATGGCTTCCTTGAGAGCATCAAAGGCTTTCTGACACGCCTCTGTCCAGATCACCAACCTGGGCTGCTTTTAGGAAGTCAACTCAGTTAAGGGGGCCACAATGATGCCATATCCCTAAACACATCTGCGGCAGTAACCAGTGAGGCCTAGGAAGTATTTTGAGTTTTAGGTGGTTGCCAGGCTAGATTGTTTCAAACTTGGCCTGGAGGGGCTGAACCTTGCCACCACCTTCTAGGTGTCCCAAGTACACCATGGAATCCTGCCCAATCTGGCACTTACTGGCCTTAA
This sequence comes from Pleurodeles waltl, assembly GCF_031143425.1. Lineage (NCBI taxonomy): Eukaryota > Metazoa > Chordata > Amphibia > Caudata > Salamandridae > Pleurodeles > Pleurodeles waltl. Next base: position 556,663,412 of record NC_090442.1, read on the forward strand.
TTATCAGTCCTGCCTATTGCAGGGCCTGGAGCAACTCTTGGAGTTGAAGCAGGTGTTCCTCCTAACTGGCACTGTAGGCGGCAATGTCATCTAGGTAAGCAGCACAGAATGCCTCCTTACCCGCCAAAAACCTGTTGACCAATCGTTGGAATGTAGTGGGGGCATTCCTCAAGCCAAAGGGCATCACCCGGATTGGTAATGTCTGTCAGGGGTTAAGAATGCTGACAACTCTTTTGCCCCCTTAGTCTAGGCGATCTGCCAGTATCCTGATATTAAATCAAAGGTTCTGAGAAATTTGGCTTCTCCTAGCCTGTCAATGAGCTCATCAGCTCTGGGAATCAGGTGTGAGTCAGTTTTAGTGACAGAGTTGAGATCTTGGTAGTCCACAATGAACTGAAGTTCTGGTTTGGTGCCCAATGAGGCAGCCTTAGGTACCAGCACCACCTGGTTGGGCTAGTGACTGTTAGAGGTTTCAATCACCCCTAAATAATCTTGGCAACTTCTTCCTTGATACTGGTCTTCACCTTGTCTGACAACCTGTACATTTTGTTCTTTACAGTTCTGTGGGTCCAGGGGTGAGAGAAAACAGAGAGGAGTATTGTTACAGTAACAGGTAACAGTCACCTCACTGGTCTTGGGTTAGGGAGTCAGTGAGGTTGACATCCTCCACTCACCTATCACTGTCTTGTGCAGAGAGGAGGTTGGGGAGAGCTTCACTCTCCTCTACTCCCTCACCTGTCACAAGGGGCATGCTGATTTCAGGCCTCTCAAAGTGAGGCTTTAGTCTGTTTACATGGAGTGTAGTGTGGTTAGTGTTACGTATCCTTTGCGCATTAGCTTCAGGCTTTAGGCCTTTGTGCACTATGCCCTGGATGTATTTTATTCAATTGCTGGCAGCTTAGAGCCTCTGTGCACTTTCCTCTAAATGCTTTTTATTAGGCTTCGTACTGTTATTTTTCAAATAGCCAGTTCTACGGTTTTGTTTTTTATTTCATATCACACTGTTTAGCCTCCTTCAGCACTGGAGTTCTCCATAACACATTCACTCTGTGCTTCAGTCAAGGATACAGTCTGGTACATTGCCGATACACGTGGTAGGAGTTTAGACTTGGCATTCCTGCGTAGGGACATTTTGTGATCACGCTGACATGTTAGTTATAAAATTACTTCCTTGTCCCAATATACGGCAGAGGGAGATTCCGACCAGGGAACCACAACTAGACGCTGACTGCCTCGTTGCAGATGCTGAACCAAGATCACAGGCCTTTGCTCAGGTATGAGGGCTGATGTCTTCCCAGTGATTCAGAAAGGCAAGTTAGAAGCTTAACATGCTGTGCTCGAAATAGAACAAGCAGAGGGAGAGTAGAAACTAATAGACACGATGATAGCTTTGTTCTTATGTTTTACTCTCCTGGTGACTATTTCAATCCTACTGTGTTGTATGGTTCTGGTTATTGCGACTCACGCCTTATTATCTAAAATACAGTCGTTTTATTAAAACATTATATAAAACCTATACTGTCTTTGTCATTTGTATATGAGATCATACTGTAAATGAGAGAGTTGGTTTGGATCTGAGTGACCACGACTTCCCTGAGAAGTTCCAAAGATTTCCCCGTGGGAGAAATGAGGCACTGCTAGTTAGCCGGAGCAAAAACCCGGATTTAGGGTGACAGAGTTCCTTACACGTGGGTCAGACTCAGTCCCCCACACCGTTATCGATCCTGCTGTCTAGAAATCCAGTAGTCTCATTTAGGATAATGAGAGCCCACGCGACAGGAGCACCCTTAGGGAGTTCCTAGGGGTCTGGAAGTCCATTGAGTGCCCCCCCATGCTCCTTTATTTCATATGGGCCAGTCCAACGATCCTGGAGAGCCCTGGGCTCCACTGGTTCCATGACTCATACTTTATCACCAGGCTGAAACTCCACCAGAGTGGCCTTCTGGTCATACCAGCATTTCATTAACTCTTGACTGACCTCAAGGTTGCTTTTGGCTTTTTTCCAGAACGGGTGCATCTGGTTGCAGAGGGCCAGCATGTAGCTGACCATATTGTGTGGGAGTTCCCTGGGATCTTTCTCCCACCCCACACTGACAATGCTTAGGGGCCCCCTAACAGGGTATCCATAAAGAAGTCCAAATGGACTGAGCCCTACCTCTTTCTGGGGTATTTCTCTGTAAGCAAAGAGAAGGCATGGCAAGAGGAGGTACCACTTATGCTCCATGGCCTCAGGTAGCCCTGTAATCAAACCCTTTAATATCTTGTTGAATCTCTCAACTAGACCATTGATTTGAGGGTGATAGGGTGTGGTGAACTTGTAGGTTACACCACACGCATCCCACATGAACTTCATGTATGCAGACATGAAGTTAGTGCTTCTGTCAGACACTATCTCTTTGGGGAACCCCACAAGGGCAAAGATCCCCATCAAAGCTCTGGTCACTACAGGTGCAGTCACCGTCCTTAGAGAAATTGCCTCTGGATAGAATGTGGCATAGTCCATCAAGACCAGGATGAACTTGTTGCCTAGGGCTGTCTTGGGGGGTCCAATGGACCAATGACGTTAATGCCCACCCTTTCAAAGGGAGAACAATGACGGGAAGTGGGATCAGGGGAGGCTTCAGCTTTTTTCATGACTTCCCACTGGCCTGGTGGGACAGGACATACAAAATTAGGCTGTCTTCATTCAGGGCCAATAAAAGTGGGTGAGAAGCCTGACAAATGTCATGTCTTGCCCTAAATGTCCTGCCAGATGTCTGTCAGGAACCAAAGCCAGTAGGAAGTCCCGATAACACTGGGAGACCACCAGCACACATGCTGCCCTAGTACCTGGAGTTTTAGGCTCACTATAGAGGAGATCATTCTCCCAATAGATCAGGTGACCTCAGAGGCTTCACCTGCTGCATGTGCTGAGGTTTGTCACCTCAAGCTCTCTAGAGTGGGACACTCCTTTTTCACATTGCAGAATTCCTCGCTGGTGCTGCCCCCAGCTTACCAACCAGCAAGCTCAGCCAGGTCAACTAGGGTGACAGTATCTTTTCGGGTTGGCTCAGGGGCCTCCGGCTCAGGGACTCCGTCAACCTCTACTGCAGGAACTTCATAGGCTGGTTTCCCGTGCCCCTTGCCCTTCTCTTTGGCAGCTGTCTGCACTATTCTTCCAGGCTCCAGGTGCCCTTGACTCCCTTCCTGGGCAGCCATGGACCATGTGGTCATCCAGACCCATTCAGGCAATTCCATCATCTCCAAGTGACACCTGAGCTCTTCTTCCCTCCAGGTAGTGTGCTCTATGTCATTGCCTAACAGACAATCTACAGGTATGGCATGACTACTTTCAGAGTACCAGAGACACTCCCCCACTCAAAGAGAACCAGAGCCACTGGTAGATGGCTCTCGCAATTGTCGGCGACTATGACTTGGTGGAATGTGTTCGGTAGGAGAGCAGACATAAGCTGACCCCTGACAGTAGTCATTCTGGCTCCTGTGTCATGCAGAGCCTCCACCCACTGCCCATAAATGGTGACCCACTACCTATACTTAGAAGTATTGACAGTCGGCACGTGGGCTTTTCACACCATTTCTACATCCCCCAGGGACACTAGGGTTACCTCTGACTGCTTCCCAAAGCTAACTAGGAGTACCTCCTCCCCGAGCGCAACACTAGCAAACCCAGGTGTCTGTCCATCAGTGGGAGGCTGTGCCCTCTTTGGACATTTGGATTCACCCTTAGAATGACCATAATTGGAGCACTCTGCACATTGGGGTACAAACCTCCCTGTCTTATGATCAAAGAACCATTTCTTCTTTGGATCACACTGGGACTGGTTTCCAATATTCCCTTAGGAATTATTTTGGGGGCCTTTTAAGAACTCCTTATTTTTAAGTTTTTCTCCCCCTCTTTCTTCTGTTGGGAACCCCGACCACCGTTGTGGGTGTTCCCCCAGATACCATTTTCGACACTCTGGTGCCAGCCCAAAGGTTTGCCTCCTCTGCAAGCTTCCTGGGATCAGTCAACTAGGTGCTGGTGCAACTCTGAAACAAATACTGAGCATGTGCGCTCTCAGGATTAAATTATAGAACCCCACATAGTCACTGACTTTGCTGCCCCACACCCAGCCATTCAGTGCCTTCCTGGAATAATCAATGAAGTCTACCCAGGATTGGTTGGGGAGTTTGCTACTGTCCCTGAATCTTTGGTGATATTTCTCAGGGGTCAGTCCAAAACTGGCAGTCAAAATGGCTTTCATAGGAGTGTACTTGGTCTGTTCCCCAACCTCTAATGTCAGAAGTGTGCCCCTTCCAAGTGTTGGCACGTGTTTTCACAGGCCCACGCCCCATTGCTCCTTAGGAACTCCATGTGCCATCAGTGCAACTTCAGAAGCAGTAAACCACTTGTCAATATCATCTCTCACTACATAGCTTGGCACCAAATCTTTGGGTATACAAACCTTCTTCTCTCCAGCATGTCTTGTATGTATGCTGCCACCATCACTGATGACTCGGACTGCCTAACCTTGTGTTCCAGCTCTTTTAGACTCAGTTTGTGAGCCAGAACTAATTTCTTCTCTGCCAAGGCTCTCTCAGGCTCTCTCTCTGCCCTCCTCTCCTCTGCCTCCATGTTTAATCTGGCCAACTGCAGCCTGAATTCTCTCTCCTCCCCCCTTTCCATTGCGGTCAGGCCGTGACTTGAGACACTGCTCCCTTATTTCGCAGGGGGTACAAATCCTGGGGTGTCATTCCCCACTGCTGTTGGTAGCTCCTCAGGAGAGCCATTCACTTGCTCCCATAATTCATCATGCTCATGGTTGCGGGACTTTGCCCAGACCCTCAGCTCTTTTGAAATACTCTCTTTTTGGAAGCTCCACTGGCAGGTACCCCCCTAGCTTTGCAAAAGCCCTTCGGCTGGGGAACTGTGTACTACTCCAGCTTAGCCAGGTCAAACTCTGCAGCTCCACTTGTGGACCTAGCCAGAGACATGATGTATAGGATTAATCAAAGAATGTCAAGGAGAGAAAATTGCTGAAGTAAGGCAACAGATCATATTGCTCTTTGTGAGTGGGCAGTGTACACGTAGCTATTGTATGGCACTGCACTTACACAAGTCCTATCCTTACCGCTGGTCACCAGTGTTAGAAATTGGGTCTCTAGTGGTCAGAGGTATACATGCTTCTCCAAGTAGGGACCACAATCATAGTCAGTTTAAGACACAACATAACTGAAATTAGCCTGTGCTCACCCTCTGGTAGCTTGGCACAGAGCAGGCAGGATTAACTTAGAAGGCAATGTGTGAAGTGTTTGTGCAATAAATCCAACAATAACACAGTGAAAACACCACAAAAATACACCACACAAGTTTAGAAATATTGATAATATTTATCTGAGTACAATTAGGTCAAAACGACAAAAATCCAATAAGGACAAGTTGAAACATCACTTTTAAAAGGTTTGAAAGTGTCTTAGTCATTAGAAATCCTTGGTAATCAATAGTTGTTTCTTTGTAACACACAGTAGCAATGCATGGGAACAGCAGAAGAGCATATGTGTGGAACAATAATGTGTTGTGTCGGATTTTCCGGCGCTGCACAGATGATGCATTGTTTCTTTTCACTCTGCAAGGTGGTGTGTCGAATTTCAGGAACGCAGCCTTGATTCCTTATTGTAATGTGAGGATATTTTGATGCCTAGGGACAATGTGTTAATAAATCCTTGACGTGCTTGTACAAGGAGCAGGCGCTGCGTCAATCTGGTAGGCGATGCGACAAAAGTTCAGCCACAAGGCCTGCGCTGTGTGAACTTCCAGTTGTAGGTCTGGCACTGTGTCATTCCGGTCGGTGGTGTGGCAATTTCCCAGCCACGAATCAGGCCTTGCACTGATTTCTGCAGGCGTTGTGACGATTTTTCAATGCATGAGGATTTGCTGAATGGGTGAAGTCTTTGTTGGCCCTGAGACTTCAGAAACAGGAGGCAAACTCAATCCAAACCCCTGGAGAACACTTTAGGAGGAAGACAGAGTCCTTCCAGCAGAGTCAGGAGCACCAGGCAGCAGGGCCATGAGCAGGAAACAGTCCTTCAGAAAAGAAGTCCAGATGAGTCCTTTGGGCAACCAGGCCGTCTCTCTGACAGAGTCCAGATGTAGGTTTGAGTTGATGGGGTCAGAGACCCAGTTAAGATTCCCAAAAATGTCTTTGAAGTGGGGGAAACTTCAAAGAGTGCTTTTGAAATGCACAAGTACCCATTTTTATAACCCCATATCCCACCTCCATGGGATGCAATCACAAAACCCTTAGTGTTATAAATGGTGATAATTTCCTTGGTTGATTTGTGGCCCCAACCTTCTTGCAAAGATAAATAATGAGTCAATGGACAGGAACATAGCTTGGTCAGTAAGATTTGTGAGTGTGAGCTTCATATTTCCCAACAATCACTACTGCATATCTTGTAAAATACACCATATGTGAAGCAGGAGATGAGTAGGCACTAAGGGGCAGTGGAAAGAGAAAGGAGGGTGGATTTTGTGGTTACTTAAAAGACAATTTCTTTCAAACTAACTAACATTTATTCTTTAAGCTCTTCCAAACAGAGATAAGAGATAGGCCCTCATTCTGACCTTGGCGGGCGGCGGAGGCCGCCCGCCAAAGTCCCGCCGTCAGATTACCGTTCCGCGGTCGAAAGACCGCGGCGGTAATTCTGACTTTCCCGCTGGGCTGGCGGGCGGTCGCCTTCAGACCGCCCGCCAGCCCAGCGGGAAAGAGGCTTCCACGATGAAGCCGGCTCGGAATCGAGCCGGCGGAGTGGAAGCTGTGCGACGGGTGCAGTTGCACCCGTCGCGTATTTCACTGTCTGCGCAGCAGACAGTGAAATACATGTAGGGGCCCTCTTACGGGGGCCCCTGCAATGCCCATGCCAGTGGCATGGGCACTGCAGGGGCCCCCAGGGGCCCCGCGACCCCCCCTACCGCCATCCGGATCCCGGCGGTCCGACCGCTGGGATCTGGATGGCGGTAGGGGGGGTCGGAATCCCCGCGGCGGTGCAGCAAGCTGCGCCGCCGTGGAGGATTCAATGGGGCGGCGGTACACTGGCGGGACCCCGCCAGTGGTGCCGGTCCGACCGCGGCTTTACCGCCGCGGTCGGAATCCCCATTGGAGCACCGCCGGCCTGTCGGCGGTGCTCCCGCGGTCCTCCGCCCTGGCGGTCAAAGACCGCCAGGGTCAGAATGACCACCATAGTGTACTGTGTGTGTGTGTGTGTGTGTGTGTGTCTATGTGTGCTTGTACAAATTCAGGGTAAAATCTGTTAAGCACCTCACCCTAATCTACTGAAAACACCTGTATCTAATTATTTACTACAGGATATATTTTTAGGGGGTATAATACCCCAAACACTCCCCGTAAAGCTACATCCCTGTCAAGAGATCTCTGGATGTGGAATGCACTTGATTTAAATAGAGGATCCCAACTCAGATTTGAGTCAAACTCAATCCCTAGATATGTAAAATATTTACCTTTCGCACTCTTGGTGGCCCGAGTTGAAATGTTATTGTTTTGGCCCCAACAATCATGATAAAAGATTCACTATGATTGGTTCTTAGGCGTAAAGCATCTAAAAAGATTTTAAATGCATCCAAGATTGTTTGCAATCCTCTTGCCACCCCAGATATCATCACAGCATTGTCTGCATAATGCAAAGCTGGAACTGAAATATCCTTTATTTGGGGGCACATCTTTCCCTACAAGAGGCGGGGATTCCTCTGGGCCATTAATGTATAATAAAAAGAGCAAGGGGGCAATCACACAAACTTGATGCACACCCATATTAGATCTAATCTCCAGACGGAGCTCTTCATTTACCTCGTATCATATTGTGGGCACTGTATTCAAGTGCATTATGTGTAACAGGTTAATCATTGCTTTAGCAAACCCTTGTTTCTTCATGATAAACAACAATATGGGTCAATTTACCATGTCAAATGTGCAAGAGAGATCCATAAATAGTACGTGTATGGTTCCCCCATTAGAGCTGACATATTTTCCTAAAATAAGCTGTATATTTGGCTGCCAACTATAGTGCTACAGGCTCTGCGAAACTAATATTGCACCCTGGAATGTATCTGTTTCTTTTCTAAGCAAAATTCCAATTTTGATGAAATCATTCTATTCAGGATCTTACATGAACTGTCCAACAAGGAAATTGGATGATAACAGCAGGGTAGATTTCTGTTTCCTTTCTTAAAAACTGGAACCACTTCCAGGATGGAATTAACCCTCCAGATATAGCAAACCTTAAGGCATTTGTTATGAGGGATGCCCCCAGAGTGCTATTTGGTTTAAACAAATGTATGGGGACCCCGTCAGGACGTAGGGCTTTCCCATATGGACTCAGGTTAATTGCTACAGTAACCTCTATAACCTCAGTTGGCTAACTTAATGCAAGAGATGTCTTTATCTTGATTGAAAACAGTTGAAAAATAATCCATCCAGGAATGGATAGTGATATTTGTGTCAATCGTAGGTTTATTATAACCTGAGAAAAATGGTCTAGTCACAATTTTCCAGAAAGAAACATTGGCCCAGATTTTTAAAAAGTTAGTGCCGTGTTTGTGTCATTTTTCTTTTACACAAAAGTGGCGCTAATTTAACAGTATATTTAGATTTTGACGCTAGAGCAGTCTAGCATCAAATTTTATGACTTAACTTCATTTTTGGGGAGTACCACCTCACCTTGCATTGTTTAACAATAATGATATGCAAGGTAGGCATTCCCTCCTAAATCATTACGCTAGGCCACTAGTGCCAAATTTAGAACCCACCGGAAAAATGACGCATGCAAGGACCAGCTCCAAAAAATGCCGTTAAAATGAGACCCACACACTACTACATAAGGAAAACACACAGAAGGAGCATTGGACAGCAATTGGACACCATGGAAGTTTTAATCCTACAGCTTGGCACCCGCAGAAGGCGGCGGCACAAAGTGCTACTAGCACCACCGCAGCAATTGCAAACACCACCACAGCAGCCACAAATGCAGCGTAGAAGACAGGAGATGATCTTTCACAAGCATTCTGGCCCACAGGGAAGAAGAGGTGATAAGACTATACCATCTGAGGCCAGAAACCATTGTATGCCTGCTCCACCACTTGCACCAGACATCACAGCAAGAGTGTGGAGTCACACAGCAAACTACTGGCTGTCCTCCACTTGCTGGCATCAGGTTCATTCCAGACAACTGCAACACAAGTGGGTGAGATCTCACAACCATCCCTCTCTGCCTTCCTTACAAAGGTTCTGGATGCCATCATTAGACTCACACCCCACCACATCTGGTTTCCAAACACCCAGGAACTGCAGCTGGAGACCAACCAAGGTTTCTACCAGATTGCTCGCTTCCCGCATGTGCTGGATGAAATGGCTTGCACCTGTGTCCAACTTGTCCCTTCTGCAGCAACCGGAACTGCAAACATACCCACTCCATTAATGTGAAAGCCATCATGGACCACCATGGAATTATCACGAACATCCTTGCTAAATATCCTGGAAGCATCCATGATGCTCATAACGCCAGGCACTCCACTATAAACCAACAATTCCAGGATGGACAATATGGCAATGGCCTACTTGTATATAAGATACCATCCAAATCAAAACACACACACAACACACCAAACTTGTTGTACAAACAATACAAACACAACATGAAATATACATGGACAGGGAAACACAGATGTATAGACCACAACGCATAAGCCACATGCTATACTACACTGCATGCAATGCATATCACCCTCACATACATCCATATCTACAAGTCCCTGGCACCACCTACCTGACACATTACTGAATGGACAGGTGGAACAATGTCCCCTGTGAATACAAAAGCTGAACTCAAATACATGTGTCCACAGGTTCACAACAAAACACAGATCCTACACACATCAAACACTTACCAAGGAATCACTCTGTTATGTGATTTGAATTGGGCATTCAAACGTCAGACAACTCACATATTGGCATTGCCCCACATTTACTATGCTGTAGAAATCTCAGGCATCACTGATATCTATTGCCCCCGGAGTGGTCTCATCACCATCTACATATCACCTAAATATGATAGATCTACTCATTGTGTACAACTTTCCCTTGTGTGGTGCAGTGTAGCACACATTGAAATACGACATAACCATCAATGAAAGATCATGTGCAGGAATGGACACCTCATAGCACACCAACAATCATACCGGTAAATCCCACATCTCCATATCATGATACAAGGGGACCAACAATGGACTTAGCCCCACATTTAAAGCAATGATGTACCCCATTTTTATGCCTGCTCTGTGCAGGCATCAAAAGTACCAGATGAAAATTATGGTTTGGAACCTCTTATATACCTCTGCCCCATTTTAGCTTTACTCCAATGGTGGAACACACCCTGTGCATACATGATGATTTGCACAGACATAATATGTTGCTAAGGTACACTAAGGTCCTCACTACAACATTGGCGGTAAATGCCGCTTACCGCCGTGCTGACAGCCGCCAACATACCGTGACCGCAGTGGTATACATCTATGGGTATTATGACCCACACAGAGAAATCCGCCACTATACAGACACACACACAAGTCCGTCAGCCCAAAGGTCAGTGATAAACTGCCGTTACTTCAACAGAAATATACCCACTGCATCATGACCCACAAATCACCGCTGCGGTCATTCAACCGCGGTAAACCATTGGTGGTACACACCGATGCACTAAAAATACACACACACTAACAAATCTGCACAACATGGACATACACCCACAATACCCACAACCCCTTACAATGAAAAAAAATATTGCCAACTGAGAGAGAGACAAGCCAGGAGCACCCACTGAATCTGAGCCACATAACACCATCACCCGTACATCATCCACGCACCTCACAGCACACACCCCAACACATCGACCCACACACCCTCACCCATACCACTCACACTACACCCATGGCACCACAAAGACACCCCAGGTTCTCAGAGGAGGAGCTAAGGGTCATGGTGGAGGAAATCATCCAGGTAGAGCCACAGCTATTCGGATCACAGGTGCAGCAGACGTCCATTGCTAGGAAGATGGAGCTATGGCGGAGAGTCGTGGACAGGGTCAATGCCGTGGGACAGCACCCCAGAATAAGAGATGACATCAGGAAGAGGTGGAACGACCTATGGGGAAGGTGCGTTCCTTGGTTGCAAGTCACCAGGTAGCAATACAGAGGACTGGCAGTGGACCCCCACCTCAACCCCCACAACTAACAACATGGGAGGAGCAAGTCTTGGCGATCATGCATCCTGAGGGCCTCACAGGAGTAGCAGGAGTACTGGACTCTGGTAAGTCAAATCTTTACTACTCCCCCCCACCTGCATGCCATCACAAACTCCTAGCCCTACCCTCACCCACATCACTCCACCACCTCACATATACCTCACCATCACAACCCACCCATCCCAATACCAAGCCCTGCATGCAACACCAATGCAGAGACCCCCATCACAAACCTGCATGGACACCCATCACTACAGCATGCACGCTAGTGACAATCACTTAGCCAAACCAAGCACAACTCACATAGCCAAAGCTACCTTGGTAATAACAACCATAGAGGGAAACAAATACAATAACACTTCATTTACATCCCCACAGGACTCCCACTCAATGTCACAGGAGAGGAGGTGCTAGCCACATCCTGTCCCCCCACAGAAGAGGCTCACAGTGATGACAGCAGCTCTGCACGCCTGGATCATGATGACCAACCAGGCCCATCAGGGACCTCTGGACAGTCGGTGACCCTGCCACAGTCCCAAACCACCACAGAGCCTCCCTCCTCAGGAAACACCAGCACAGATCCACCCAGATGGCCCATACCTCTGTCCCCAGGACATGTCACTCAGCACTGTGTCTACCACTACAGGGACCCCTGGCAACCCCACAAACACAGGACGATCAGGGACCTGGGGTCAGTGACAGCGGGCACACGGTTCCGGGGACAGAGACACAGGATAACAGGGAAGCTGGGAGGACTGCTGTGTGACAGGAGGAGAACAGGCCCAGGGAACACACTCTCCACAAGGCACTTGCAGGGATCCTAAGAACATACCACCATTCCCAGAAGACCATGGGCCAGATACTGTACAGGTTGCAGGAGACCAAGCAGCTGCAGGATGGACAGTAACTGGGGATCAGGGAGGACCTGAAAGACATCCACACCACCCTGGTCACCATTGCAGGGGTGCTGGCAGACTTGGCCAACACCATGAGGGAGGCAGTGGCACACCAACGGGCCCCTGACATTAGCCACACTGATGAGCAGCCCACCACCTCTGCCGGCGCTAGTGGACAGGAGGCCCCACCACTCGACCAACAGGCCACCAGCACCCCACCACCTGCAGAAAGAGAACCACCCTGCGAACCGTCCCTGCGATCCAGGCAGAAGCCAGAGAACATTACCAAGACTCCCGCCAGGAAATAAGACTCTCCTGATTGTCATCCTTGTGTCCCACTCTGTCACCCTGTCAACCTTGAACTGCCATTGCTCCCTTTACTATGCCCCCTTGGACAATACACCTTTGATAGAAATAGACTGGACTCTACGTTTGACTTTCCTCCATCAGCAACCCAGCCCATTGCAATACCCCCTCCACTTATTAGCACATAAATAAACACCTTTGACCAAATTCAAGTATGGAGTCTGTGGATTATATGACAAATGTGTTAGTTTCACAAACTGTAAACATTGCATTTGTAATCTACTGTAATATTAACATAGGTATAACCTGTAATGGACAGCAGTAAACACACCAGGAGCCAGAGTGGGGCACAGATATCTGAAAATAGAGATGCCAAAGGGTACAGTAAGTGGCCATTGAAATAGGGAAATCAGGCTGCCATGTTCAATGTCAAACACAAAGCTGCAATTGAAGGTGAAGTTACAGTGTCTTACCTGTGTGTCACTGGAAGTACTGTTGAATGATTGTACTTCTGTTGTCCACATATGCTTCCTCTGCCTCCTCTTCATCACTGTCCACAGGCTCCACCGCTGCCACACGACCATCTCCAGGCTCATCCTCCTGCAGAAAAGGCACCTGGCGTCTCATGGCCAGGTTGTGCAACATGCAACGATGATCTGGCACACCTTTTTGGGTGAGTAATACAGGGATCCACCTGTCAGATGGAGCCACCGGAATCTGGCCTTCAGGACGCCAAAGGTTCTCTCAGTTATCTTCCTTGTTCACCCATGTGCCTCATTGTAATGTTCCTCTGCCCCTGTCCTGGCATTCCTCACTGGAGTCAGTAGCAATGAGAGGTTGGGGTAACCAGAGTCACTTGTAAATATCGAGGGATACCTGTTAGCCACACACAATCACCCTTAGTGCCAAACCCACACCCTTGTACCTACACCAACTGGGTGGGGACCATGGGCTCACCTAATAGCCACACCCAGTACCTCTGGAGTTGAGACATCATATATGGAATGCTGCTATTCCTCAAGATAAAGGCATCATGCACAGAGCCAGGATACTTGGCATTGACATGGGATATGTACTGGTCCGCCAAACACATCATCTGCACATCCAGAGAGTGAAAGCTTTTTCTATTCCTGAATACTAGTTCATTTCTCCAGAGGGGGCAAATGCAATATGTGTACTATCAATGGCACCAATGATGTTGGGGATATGTCCCAAGGCATAAAAGTCAGCCCTCACTGTGGCCAAATCCTCCACCTGGGGGAATACGATGCAGCTGCGCATGTGTTTCAGCAGAGCAGACAACACTCTGGTCAGCATGTTTGAGAACATTGGCTAAGACATCCCTGATGCCAGGTCCACTGTCGCCTGGAAGGAACCACTTGCCAGGAAATGAAGCACTGACAGGACCTGCACTAGATGGGGGATACCTGTGGGCTGGCGGATAGCTGAAATCAGGTCTGGCTCCAATTGGGCACACAGTTCTAGGATTGTGGCCCTATCAAGTGTGTAGGTCAGGATGATGTGCCGGTCCTCCTTTGTCGCCAGGTCCACCAGGGGTCTGTACACGGGGGGATATCTCCATCTCCTATTCATCCTCAGCGGTTGAACTCTAGGGTGAAAAACGGTGAGCAAAGGGTCATATTCACACATATGTGAAAATAAATATGCATTACTTCCTTTACAGAAACAGTATGTGAAATCGATAGTCAGTTGATGTGCCAATGTCTGCGGTGACACAGTTAGGTGCCATGGCCTGTGCCCCCCTGAAATGGCGGCTGTCTGACCTGTGAGGAGAGACAAGTGGAAATGAGGTAATTCCACTGGCGTTGTGCAGTGTTGGGGTCGGCGGTCGATGACCACCACGCAACATCACATTGGTTATCATTGTGCCCTATGGGTTCCAGGAGCAAATGGTGATGTATGCCGGTGGTGATGGTACTCACCGCTGCGGATGTGACCACCATTTTCTATCTGTTCACTCACTTGCTACCTGACTTTCAACAGGAGAGGACCTACACTGCAAGTGCTGCTGTGACCTGTGTCTGGAAGCTACAATGGCTCGAGTGTCTGGGGAAAGGGCCCCTGCCTTCACTTAAGAGGAGTTGGAGAGACTGGTGGATGGGGTCCTACCCCAGTACGCTTAATTCTATGGTCCTCCAGACAAACAGGTGAGTGCACTGTGAGCATGATGCGTGGGCCATGAATGTATGGATTGCTGTGTGTGCAAACCTCGGTGTGAGGGGGTGCTGAGGGGTCCTGGGCATGTCTGGTGGTCAATATCTGTGCGTAAGGGGATGGGAGTTATATGGTGGGCCATGAGTGTAACAGGCCAGAAGGTATGACTCATACCTTTTTCTATGCATATTTTTCTGCACGTCAGCACCCATCAGAAAAAGGGTATTTGGCGTGCCATCGCCAAGGAGGTGCAGACCATGGGGGTCTTTGACAGGAGGAGCACCCACTGCCGCAAATGGTGGGAGGACCTGCAACGCTGGGCAAGGAAGACGGCGGAGGCCCAGCTGGGGCTGGCCTCCCAATGAGGAAGGGGTGCCCTCCTTACCCTGACCCCCTGATGTTCTGCATCCTGGCGGAGGCCTATCGGGAGTTGAAAGGGCGCTTGATGGTATCACAGCAGCCACAAGGGAGTGAGTACTGTAAGAAAGTACCATCTTTCTTGGCATGTTACCCCCAATTTTACATGTATGTCAGTATGTTTTTGCCTGTCTCACTGGGATCCTGCTAGCCAGGACCCCAGTGCTCATAGTTTGTGGCCTGAATGTGTATGCCTGTGTAGTGCCTAACTGTGTCACTGAGGCTCTGCTAATCAGAACCTCAGTGCTCATGCTCTCTCTGCCTTTCAATGTGTCAATATAGGCTAGTGACTACATTTACCAATTTCAATTGGCACACTGCCCCCCCCTTATAAGTCCCTAGTACATGGTACCTAGGTATCCAGGGTATTGGGGTTCCAGGAGATTCATATGGGCTGCAGCATTTCTTTTGCCACCCATAGGGAGCTCAGACAAACCCTTAACAGGACTGCCATTGCAGCCTGCGTAAAATAACGTACATGTTATTTCACAACCATATTCACTGCACTTAAGTAACTTATAAGTCACCTATATGTCTAACCTTCACTTGCTGAAGGTTAGGTGCAAAGTTACTAAGTGTGAGGGCATCCTTGCACTAGCAAAGGTGCCCCCACATAGTTCAGGGCCATTTCCCCGGACTTTGTGAGAGCGGGGACACCATTACACACGTGCACTACATATAGGTCAATACCTCTATGTAGCTGCACAATAGTAACTCCAAATATGGCCATGTAACATGCCTAAGATCATGGAATTGTCCTCCCATTCCAAATCTGGTATTAGGGAGCCAATTCCATGCATCCTGGGGGCTCCACTATAGACCCCAGTACTGCCAAGCCAGCTCTCTGAGGCTTGCACTGCAGCTACAGCTGCTCCCACCTCACAAACAGGGTTATGCCCTCCTGGGGTCTGGGCAGCCCAGTCCCAGGAAGGCAGAACAAAGCACTTCCTCTGAGAGCAGGGTGTCACACCCTCTCCCTTTGGAAATAGGATTTACTGGCTGAGGAGGAGTAGCCTCCGCCAGCCTCTGGAAATGCTTTGAAGGGCAAAGATGGTGCCAGTCTACACCGGTTTAGGGAACCCCAGCCCCTGCTCTGGCACCAGACTGGACAAAAGAAAGGGGAGTGACCACTCCCCTTCTATCACCACCCCAGGGATGGTGCCCAAAGCTCCTCCGGTGTATATCAGACCTCTGCCATCTTGTTTTCAGAGGAGTGAGGACACTCTGGGGGCCTCTGAGTGGCCAGATCCAGCAGGTGACACAGAGACCCCTCCTGAAAGTTGCATACCTGGGTAGGTAGCCAATCCTCCTCTCGGAGCTATTTAGGGTCTCTCCTGTGGGCTTCTCTTCAGATTACGACTTGCAAGAATCCACCAGGACTCCTCTGCACTTCTCTCTATGACTTCTGTCAAGGATCGACTGCTGACTGCTCCAGGAGGCCAGCAAAACTGCCACAAAGTAGCCAGAAGACTACCAGCGACATTGTAGCGCATAATCCTGCCGGCTTTCTCAACTGTTTCCTGGTGGAGCATGCTCTGGGGGCTGCCTGCCTTCACCCTGCACTGGAAGCCACGAAGAAGTCTCCTGTGGGTCGACGGAATCTTCCCCCTGTTCCAGCAGGCAACAAACTACAGCCTCACTAGTACTCTGGGTCCCCTCTGATCCTGACGAGCATGGCCCCTGGAAAACAGGTGGTGGACCCAAGTGACCCTGATGGTCAAGTGGTCCAACTGTCTGAATTTGGAGGAGGTAAGTCCTTGCCTCCCCTCCCTAGACAGTAATCCTGTGCACCGTGTCATCTGCAGCTACAAGGGCTTCTGTGCACATTTCCAAGAAATCCTGCATGCACAGCCGAGCCTAGGTCCCCAGCACTCCGTCCTATGATGTTCAGTTCCCTGAGTTGACCTCCGGTGCAGTGGGACCTCTCTTTGCAGTGTTGAGATGACAGCCGTGTTCAGTCTTCTTGGACCTGTGTTCAAGGACTCCTGGGGGTGCTTCTCTCCTTTCAGTGGGCTCTCTACGTTGCAGAGGGCCCCCTCTGCCTCACCTCCGGAGTGGCGAAATCTTGGTCCTTCTTCGGCCTGGGCAGCACCCTTTTTCTTCAACCGCGACTCTTGCGGGTAGCAAGGTTTGCAGTATTTTGCCAAGGAAACAACTCTGCATCCACCAGCACGCTGTGGGACTTCTTCTGTACAAAGCAGAACCTCCTACCTCCTTTCGTTGGTGCAAAGCCAGTATCTTCTTCCAACCGGAGGGAGTCATTTTGCACCTTCATCCAGGGTTTTGTGGGCTCCTGCCCCCCTAGACACTTTAGCGACTCTTGGACTTGGTCCCCTTTCTTTACAGGTCTTCAGATCCAGGAATCCGACTTCAGTGCTTTGCAGTCTGTTGTGGTCCTTGCAAAATCCTTTATCACAACTTTAGTGTGTTTTGGGGGAAATAGTAGTACTTTACTCCTGCTTTCCTGGGTCCTGGGTCCTTGGGTGGGGTCTCCTTTACACCCTTGGTGTTTTCTTACACTCCCAGTGACCCTCTACACACTACACTTGCCTAGGGGTGCATTCTTGGTTCGCATTCCACTTACTTAGTATATGGTTTGTGTTGCCCCTAGGCCTATTGGATTCTATTGTGTTTTACAGTGTTTGCACTACTTTCTGACTGTTTTACTTTCCTGATCTGGTTAGTTGTGTATATTTTGTGTATGTTACTTACCTCCTAAGGGAGTGTATCCTCTGAGATATTTTTGGCACATTGTCACTAAAATAAAGTACCTTTATTTTTAGTAACTCTGAGTATTGTTTTTCTTATCATATAGTACCTATATGACATAAGTGGTATTGCATGAGCTTTGTATGTCTCCTAGTTGAGCCTAAGCTGCTCTGCTATAGCTACCTCTATCAGCCTAAGCTGCTAGAACACTACTGCTTCAGTAATAAGGGATAACTGGACCTGGTATAAGGTGTAAGTACCACTGGTACCCACTACAAACCAGGCCAGCCTCCTACAAATACAGATCCAGAATCATGACTTTGCGCGCGTTACGGTTTTTACCTGGGTGGGGGATGTGGGCTGTGTGGGACCCCTAGGCCTTGCCGAACATGGCAGGGTAGGCCCCATGTTGGGCAGGCTCTGAAGCACTCCAACCCCAATAGCGTTAGTAGGCATCTACTACTGGGCAGGGTCCTGTGGGTTTCTGGTGTGCGCTAATGGCATTAGGCATTGTACCCCATGGGCTGGGACACCTCTGTGCCCACCCCAACAACAGGTGCAGCCGCCACCCCTGTACCAGCACCACCCTCCCAGCAGCCCCTCAGCGTGTTTCACGTGCCCGTTCACCCAGAAGGGTGGGCATCTCCTTCCCCCCAAGCACCTCAGGCCCTGCCCCAGTCAGCCCTGCTGCCCTCCGTGAGGAGGCTATTGACCTCCTGAGATCCCTCACTGTTGGGCAGTCAACCATACTGAATGCTATCCAGGGTGTAGCAGGGCATTTGCAACAAATAAGTGCATACCTGGAGGGCATTCAGTCTGGCGTGGCAGCCCAACAGAGAGCATTCCAGGCTCTGGCCTCCGCACTGATGGCAGCCATTGTCCCTGTCTCCAGCCTCCCCCTCCAACTTCCTCTACCCAGTCCCAATCCCCTCAACCCCAGTCTATCAAAAGCACACCTTCAGAATAGCAATCACCCAAATCAACACACAGAAGTGGCTCAGGCAAACATAAACACCACACTTCATCTCACAGGCACTCACACAAGCACCATCCCCATGCTGACACACCAGCATCCACTGCCTCCATTGTGTCCCCCTCCTCCTCCTCGTCCACCCCCCTCCCAGTAGCGTCTCCACTCACACCTGCATGCACTACATCCTCATCCACTACCTCCATCACCAGCATGCCTATCACTACACGCACCTCACTGGCAGTCACCACCCCCAAATCCATTCACACATCCCCTGTGTCCTTTCCCACTGTGTCTGTGACCCCTCCTCCCTAAGTACACACACACACCCACCCAACAGGCATCTACCTCACAACAGCATCCAGCCCATGCACCTGCACCCAAACACAGCAGACTGACACCTCCTACAACCACTCCCTCTTCCTCCACTCCCAAACCTTCACCCTCTTCCCACCCCAGTTTCCCTAAGAAGCTTTTCCTCGCCAACATTGACCTTTTCCTTATCCTTCCCCAGTCCGGACCTTCACCTCGGGCCAGGGTGGCCAGAACCCAGACCAGCACCTCAGCCACCCAGTTCACGGCCACTGTGGTTTCTGCAACTGTGAGAGGCTCCAAGGAGGCACCCATCAGCCCAGCCAGTGTGCCACCAGTAGGGTCCACCACCTGGCAAGGGCAAGAAGGGGACAGCATCCAGCAAGGCGAAGGAGGCACAACCTGCCAGCAAGGCCAAGTCAAGGACTCCAGCTGGCAGAAGCAAGGAGGCACCACCAGCCATGGCACTTCAGCCATCTGAGGCTGCAAGTGAAGGCCTAGAGGCTACCACCACAACTGCCAGTATTGCCACCTGCACCGCGGCCAACACCGCCACCTGTACTGTTTCCCGCACTGCCACCCGCACCGCGGCCAGCACCGCCACCTGCCCTGCCACAAGCAGCACCACTGCCAGCAGCAGCAGCTCCAGTGGGCAGCCATCCAAGGCTGCAGGTGAAGGCCTGGAGGCTACCACCACAACTGCCAGTATTGCCACCTGCACTGCAGCCAGCACCGACACCTGCACCGCAGCCAGCACCGCCCAGCACCGCCACCTGCCCCGCCGCAAGCAGCACCACTGCCAGCAGCAGCAGCAGCCCCAGTGGGCAGCCGTCTGAGGCTGCAGGTGAAGGCCTGGAGGCTACCACCACAACTACCAGAATCACCACCTGCACCGCAGCCAGCACCGCCATCTGCACCACGGCCAGCACCGCCAACTGCACCACAGCCAGCACCGCCACCTGCACAGTGGCCAGCACCGCCACCTACCCCGCCACAAGCAGCACCACTGGCAGCAGCAGCAGCCCCAGTGGGCAGCCGTCTGAGGCTGCAGGTGAAGGCCTGAAGCTACCATCACAACTGCCAACACCGCCACCTGCAGCGCAACTGGCATACACTGAGCAGCCGTCACCACCAGAGAGAAGTGTGTAATGGTGACTACATGGGCTGCAGTGCATCCTGGCCCCTGCAAAAGCTGTTGTTGTGACACCCAGGTGAGAGACTGTGACCATACACTCCAAAACATCTGCATCACAGGGCGCAATGCCCCTCCAGAACCAGTGGAAGAAGGCATCCACTCAGCCCCTCCTTGCCAAAATGAAGCACACTGGGCACCATGCCCCCTCCAGAACCAGTGGAAGAAGGCACCCACTTGAGAGACTGTGGCTGTGCACTCCCCAAGACCAAGCAGTGGGCAAACCACCCACTTGACAGATTTTGGCTTTGCACTCCCCAGGACCAAGCAGTGGGCAAACCACCCACTTGAGAGACTGTTGCCTTGCACTCCCCAGGACCAGGCAGTGGGCAAACCACCCACTTGAGAGACTGTGGCTTTGCACTCCCCAGGACCAAGCAGTGGACATGGAGGCCCCTCTAGGAGCAGTAGCGTTGTACAATCCTCCGGCTGAGGTGCTCCCCCGTTCCCCGTCCCCCTGAGGTGCCCGTGTGTTTTTGACCTGATGCCCCTGCAGTGTTCTCTCCATACTGAGGCAGGAGTCAAGTGTGGGCTTGGCCTATGTGTTTTGGCCCAGTGGGCCACGGACAATTTTTGAGTGGGCATTGTCCCGCCTTCTGTTTGTATTGTATATATTGTTCATACTGTTTTTTCTTAATGAACGTATTTCTAAGTATTACTAATGTTACACTCATTTTACTCCATTCCTTTTGTCCTTGTGTTATTCCAGAGGGTTACAGGGTGTATATGTAATGTTGTTGTTGCATGTGTTTGTGTGTATAGCGTTGGGAGTGAGGGTGGGGGTGGGAGTGTGGCGTGTGTTTGTCACTCTCTTTTTCCTACCCCCTCCCTTGTGTGCTAGGTGCAGTACTCACCATGGTCGTCGTCGCCGGTGTTCATGTTCCTGGTGTATTAGAAGATACACCAGCATGGGGAACACCTGCAGCTCGGGCTCCATGGCGCCCTGGTTCTTCCTTGAGTGTCGAGAGGTGAGTCATTTCCCTTCTGTGTTCTGTTTCTGCCATGCTTTTGAAGGCGTTGGTACCGCCCCAGAAAAGCTGGCAGATGGGTGTGTTGTAATACAGTGGGCGATACATTTTCTTCCACCTGGCTGTTGGCAGTTACCACCACGGTGTTTGTTGCTACCGCCGTGGCGGTCAGAGTGTTAAATTGGCTGTATGTGTTGGCGGTTTCCGCCGTGGTCATGATTCTATTTTTTTTACCGCCGGCCTGTTATCGGTGTTACCGCCACTTTATCACCGATTGCCACAGTTGTAATGAGGGCCTAAGTGTTTCACAGCATGGTTAGTGGCACTTTTGTAAACATAGCACTGTGATTATTTGCCTAGTTGGCCCACAATAATGTCCACAAAAATGATGCTAATATGGGGCAAAAAGGTTCTAGGGTCTTGTAAATTTCGGCCTCTGGCTCAAATATAGAGAACACCGCAAACATTTGGTATGGGTGAACTGTCAGACAAATATTCCAATTACAATCACCATGTACCTAAGCCACAAGCCATGATCGGAAAGTGCACCACCACAGACCAATGCAACTGCATATTCAAACAGGAACACACACAATACGAGATGTAAGTCTGATACACCACTCCACTCAAAACAAATATGGGCCATGGCACCTAGCAGTTCACTAATATGCATGATTAACATATGTTCTCACAGTCCTTTGCAGCTGACCAAGGTTACAGCATCCAGCCTGGCGGGTTACAGACCGCCAGGGTCATGATGACCCCCTTAATCCTTAGAAAACAATGAAAATTCTGTTGTTACACAAATTACCTGGTTAGCGTAAAAAATAAAGCTGCACGGGCGAGCGTGAGTCAGAAAAGGGTAGCGATGTGCTGATTTCTTACTCGCAAGTGAGGCCCTGCATCATTTCCTTCTCTGGTTGGGTTTGTGGTGCATTGTTTTTCTCCCTCGCAAGAGAGCGATGCATCAATTTCTGGATGGGGTACCCTGGTTCCCCGCAGAGTTGCGTTTACTTTGACGCCCAGGGACGATGCGTGGAAAATCCGGTTGCACGTATCAGAAAACCGCGATGCGTGGAGTTTGCATCGTTATCAGGTTCCGTAAGTGGGCGTTGTACATCGTTTTTCCAGCTGCGATGCGTCGATCTCCCAGCCACAATGCAGGTGGAATGTGGACTTCAGCCGCGAAACCTGCAGCACATCATTTATCAGCCGTGTTGCGGAAGGTGCATTCAAAATTTCCGGAAACGCCGTTCTGCCCGAGGATTTTCAGTTCATCTCTGCCAGCTTTTCCTTTCAGGGTCCCAGGGACTGGATAGGGCACCTCTTAGAAGGGCAGGAGTCTCAGCAGGGATTCCAGGTTCTGGGAGGGGAAGTCTTTGATGGCCCTGAGACTTCAACAACAGGAGGCAAGCTCAGTTCAAGCCCTTGGAGATTCTTCTCAGGCAGGAATACACAACAAAGTCCTGTCTTTGTTCCCTTTCACAGGCAGAAGCAGCAACTGCAGGATAACCCAACAAAGCACAGTCACAGGCAGCACTTCTCCTAAGCTCTTCAGCTCTTCTCCTTGTGAGAGGTTCCTCTTGATTCCAGAAGTGATCTAATTTTCGGGGGTTTTGGGTGACCTTCTTAGACCCCTTTCTGCCTTTGAAGCAGGCCTACTTCAAAGAGACATCTCTGTCATTTTCAAGATCCTGCCTTGCCCAGGCCAGGCCCCAGACACACATCAGGGGGTTGGTGACTGCATTGTGGAGGGCAGGCACAGCCCTTTCAGGTGTGAGTGACCATTTCTCCCCTCCCTCCCAGCACAGATGTCTCATCAGGATATGCAGGCTACATCCCAGCTCCCTTTGTGTCACTGTCTAGAGGATAGGTGCAACTGCCCAACTGTCAAACTGACCCAGCCAGGGAATCCACAAACAGGCAGAGTCACAGAATGGTTTAAGCAAGAAAATGCCTACTTTCTAAAAGTGGCATTTTCAAACACATAATCTACAACCTTTACCAAAAGATGTATTTTTAAATTCAATCAATCAATCAATCAATCACTTGTTAAGCGTGCTACTCACCCGACAGGGTCTCAAGGTGCTGGGGGGGGTGGAGGGGGTTGCTCCTGCTCGAATAGCCAGGTCTTGAGATGTTTCCTGAAGGTCAGGAGGTCCTGGGTCAGACTTATGTTGACAGGGAGGGAGATCCAGGTTTTGGCAGCGAGATGGGAGAAAGATCTGCCGAGAGTTGTGGTACGGTGGATGCGGGGGGCACTGGCGAGGGTGAGGTTGGCGGAGCAGAGCTGGCGGGTGGGAACATGGAAGCTGAGATACTCATTGAGGTAGGCAGGGCACCAGTTGATGGGGAGCCAGTGAAGGTCTCTGAGGTGGGCTGAGATGTGTTTGTGGTGAGGGAGCTTAAGGATGAGGCATGCGGAGGCGTTCTGAATGCGCTGAAGTTTCCTCTGGAGCTTGCCCATTGTTCCCGCATAGAGTGCGGTGCTCTAGTCCAGTCTACTGCTGACAAGGGCGTGGGTGACCGTTCTGGTTTCGATGGGGATCCATCTTAAGGTCTTGCGAAGCATGCGGAGGGTGTTGAAACATGAGGACGAGATGGCGTTGACTTGCTGGGTCATGGTTAGCAATGAGTGGATGGTGGGAGTAGGAGCAGCTCCTAGTGTGGCAGGTCACCAGGAGTCGTCCCATGCTGACCAGTTGGAGCCGAGGATGAGGATCTCAGTCTTATCCGAGTTTAGTTTGAGGCGGCTTGTCTCCATCCAGTTGGCGATGGTATGAAGTCCAGAGTTGTGAGTTCAGAGACCCTAAACTCCACATTTCTATCTCTTCCCAAAGGGAATCTTTGCTTTAGTAATATCTAAAGACAGCCCAATGTTAACCTATGAGAGGGATAGGCCTTGCACAGTGAAAACCAAAGTTGGCAGTATTTCACTGTTAGTACATATAAAACACATTATTATATGTCCTACCTTAAACATATACTGCACCCTGCCCATGGGGCTACCTAGGGCCTATCTTAGGAGTGCCTTACATGTATAAAAAGGGAAGGTTTAGGCCTGGCAAGTGGGTACACTTGCCAAGTCGAATTAGCAGTTTAAAACTGCATACACAGACACTGCAGTGGCAGGTCTGAGCCATGCTTACAGGGCTACTAATGTGGGTGGCAGAACCAGTGCTACAGGCCCACTAGTAGCATTTTTTTTACAGGCCCTGGGCACCTCTAGTGCCCTGTACCAGGGACTTACTAGTAATTCAAATATGCCAATCATGGAAAGTCAATTACTCATACATTTTACATAGGAGCATTTGCACTTTAGCACTGGATAGCCGTGGTAAAGTGGCTAGAGTATCAAAAACAGTAAAAACAGAGTCCAGCACACATCTACAACCTGGTAATCAGGCAAAAAGTTAGGTAAGGCCACACCAAGGATGCAGAGTCAAACAGATAGTATCCTGGAATGTCAATGACCTAGGCGACAAAGTCAAAAGGGGAGTGGTACCCAAGCATATCAAACCAGATTCCCCTGAGATGGTTTTCCTACAAGAGACTCACCTCCTACGACATAGGTGTAAGGCCCATCACCATTGGGGAAATAAAAAGGCTCCTAATGTGGGGCATACCACGTCCGCTAGGGTGGTAGTAAAGTTTGTGAGGCGACTGCTGCCCCGGGTCATTTGGCAGATTTGACCCAATCCACCAGGTCCTTCTGTGGTGCTCTTTGGGAGCTGGGGTGGCATCTTAACTATACCTTCAGTAGATCTCACAACATGACTTTACGACTTGGCACTACTAGCCCTGACCACTCTACTACACAGTCTTACAGATGGGGAAGTGATCATGTGAGGGGACCTCTATGCAATGCCAAGTAATAGCATTCAGAAAGCCACCACTTCATCCTTTTCCTTGGGGGTGCTTGATAGTCTCTCTTGAATTAATCACTTTCTCATGCCGACTCATCAGCTGTTAAAAGTCAGTGAGGCCACTAACTTAACCAGGGGTATTTCTGACTCTTCTCTCCTGTGGCTGGTATATGGTCAGGCCGAGCGGACAAACATTACCCGCATCATATTGAACTCTGTGTACCTTAAAGAGTCAAAAATTAGAGAATTGATGTTAGCTGCAAAAGACCATTATTTTCAGGAAAACGGTGCATCAGTCGAATCTTCACTCACGTTGTGGGTTGCCTATGAGACAGTAGTCAATGGGGTGGGTCTCACCATTGTGGTGTCAAGGGAAACAACCAAAAAGGGACAATTTGAAGGCTCTTTAACATGAGTTTTTGTCCCTTGAGGTCAGCTTACCTGATGAAGAGGGATCAGAGGGAGCACATATCCTAGCCCTGAAGCAAAATTAATACTGAGACGTGGCCCAGGAAGGTACAAATATGCACTACAGGGCAACACAGTGCAACATCAATGTGATGGGGAACACAACAGGAAAAGCCTGGCTAGAAAGGTATGAGGCAGTGGATAGATGGGTACCCAGGGATCCAGAAGGAATCAGGGGAACTTACTAGTAGTGGACAAACCAAAGCCTGAATGTTTGGCCACTACTGTGGAATAATCAATTATGCAAGGTATTTTGCCACAAAAAACAAAGCAGGCGAGCTCCTGGGTGACATCCCTACCCAACCCTCACTACAGGGGATAGGGAAGCCTTAGTAGACGCACTTTCCCTGTAGGAAGTTGTGAGAACCATCAGGGATGTGACGCCCTTCCAAGCATCAGGGTCCAACAGGGCTATAATTTGACAGCTGCTTATCTTGCATTACATCTGAAGGAGATGTATGAGAAGTGCCAGAAGAGGTGAATACTCCCATGAGATCAGTGCCAGACTTCTATAGTGGTCATCCACAAAAAAGGGAAGCCAGGGAAGACAGTATCTGTACCCTAAATCTACAGACAAAACACAGTTAAAAAATTACCAACTAAGCATCAAAGGAATAACCACACCGATTCTTGGTAAATCATGTGAAGCAATGAGAAGTGATGAAACATGTCTAACACAAACAAGCTGCCATTCCCCAGTAGCTGATAGAGCAGGCCTGACATCAAGTACCTCAAAGGCAACAACACATACTTGGCCATGGGACCACAAATGTGCAGGTTTATGTCTGCAGGGGAGTGTGCATCGAGGTGCTGATGATCCATCATGAGGGTGGGAGATCACCACCCAACGGCCCCTAACCGATGTTCATACATGCACCAATGGCCCTGTATGGCCATTCAAATTTCAACAGGAGCACTGATGACTCGGGTGTCATCACTGCATGAGAGCACCCCTGCCGTACATATTGTATTCAGTTTCAACAATCTACCAATAACATCTAACGTTTGAGTAATTGAACTTTGAAAATGTATGTTGTTAACACAACATACCTAAATATATCAACGCATGTCCCAGCTAGGTAGACCAGGCTTGTTGCTGTCAATTTGCGGATGGACAAATGAGTACAACTTACATCATAAAATTTATAGGTGTCACATGATTACATGCAACTTATCATGACCAGTTCAGATGCCCCCCCATTGTGAAACATGTTTTACACAGATATGAGTACACAGCTTTGGAACAATGGCCTACATATAATATAGTTGTATTCAAGATTTGGTATGTGTCCAGTTCCTAAACACGCCACTGTATCATGCAGCACTTGTCAGACATGATATATATATTATCACACAAAATACATGTCACATATATACCTACAATGACACCATCTCCAACATTTTGCATGCACGGGGAAACATATGTTACATGTGTTGCTCTGCATCATAAAGTCTGCTCCTTACAACACACACACAAATGCACATACGTCCACTCAAATTTAAGTGGCTTACAGGATCTTATGCCGGCCTTTGTCAACAGCATCCTTTGCTAAAGATTTGTTAAGGGCATAATATGCCTGAACATGTATTGCACATGGGCCTTCCCATCTTATGTTGTGTATAGTAATGTACAGTCGGAATTTTGACATGACAATGTGGTAGACCCACAACATGAACAGCATCCCATATGAACACTCAGTGTACATGTATGCGGCTAAGAGTCTTCATACACAGGCACATTTACAAATTGCATCAGTCCTCACATGCATCACACACTGACATATATATGGTATCACATTCCTACGTTACCGGTACACATTAAAATGCACATGAACACACATGTAGAAATACCATACAAACTACATACCTGAATAGCCCCTGTAAAAAGGATTGTGAATGTGGGTGCAATGTTAGCCTTTCCACCACAATCCACGCATGGACGTTATACGTAAAAAATGTTGACGCATATGGTACATTTATATACAGCATATATACTTCCTGTCTCTGCCTTCCCTCAAAAATCCACGCGTGCCCTGGATGCATCAACATTTTTTAGCAAACCATTGTCCTACAAACATTATAAATTCCAAAAATGACTCCTGACCTCTGCACGTCAATTGCAAGTCAACAGGCCTTGTCAGCCTTCATGGAAAAAATCCACGCATGGCTGTCTTGCATAAAAAAAAAAAAAACAATGCATATCAGGAAAAGTGACACATATGCATAGGAAGTGATGTAAAAGGACTTCCTTGCTGCACACATAGTAAAGTGATTTTACCTTCAATTTTACTTTACAGTCTATTCTGTCTGAGAGAGGATGTGTGGAGCTGGCGCTAGTTGAGGAGTGGTGGTTGCTGAGAGTTTTGTGCTGTATCCTGTTGCAGTTCAGTTTATTTTCTTGTATTTGTATGTTGTGTGTAGTGTTAATTTCCTGTCATTGGATATGTATTATTGGGTGTTAGTCTTGAGGTAGCGTAATTTGTTGGGGTATTTGTAGTTAGGTGGGCTTATAATATTTTTCTTTTTCTGGATCATTGGTTGCTGTGGAGGGAGTCAGCAGGATGTCTGGTAAGGGAAGGGCACAGCGCATCAGTCCAGATGAACTGGGGGGTGGAGTCATTACCTCCCCAATATGTTGAGAATGGGGGACCGTGTAATCGTGGGATACCCTACGGAGACAAGGAAGCTGCGCTGGGGGAAGGTCCTGTTCCAGCTATGCAGGATTTTCAAGGTGGAGTGCACAGACCACCAAAACAAGCACTGGTGGGCAGACCGCATTGCCAGGGAAGGCGATCTCCTGGATCACCAGGTGGTTCGGATTGGCGAACCGGTTGGTGAGTTAACCTGTGACATTGCTATATCTTCCTTTGCATGTGCATGACAGTACAGCATAATGAAAATTATAGCGTGTCATGAGAAAGGCGAGGGCATCAAGGGGCAGATTTAAGGAAAGTGGTGCTGCACCCAGTGCAGCACAACTTTCTTTGCACCCCTTAGCACCCCCTACCGCCACCATGTGTGCGCTGTCTCTAAGATACTGTGCAGCGTGGCACAAGGAGGAGGCAATTGTGCCATAATTTTGGATGCCATTGATGTACTGTTCAGGGTTATTCCCATTAATTTTCCAAAAACCCTGACCAGTACATATTGGGCCATCAACATATAATGGTGTGCTTCCTTTTTAACACATGCTCTGAGCAGACATTAAAATGTGCAAAACAAAATTAAGCTAAATGTCCCTTTAGGTTTCAAGGTGCCCTTTATTCAGCCCCCCTGATGGACAAACGGCAACTTTATTTACATAATGGCTGGTGAAGGCATAATGTAGTGGAAAGGGTGATGAAATTGCACAATACATGCGTTGTGCCACTTTGTGAGCCTATGGGCAACATGATGCATATGCCTTGCATGCTGTATGCAAGGCGGCCATTCCTCCATTAGAGGGGCCAAATAATGAAAGGAACACAGATTGAAATCTTTGTGTTAATCATTCCGGCATTTTCTACGCCTGCTTAGACCAGGCATCAAAAGGGGGCACACCATAAATTATGATGGGCCACTTTGTACTGTTCAGGGTTGGACCAAACTCTTGGCACTAACCATGAACTGTACATCAATACTGTCAACAATTATAACACCATTACCCCCTACCCTGCACCATGGTGCACCTTATATTAGATATGCGGACGCATGGTGGCAGAAGGGGGATGCTAAGGGGCACAAGAAAAATGGTGCTGCACTAGGTGCAGCAACACTTCCCTATTATTTGTCCCTAAGCTTTGCACAATTAACAGTGGCCTGTCCCCCAGTAACAGTGAGGTATGAATAAGAGAGATGTATATATGGGAGAGTCACATTGCTGTACATGTTTTTGGGTGCTACCTATGTCTGTCTGACTGACATGTTGTAGATGGCAGGGGGTCATTCCTAACATTAGGTTGACTAGGTCACTCAGCTAAACAAGTGCAATGTGACAGTTGTCCATGCTAATTTTTGTTCACAAATCTTAAAGCGATGTTTTCCTGCAGGTGGACCTCCAACCTACACCGTAGGAGAGGTTTTCTCTTTTGAAGTTCCTCATGCAACCAGCAAGTGTCACCTTCTATGTCACCTTTGTACATACAGTTTTGTGTCTGAGTGGGTTTGATGTGTATTAAACCATGTACAAGTGTCATGTGTGTCAATTTCAACATCATCTTCTATCTTTAGGGTATCAACGTGTGCTGCCATGGATTAATGGGTCTCAGGAAATGTTCTGTAGGGCCACACGCACACTGATGTCAGTTTCCCCCTGCATTGGTGCTGATTCAAGCTACCTGCACCAAGGCAGACAGTGCAAGGGTGCCTGCGTTGAAGGAATAGATTGTTTATGTGCAGGAAGGTGTCCCTTCCTGCACATAAACAATCTATTATGGCGATTTGGCACTTCTATGTGTGCTGCAGGATGTAGCACACATAAGAAGGGCAATGACACAAGTAGGTAGGAAAGCATTTCACCTTATTGCGCCATCCTAACACCACCGCGAGGGTGGTGTTGGATTTAGTCACCGCCTCAGGTTAACATGTAGTCTTGAATCTGGGGATACAGCAAAATGCAATGGGTGTTGTTGTGGCATGGCCACAGCCTCACTGATTGTACGCACCTTCCAGGCAAAGTGCTGCGTTTGTAAGGGTAATATTTACAAGGTGGTGTTAAGCCACAGAAGGTGGCCTAACACACGTTGTGTATATGTTGGAGTACATAGCGCCACCAGAGAACTCACTAAAAGTGAGGCTCGTGATGATGGGGCCTTTTGATTCTGGCCCAGTGTGTCCTGATGCAACCCTTTTGCATGCATTCAGTGTGTCATATGTGCCTCACCCTACTGCCATTTGTACAGTTTCAGATAGTCCCTCCTGCAACTTACCATACTCTTTCAGTAGGTCTTGGTATTCTGCGCTGTCCTGTCCTGTGATTCCAGTGATCAGCTCCTCCAGGATGATGGCTGCCACCATCTCCTCCAGCTCATCCCGGTCCTTCTGGGGTGCAGGACTTCCACCTCCAGGCTGCAGTGCTGCCTTTCGGTTTCTGGCCAGTTTCTCCTTAGTTCTGCGCTGGCAATCATGCTGGCGCTTCTTACAATCTGTGACAGTCCTCTTTACCTCTGCCACACTTTTGACTTCATCTACGATTGCCTGCCATATAGCCTCTCTCATACCTATTGGCAATTTGGTAGTGACATACGCTGGTGTTGGTGTTCCGTCACCTCTCTGACCAAGATGTCATTCTCCTCCTCACTAAAGCGATACTTCCGCTTCCTCTTCTTCTTCTCCTGGGACTTTGCTGGTCCCTCCTTGCTCTTACTGGGCTCATTGAGAGCTCTCTGGGGTTTCTCTTGCCCTTCATTCTCCATCTTGTCTCCATGTTTTTTGTCGTGCTTACACGTTTTTTTAATGATAATGCTTTTAAATTTGGCACTACCACATTTAGCGTAAAAAAACATGCCGCAAAATGCTCTAATGCCACTTTTAGAGCATTAGTGTTATTTTTCTTTCCGCAATGTCGCAATGGTTAACATAATTTTTTTTACACTAACATTTCCTTACTGCCATGGTGCATTGTGTTTTAAATATGGCGCTCGGATGGTGTTAAGGAATAGAGTTAGCTGACAGTATTTTTAGGGCGCACAACTTCACTAACGCAGTTGTGCATTTTGTTCTTAAATTAGGGCCATTGTCTTTTGTCCTACTCACCCTATCTAGTTTCTCCCATGCTTCTTTTCTAAGCTTCTCTTTTCTCAGATCTATAACCTTCTTATATTCTCTTCTACACTATTTGATTTCTTCCCTTGAATGCAGGCTTTTCATCAGGGTTATTTTAAGTCGCTTATAAGCAGCAGTATGTGCACAGTTGAAGCAAAGCAATCCTTAGGGGGTTTATAGCTAAGGTTTTTTTTAGCTAACATCTTGGAAGAAATGGATGCAGAAAGATGACGAAAAGCTTCTACAGTTCGGTCAGAGGGTTTATCAGATGAGGCTAAAATTGAAATGGCATTCTGATCATCCCAGATGAGCTCCTGAGTGAATTTATCTTTGTTAATGTTATTCTAATCGTGTCTTATTCCTTCATTGTGAGAAAGTTCAATTACTTGGCCCATCTCTTGACAACCCTTCTCAGCAAGATTTAGCTACTACAACTAGCAACCACCTTGTAATCTTGCAACATATGAAACAAGGCAGCTGAAATAATTATGTAATAGATATTGCTACATTTCCTGTTGCCCTTAAATGTTGAAGAAACGGGTGTGTCAAAGCTCCTAAAATCACTGGCAAAACCCAAATCCCTTCATAACAAAACTCTGTTGACTGCCTCCCATAAGGGACATATTTGAAATTAGCCATTTCTATCCCATCTAAATTCTTTAAACCTCAGGGTATGGAATTATTGGTGTTAAATAAATGTACATTAACATTTCCTGTACATGTAAGAAGAACTTTCTTATTGTGCCTATGTTGTAAGTTTATGATATCGTTTTCTAAATCATCAGTAATTTTAGTTGAATTAAGATCTAAAACGTCATTATAGTAAAGGTTAATCAAAATATTATCAAACAAATCAGATAGTATCCATAAGAGCATTTGGTGGAAACAAGTGGAATTAACTTCCCTGACACTGAGTTTAGTGAACTTAATTGCAAAAAAGGCAACCAAAGCACTTTTTTTTGGTGTACCTGAGCGAGAGGGAGTAGCTAGGTGAATTATACAGTAAAAAACATTTAGGTTGAGCTCACCTAGGGACCAGGTTTTCTGTAAACAAATTATATTAAGTCCACTTATAAATGACACCCAGTCTGGATTTTAGAGCTTTTCCTGTATACCAGTGCCATTCCATGATAGCATTTTGATGCCTTCCCTCTTTATGGGTTTACTTCCAGGTTGAGGAACAACAAGTTGTTGCAGAAGAAAAATCTGTAAAAACCCCACTGGGGCCTTTGTTGTGTGCAAAATTGGTGTTGTCATTGTCATCTACATAAATTATCCATGAAAAGGGATGTACCAAGTCTCCAATTTGCTGCTCTGGGGTGCATGAATTTTCTTGCCGCTTAGGTATCCTACTAAAGCGTAGTCAGTCCTGGCCATCCAAAGTGAATAAAACGTCAAAGTTCTCCTAATGGAGAATTTGAAATGTGACTTGACAGAAGGGGCCAATGTAGCACTTGCCCAAGAGGTACTTCTATTGGTGGCCTCGAAGTTCTATAAAAATATTCCAATGGCAGGACATTTATTGAACTCTGGGCAGATTTCAACCAAGATGAACGCTGCAGTACAGATTTCACAAGAGGGTTTTTGAAGATGATGTTGACAATCCCCAGGAGATTCCTTAGAATAGATGCCTAACCCTTCCTTTGATAATTCATGGGGCCATGTTGATTCAGGTTTCAGTCAAATGATTGTTTTATTCTTCAAGGCTGTGTGGTCCTCCCCCATGAGATGATAAAACTAGAACTCAAGATGATTGAATTAGGGTACACTCTGGCAGGAGTTCGAGATAGCCTAAACAGGGTCTTCAAGGCCTATGAGTCTGATAATAATAGAGTCAACTTCTGGGCTTGTTTCTGTCACATGGACCACATTTGTCTGGTGGACATCCACATTTGTGCTGTCCTAAGAGAAATGAGTAATAGGCTCATGGGGCATAGTTGGGGGGGGCTGCTCATTTGTGGGTTCTTCAGTGCCCAAATATTGAGGAGAGGTACCTAAGGCCTTCAGAGTAACCTCCATTTCTAACAGTTTCTTGGAGAAAAAGGAATACAAGTGATTTAGCTTCCCCCCAGTTTATCAGACCAGTTAGAACAATGATCAAGGATCCTGGCTTCCATGTTGAGAATGCCATTTGAATCTAATTGCCTTGCTGTACCACGCTGAGGTGCATCCTTTCTCCCCCTTCTTTTTAACTGCGGAGTGTCTCATTGGGGAGTGCCTCAAAGACCTCTCAGCCATTGTACTAACTACATGACCCCTTTCTTCCTTTTCTCCTGGAGTGAGCTGGGGGGAGAAGAATGAATCATCGATGCATTAGCCCCAGAGCCCAGGGTATGACCACTTAATGTGTTTGGTATGGGGTGCATTTTATCCTGTGGTTTCCCTTCATTTGTGGTTTTACTGCATCACCTAACACATCTAAACTCACAAGGGATATTGGAACTAAGGAGGTAGTGACTGTAGAATGTCAATGTCTCAGAGCTGCATCAATCTTGCCCTCCACCAAACTAATTTCTGAGTTGACCGATGTAAGGTCATTGGTAATGGACCAGTGTCTGAAGGGCGTGGGGTGAGTGATTTTTCTCTTCCCCCTCAGTAAATTATGTACAGATAACCAACCTATACTGCTCAACAAAGAAAGACAGAGTTTTCTCAAAGGCTGGAAGTAATCCTGTCTCAGAGCTCATAGGTGGCTGCTGTGCAATGTAGTCCTACCCCAGCAGCAGCATGGCAAGAACGACATCCAATGCCATGAGACACATTAGTGCTTGAAAGCACAAAGTTAGCTGGAATCCCCTCTCCTGTTTCAAGGCTTTTAACTGGTTGCTGGGGGATGTAGTTCCACACCACCAGCAGTGCAGCAACAACATCACCTTAAGTCTCTTTAGGGAGTGTTGTGGGGCTGGACCCCGAGTCCTCCTATTTTGCCCTCCATGGGGTTGTCCCGAGAGTGCAGGCGTGCCCTGGCGACTGTTCTCCCGGAGAGGGCACCAATCTGTTATAATCTATTGTTCTTCTGTTGGTAGTTTGTTTAGGTGTGCAACCCTTGGCTTCAATATAGTGAAGGGGGTTGCATTCCCCATTCTGGTCTGACCTCTCGCCATCCTTGGTGGATTGTTGAAGTTGCTCAGGGCCCTCCTGTGGCTCTTGATGTCACCTGACCTCATACAATCTGGTTTCAGGGGCCAGGGACATGTGCTACCTTTTATCTGCTGAGTGCACCCCCCTTATCTGCTTTGGGACATGGGGGGCAAACTGCTCACAGGGGCAGCCTTCTGATCCCAGGCCCTTTAGGCTGATATGGAGTGGGTCTTCTAGCTGCTTGCTTGAGGGGCCCCTGCTCACTTTGGTAAAGTTGTCTAGGGGCAGTCCTTGGTGGAATCCTCCCAAGGGAGTGTGGGAGCCAAGTCTCATGACTCATGTCCGTCAATCAGCCCCACGCCTCCCCGCAATTGGCATTGTGGGTCCACAGCAAACTGTTCTCAAGGCCAGGGGATGTGCCCTTCCTCTGGTCCACCTCGGGTGCTGCGCACATCCTGCAACCTATTTCGGGCTTGGACAGGCTGTCCTGATGACTGGTAGTTTTTCTGGCTGCCCAGTGACATGACAAAAATGGAGGGGGCTCCCCTGCAAAGAACACGGAGAGCGTCTCCCTCCGGACTCTAGGCCAGGTGCTTCGCTGAGCCTACTCCCCTCCCTGGTCATAGAGGTCTTGCTTCTTCCGGTCGGACAGGACTTCATAGGCCTGGGATATAAAGGTGAACTTTTCTCCTTCATCAGGGTTTTTGTCAGGATGGTACTTCAGTGCTAGCTTCCTGTATGCCTTCTTGATTTCATCAGCACTGGCTTGAGGCTTGACCCCTAGAATGTCGTAATAGTCAGTTTCTTTAACCATGTTGAGCCTTTTTCGGCCTCCCTTGAACTAGCAATGACCTTTCGGTGCACCTTGTCAGGGTATTTTCTAATAAAGTGCTCCCTTGGCACAGTAAGCCGATGAGGATAAAGCTAGAAGCACTGTGAGCCAAATCAGTGCCTCTGCCGGATCCTTTGAGATGTTCTACAGGCCTCGGAGCTACAACCCTGCAGGGTTTTAGTCAGTTACATACCTCATCTCTATCTAAACCTACTTAATGCCAATAGCTCTGTTTCCGAGCAGGCTCGTCTGTTCACCTCACTATCGAGTGGCCTAAAATCCAGACCTCCTTTCAGCTTCTGTGCAATCCCAGAACACCACATGAGTGAGTTCAGCCAAGAACCGGCAGATCCACCCGTACAGCCACAGGTGTGAACGTTATCAGGCCGGAAGACTTGTGATAAACTCGATGCTGACACATATTATGAAAATGTCCTCTTTAATTTTCATCACACAGCTATCATTTTCAACTGGTGGGTATGTGTTATCTGTTTTAAATTTTCATATGCACAACGCATAACGAAAAAAAGGAATAAGGAAAAGTGTTAAGCATTTTCCTTCTAGTACAGCATTAGGTTCCTTCCCAGATAAGTTGTTATGGCTCAAATGAGTTTCCAAGAAATACAGTATATTTTAACAAGCTTGTCTCACAAGGGATTGCTATTGTTGTAGCCAGACATATCATTGCTCAGGAAATGGGTAATATGTCAATTTATAAACAAGTGTAATGTGTTGTTGTATAGCCATGGCAACTGTGCAGATGAGTCATCCGCGGCCTTTGTTATGTTTCGCATGACTCACACTTAGTAATGCTCACCAAATGAGATCTTAAGGCAAACTTTGTTTGGTTAGTTCAGGTTTAAGCTGTTCTTTCGGATCCAGAGGCCCAGGCTGAACGTGATGCGGCAGAGTACAGACAAGCTCACACCTCACTCATTCAAACCAGCAGGTTCTTAGTAGTTCTTATGCTTGAATAGTGACATCAAATACTGTTACGTCATATTGCTCGCTGACAAATACAGAGCAGTATCGCTAATTCAGAGGAGTCTGAATGGTGTGTGACATAGGGATAAATGCACCGTGTTTCAAATTGGATAACATTTGGCGTCTGTTTTAAAGTTTCCCAGATTTAGCCCCCGACGATGGCGCTTTTCCAGTCCTTGGCAGCTGCGAAGTTGGACTCTGTAGTGGGTATTCCCAAGTGCCGCGAGCCCTTATTTACAGTTTCCCTTCGCGTTGC
Organism: Pleurodeles waltl; assembly: GCF_031143425.1. Classification (NCBI taxonomy): domain Eukaryota; kingdom Metazoa; phylum Chordata; class Amphibia; order Caudata; family Salamandridae; genus Pleurodeles; species Pleurodeles waltl. Next base: position 556,699,878 of record NC_090442.1, read on the forward strand.
TTTGAAGTGCGTACAATCGAGTTGCAGCACGCTGTAAAGTTCTTTCCAGATGACGCCTTTCCCAAAAGCCATCATTAACAAAAGCACATTTAGCAGTTTTAATGCACCTAGGAGGACAAAGATAATTTAAAAATTGGCAACCGCTGTTTTGAACAATCATGCGACATTTGCAAGATTTCAAGCATGTAAGAATGATCAAATATACATTGTCAGACACATAAACCAAGTAGCGCAGAACCATAAATCAGAGTGCAGCTCAATAAGACGTGAAAGTGGGCAAGCAGAGTAAACAGTGTACAACACCGATTTAAAACCCTGCAGATCTGTTCATGTTCAGAGCGGACATCCCTGTGAGCGGGCAGACATAGGCTACATATGATCTGTTTAATCACAAAAAATATACATAAAAACGACAGCATGCTAAGTCTGCTTCTGCGTGAATTTTTTGGGGAACCATGTTAGAGTGAGCGTAACAGGAGGTGAAATAGCAGACATGCTGTGTCTTTGTCAAACATCACTCATGCTGTAGGTGGCTGGAGCTGTCTGCGGCATGCACATTAACATATGGCACGGGGCTCCGTGTCATACCGGCAGAAGCAGAGCAATCAGTGAGACAGCCATGAAACAATGGTAAACAAACTGGCGTGCAAAACCCATGCCTGCTGTATCCTCATCAACCAGCGAATAGTGGCCATGTAGTTTAACTGCAGCATGCAGCACGGCATGTTATTCCGCTAAATCCTGCCGTAGTGCACTTATAGTGTTTACACTACCAACAATAGGTTTCCTGATGCAAGTCTAAACAGTTTACCTACAGCATCCAGAAACACATCTTTGGATAGCTCAAACTTTGATCCTCATTGGAGTGCTGCTCGTGGGTAAAACAATTCTGTTTGTATTTTCAGAATGAATACTATCACTTTTGAACTGGCACACTTTGTGCTGCTATTAGATTCACATCCCTCTTTCGTACACTTAGCAGTAGAGTTAAGAGAAGCACACCCATTTACACCTTTTTGCTATATTCTTAATAGGGAATGGTGAAACACATCACGCGTGAATTAATAAAATGTAAAGGTTTTATCACGAGAGAACAAATGACGGGATTAGTGAAAACCTCGAAAGCTCACATGCGGAATTTAATGTTTATAAATCATTTTACATGGTAATTGACTGTTCCAAAGAAAATATGTCATTTAAATTTCAATTGTCATTCAAAGCAGACGTGGTCTGCAGTAATAGTGCAGATTATATTGTAAAATACGTTTCCGTTTCAGTTCAAAGCCAGAGCCTATTGGCCTTGCCAGGTCTCATAGGTGCGCTGAATTTGTTTTTAAGCAGTCGCCTGCAGCAGGAGCAGAGAAGCTGTCGGACATGCTGAATCTTATCCATGGCCTAGTGGCTAAATGATGCTCAAAGTAGCCAAAGGGTCATTTCTCTACTGGAAACAGTTAAGAACCATTAAGAAGTGACCTTTGAAATTCCTAATAATTTTTTTATGCAATATATGTATAAAACAAATAATTGAATATAACAAAAGTATGATGGATGTACTTTTCGGGCCTAACGTTTTTCCCGTGAGCATTTCAATGAATCCACTTCTTAGAAGGTGGAATGATGCATCAACAACCAGTTTCAGGAGGCAAAAGATGTTCCAAGAAGTGATGGCCTTTGCCAAGTAATTACAGGAGGGGAAAGGCGCATAAACAATCAAGTCCTTTAGCCCCTTCGCTGCTAGCCCCCCCCCTCCCCCTCCCCCAGAGCTGATCCCTTTTTTCGCTATTTGGGTAGTTCACGCTTAGGGCTCTAACTTTTTTCTACATAAGGTACCTACGCACAATTTGTGTCCTTTTTTCCCAGCATCCTGGGAATTCTAAAGATACCCAGGGTATGTATATTCCCATTGAGGGGACCGAGAAAATAGGCAGAATATAGCAACATTTTGAGATTTGCGAAGAAAAATAGGAGGAAAAGTGCTCCAGATAAGTGTCTGCTTTTTTTCTTAAAAATGTCATCCATGAACAGTTTACTGTACTAGTCACCATCTTCCCAGCTTTCAGGAATATGCAGGGCTGAATAAAAAAATCACATTTTGTACCACAGTTTTGGTATTTTTTCTAAGAGATAGCCTATTGTCCCTATTTTTGTGTGCTCTCAGCCTGCTTCCACTTTGTGGTGGAAACCAGTGTGAAACCCATGGAGGATTCAGAAAAGCTATACAGTCCTGAAAACTAGGCAAACGTTTGAATTCAACAAAGGGTCATATGTGTAGGTCCCTCAAGGTTTACCCAAGGAAAACGATGTAGGAAAGTACCATCTTGCCTGGCATGTTACCCCCATATTTCACTGTATATATGTTGTTTTAGTTGTATGTGTCACTGGGACCCTGCCAGCCAGGGCCCCAGTGCTCATAAGTGTGCCCTGTATGTGTTACCTGTGTTATGACTAACTGTCTCACTGAGGCTCTGCTAATCAGAACCTCAGTGGTTATGCTCTCTCATTTCTTTCCAAATTGTCACTAACAGGCTAGTGACCAATTTTACCAATTTACATTAACATACTGGAACACCCTTATAATCCCCTACTATATGGTACTGAGGTACCCAGGGTATTGGGGTTCCGGGAGATCCCTGTGGGCTGCAGCATTTCTTTTGCCACCCATAGGGAGCTCTGACAATTCTTACACAGGCCTGCCACTGCAGCCTGAGTGAAATAACGTCCACGTTATTTCACAGCCATTTACCACTGCACTTAAGTAACTTATAAGTCACCTGTATGTCTAACCTTTACCTGGTAAAGGTTGGGTGCTAAGTTACTTAAAGTGTGGGCACCCTGGCACTAGCCAAGGTGCCCCCACAGTGTTCAGGGCAAATTCCCCAGACTTTGTGAGTGCGGGGACACCATTACACGCGTGCACTACACATAGGTCACTACCTATGTGTAGCTTCACAATGGTAACTCCGAACAAGGCCATGTAACATGTCTAAGATCATGGAATTGCCCCCCCAATACCATCCTGGTATTGGGGAGACAATCTCATGATCCCCCGGGTCTCTAGCACAGACCCGGGTACTGACAAACTGCCTTTTCTGGGGTTTCACTGCAGCTGCTGCTGCTGCCAACCCCTCAGACAGGTTTCTGCCCTCCTGGGGTCCAGCCAGGCTTGGCCAAGGAAGGCAGAACAAAGGACTTCCTCAGAGAGAGGGTGTTACACCCTCTCCCTTTGGAAAAAGGTGTTAAGGCAGGGGAGGAGTAGCCTCCCCCAGCCTCTGGAAATGCTTTCATGGGCACAGATGGTGCCCATTTCTGCATAAGCCAGTCTACACCAGTTCAGGGATCCCCCAGCCCTGCTCTGGCGCGAAACTGGACAAAGGAAAGGGGAGTGACCACTCCCCTGACCTGCACCTCCCCTGGGAGGTGCCCAGAGCTCCTCCAGTGTTCTCCAGACCTCTGCCATCTTGGAAACAGAGGTGCTGCTGGCACACTGGACTGCTCTGAGTGGCCAGGGCCAGCAGGAGACGTCAGAGACTCCTTCTGATAGGCTCCTCCAGGTGTTTCTAGCCTATCCTCTCTCCTAGGTAGCCAAACCTCCTTTTCTGGCTATTTAGGGTCTCTGCTTTGGGGAATTCTTTAGGTAACGGATGCAAGAGCTCATCAGAGTTCCCCTGCATCTCTCTCTTCACCTTCTGCCAAGGAATCGACTGCTGACCGCGCTGGAAGCCTGCAAAACTGCAACAAAGTAGCAAAGACGACTACTGCGACCTTGTAACGCTGATCCTGCCGCCTTCTCGACTGTTTTCCTGGTGGTGCATGCTGTGGGGGTAGTCTGCCTCCTCTCTGCTAGAAGCTCCGAAGAAATCTCCCGTGGGTCAACGGAATCTTCCCCCTGCAACCGCAGGCACCAAAGAACTGCTTCACCGGTCCTCTGGGTCTCCTCTCAGCACAACGAGCGAGGTCTCTTGAACTCAGCAACTCTGTCCAGTGACTCCCATAGTCCAGTGACTCTTCAGTCCAAGTTTGGTGGAGGTAAGTCCTTGCCTCCCCACGCTAGACTGCATTGCTGGGAACCGTGTGTTTTGCAGCTGCTCTGGCTCCTGTGCACTCTTCCAGGATTTCCTTAGTGCACAGCCAAGCCTGGGTCCCCGGCACTCTAACCTGCAGTGCACGACCTCCTGAGTTGTCCTCCGGCGCCGTGGGACCTTCCTTTGTGACTTCGGGTGAGCTCCGGTTCACTCCACTTTGTAGTGCCTGTTCCGGCACTTCTGCGGGTAATGCTTGCTTCTGAGTGGGCTCTTTGTCTTGCTGGACGCCCCTTCTGTCTCCTCACGCAATTGGCGACATCCTGGTCCCTTCTGGGCCACAGCAGCATCCAAAAATCCTAACCGCAACCCTTGCAGCTAGCAAGGCTTGTTTGCGGTCTCTCTGCACGGAAACACCTCTGCACGACTCTTCACAACGTGGGACATCCATCCTCCAAAGGGGAAGTTTCTAGCCCTTGTTGTTCTTGCAGAATCCACAGCTTCTACCATCCGATGGCAGCTTCTTTACACCCCCAGCTGGCATTTCCTGGGCATCTGCCCACTCCCGACTTGATCGTGACTCTTGGACTTGGTCCCCTTGTTCCACAGGTACTCTTGTCTGGAAATCCATCGTTGTTGCATTGCTGGTGTTGGTCTTTCTTGCAGAATTCCCCTATCACGACTTCTGTGCTCTCTGGGGAACTTAGGTGCACTTTGCACCCACTTTTCAGGGTCTTGGGGTGGGCTAATTTTCTAACCCTCACTGTTTTCTTACAGTCCCAGCGACCCTCTACGAGCTCACATAGGTTTGGGGTCCATTCGTGGTTCGCATTCCACTTCTAGAGTATATGGTTTGTGTTGCCCCTATCCCTATGTGCTCCAATTGCATTCTATTGTGACTATACATTGTTTGCACTGTTTTCTATTGCTATTACTGCATATTTTGGTATTGTGTACATATATCTTGTGTATATTTGCCAGCCTCATACTGAGGGTACTCACTGAGATACTTTGACATATTGTCATAAAAATAAAGTACCTTTATTTTTAGTATATCTGTGTATTGTGTTTTCTTATGATATTGTGCATATGACACTAGTGGTACTGTAGGAGCTTCACTCGTCTCCTAGTTCAGCCTAAGCTGCTCTGCTAAGCTACCTTCTCTATCAGCCTAAGCTGCTAGACACCTCTCTACACTAATAAGGGATACCTGGACCTGGTGCAAGGTGTAAGTACCCCTTTGGTACCCACTACAAGCCAGGCCAGCCTCCTACATTGGTTGTGCAGCGGTGGGATAAGTACGTGCAACTACTTACCACTTTGTAAATTTGTACTTTTCATAAGAGAAAAATATACAAAACAAGTTCAGTGTATGTACACCTAACCAAAAAGTTTTGCTTTTCTTCTCTTACTCCTTTGCTAAGTGCTGAAAAGTACCTCTAAAACTTTCAAAAAGTTCTTAAAAAGTTAAAAAGTTTTTTTTCTGTTCTTTAAAAAGTTCTGAAACTTTTTCTTTCTTTTTCTGTCCCTTAAACCTTTTCTATAATGTCTGGTACAGGTCAAACTGTGGATCTGACCAAACTTGCATATGATCACCTTAGCTGGAAAGGAGCAAGGAGTCTCTGCATTGAAAGAGGTTTAGGGGTAGGGAAGAATCCCTCAAGAGAACTGTTAGTTAATATGCTCATTGAACAGGATAAGACCTTAGTTGGCACATCTGTTGAGAAATTAGCTGATGGTTCACACTCTGACTCTGGGGCACCCCTAGTAAGAGAGTTAGTAGGGAAACTTCCCAGCCTGCCCCCTAGCAAGCCACCTAGCATGGCTGGTACTAATGTGAGTTCCCATCACAGTAGGAGTGTTACTTCTGTAGGCCAGAATGTTAGAGCGCCATCTGTTAGGGACAGGTCTCCCTCTGTCCATTCACACCATTCTTCTGTGTCAAGGCATGCCCAACCCACCCTCCCTGAAGACAGATTGTTAGAAAGGGAACTCAATAGATTGAGAGTGGAAGAGTCTAGGCTAAAGCTTAAAAAGTAACAGCTGGATCTAGACAGGGAAGCATTTGACTTAGAAAAAGAAAGACAGAGGTTGGGGTTTGTTCCCCATGGTGGCAGCAGCAGTATTCCCAATAGTCATCCTGTAAAAGAGCATGATTCTAGGAATCTGCACAAGATAGTTCCCCCTTACAAGGAGGGGGAAGACATTAACAAGTGGTTTGCTGCACTTGAGAGGGCCTGTTTTGTACAGGAGGTTCCTCAAAGGCAGTGGGCTGCTATCCTATGGCTATCTTTCAGTGGAAAGGGTAGGGATAGGCTCCTTACTGTTAAAGAAAGTGATGCCAATAATTTTACAGTTCTTAAGAATGCACTCCTACATGGTTATGGCTTAACCACTGAACAGTACAGGATCAAGTTCAGAGAAACCAAAAAGGAGTCTTCACAAGACTGGGTAGACTTTGTTGACCATTCAGTGAAGGCCTTGGAGGGGTGGTTACATGGCAGTAAAGTTTCTGACTATGAAAGCCTGTATAACTTAATCCTGAGAGAGCATATACTTAATAATTGTGTGTCTGATTTGTTGCACCAGTACCTGGTAGGCTCTGATCTGACCTCTCCCCAAGAATTGGGAAAGAAGGCAGACAAATGGGTCAGAACAAGGGTGAACTGAAAAGTTCATACAGGGGGTGACAAGGATGGCAAGAAGAAGGATGTTAAGTCTTCTGACAAATCAAAACAAAGAAAAGAAACCATGGTGCTATTTATGTAAAATATAAGGCCATTGGACAACAGATCCCAGTTGTCCAAAGAAAAGCACCAAGCCTCCTACCACTACAACCCCTGCTGCTACACCTAGTGCCCCTAGTAATAGCAGTGGTGGTGGGAGCAAACCTACTAATAGCCAATCCAAGGGAGTAGCTGGGCTCACATTTGGTAATTTAGTTGGGGTTGGTCTTGTTAGGGAGACCACAGAGGCTGTGTTAGTCTCTGAAGGTGCCATTGATTTGGCCACCTTGGTTGCATGTCCCCTTAATATGGATAAGTACATGCAACTGCCCCTAATAAATGGTGTTGAGGTTCAGGCCTACAGGGACACAGGTGCCAGTGTTACCATGGTAATAGAGAAACTGGTCCACCCTGAACAACACCTACTTGGTCACCAGTACCAAGTGACTGATGCTCATAACAACACACTTAGCCACCCCATGGCTGTTGTAAATCTCAACTGGGGGGGGGGGCTACTGGTCCAAAGAAAGTTGTGGTTGCCTCAGATTTACCTGTAGACTGTCTACTAGGGAACGATTTAGAGACATCAGCTTGGTCAGATGTGGAGTTGGAATCTCATGCAGCAATGCTGGGCATTCCAGGGCATATTTTTGCTTTAACCAGGGCTCAGGCCAAAAAGCAAAAAGGACAGGGTGACTTGGATCCTGGAAGAATGGACCAAGTGCTCCCTAAAGCTAGGGTTAGTAAAGGTAAAACACTACCTACTATCCCTCCCTCTACAGTGGATTCAACATCTGAGGAAGAAGAATTTCCACCCTGTGCAGAACCTACACCAGAGGAGCTGGAAGCAGATACTGCTGAGCTTTTGGGTGAAGGGGGGCCTGCCAGGGAGGAGCTGAGTGTGGCACAGCATACCTGTCCCACACTAGAGGGTCTAAGGCAGCAAGCTGTCAAACAAGCAAATGGGGATGTCAGTGACTCACACAGAGTTTACTGGGAGGACAACCTTTTGTGTACTGAAGCAAGGGATCCAAAACCTGGAGCTGCCAGGAGATTGGTGATTCCTCAGGAATACAGAAAGTTCCTCCTAACTCTAGCCCACGACATTCCCTTAGCTGGACATTTAGGGCAAATGAAAACTTGGGACAGGTTGGTCCCCTTGTTTCATTGGCCTAGAATGTCAGAGGACACAAAGGAATTTTGTAAGTCCTGTGAAACCTGTCAAGCCAGTGGCAAAACAGGTGGCACTCCAAAGGCACCCCTTATTCCACTACCTGTGGTTGGGGTTCCCTTTGAAAGGGTAGGGGTTGACATAGTTGGCCCCCTTGACCCTCCTACTGCTTCAGGGAATAGGTTTATTTTGGTGGTAGTGGACCATGCCACCAGATTTCCTGAAGCAATTCCTCTAAGGACCACTACAGCTCCTGCAGTGGCAAAGGCCCTCCTGGGAATTTTTTCCAGGGTGGGCTTCCCAAAAGAGGTGGTATCAGACAGGAGAAGCAATTTCATGTCTGCTTACTTAAAGGCCATGTGGAAGGAATGTGGTGTGACATATAAGTTCACCACATCCTATCATCCACAAACAAATGGACTGGTTGAGAGGTTTAATAAAACTCTCAAAGGAATGATAATGGGACTCCCTGAAAAACTCCGCAGGAGATGGGATGTCCTATTACCTTGCCTCCTTTTTGCTTACAGGGAAGTACCCCAAAAAGGAGTGGGCTTCAGCCCCTTTGAACTCCTATTTGGACACCCTGTAAGAGGTCCTCTAACACTTGTTAAGGAGGATTGGGAACAACCTTTAAAAGCTCCTAAGCAAGACATAGTGGACTATGTACTTGGCCTAAGATCCATAATGGCAGAGTATATGAAAAAGGCCAATAAAAACCTTCAGGCCAGCCAAGAGCTCCAAAAGCAATGGCATGACCAGAAGGCTGTTCTGATTCAGTACCAACCAGGGCAGAAAGTGTGGGTCTTGGAGCCTGTGGCCCCAAGAGCACTCCAAGACAAATGGAGTGGTCCCCACATTATTGTTGAGAAAAAGGGAGAAGTCACCTACTTGGTCGACTTAGGCACTGCCAGGAGTCCCCTTAGGGTGCTCCATGTCAATCGCCTGAAACCCTACTATGACAGGGCTGATCTCACCCTGCTCATGGCAACAGATGAAGGACAGGAAGAAGAGAGTGACCCTCTCCCTGATCTTTTCTCTTCCACAGAACAAGATGCTCTAGTGGAAGGTGTAATTTTGGCAGATTGTCTTACTGCTGAGCAGAAAGACCACTGCATAAATCTCCTGGGTCAGTTTTCTGAACTCTTTTCTACTGTGCCTGGCACCACTTCTTGGTGTGAGCACACTATAGATACTGGAGACAGCTTGCCTGTCAAAAGTAAGATCTATAGGCAGCCTGACCATGTCAGAGACTGCATAAAACAAGAAGTTCAGAAAATGCTTGAACTGGGAGTGGTTGAGCACTCTGAAAGTCCATGGGCCTCTCCTGTGGTACTTGTACCAAAACCTCATTCCAAAGATGGAAAGAAGGAAATGAGATTTTGTGTAGACTATAGAGGTCTCAACCAGGTAACCAAAACTGATGCTCACCCTATACCCAGGGCAGATGAGCTAATAGATACACTGGCATCTGCCAAGTATCTAAGCACCTTTGATTTGACTGCAGGGTATTGGCAGATCAAGTTATCAGAGGATGCAAAAGCAAAAACTGCATTTTCAACCATTGGAGGGCACTACCAATTCACAGTAATGCCTTTTGGGTTGAAAAATGCACCTGCTACTTTTCAAAGGTTGGTGAATACAGTCCTGCAAGGGTTGGAGGCTTTTAGTGCAGCATATCTAGATGATACAGCTGTCTTTAGCGCCACCTGGGATGATCACCTGGTCCACCTATGGAAAGTTTTAGAGGCCCTGCAAAAGGCAGGCCTCACTATCAAGGCTTCAAAGTGCCAGATAGGGCAGGGGAAAGTGGTTTATCTGGGACACCTGGTAGGTGGAGAACAGATTGCACCACCTCAGGGGAAAATCCAAACTATTATAGATTGGGTTTCCCCTACAACTCAGACCCAGGTGAGAGCCTTCTTAGGCCTCACTGGGTATTACAGGAGGTTCATAAAGAACTATGGCTCCATTGCAGCCCCTCTTAATGACCTCACATCTAAGAAAATGCCTAAAAAGGTATTGTGGACAGCTAGCTGTCAGAAAGCTTTTGAGGAGCTGAAGCAGGCCATGTGCTCTGCACCTGTCCTGAAAAGCCCCTGTTACTCCAAAAAATTAATTGTCCAAACTGATGCATCTGAATTAGGGGTAGGGGCAGTCTTATCACAACTTAATTCTGAGGGCCAGGATCAACCTGTTGCTTTTATCAGCAGGAGGTTGACCCCTAGAGAAAAGCTTTGGTCTGCCATAGAGAGGGAGCCCTTTGCTGTGGTCTGGGCACTGAAGAAGTTGAGGCCATACCTGTTTGGCACTCACTTCATTGTTCAGACAGACCACAAACCTCTACTTTGGCTAAAACAAATGAAAGGTGAAAATCCTAAATTGTTGAGGTGGTCCATATCCCTACAGGGAATGGACTATACAGTGGAACATAGACCTGGGAGTACCCACTCCAATGCAGATGGACTCTCCAGATATTTCCACTTAGACAATGAAGACTCATCAGGTCATGGCTCTTCTTATTGTCCTTCGTTTGGGGGGGGGTTGTGTAGGAAAGTACCATCTTGCCTGGCATGTTACCCCCATATTTCACTGTATATATGTTGTTTTAGTTGTATGTGTCACTGGGACCCTGCCAGCCAGGGCCCCAGTGCTCATAACTGTGCCCTGTATGTGTTACCTGTGTTATGACTAACTGTCTCACTGAGGCTCTGCTAATCAGAACCTCAGTGGTTATGCTCTCTCATTTCTTTCCAAATTGTCACTAACAGGCTAGTGACCAATTTTACCATTTTACATTAGCATACTGGAACACCCTTATAATCCCCTAGTATATGGTACTGAGGTACCCAGGGTATTGGGGTTCCAGGAGATCCCTATGGGCTGCAACATTTCTTTTGCCACCCATAGGGAGCTCTGACAATTCTTACACAGGCCTGCCACTGCAGCCTGAGTGAAATAACGTCCAAGTTATTTCACAGCAATTTACCACTGCACTTAAGTAACTTATAAGTCACCTATATGTCTAACCTTTACCTGGTAAAGGTTGGGTGCTAAGTTACTTAGTGTGTGGGCACCCTGGCACTAGCCAAGGTGCCCCCACAGTGTTCAGGGCAAATTCCCCGGACTTTGTGAGTGAGGGGACACCATTACAAGCGTGCACTACACATAGGTCACTACCTATGTGTAGCTTCACAATGGTAACTCCGAACATGGCCATGTAACATGTCTAAGATCATGGAATTGCCCCCCCAATGCCATCCTGGTATTGGGGAGACAATCCCATGATCCCCCGGGTCTCTAGCACAGACCCGGGTACTGCCAAACTGCCTTTTCTGGGGTTTCACTGCAGCTGCTGCCAACCCCTCAGACAGGTTTCTGCCCTCCTGGGGTCCAGCCAGGCTTGGCCCAGGAAGGCAGAACAAAGGACTTCCTCAGAGAGAAGGTGTTACACCCTCTCCCTTTGGAAAAAGGTGTTAAGGCAGGGGAGGAGTAGCCTCCCCCAGCCTCTGGAAATGCTTTCATGGGCACAGATGGTGCCCATTTCTGCATAAGCCAGTCTACACCGGTTCAGGGATCCCCCAGCCCTGCTCTGGCGCGAAACTGGACAAAGGAAAGGGGAGTGACCACTCCCCTGACCTGCACCTCCCCTGGGAGGTGCCCAGAGCTCCTCCAGTGTGCTCCAGACCTCTGCCATCTTGGAAACAGAGGTGCTGCTGGCACACTGGACTGCTCTGAGTGGCCAGGGCCAGCAGGTGACATCAGAGACTCCTTCTGATAGGCTCCTCCAGGTGTTTCTAGCCTATCCTCTCTCCTAGGTAGCCAAACCTCCTTTTCTGGCTATTTAGGGTCTCTGCTTTGGGGAATTCTTTAGATAACGGATGCAAGAGCTCATCAGAGTTCCTCTGCATCTCTCTCTTCACCTTCTGCCAAGGAATCGACTGCTGACCGCGCTGGAAGCCTGCAAAACTGCAACAAAGTAGCAAAGACGACTACTGCGACCTTGTAGCGCTGATCCTGCCGCCTTCTCGACTGTTTTCCTGGTGGTGCATGCTGTGGGGGTAGTCTGCCTCCTCTCTGCAATAGAAGCTCCGAAGAAATCTCCCATGGGTCGACAGAATCTTCCCCCTGCAACCGCAGGCACCAAAGAACTGCTTCACCGGTCCTCTGGGTCTCCTCTCAGCACGACGAGCGAGGTCCCTTGAACTCAGCAACTCTGTCCAAGTGACTCCCACAGTCCAGTGACTCTTCAGTCCAAGTTTGGTGGAGGTAAGTCCTTGCCTCCCCACGCTAGACTACATTGCTGGGAACTGCGTGTTTTGCAGCTGCTCCGGCTCCTGTGCACTCTTCCAGGATTTCCTTTGTGCACAGCCAAGCCTGGGTCCCCGGCACTCTAACCTGCAGTGCACGACCTCCTGAGTTGTCCTCCGGCGTCGTGGGACCTTCCTTTGTGACTTTGGGTGAGCTCTGGTTCACTCCACTTTGTAGTACCTTTTCTGGCACTTCTGCGGGAGATGCTTGCTTCTGAGTGGTCTCTTTGTCTTGCTGGACGCCCCCTCTGTCTCCTCACGCAATTGGCGACATCCTGGTCCCTCCTGGGCCACACCAGCATCCAAAAACCCTAACTGCGACCCTTGCAGCTAGCAAGGCTTGTTTGCGGTCTCTCTGCACGGAAACACCTCTGCACAACTCTTCACGACGTGGGACATCCATCCTCCAAAGAGGAAGTTTCTAGCCCTTGTCGTTCTTGCAGAATCCACAGCTTCTACCATCCGGTGGCAGCTTCTTTGCACCCACAGCTGGCATTTCCTGGGCATCTGCCCACTTCCGACTTGATCGTGACTCTTGGACTTGGTCCCCTTGTTCCACAGGTACTCTCATCTGGAAATCCATCGTTGTTGCATTGCTGGTGTTGGTCTTTCTTGCAGAATTCCCCTATCACGACTTCTGTGCTCTCTGGGGAACTTAGGTGCACTTTGCACCCACTTTTCAGGGTCTTGGGGTGGGCTAATTTTCTAACCCTCACTGTTTTCTTACAGTCCCAGCGACCCTCTACGAGCTCACATAGGTTTGGGGTCCATTCGTGGTTCGCATTCCACTTCTAGAGTATATGGTTTGTGTTGCCCCTATCCCTATATGCTCCCATTGCATTCTATTGTGACTAAACATTGTTTGCACTGTTTTCTATTGCTATTACTGCATATTTTGGTATTGTGTACATATATCTTGTGTATATTTGCTAGCCTCATACTGAGGGTACTCACTGAGATACTTTGGCATATTGTCATAAAAATAAAGTACCTTTATTTTTAGTATATCTGTGTATTGTGTTTTCTTATGATATTGTGCATATGACACTAGTGGTACTGTAGGAGCTTCACTCGTCTCCTAGTTCAGCCTAAGCTGCTCTGCTAAGCTACCTTCTCTATCAGCCTAAGCTGCTAGACACCCCTCTACACTAATAAGGGATACCTGGACCTGGTGCAAGGTGTAAGTACCCCTTTGGTACCCACTACAAGCCAGGCCAGCTTCCTACAAACGGTTGTTGAATTAAAGAAATATTGAAAATGATTCAGAAATAAATTGGGATTTGGAACAACATTTTCATCTGTAACTTTTTGTCACAATGGCAGATTGACAAAAGTAATATACCATTACATCTGCTAGGCATCTCTTGTTGCAGGGATATATAAGGTTTGTAGGTTTTCCAAGAATCCAGGGTACCTAGAGAAAACAAGTGAGCTTCACCGTAGAGTAGGTTTTCCTTGTGTTCTAAGTATAGACCATTTCTTTTAGTGAAATACGCAGAGTGAAAAATGGTTATCAAGAAAACCTATACATTTCTGAAATGGGCACAAGATATAGAATTTAATAGCAGTGGCTATTTCTACATTTCTGATTTTCCCGGGTACCCATAATAACCTATGATTTGGAGGGTATTTTTCAAAATGTAATCTTTCTTACACATTGAAAGGCACAAATGCAGTGCAGTCCAATTGGTAATAACAAACATTGTACTATTCTATGGTCCCATAGGTCTCACAATAAAAATAGCACCTCACTTGTTTGGGTAGACGTAGTGCCTGCAACAGGAAACGGCCTACAACTCAACATGAATGTAGAGAATTTTTCCACCCAAAACTGACTCTCTTTTTCCAATGTGGTTGGCTCTAGATTTTGGACCCTAGGGAAACCTAGCCAACCTGTACATTTTTTTAAACTAGACACAAGGGTTATCCAGAGTATTCTGACTTGCATGGCTCTCACCATGTTTTGTTACCCAGAATACCTTACAAATCTCAAATATTGACTATAAACACATGTTGTTTTACATTTCTGTGATGGAAATTTCAAGAATCTTTAGGGAGTCACACACTTCATTCCACACTGCATTCCAACAAATCTTCTGATATAAATGGTACCACACTTGTGTGGGTAGACCTAGTGCTCGCAACAGGAAACACCCCAAAATGCGACAGGGACGCAGGGCATTTTTCCACCCAAAACTAACCCTCTTTTTCCAATATATGTAGCTCTAGATTTTGGACCCTAGCGCAGTCAGCAACTAAGGTTGGGCTGACTTGTATGACTCGCACCACGTTTTGTTACCCAAAATCCATTGCAAACATTGACTAAAAAAAACAATTTTCCTCCTATTTCTGAGTTAGAAAGTTCTAGAATCTGCGGGGAACCACAAACTTTCTTGCACCTAGCATTACCCCATGTCTTCTGATAAAACTGGTACCTCACTTCTGAGAGTCGACCTAGTGCCTGTGAAAGAAAACTAACCCTGCTTTTCCAATGTGGAAACCAAGCCAACATGCACATTTTCTAAAACTAGACTTCTAGGGTTATCCAGGGTGGGCTGTCTTGCTTGGCTCTCGCCATGTTTTGTTACCTAGAATCCCTTGTAAACCTTAAACTTTGACGAAAAAACACATTTTCTTCACATTTCTGTGATGGACAGCTCTAGAATCCTTGGAGAGCTACAAAATTCCTTCCACCTAGCGCTCCCCCAAGTCCCTCGATAAACATGGTACCTCACTTAAGTGGGTAGGCCTAGTGCCGGCTACAAGAAACAACCCTAAATACAACAGAGATGCAGCGCATATTTTCCACCCAAAACTGACCCTCTTTTTATAATGTGGGCAGCTCTAGAATTTGGACTCTAGAGAAACCTAGCCAAACAGTAATTTTTTTAAAAATTAAACTCCTAGGGGTATTCAGGATGGGTTTACTTGCATGTCTCTCACCAGGTTTTGTTCCCAAGAATACCTTGCAAACCTAAAACTTTAACTTAAAAAATGCATTCTCATTATATTTCTGTGATGGAAAGTTCTAGAATCCGTGGGGAGCCACAAACATCCTTCCACGTGGTATTTCCCCATTTCTGCTGATGAAAATGGTACCCCACTTGTGTGGGTAAACTTAGGGCACGCAACAGGAAACTGCCCAAAATGCAATATGGATGCAGCACATTTTTCCTCCCCTAACTGACCCTCTTTTTCCAATGTGGGTAGCTCTAGATTTTGGGCCCTAGTTCAGCTGACACCTAAGGAAACCTGGCCAACCTATGCATTCTTGAAAATTAGATATCTAGAGGTATCCAGGGTGGCTGACATGAGTGGCTCTCACCAAGTTGTGATACTCAGAATACCATGCAAACCTCAAACTTTGACTAAAAACACATTTTGATCACATTTCTGTGATGGAAAATTCTAGAATCTGCAGGGAGCCACAAACTTCTTTCCACCCAGTAGTAGGAGGCTGGCCTGGCTTATAGTGGGTACCCGATGGTACTAACACCTTGTGCCAGGTCCAGTTATCCCTTATTAGTAGATTAGTAGTGTTCTAGCAGCTTAGGCTGATAGAGGTAGCTATAGCAGAGCAGCTTAGGCTGAACTAGGAGACATGCTAAGCTCCTACTATACCACTTATATCATATAGCACTATATCATAAGATTCACAATACTCAGAGTTAATAAAAATAAAGGTGCTTTATTTTAGTGACAATGTGTCAGAAATATCTCAGAGGATATACTCCCTTAGGGGGTAAGTAAAATACACAAAATATACACACAAACCAAAATCAGGTAAGTAAACAGTTAGAAAAGTAGTGCAAACATTGTAGAATACAATAGGATGCAATAGGCCTAGGGCCAACATAAACCATATACTACGAAAGTGGAATGCGAACCACTTAGGGACCCCATGCCTAGTGTAGTGTGTAGAGGGTCGCTGGGAGTGTAAGAAAACACTAAGGGCCATATTTATACTTTTTTAACGCCGCATTTGCGCCGCTTTTTGACGCAAAAGCGGCGCAAACTTACAAAATACAATTGGATTTTGGAAGTTTGTGCTGCTTTTGCGTCAAAATATGACGCAAATGCGGCGCTAAAAAAGTATAAATATGGATCTAAGGGTGTCCAAGATACCCCACTCCAAGACCTTGAAAAGTAAGAGTAAAGTTACCCTACTTCCCCAGAAACACACTCAAGTTGTGTTAGGAGATTCTGCAAAGACCACAACAGACTGCAAAGCACTGAAGACAGATTCCTGGGCTGTGCTGTGCATGGATTCCTTGCAAAAGTGCACAGAAGCCCTACCAGCTGTAGTTCATGCAGTACACAGGATTACTGTCTGGCGTGGGAAGGCAAGGACTTACCTCCACCAAATTTGGACAGATGGACCACTGGACTGTCAAGGTCTCTTGGATCCAGCTCCTGTGTTCCAGGGACCACGCTCCTCATGATGAGAGGGGACCCAGAGCACTGGTGAAGCAGAAGTTTGGTGCCTGCGTTAGCAGGGGGAAGATTCTTTTGACCCACAGGAGATTTCTTCTTGGCTTCCAGTGCAGGGTGAAGGCAGACAGGCCCCAGAGCATGCACCACCAGAAAACAGTCAAGAAAACCAGCAGGATTAGGCGCTACAATGTCGCTGGTAGTCTTCTTGCTACTTTGTTGCAGTTTTGCAAGCATCCTTGTCTGGGTCAGTTTGACAGTTGGGCTGGTTGCACCTCATACTAGTCAGCGACACAAAGGGAGCTGGGCTGTAGTCTGCATTTCCTGATGAGCCATCTGTGCTAGGAGGGAAGGTAGGAGTGGTCACTTACACCTGAAAGGGCTGTGCCTGTCCTCACACAATGCAGTCTCCATCCCCCTGGTGCATGTCTGGGGCCTGGTCTGGGCAAGGCAGGATTTCACAAAAGAAACTTTACTTTGAAGTAGGTCTACTTGAAAGGATAAATTGGGTATAAGAATGGCACCCAAAACCACAGACTTTAGAACACTTCTGGAAAGAAGAGGAACCTCTGCCTGGAGAAGAGCTGAGGAAGAAGAGCTGCCCTGCCCGTGACTGTGCTTTTTGGAGCTATCCTGCAGTTGCTGCTTCTGCCAGAGTAAGAGGGCAAAGACTGGACTTTGTGTGCCTCCCATCTTGAGAATACATTTCCTAGGGCTTGATTTAGAGCTTGCCTCCTGTTGTTTGAAGTCTCAGGGACAGCAAAGACTTCTCCCTGCCAGCACCTGGAGTCTCTGGAAAGACACCTACTCTGCCCTGTGGTGCTCATCCAGTTCCTGGGACCCTGAAAGGAGACGCTGGCAGCCTAAGAGGAGGAAATTCCATGCACAGAGCGCTGTGTGGGGAAAAGATCAACGCGACTCCGATCTGCGGCTGAACAAACGACGCGCCGCCGGCTCCAGGGCTGAAATTAGAAGCTTGCCGGAAATGCGACTGAAGAATCGACGCATGGAGCTGGAGATGCACCCACGGTTCATTCTCACGCTAACACTGTTAGTGTGTGTTTAAAACTACTTAAAGACTCTTTTTTTATTTTTAACTGATGTGTATTGTGGATTTTTGTCATTTTGGTCTCGTTTTGTTTAGATAAATATTTCCTAGTTTTTCTAAACCTGTGTTGTGTCATTTTTTTGTGTTTTCATTAAGTTACAGTGTGTGTTGGTACAAATACTTTACACCTAGCACTCTGAAGTTAAGCCTACTGCTCTGCCAAGCTACCAAGGGGGTAAGCAGGCGTTAGCTGAGGGTTATTCTCTTTTACCCTGACTAGAGTGAGGGTCCTTGCTTGAACAGTGGGTAACCTGACTGTTAGCCAAAGACCCAATTTCTAACACCATAAGACTGGTATTTAGGATTAATTTTTCAAAGATGTATCACATACAAAGTTAAGATGCACTAAAACCAAAGCACAATTACTTACACAGTGGAAATGAGGGAAACAAATAATGGTAGATAAATGTGAAGCAATTATACCAGCAGTAGGAGTGATTACAAAAGATGAAAAGATTAGAAAACTTAATAACAGTCGAAGACATGCTGGCAAGTAGCACATCTGGTGCTTTTTTTAGTTGAAAACATAGATTTAGTTGTGATTAGATCAATGATTCTGCAAAACAGATATGCTTGAGACATTTTACTTGCAAAAAAGGGCACAATCTGCCAGATGCTGAAGAGAGAGAATTGGTGTACTTATATCCCTGACAGAAGTAAGAAAATTGTAGACTGTGCTAAAAATATCTCTGATCTAAAACTTGATCTGGAATCTTTAGAAGCCACTCGTATAAAGCTTTTCTAAAGGAATCTCTGCAATAGGCAACTGGATTAAAGCAGCCAGAGGAGGAATCCCCAAAACCATTTTAGTTCCTGTATTAATAGTAGTTGATTTATTTTTATCTACTCTAGCAGCCTAGAAATCTATAAGTGTATTTTTAGAAAAGAAGAAAAACAGAGAAATGAAGAAAAGAGTGAAGAAAGATTTAGAAATAAGTGAGCATTTTAATAAAGAATATAATAAACTAAAAGAAAGAGAAAACATGAAAAGAAAGAGGAAAGTCTCAACTGAGAATGAGAGTGAACTCAATATATCTGTGAAAATAAGTTTGTGATGGTTACAAATCATCAGATGGGGAAATTGTGAAAATGTTTTACTAATTTAAAAATAATAATCTTTAACCTGTACAAGATTTGTGTAGGCCTAATTCACATACTGCATATAAACGTAGCTTTGCATTTGAAGCTTGTACAGAGATGTGTATTTAGTTTAAACTGCTGACAAACTCATACTTTTAATTTTTTTCTTCTCTTCCTTTCCTCTTTGTTAGTCCAGACCTGTGTCGTGGTCATAAGTGTATATCTTTACATGACACAAATATCTTATTGACACAGTAGGATGAATGGGTAGGCTGTTAGGTCCTACCCATTTGACCTATGTAAAAATTACTAAAATCTTACATTAATCTTAAAATGTTGTTTCTTTATGAATAAACTCTGTCACTAAAGCCGTATGAGAATGGTAATGATCTCATTGTGGACTGACTGAACTTACCTTGCCTTTTTCTGTCTTATGGAGCATAACGACTGGGAGAAAAGAGTGAAATGTCAAATATGTTGCAGAGAAAAATGGATCTTGTATTTATGTCTGACTTTCTTAAACTTGCTAAATCAACAGAAGCTGTTCAGTTCCCATGAAGACATTGTCATCTCATTGGCTTCGATCAGAAGTTATCACCACAAGACTCACAACTTGTTACTTATTAAAATTATATAAATGCATGTTTCTCAGGCTAGACGGAAGAGAGGAGGACATACAAGACAAGATTAGACTCTTTCACTGAGAGAACCAGTCAGAATCACAGTTAATCTCACTGATAATGGGAATACAGAAACGTAATGGGAAATTGAGGCTAGTGCAGGATTAAAAAAAATTAAATGACATTGAGAGAGTCCCTATCACAGACTTTCTTGAGAGCACTTTGACTCAGATACATTCTGGCTTAGGCTCTTTGCTGATGCATCTCAGATTCACCCTGGGTCCTACTTGGACTTTGGTTTGAAACTTTGCGGTGCAAGTCATTACTGAGTTTCTTGAATCTCTCAAGAGGTAGTTCTGCTACAGCTTTTATCCTTTCACTTCTTGAGGCCAGAGCTATTTATGGGTTCTCTAATGTATTCTTTTCACTATAAATTAGGTTATAATCAGGATTAGACTTAATGGAACACACTTCATGCTTTGTTCTGTAATTGTATTGAGAATTTGATGAATTACTAATAAAAGAACTCAACTACTAAAAGAATGAATAAAGATTCTAAAACACAATTCAACTCTCAGTATTTACTTCTATCTAATGAAAATGATTCTAAATGTTGATAAATTGTGGATTTGCAGTTCATAATCAATTTCTGTCTACCTCAAAGTTCCAGGTCAAACCTCTTGGCCCAGTGGGGTTCAGGAGTTTTATGTTTCCAGATAATGATTAATCAAAGACAATTGAAGCCCCCAATAGTCCCCCTTCACCAGGTCTGTATATTTGAACATAATGTTAATTGCTGTCATGTGCTTCTGATGCAACCATGGCCGCGTGCACACTATTTCAAGACATCAATAACATAACAAAAAAAATGTAACATAACATGATGTTAGTTTTCAATAGACAGCCAGGTTTGGAGATATGAGCATTTGTAGAGAGCTTCATTCAAGTTTTGAGAGGGATCAATAATTATACTGGTGGTAGGAGAATGAGAGTAAGGGAAGGGTTATATGTAGTTCTTAAAACTGTGAGAGCTTGTAAAAGAAAACAACAGAATGTAATACCAATCCAAAACATAGGACAAAGAGGCAGAAGGTATTTTGGAATACAGCCTGCCAGGCAGCAGATCCTGACTACCACACACTGACAGAAGAGAAACAGCATTTGAAAATTCACAAGCCACTGAAAACATCAATGCTTTAAGCAGTTTATATGATAAAATTACTATATTTCATCAACCCTTCTAGCTTAAGAGCATGAAACATCGCAGTTCATATCTTTTAGAAATAAAAAATAACATAATAATATCCTTCTGATTAAAGGCAGCAATCCTACGATTAATGGTAATAATAAGAATTATATTAAAAATTAAATTGAATCAATTACCACTGGTAAAATCTTTCAAACTAGAGGTGAATTAATTAGATGTATTTTGCGTAAATGTGCTAATTCAAAGATCACAGTGAAAGAAAAGATATATCTGACAAAATGTGCAAGAGGCTCGCTGCTGAAGGCTGACAGGCAGCAGTTACTGCTCTCTGCTCCTGCCTCTGCATGTTTTGGCAGATGTTACCCACCAGGAGTGAGCCGTAGAGAGGCCGTGGCATCAAAGCAAGACAAGGGCATGGGTGGCAGGAAAACAAATGCCTTTAAGTTGCACATGAAGGAAACCGGCGACTTTTCTCCCCCAGCCACTCCAGGCAGCAGGAGTGCCCTCACTTCGAAATCCTAATTATCCACGATCCAAGAGATGTGTGTAGGTCAAGTGTGTAAAATGCTGAAATTGGTCAAAATATGGGCGTATAAACATTGTAATGAGAGGTGTACTTAATACTTTAAGTTATATACAGAAGAGAGTCCCTGGATACCACTATGATTGAACACCAGAAAGAAATTGGTGTGCCTCCTTTCTTCCCTTGCTGAAAATCCATGCGCCATGCCATATGGTCATGCATAATTTTCACACCGGCCTGCTTAAATTAAAGCGTGGGACTGTTTTAAGACCGTGGCTTGTGGCACCATTACGATCAAATGAAAAGACACTGAGACGGTAGCCCCACAAGTCTGACACCTTTTGAAATATCCGCTCCTCACAATGAGCGAAACGCACAGATAATAACGAGGAAAAACGTCCCCGTCACAAAGGACTGCATAATGAAGCTGCATTAGCGGCTCCTATTTAGTTTC
The DNA here is from genome assembly GCF_031143425.1 of Pleurodeles waltl. Taxonomy (NCBI): domain Eukaryota; kingdom Metazoa; phylum Chordata; class Amphibia; order Caudata; family Salamandridae; genus Pleurodeles; species Pleurodeles waltl. Next base: position 556,721,524 of record NC_090442.1, read on the forward strand.
AAAATGCATGCATAAATAAACCTCGGTATACGCTTGATTGCAACAAATATTTGCAGGGTATAATCAGGGCTGACCGTATGTCAGGATCCTGGTGATGCCTCTCAGGGAAAAAAGGGGGGAATGGCTATTGATATGCTGCAGCTGGCTGTACATCGGGTCTGTGAGTTTCGGGACGGTGGGAGGGGGTGGGGTGGATCTGGAGGAGAGTGGAGAGGGCAGTTTCATACCCCGGTATCTCAAGATTCGACAAGGTTAGTAATTTGAAGTCCCGCATTAGATAATGGTGGCCTGGCTCACAATCACAGACCGTGTAATGCAAATATTTTGTGTAAATGCTAATCACGCTAGTTTTCCCGGGTCACTCAGCTGCCCACTCACATCGGAGAGGATGATTTAGGATGAGAGTACTAAAACGTACAATCAAAACACAATCCCACTGACGTCACAAAGGGCAACAGAACCATTTTGTTAGAATGTTCTTAAAGCATATGCTGCGCGTTCCTCCATAACATTATTTTGTGATGAGTACCCGGGCATCTCTTTTCAATTATATAATCTAAAGAAATATAAATTATTTCCGAGTTACAAACAGACTTACTATTTACCATGTAAAACAAATATATTTCAGCTAAGACATAAAAAGGTGGTTCAAATATGAAGATGCTGTATGTCAAACGTTTAGTCAGTGTGATGAAGGAACGCACTGCGTCGGTTGGATTTGTCTTAATAGCAAAATCTATTCTTTTCGGAGAGATTTTATAAGTGTAGATGTGACTTGTCATCAGCACATTCCATTTATCATTCCTTTTATAAGTCTGCTTTCAAGATCAGGGTACTGGTTACTCCTGATTTTAGTCACCAAGTCAGAAAAATTCTGGGCATAGAGGAAGTGGGCACCCCTTCATATCGAAGGACACTAGAGAGCTCACCCCTTGTCCCTCTGTCAGTCTCGCAGGAGACACGTACTGGAAAATGCAAACAATACGCAGGGCTTTTAATCCCCGTTCATGCTGTTTTACTGTTGCTGTCTTCATTGCGCCTGGGTCAGTACTTAGGCGCATATTTATACTTTTGTTAGCGCCGCATTTGCGTCATTTTGTGACGCAAATGCGGCGCTAAAAAAGGTATAAATAGGGGCCTTAATTTGCAAAAATTAAGTACCAGGGCCCAAGATATTGTTCAAGAGGCCACTCCAGCTTGCACTACCAACTATCCCTGTCTTCTCTGCCAAATGCTAGTTTAAACTCTCCCTACTTAAATATCACTCTCCTACAAATATGACAGTTTGGACAATTCCAATCTACCCAAAGATGTTGAAATAGCCTGGATTTACTAGATTTATTTTAGGTGCGTGTTTACTTGATTTCTAAACAATGCGCTCTTCTTAAAAATAGACAGAGTTCTTCACCATGGGCTGTCATAACTAAGCGCTGGTGTTAAGAATGAAGTTCTGGGTCTGAACACTGGCAAACACCAGCAAAAGTGAAGGACTGACCATGAGATAGCATAGGAGGTGGTTATAGTAGCAAAGGGCAAGTAAAGGGCATCCTCTGTGTGCTCCTGATTAAAACACATGCTCATAATCTATTATGACCCCCTAAAGTTAAGGGTAACAAGGGCAGGGACAGGGGTACTAAGGGCCTCATTTATGAAAAGTTAGCACCGCCCGTACCATTATTTGATGCAAAAAACAAAATTATATTTTGTAAGTTTGCACCGTTTATGCGTCAAAAAATGAGATAAAGGTGGTGCTGACTTTTCATAAATCAGGCCCTAAATGACTAAAGCCATTATGGAACGTTTGACTCTTAGTCACTTTGTATTAATTTCATTGATGGTACTGTGATATTTTGCAATCAAAGTGCTTTTTCATTGGTGCTATAGAAAAAAACTAAAATAAATGCATTTTTGAGTACAATAAAGAAAGTTATGCTTCACTAACTGGGAGGATTCCCAGTCTTGCATCCTTTTAAAGCTCAAATCTGCTGAACGCCTAGAAGAAAAGTGAATTTCCATTGGCTCCTAGACACTTAAAAGCCATCGCAGGATGCATTTTGCCCTTGTCTGAAGATGTGTTAGTTGATTAAAGTATGAGAGACAGATTGTAATATTTGCTCATAGTAAATACTTTATACAAAGGCAATATGCCGGCGGCTACAGAGTATATGCGAAAATTCAAAAGGAAGAAAACAATACAAGACTTTAGAGAATATAGAGATAGGCATAAATGTGAGCGTTGGGCACCAAAAATAGAGCAAGCAGCATGGTTAGAAGGTGTTCATCCAGAAGAAAAAGAAAGAGTTAATTTTGCACACAGTTTACAATTAACTTGTACCAGTCCTGGAGGCACCTGCAAATTCTTAGATAACGAATAGAAGTAAAAGATCACCAAGGCCATTTTGTGGGCGCATTTGGCTCCAAATATATTCTGCCTGGTCGTCGACTCTCACTGGCCCAGGTGAGTTTAATGTTTTAAAATATATCTTTCTCTGCTGCCCAGAATCTTAATATATACTCCTTGTTAAGAGTTTCTTCTTAATTGTCACTCTACCTATTAACGAGGAAACTGGCTAAAATAGTTTCAACAATTTTCTATTGTAATAAATGTTGTCAACAATTTCAATTAAAGTCGTTCATGGTTGTAGATGGATGCCAAAGGGGGTATTTTGCTTTGGATCAGAATCGTACGAGTGCTTAGTGGAGCGTTTGTGTGTTGCTAAGAAGATTCAAAATAGGACCAAATGTCAGCATTGATCAAGACGTGTGAAATTCCCTTGTTTACTCGAGGCCTTGTCCCAGTCAATTTATGTTCATTTAGAAGACCAGATATTGTGCATGACAGATTTTGGATTAAGCAAACCAGTAACACACGATAGGTGATCTTTAAATGTTTTAGACTGCTCATTTAGTAAGTCCACAGCGCCACATTTGTTCAGCAGAATAGAGTTGTGCCAGTGTTCAGCTCCACTTGTCCAAGTTAGGAACAGATACTGAACACTCAGCTCTCTTCTTCCATTAACCTTTCTGTTGTCTCTTCTGTCTTTTTCAGCTGCATTCTTTAAGTAAGATCACCCAATATCCTAGACACAGCGATCCAAACAACAAGACACGTTATCAACAATAGGCATATTAGCTCCCGTTTTTTTCTGGTAATAATTAAGCAAAGTGACTCTCCACCCTCTAATAGGCAGGTTTCTGCTCAAGCAGGGCTCTAGACAAGTTATAATACCTCTTTTTTTGTCTTCACCAGGAAATCACATCTCCCTCTCTGGACTCTGCTAAAGATTTCTGGGCAAACACTGGAATTGTTTTTATCAGCGTTGGGTTAGTTTTATCTACTCCACTTGTCATATCTTAATCCATCTTTAGGTTGATTTTTTCGTTTTTACTTTGTGCAAATTATGGCTCCATCCTTGTCTGTAAAATCACCTGGGAGTCATAGAACCTATGCAGACCACTACCACTAGGGGTATGTTGCTGGTGCAGCAGAAACCAGTGACCTCAGTCATCTGTTTGTGGGATAAATCCCTAAACTTGCTAGGTAGGGAGATTACTTAGAACAGTTCAATCCACCGCTATTCTGTTCAGTGTAATATGTGCACCTATTGTGCCTAGTAAAGGGTAACGGCTCCTTTCTGTTACATTTCATTCCATTCCATTGAATGCCATTAGAATACATATGGAGATACCATACCCAATAAATGGCCTCTACGCACCGAAAAGTAAACAACATGAATCTAGAATTAAAAGACGTCAACAGTAAGAAATTAGCCATATTTCTGAAGGCCAGTTTGCTCCATCTGATTGCATGTTAAAAGAAGTTCCTCACAATAGACTACATGCTTGTCTGAACAAACTGTGCAGATAACTGTCTTTAGAAAGCAAATGCAAAGAAAGATTGTTACATGCAATTATATGTGTCAGGTATGGTGAGCCTTACAATACAGATCTTGAATGTTGTACATTTTTGATAAAATGAGAATACAGTCCTGGTTTCAGTGCTTTCATGTGCAGTCTTTAGCTGCTTGGTTTTCAATATCTGCTAGATGTTGCAACAAATGCTGAGTCATCCCTACATGCAATGTGTTTCAATAGTCAAATTCAGAATCAATAGCCTGGATTCTTAATGCCAAATGATCGAAGCATAGAACTTTAAAGTTCATTGTAATCCCTGGAAGTAATAAAATCCAGAATCAACTATTGCATTCAAGTGAGTCTACACGGAAAATTAAAAGCCTAACAGAGAATTAGAGGTTTCACTTTGGTGACTGTGGGAATATCATACTACTATGTTGATATTGAGTCACCAGCAGCTTTGAAGGGAAATAAAGAAGAAGGGCATCATGAACTATACAAGGCTTCACCTCTCATGAGTCATTGCCCATCTGCACACTCAACAATGGTAATAGTTAGCATAATACACTTTCCACATCTATCTATCTATCTATCTATCTATCTATCTATCTATCTATCTATCTATCTATCTATCTATCTATCTATCTATCTATCTATCTATCTATCTATCTATCTATCTATCTATCTATCTATCTATCTCAAGGCACTGCAGTTAGTTGCTAGCTGCTCAGTAGTAGATTGTTCAATTGAACAGCCAGGTGTTAAGCCCTTTCCTGGATTGCTGCAGTGATGGGGTGGTCCTGGGGTGCGGGGGAAGGTTGTTCCAGGCTCTTGCTGCCTGGGGTGAGAAGGAGTGTCCTCCGCTGTTGCTTTGGCAGATCTAGGCAGTGTCTGCGATGAAGAGGGAGGTGGATCGTAGGCATCTGGATGGTTGGTGGAATGTTATGCGTTTGTGGATGTATGCAGGTCCTTCGTTGTGCAGAGCTTCGTATGCAGGAGTCAACAACTTGATCTAGCATCTCTTCTGGATCTGGAGCAAGTGTAGCCTCTTGAGGTAGAGTGTGATGTGTGTTCATCTGGGGAGCTCTAAGATGAGTCTGGTCGAGTTTTGTGTAGTCTGTAGTCACTTCAGAAGGCGTTTGGTGGTTCCTACATAGAGTGTGTTCCCTTAGTCAAGTCTGCTGGTGATGAGGGCTTGCGTGACGGTCCTTCTGGTGCTGATTGGGAGTCACCTAAAGATGTTGCAGAGCATGCCCAGGGTGTGAAAGCAGGTGGATGAGACTATGTTTACCTGTTTCTTTATCGATAGCTTGCTGTCCAGAATGATGCTAAGGTTGCAGGTGTGGTTTGTCTGGGCGGAGGAAGGGCCGAGTTCAGTGGGCAGCTATGTTTTGTTCCATTGCGAGTTGTTGTTCCCAAAGATAATGACTTCAGTCTTGTCTGTGTTGAGTTTGAGACAGTTATCCTTCATCCAGTCAGCGACGTTCATCATACATACGTTAAAGCTGGCTCTACTGTTGGGGGAGGTCTTCTGACAGTGAGAGGATGAGCTGGGTGTCATCGGTGTATGAGATGATGTTCAGTCTGTGGGACCTGATGGTGTTGGCCAGGAGGGTCATGGTCATGTATGTGATTAGGTGGGTGGGGCAGAGGGGAGATCCTTCAGGGGTTTCTTGGTTTCAGAGATGAACTGTGGGAGACAGATTCTCTGGATTCTTCCTGTGAGGTATGAGGTGATTCATTTGATGGTGTTTTCCTGGATTCTGCTTGGATGGAGTCTGTTGATCAGGATGTGGTGGGATATGGTGTCAAAAGTAGATGATAGATCTAGAAGGAGGAGAGCAGCCATTTCACAACAGTCCAGGAGGACTTTAACATTGTCGGCGGCCCGGGGCAGTCTCAGTGCTATGGTTCGATTGGAATCAAGATTGAGAGGGTACAGGAGGATGTACTGTTCCAGATGTTCAGTGACCTGCTGGTTGATAACATATTCAAGGAACTTCACTGGAAAGGGGAGCAGGGAGATGGGCTGGTAGTTCTATGGTTCTGCTGCATCGGCGGGTGTTTTTTCAGGAGGGACCTCACTTCATTGTGTTTTCAGTTCTCAGGGAAGGCGGCCAAGGTGAAGGAGGTGTTCAGGACCTTCTTGAGCCCTTTGCTCCTGAGGTTGAAAATGTGGAGGGGCAGGGGTCTGAGGGTGCTTCTGAGTGCACAGAGTTAATGATTGTGGCTTGAGCTGTGAGGTGGACCCAGTGGGTGACCAGGTGTTCTGGATTTGTGTTAGTGGGTGTGAATAGGCTGATGCTGTCGGCGGCGGAGGGTTTGGGGTTCGAAGTTTATGTAGATGACTGAGATCTTGTCATGGAAGAAGTCTGCCAGGGTGTCGCACAGTTCTTGGGAAGGAGTGATGTTTTTTCTGATGGGTGTGGGGTTGAAGATCTCCTTCATGATGGCCAAGAGTTCCCTGCTGAGGGTTTGAGCTGAATTCCATGCTGTCTGTTAGGGCTTTCTGCTTGGTTAATTTCAAGAGGTGGTCGTACTGGTTGAGCGCTTTTTTGAAGATGGTGTGGTCTCCTGTCTATTTGCTGGTGCGCCATTTCCTCTGAAGTTGCTAGTAGCTGGGTTTTGTGGCTATCAGCTTTGGAGTGAACAAGTTGACTTTTCTGGCAGATTCTTTGTATTTGGCTGGTTTTATGGGTGTGGATTTTGTTGGGCATTCTGTGATCCACTGGGAGAGGTTCTTTGTGGCATGATATGGGTTGGATGTTGAGTCCGGGAGATGGGATTTGAGAGCATTGTTCAATTGGTCTCCTGATATCATTTCTATATATTTTTTTTTTTTTAAAGAATCTGTTTATTGTATAATTCTTTCATACTTACAATAGTGCATTGTAAACAACTGTATATCAACATTTGAACTTTGGAGATTGCCGACACATATATACATATTACATAGCATTACTGAGTTTCCACAGTTTATCTCTCTGCTCACCCTTCATCATCTGATGTTTCTCCCAGTGTGTGCTCCCCCTCAACCTAGTCAGCAGTGTACCCCAGTCTTGTAGGTCATACTCCAACTTTTCATCCGTTCGCACACGTTTAAGGTGAATTTCTTCTGCCAGAGCCCATTCCCTTACATTTGTTTTCCAGTATTCTATCCCAGGGACTGTGCTCCCCATCCAAACAATAGAAATCTTCTGTTTTGCCTGTAGCAGTGTCAGGTGTGTAAACGTATACTCTTTCCCTTAATTGCACGTCCCCTAGCAGCCCTACCATAGGGCTCATATCTAACTGTATTCCACAAGCAGTCTCCAAATGTTGGAACACCTCCTCCCAAAATATTCTTACCAGTGGGAAACTCCAAGCAAGATGCAGAAAGGTTGTATTATCCACCCAGCAGCGGGGGCAGTCTGTCATTCTAGTGTGATCTATCTTATGAAGTAGGACGAGTGTAATGTAGGTACAATGCAGATAGCTGGAATGAGTCAGTCTAAACCTAGTGCTAGAGGACACCGTGTGCACCAGAGAGCACATACTAGACCACTGATGTTCCATAAGGAGTGTTCTAAGTTCTTTGTCCCATGCCTCCCTAGTTGGGAATTGTCTTCTCTGGCTGTCTGCTAATGCAGCTTTGTATAAATGCAATATCAAGTGTCTCGTCCCCCCGAATTCCAAGAGCACTCAAAACATCAGAGTGGAGGGCGGCACAGTCGGGTAACTCGGCCAGATCTCCTTAGCTATATTGGCTATACTAGCATAGGTGAGAAACTGCCCCTCCCCCAAATCAAATGTCTCCAGTGCGGCCTACAATTATAGAAAATCGTCCGTTGGGTAAAGTTCTCCTAAAGTCTTGCATCCCCCTGCCCTCCAAGCCGTTGTGTCCACTGTCACAGTCAACTTGCGAAAGGCCGGTAAGTCCCAAAATGTACACTCTCTGGCAAACGGAGCCCTCTGCAGAATCACTTTAACATTCCTTTCCCATAATGTCACTGTATGCTTGATGAGGTATGGGACCTTTTCTGTTCGGCCAGCTGAATGCAAAAGGAGGGGCAATTCCAGAACTCTCCCACTGTCAGCCAGCAGCACCTTCTCCCAATTCATTCCCTCTGCCAACCAATGGGCATCCTGTTGTATTTGGGAGATCAAATAGTATCACTCCATCACCGGGATCCCAAGGCCTCCGCAAGAGTCAGCAAGTGCAAAAATTCCCAAACCACCATACATCTGCTCCCTCTCCAAACCAGCGTCGTAAGTAATAAGTGCAAGCACCGAAACACTGCTCTTGGCAGTGCATCAAATGCATGCTGTAAAGTGTAAAGAGAGTGGAAAAGGAACACCATCTTCATAGCCGCCTGTCATCCAATCAGGGAGAGTGGTAGTGTTTTCCAGAATTGCACTGATGCACGGTGCCCTTCAACCATCTTTTCTATGTTATAGTGTATCCTTTGTTTGGATGAGCTTTTCCAGTTTCTGTGCGTGGAGCAGGTGCTAGTGTTGGTCGGTCCTGTCATGGTGAAGGAGACGCAGTAGTGATTCATCAATCAATCTATCTATTGATCGATCTATCAATCTATTGATCGATTGATTGATCAATCAATAGATAGATATATATTTCCAATAGGAGCTAACAGATTAAGACATATCTTGTTTTTCTTGTGTTAACATTTTTTTCCCTGCACGGACTGCACAAAAATTGGCTTGCCAGACAATAGTTCAATAAATATTGTAGGATTGCCAAATTTGATCCAGACCTGTCATTTGCCACTAGTGCTGCAATCAATTACACATTTCAGATGTCATCAAGGATGTTATCATTAATATCATAGAACATGTTGTGAGTGATATAATATGTGAAGTCATAAGTAGTGCATAGCGAGGGCGCAAGTTATAGTTGCTTCAGTTAACTGGTGAGTTTAATTGTTTTCTTCAGTTTTCACCTAACTATATCATCACTTTAGCCTTTTCAGTAAATTTCTGAGCTCTTTAAGGTAAAGTGAGTTATTATTTTCACACCTAACTATAACGCCACTTTAAACTTTGGTATTTTCAGTGAATTCCTACCGATTTTTTTTTAATTTAAAGTAAGATTTTATCACTATAACTAACTTTGTCAATCCACTGCCATGCATGGCCAAGGGAGGCTCTGTAGCTCTCTTACCAAACCCTCGCCACTGGCCAGCCCTATCTTACATACTAACCTGGTTTCTACAGAGAAGGCATTCTTTTTACCTGCCTATATCTTTGGCACCAGTTGATGAAACTTGATGCTTATGTCAGCTACTGTCTGGAAAGTTTTGGGGTCATCCATCAAGCAGGGGCCAAGGCAAGGGGGGGTCCCAAAACGTGTTTTCTCCATGTTAATTCCCATAGGGATTTTGAACAGGAATAGCACCCAAGTCACTGGTGAGAATTGCACCAACTTTGTCTGAAAGATATCTCTTGGTCCAGAAAGCACCCTTTTTGTTATTTGGTGTAAATCCATTCAGTAGTTTTGAAATACTAAAGAAAAAAAATATCTATATATAGGGATGCAAAGGCTCTGCAAACCCTCCTGATGTCGTGTTGAGATCTGATTGGCTGCCAACACTTTAACAATGAAGTGTTGGCAGCCATTTTGGGACTCAGCTCCTGGGATTGCTAAAGCCCCGGAGACAGCCATCTCTCCGGGTTGATTATTATATTGAATGCAGAGGGGGCCACACAGACCTCCCCCTGCAGCCCCAGTGGAGTTGGGAGCTGGCTAGGAATGCGGGGGCCTTCAGGACCACCCCTGTGGTCCTCTAGTGTTAAAAAAAAGGGCTACTGGGACAGTTATTAGATTGTTACTCAGTAGGTTGAAGGTTCAAGTCTTGGTATCTCATGATGTGTCTGGTTAATTAATAAGTCACCCGTGGCGTAGTGGTTATGGTCTCGGACTGTCACACTGAAGGTTGTAGGGTCTAGTCTAAGTGTGACTGTGGTCATTTCCAATTACTGTTCAACTTCAAATATTTAAGGTACATGTCGAAATATGTCTCACTCTACTTACTTGACAAATGCATTTTTAATTTCAATTTGTCTGAAAATATCTCATTCAAAGTATCTCATTCATCAAAGCCCGAAATGCTATCTCTCTCTCCCTCTCTCAATTTCTTTCTGGGTGACTATAGGGGCTTGGCCGAAGGGCCTGGCCTGCAGCCAACCCCTGTTATGCATGGCCAAAGGCCATACGTGGTGTGGGGTTGGGTGGTTATAGGGGTTCCCTGCAGGGCCTGGCCACAGCCCAGGCCCTGTGGTCAACTCCTGTGGCCATGTGTGGAGTGGGGTTAGGTTGTTATAGGAGTTGGCCGCATGGCTTGGTTGCAGGTCCGGCTCTGTGGCTAACCCCTGCCATGCACTGGCAAAGGCCATACACGGGGTAGCCAAGCCATGTAGCCAACCCCTGCTGTGCATGGCCAAAGGCAGTGCACAGCAGAAGGTTGGGTGGTCATAGGGGCTTGGCTTCAGGGCTTGGCCAGAGGCCGGTGGTTGGATTAACGTATAATAATTTAAACTACTTTACATAAAAAAAACATAGAAATTCACTAAAAAACAAAGGTTACAGGGAAGCTTTAGTTAGGAAATAGAATGAAAAAAACCCTAGAAATTCACAGAAAAAAACAAAGGTTAAATAAACGTTATATTTAGGTTCAGAATTTACTCATGCAAAACTATAGGAATTTAGCAGTTATAGCTAGAGTTATTTCAAGTAACTATAACTTGTGGCCTAACTATAATTCACTCCCTCGCCATGCAGTGCTAATTACTCCAGATATTGCAGCACTCATGACAACTTTCAAAACATCAATAAAATACCAATAAAACATTAGCAGTCAAATTACTGAATAAAAACTGCATGGCAGGGGGTCAAGATGTCATGGGATGTCAACCCTGCAACCAGGATCATCCCACCAACTTTGTGGGTTGAGGAATCCATGCAGAAAGGCCCCTGTTCACTGCATCACATTCGCAGCATCCTTAGATCATCTTGAGCATCCTTCATCCCTTGCATCAGGACCACTCCTTAGAAATCAATTGCATGGTGGATAAAGTGCCTGAAACTGCAGAAGGACTGCTTCTTCTGACAATGTAACTCTTCTTGAGGATCTTGCTGCTCCCCCAGATTAGCTTCCTGCCAGCGTTGGTTGCCTCAAGTACATATAACTGACCACTTTGACACTTACCTAATTTTTGTCCTTGAAACGTGTTCAATTCGTTGACTTTGCCAAGGCTTCTTGTGGTTGAGTGAAACCGCTTTCAATTATTACTGCTTGTAAAATCTATATCTCCCAAACCCTCCAGTGGATATTTTTCATTCTAGTGTCCAATGTGTAATAAAATACAGTCTATTTCTATAAATTGGTGTCAGATTTCTTGAGTGTTCTGTTGATTTCTTCTTCAATTGTTTTGGTGCTGTTTAAATGCTTTACACTTGTTCTTCTTTGTAAGCCTTGCTGCTCTGTACCACAGCTACCCAGTGACATAAAACCTATGGGCCTTAAGGGGGTCTTAAGTGCATTAGTGGGTGTATTACTCAGTGAGGTTGCACAACCACACAATATAATGCACCCCATTTCCTCACAATCGTTATGATGCTTTGGCATATTATTGAATGTGCCTCTAATTGTATTTATGTTACTTTGAGTTTGAGAGTGTTTCTGTGAAATGGCGTGTGCTTCTGTATATGTTGCTGCACCAATGAGTTTGTGAGCATGTTTCTGACTCACAGTGAATGTGTGAAATTACATCAATGAGTGTTCTACTGAGTTGGTTCTATACCTTTATGTTTATTTGTCAATATATGTTGATGAGTGTATGCTTGAATCAGTGATGAGCTGAGTACAAGTATCACTGAGTGTTCCTTTGAGTATGTCTCTGCACCTATTGGCTTGTGAGTATACGACTGAGTGGTGGTGTGCAAATCTGTCCTTGAGTGTACCTCTGAGTGTGTCTGCATGCTTATGCTTATGAGAGTATGAGTCTGAGTCAGTGGTGCTGGCAAAAAATGTCTTGCAGTGTACATTTGAGTTTATCACTGCATTTATGAGTTTGGGTGAATGTGTGTCTGAGTGAATTGTAGTTTAAAAATGTGCCTCAATACATATTTGAAAATGTGGCCAAGTAAGTTTCACTTGGCAAAGGTGTGTGTCAAAGTGAGGTATAACGAGCACTTGTATGTGTTTTAGTGGGCCTTTGCAAGTGTTTCTATGCTTAAGAAAGTCTGTGTCTGTATCAATGTCACAGTGCAAATGATGACCCTAAGTATGTTGCTTAAAATGTCTTTGTATTAATGAGTTTGTGTGTGTGTGTATCTTACTGACTAGCAGTGTTCAAATGTATGACCCTCAGATTGACACTGAATGTATCTTTAAGTATATGTTGCCAGTGAGTATGCCTTTAAGTATGTCTCTACACCTATTACTTTGGGAGTGTATGTCTGTGTGTTGATTAGTCTGCAAATGTTTGTCACTGAATGTCATTCTGAGTGAGTTTCTATGAAAATGGTATGTCTAAGTGTTCCACTGACTGTATTCCTGCACCCATGAATTTGATAGTGAGTATTTGTATGCACCTGTGTACAGATGGAGGTATCTGAGTGTTCTTACCAGTATGTCTCTGCACCTATAATAATGCCACATCAGAATAGTGTCACAAGCGTTCTCCATATTTCTTGCTGTTGGTTGTCCTAGTCTGACGAGGATCATGTGAACAAGACTCCACACTCACGTGACACCTTCAATCAGACGTGGTTAGCACCTCATTTTTACTACTATGAGAAACATAAAAAAGACTCTCAGTGCGTGGACACTATTAAGAGACGGCTAGTTGAAGAAAATCAACTTAACAAGCGCAGGTATCTACCCTCCTCATTGATTACACCTTCAGAATAAATATTTTAAAATTGAGACAATTTTTATTACCAATTTATTTTTCCACAAACCTGCTAAAAAAATGCAGCCATTAATTCTCATCAATAATATTTCAATAATTTCATAATGCACCAAAGTTGCAAAATGCTTTAAGTGTGCCTTGTCACATATTTGAACACCAACTACATTCTCGACATCAGTTAGAAGGTGGCCAAACAGTTAAAAGCATATTTGAAGGAAATTGTTGAGTACATTAGCTTTAAAATATACACATGTTTTACAAAGATAATTGAAATGCCTTTGCAACAAAATACACATAGCGCATGATGCACATCAGTACCTTAAATGTATTTGTTCTTTTTCCGAAGAATTGTGTTCCTAGTGTCACTACTAATGGTAAATCACTCAGATGCTTTCTCGTGTTCCATTCATTGAAGAACAATAGTGTATTTTCTTATCGTCTACCTCTAAAACAACGATTTTGTTAACATATACATGCAACTTAAATAATTGTCATATATATTTTCTAATACAGAATACCAAAAGCGGATAACATCTGCTGTTCTATACTGGCGATTGCTCCTAGTTTGTAGCATGGTTATTGCCCAATCAACATGAACATAACGTCTCCCAAGTACCAGCAGAAAGTGTCTCCTTTTCACGTTTTGGACATTTAGTACAGGTTTAAGTGGTGAAAGAGGAATCATATATGCTTCTTTCCCTTACTAAATTATATTATTGCTCAAATATGTAAACTTTGTTCATGTATCAATAAAACCACCTCTCCATCCCTTATCATATCCCAAGGGACCTTGGGAAAGGATTGTGATTGATATCACAGGACCGGTAATGTATGAAGACAAACAAAAGTATTTACTAGTATTAATTGATCACTTCTCTTAATGACCTGAAGTGAAGATTGTCAATAAGGCTGATGTAGCCCCAATCATATGTTTCTTGGACAAGGTGTTTTTGAGAGAGGGTTTACCTAAATGTATCGTGAGGCATATTGGTCCCCAATTTGTTTCACAACTTTTCAAGCACTTTGTAGACAAGAAGGGTATTTTGCACAATACCACTTCTGTATATCATCCAGTGGGTAATGGAGCAGTGGAACGATTCAATCGGGTGATTAAGGGAGCCATTGAATTGGCCAATATTAACAATTGGGATTGGACAAGTGAATTAATTCGGAATTTGTGGTCATACAGAACAACGCCTTGTGATTCCACTGGGTATTCACCTTTTGTATTGCTGAGGGGTAGAATTCCTATAGGAAAAGATAATGTGGGTTTGAAAATAAGTGACAAGAAGGCTGATTAGACACTTAAACAAGTGAAGCAAAATATCAAATGTTCCCAAGAACATAGTAAATTTTATTTTGATATAAAACACAGGTGAAAAGATATTGGTATCAAGGCTGGTGGTTTGGTAAAGATAAAGATATCTAGTTTCATTGGTAAAGGGTTTAACCAATTTTCAAGTCCTCTCAAAGTTGAAAACAATTATTGTAATTCTGCTTTGTTGAGCGATGGGAAATTATGGCATTTGTCTTCTTTATCTGTATGCAAAAATGTTAATTCTGTTCCAGCCTTGAAGAAAAGGAAAGATATTATTCCGGAACACAAGGAATGCAATTTTGACTGACTAATGGACTGGAATAGGTCTAGTCATAATGAGTTTGAACATATGGCATCAGTAGTCAGGTGGGGAATTCTGCAGATAAAACTAGCAGATATGGACGTTTAGTTGAGAAACCAAGCAGATTTCAAGATTATGTACGTCTTGTATGAAGTATTTATTAATTGTCACCTTTTCCTTTGTTTGGTTAGAATGTGTACATGTTCTTGTTTAATAATTTTTTTTTGTTAAGGAGAAGATGTGTTGCAATGCTCGTGCACAGTGACATCAACATTCCTTCGATAGTGATGTCACTGGGCTCGGGCATAGCATCTTGGCAGTTGTGCAGTAGACGGTGGAGGAGACAGGAGAGAAGGCGGTGCTGTTCCGACCGCTGCTGTTCCGACTGCTTTCCCTGCTGTTGGGGTCATTTCCTTCCATTGGAATAAATACATGTTGAACTTACCTGCGTTGACTGTTTCTCTACATATTTGTTTTAAATATTCAACTGTATCTGTTTTACATAAAAAATACATTAATTTCACAAACCTTTATCTTTTTCCACGTCGAAGGCTTTTGACTTTTTAATTTGTGCATTTTACATCCATTGGCATTCCCGATTTAGAGCTCGGCTTGGGAATTTTTTCCCACCATTGAATTGTACTGCCATGGTGGGAAAAGAGCACTTACAATATTAACGTTCTACAGACAGGAATAGAATGTTTCTTCTCTAACATCAAAATGGTGGAAAATTATCAGGGCCCACAAAGCAGGTCACCACAATAACCTAAGGAGCTTTCTCCAGCATCTTAGGGACACTACACTCATGTTTTGAAAAAATCAGGCAGTGTTTCCTTTGTGCATTTCACAAAGCTAACATTGAAAGGCATGGTGGTGTGTCATTTACTTTAAAGACAGGCTCTAAACTACTTACAGAGGAGCCAGAGGACTTACTGCTGGTAAGGTACCCAAATCACAATAATAGAACAGATGTCCCACCAGAGCTATGGGCAAAAAACAGCTAAATTCAGAACAGACTCATCCATACCAACCTTGTTTAAATTAGATTGATAGAATTTAAATTATTTTAGCACTTTAGAAACTATCGAACATTTAAAAAAACGTTCTTGTAATTGACTAACTGATATATTCTCCCACTATGAAAAGGGGGAATATCAAAACAATCAAGAATTGGTACTTATATATATATATATATATATATATATATATATAAATATATATATATATATATATATATATATATATATATATATATATATATATATATATATATATTCTGGTTTCAGGTAAATGGTGATTCATAAGCACATTTTACATTTGACATCATATCTGCAAAAAAAAACAATGCACAAAATCAGAATTAACTGAAGCAAACCTGTAAGAAAGTGAATTATTAATAGAGAAGCTTGGGATTTCTCCATAAGGAATAAAGCTACAAACATGATAAGGCAAAACACAGTTTCAATAATGTAAACTTGGGCACAGTCCTCTAGTAGTTATGGCACACAGTAGACATGTTTAATTTAGGACAATATGTGAAGTATCTAGCAGTGACAAAAACTTACAAAGTAAAAAAGCTACACAATAGAAATCCCATGACCAATTTCAAAAATATGGGAAATGGGACCCAAATGACAAAAATCCAGTTACGGGAGGCAAAGATATGAATTTTCAAGATTTAGGGGCAAAATCCCCCAAGAAGAAGTAAAATATGAACCAGGAGTCACTGTTTGTAGTTGATTGGAAACTAGGCTTGATTTCAGGCCAACGGTGACAGAGCACGGGTTGAATAGAAAAAGTTGGTTTGTCCTGGTTAATGATTTTACTTTCTGACTGAGGCCCTGATTTAGAGTTTGGCAGAGGGGTTACTCCATCACAAATGTGACATATATTCTTTTCCGCCATATTACAATCTCCACAGGACATTATGAGATCATAAAACAGTGGACAGGATATCCATCTCATTTGTGACAGAGTACCCCCTCCGCCAAACTCTAAATCGGCCCTTAGTCTCGGAAATGGAAGTCGAAATCTTGCAGCAGGCCTGTACCTGCTGAAGTCCTCTCAAAGACTGATAGCTACCGGAGAAGATCCTGCAAAAGCAGTTTTAGTAGGAAGAAACTCAGAGCAGAAAAGAGTTTCACTTCATGACCAATAACGTCCTTGCAGTGGGTGGATTCTTTCTGTGCCATTGCCTGGTGAAGATTTCTACCTTCAGCTCACTTTTCTGGCAAGCTTACAGTTGTATGAGATGAAGTTGCATCAAACTCTGACATCTTTGCCGAAAAGTGGCACTCATGCTATGAAGGTTTTGGAAGTCCACAATGTACCATTTTCTGCTGACTGCTATTCCTTGTTTTTAAATTCTGAAAACTGGCGTACTACTGACTATTACACAGTGTATGCGCTATAACCACTAAAACATGGGGAAAATGGCTGATCCTCAGTTGGAATATTTGACTTTCCAATAAGGTCACAGTGTATGGTGCAGGAAAATACACCAAAGGCATGGGAAGTTACATGCCACATTTAGGCTGCAGCACATAGGCCCTCATTACAACCCTGGCGGTCAGTGATAAAGCGGCGCTAATACCGCCAACAGGCCAGCGGTAACAAAAAAGGAATTATGACCACAGCAGAAACCACTCAGACAGACAGCCACTTAAACACAACGACCGCCACGGCGGTAGCAACAAGCAACACAGCGCTAACCGTCAACAGCCAGGTGGAAGACAATGTACCGCCCACACTATTATGACACACCTATCCACCATCTTTTCTGGGGCGGTACCAACAACATCAATAGCACAGAGGAATCAGTACACAGAAGGCAAAGACTCACCCCTGGAGACACAAGGAACAAACACGCCACCATGGAGCCTGAGTTGCAGGTGTTCCCCATGCTCGTTTATCTCCTGCTTCACTATGAACACCAACGCCGGTGAAGACGACCAGGGAGAGTACTGCCGCCTAGCATACAGGGGGGTGGGGAGGAAAAAGAGAGTGACACACACACGCAACACACAACAAACCCACACCCAACACCTTACAAACAAACAGATGCACTAATATAACATATTCACCCCAAACCCATCAGGAATAATGCAAGGACAAAAGGAATTGATTAAAGTGAGTGTAATAAGATACAATTTTAGAAAATTGTGCTTCAAAATCAAAACAGTATATACATATATACAAATGGAGGGACACTGTCCAGTCCACAATGTCCGTGGACCACAGGGCCACATCACATAGGCCAAGGCCCCACTTAACTTCTGCTACAACACGGAGAGAACACTGCAGGGGCATCAGGTCGAAAATACACAAGAACCTTAGGGGGAAGGGGAATGGGGGGGCACCACAGCCAGAAGATGGTGTAGGAGGCTGGACTGGCTTGTAGTGAGTACCTAGGGGTACTTGCACCTTGCACCAGGCCCAGTTATCCCTTATTAGTGTATAGGGTGTCTAGCAGCTTAGGCGGATAGATAATGGTAGCTTAGCAGAGCAGCTTAGGCTGAACTAGGAGACGTGTGAAGCTACTACAGTACCACTTAGTGTCATATGCACAATATCATAAGAAAACACAATACACAGTTATACTAAAAATAAAGGTACTTTATTTTTATGACAATATGCCAAAGTATCTTAGAGTGTACCCTCAGTGAGAGGATAGGAAATATACACAAGATATATATACACAATAGCAAAAATATGCAGTATAGTCTTAGAAAACAGTGCAAACAATGTATGGTTACAATAGGATGCAATGGGGAAACATAGGGATAGGGGCAACACAAACCATATACTCCAAAAGTGGAATGCGAACCACGAATGGACCCCAAACCTATGTGACCTTGTAGAGGGTTGCTGGGACTATTAGAAAATAGTGAGAGTTAGAAAAATAACCCTCCCCAAGACCCTGAAAAGTGAGTGCAAAGTGCACTAAAGTTCCCCTAAGGACAAAGAAGTTGTGTTAGAGGAATAATGCAGGAAAGACACAAATCAACAATGCAACAACTGTGGATTTCCAATCTAGGATACCAGTGGAACAAGGGGACCAAGTCCAAAAGTCACAAGCAAGTCGGAGATGGGCAAATGCCCAGGAAATGCCAGCTGCGGGTGCAAAGAAGCTTCTACTGGACAGAAGAAGCTGAGGTTTCTGCAGGAACAAAAAGGTCTAGAGACTTCCCCTTTGGTGGACGGATCCCTCTTGCCGTGGAGAGTCGTGCAGAAGTATTTTCCCGCCGAAAGAACGCAAACAAGCCTTGCTAGCTGCAAATCGTGCGGTTAGCGTTTTTGGACGCTGCTGTGGCCCTGGAGGGACCAGGAGGTCGCAAATTGGACCAGGAGAGAGAGGGGACGTCGAGCAAGACAAGGAGCCCTCTCAGCAGCAGGTAGTGCCCGGAGAAGTGCCAGAAACAGGCACTACGAGGATGCGTGAAACGGTGCTCACCCAAAGTCACACAAAGGAGTCCCACGTCGCCGGAGACCAACTTAGAAAGTCGTGCAATGCAGGTTAGAGTGCCGTGGACCCAGGCTTGGCTGTGCACAAAGGATTTCCGCCGGAAGTGCACAGGGGCCGGAGTAGCTGCAAAAGTCGCGGTTCCCAGCAATGCAGCCCAGCGAGGTGAGGCAAGGACTTACCTCCACCAAACTTGAACTGAAGAGTCACTGGACTGTGGGGGTCACTTGGACAGAGTCGCTGGATTCGAGGGACCTCGCTCGTCGTGCTGAGAGGAGACCCAAGGGACCGGTAATGCAGCTTTTTGGTGCCTGCGGTTGCAGGGGGAAGATTCCGTCGACCCATGGGAGATTTCTTCAGAGCTTCTGGTGCAGAGAGGAGGCAGACTACCCCCACAGCATGCACAAGCAGGAAAACAGTCGAGAAGGCGGCAGGATCAGCGTTACAGAGTTGCAGTAGTCGTCTTTGCTACTATGTTGCAGGTTTGCAGGCTTTCAGCACGGTCAGCAGTCGATTCCTTGGCAGAAGGTGAAGAGAGAGATGCAGAGGAACTCGGATGAGCTCATGCATTCGTTATCTAAAGTTTCCCCAGAGACAGAGACCCTAAATAGCCAGAAAAGAGGGTTTGGCTACCTAGGAGAGAGGATAGGCTAGCAACACCTGAAGGAGCCTATCACAAGGAGTCTCTGACGTCACCTGGTGGCACTGGCCACTCAGAGCAGTCCAGTGTGCCAGCAGCACCTCTGTTTCCAAGATGGCAGAGGTCTGGAGCACACTGGAGGAGCTCTGGACACCTCCCAGGGGAGGTGCAGGTCAGGGGAGTGGTCACTCCCCTTTCCTTTGTCCAGTTTCGCGCCAGAGCAGGGCTAAGGGGTCCCCTGAACCGGTGTAGACTGGCTTATGCAGAATTGGGCACATCTGTGCCCAAGAAAGCATTTCCAGAGGCTGGGGGAGGCTACTCCTCCCCTGCCTTCACACCATTTTCCAAAGGGAGAGGGTGTCACACCCTCTCTCAGAGGAAGTTCTTTGTTCTGCCATCCTGGGCCAGGCCTGGCTGGACCCCAGGAGGGCAGATGCCTGTCTGAGGGGTTGGCAGCAGCAGCAGCTGCAGTGAAACCCCAGGAAGGGCAGTTTGGCAGTACCAGGGTCTGTGCTACAGACCACTGGGATCATGGGATTGTGCCAACTATGCCAGGATGGTATAGAGGGGGCAATTCCATGATCATAGACATGTTACATGGCCATATTCGGAGTTACCATTGTGAAGCTACATATAGGTAGTGACCTATATGTAGTGCACGCGTGTAATGGTGTCCCCGCACTCACAAAGTTCAGGGAATTGGCTCTGAACAATGTGGGGGCACCTTGGCTAGTGCCAGGGTGCCCTCACACTAAGTAACTTTGCACCTAACCTTTACCAGGTAAAGGTTAGACATATAGGTGACTTATAAGTTACTTAAGTGCAGTGTAAAATGGCTGTGAAATAACGTGGACGTTATTTCACTCAGGCTGCAGTGGCAGGCCTGTGTAAGAATTGTCAGAGCTCCCTATGGGTGGCAAAAGAAATGCTGCAGCCCATAGGGATCTCCTGGAACCCCAATACCCTGGGTACCTCAGTACCATATACTAGGGAATTATAAGGGTGTTCCAGTAAGCCAATGTAATTTGGTAAAAATGGTCACTAGCCTGTTAGTGACAATTTGGAAAGAAATGAGAGAGCATAACCACTGAGGTTCTGATTAGCAGAGCCTCAGTGAGACAGTTCGTCACTACACAGGTAACACATTCAGGCACACTTATGAGCATTGGGGCCCTGGGTTACCAGGGTCCCAGTGACACATACAACTAAAACAACATATATACAGTGAAAAATGGGGGTAACATGCCAGGCAAGATGGTACTTTCCTACAGATGGTACACCACCACTGGTCCTGGAGGGGGCTACATGCCCTGTGCGATGTCCTGGGGAGTGCAAGGCCACAGTCTCTCAAGTGGGTGGTTTTCCCAATGCTTGGTCTTGGGGAGTTCAAAGCCACAGTCTCTCAAGTGGGAGGTTTTCCACTGCTTGGTTCTGGGGAGTGCAAAGCCACAGTCTCTCAAGTGGGCGGTTTGCCCACTGCCTGGTCCTGGGGAGCGCAAAGCCACAGTCCCTCAAGTGGGTGGTTTTCCCACTGCTTGGTTCTGGGGAGTGCAAAGCCACAGTCTCTCAAGAGGGTGGTTTGCCCACTGCCTGGTCCTGGGGAGTGCAAAGCCACAGTCTCTCAAGTGGGTGGTTTGCCCACTGCTTGGTCCTGGGGAGTGCAAAGGCACAGTCTCTCAAGTGGGTGGTTTGCCCACTGCTTGGTCCTGGGGAGTGCAAGGCCACAGTCTCTTAAATGGATGGCTTTTCCACTGGTTCTGGAGGGGGCCTTGTGCCCAGTGTTCTTCATCCTGGCAATGATGGGGTGAGTGGATGGCTTCTTCCACTGGTTCTGGAGGGGCCTTGTGCCCAGTGTGTTTCATCCTGGCAAGGATGGGGTGAGAAGATGGCTTCTTCCACTGGTTCTGGAGATGGCATTGTGCCCAGTGAGCTTCATCCTGGCAAGGATGGGGTGAGTGGATGGCTTCTTCCACTGGCTCTGGAGGGGCCCTGGTGCTCAGTGTGCTTCACCCTGGCAAGGATGGGGAGAGTGGATGGCTTCTTCCACTGGTTCTGGAGGGGCCCTGGTGCCCAGTGTGCTTCACCCTGGCAAGGATGGGGAGAGTGGATGGCTTCTTCCACTGGTTCTGGAGGGGGCCTGGTGCCCAGTGTGTTTCATCCTGGCAAGGATGGGGTGAGTGGATGGCTTCTTCCACTGGTTCTGGAGGGGGCCTGGTGCCCTGTGATGCAGCACTTGGGGAGTGCAAAGTCACAGTCTCTCACCTGGGTGTCACACCTACAGGATTTGCAGGGTCCAGGATGCACTACAGTCCATGGAGGCAGGACTACACACTGCCAGCCGGCAGTGACGGGTGCTCAGTGGTGGCAGTGCTGGTATCAGAGATGCCAGTGATGGTGGGATGCTCCAGCCATTCCCCTGCAGCCTCAAACAGCTGCCCACTCGAGCTGCTGCTGCTGGCAGTGGTGCTGGTGGTGGTGCTGGTGGCAATGCTGATGGTGGTGCTGGTGTCGGGAATGCCAGTGGTGGGGGAGGCTCCAGCCCTTCCCCTTCAGCCTCAGATGGCTGAACCACCATGGTTGGTGTTGGAGGCTCAGTATTAGTCCCAGCACCAGGCCTGCTGTCCTTTCTGCCTGCAGGGGCAGGCCCCTTGCCCTGGGCCTTCCCAGCTGGTGGTGCATCCTTGCCATTGGCAGCTGGTGGTGCCTCCTTGCCTTTCCCCTTGGAAGCTGGTGGCATCTCCTTGCCCTTGACAGCTGGTGGTGCCTCCTTGCCCTTTCCATTGGCAGCTGGTGGTGCCTCCTTGCCTTTCCCCTTGGCATCTGGTGGTGCCTCCTTGCCTTTCCCCTTGGCAGCTGGTGCAGGTACACTGTCAGTGCTGATGGCTGGTTCCCTGGAGCCTCTCACACCTGCGGTAGCTGCCAACACTACTGTGGCCGTGGACTGGGTGGCTGAGGTGCTCGGCTGGGTTCTGACCACCCTGGCCTGATGTGAAGGACAGGGGTGGAGGGGTAGGGAAGAGGTCAACGGCAGAGAGGAAAAGCTTCTTAGGGTCACTGGGGTGGGAAGAGGTTGAAGGATTGGGAGTGGAGGAAGAGGGAGTGGTTGTAGGAGGGGTCTGTCTCCTGTGTTTAAGGTGCAGGTGCATGGGCTGGATGCTGTTATGAGGTGGATGGCTTTCAGGTGTCTGAATGCTTGCGTTTGTGTACTTTGGGAGGAGGGGGCACAGAGGAAGAGGACACAGGCGACGTGTGCATGGATGTGGGGCTGGTGACTGCCAGTGAGGGGTGTGTAGTGATAGGCATGATGGAGATGGAGTAGTGGATGGGGATATAGTGCATGCAGGTGTGAGTAGAGATGCTACGGGGAGGTTGGTGGACAACGAGGAGGAGGGGGACACAGTGGAGGCAGTGGATGATGCATCTGGATGGTGTTTGTGTGAGTGCCTGTGGGATGATGTGTGGTGCTTGTGTTGCCTTGGGTGCATGCTGGTCTTAATGTGTACTTGGGATAGGCTGGGGATGAGGGGAATGGGACTGGGTAGAGGAAGTTGGAGGGGGATGGCTAGAGACAGGGACAATGGCTGCCATCAGGGAAGAGGCCAGATCCTGGATTGATCTATGTTGGGCCGCCATGCCAGAGTGAATGCCCTCTCGGAATGCATTTGTTTTGTGCAAATCGCCTGCCAGCCCCTGGATGGCATTCACTATGGTTGACTGCCCAACAGAGTTGGATCGCAGGAGGTCAATAGCCTCCTCACTCAGGGCAGCAGGGCTGACTGGGGTAGGGCTTGAGGTGCCTGGGGCGAAGGAGAAGCCCACCCTCCTTGGTAAGCGGGCACAGGAACCTCGATGAGGGGCTGCCTGGAGGGCAATGCTGGTATGGTGGTGGCGGCTGTACCAGCAGGGAGCTTCCATCGGAGGAGTTATCAGTGTCAGAACTGTCCCCACATGTCTCTGCCGTGGTGCTCCGCTTGCCCTCCGTCCCGCTAGTGCCTTCACCATCGGTGGATTCGGCCTCATGGGCCATGTGGGGTGCAGCTCCCTCTATCACCGGTGCCACTGCTCCTCTGCCAGATTATGTTAGTGCACATAAGGACAGAGTGACAAAACAAAAAGGGGTTGAAGAGACAAAGGATACACTTGGTCAATGGCTGCCCCAACAACACGGTTGGCGTACACAGCACCCTCACACAGGGAACAGGCCTACTCACTATGCAATGCACTACCAGTTAAAATGCTAGTCACCCAAGAATAGGAATACCTGCCGCCAATCGCAGCATAAGTGACACCCACAGACCCCAGACCAGTAGTGGATGCCTACTAGCTTTGTAGGAGGTGGTGTTCATCAGCCACTGCCACAACATGGGACCTACCCTGCAATGTCCGGCCTCGCCTAGGGGCACCCACAGGCCCACACCCCCACCCATAGACCACCCCACCACGTGTAAGTAGTAGATTTGGAAACTGTACTCACCCCCTTGTGGCTGCTGTGATGCCCTCAAGCGCCCATCCACCTCTGGATAGGCCACCGCCAGTATGCGGAACATCAGGGGGTCAGGGTTCGACAGGCACCCCTTCCTCGTTGGGAGGCCACCCCCAGCTGGGCTTCCGTCGTCTTCCGTGCCCAGCATCTCAGGTCCTCCCACCGTTTGTGACAGTGGGTGCACCACCTGCAGTAAACTCCCAGGGTCCGCACATCCTTGGCGATGGCACGCCATATACCCTTTTATTGTTGGCCGCTGACCTTCAGAAAAATACACATAGAAAAAGGTATCAGCCATACCATCCAGACTGTTACACTCATGTCCCACCATAGCCCTCCCATCCCCTTACGCACAGACATTGCCCACAATACATGCAGCAAGCTGCCCAGGACCCATCCACCAACCCCCCTTTATAGGAGGCCCTCACACACAGCACTACATTCATTCATGCCCCATGCATTGTGCTCAGAGTGTACTCACCTGTTGGACTGGAGCCCCATACAGCATTTGGTACTGGGGTAGGACCCCATCCACCAGTCTCTCCAAATCCACAGCGGTGAAGGCAGGGTCCCTTTCCCCACTGACTCGAGCCATGGTCGGTTCCAGACACAGGTCACAGCAGCACTTGCAGTGTAGATCCTCTCCAGTTGAATGTCAGGTAGCAAGTGAGAGAATAGACAGAAAATGGTGGTCACGTCAGCGGCAGTGGATACCGTCACCACCAGCGTACTTCACCATTGGCCACTGTAACTAACCCATAGGGCCCAATGACAACCAATGAGGAGTTGCACAGCGGTACTCAACCGCCTCCGGCAACGGCACACAACGTCAGCGGCATTACTTCATTTGCACATGCCCATCCACACAGGACAGGGGTGCACCATTTCAGGGGGGGCAGGACATGGTACCTAACTGCATCACAGGACACATAGGGGGTCATTCTGACTCCCGCCGGGCGCGGTCACCGCGCGCCTGGCGGGAGCCGCCAAAATACCGTACCGCGGTCGGAAGACCGCAGTGGGTATTTTGAGGTTTCCCCTGGGCTGGCGGGCGGCCTCCAAAAGGCCGCCCGCCAGCCCAGGGGAAACCGTCCTTCCCACGATGAAGCCGGCTCGTAATCGAGCCGGCGGAGTGGGAAGGTGCGACGGGTGCTGTTGCACCCGTCGCGTATTTCACTGTCTGCCAAGCAGACAGTGAAATACTCGTAGGGGCCCTCTTACGGGGGCCCCTGCAGTGCCCATGCCAGTGGCATGGGCACTGCAGGGGCCCCCAGGGGCCCCGCGACCCCCCCTTCCGCCATCCGGTTCCCGGCGGGCGGACCGCCGGGAACTGGATGGCGGTAGGGGGGGTCGGAATCCCCTCGGCGGCGCAGCTAGCTGCGCCGCCTTGGAGGATTCATACGGGCGGCGGCACACTGGCGGGAGACCGCCAGTGTTGCCGGTCTGACCGCGGCTTTACCGCCGCGGTCAGAATGCCCTGCGGGGCACCGCCGGCCTGTCGGCGGTGCTCCCGCCGACCCTGGCCCCGGCGGTCTAAGACCGCCGGGGTCAGAATCACCCCCATAGTCACCATTTGGTCCTATCCAAAAACATAGAGGGTCATTCTGACCCTGGCGGCCGGTGCCCGCCAGGGCCACCGACCACGGGAGCACCGCCGACAGGCTGGCGGTGCTCCAATGAGCATTCTGACCGCGGCGGTTCAGCCGCGGTCAGAAGCGGAAAGTCAGCGGTCTCCCGCTGACTTTCCGCTGCTCATTGGAATCCTCCATGGCTGCGGAGCGCGCTCCGCAGCCATGAGGATTCTGACCCCCCCTACCGCCATCCAGTTCATGGCGGGAAAGCCGCCATGAACAGGATGGCGGTAGGGGGGGTCGCGGGGCCCCTGGGGGCCCCTGCCGTGCCCATGCCAATGGCATGGGCACGGCAGGGGCCCCCGTAAGAGGGCCCCAAAATGTATTTCACTGTCTGCCTTGCAGACAGTGAAATACGCGACGGGTGCAGTAGCACCCGTCGCACCTTCCCACTCCGCCGGCTCGATTACGAGCCGGCATCCTCGTGGGAAGGTCGTTTTCCCCTGGGCTGGCGGGCGGTTTAACTGGAACCGCCCGCCAGCCCAGGGGAAAACTCGTAATACCCGACGCGGTCTTTTGACCGCGGCGCGGTAATTTGGAGGGCGGGATCCTGGCGGGCGGCCTCCGCCGCCCGCCAGGGTCATAATGAGGCCCATAGTGTTTCTGTCAAAATATGCAATACAGTGTACAGTTTGGAAATGTGGAATACTGACCAGCTGCTCACTCTTTTGGCCCCTAGAGTACAACCGCTGCAGATGAATAGGAGATGGAGACATTCACCCATGTACAGACCCCTGGTGAACTTGGCAACAATGGAAGACGGGCACATTATCCTCACCTATAGGCTGGACAGGGCCACAATCACAGAGCTGTGTACTCAATTGGAGCCTGACCTGATGTCTGCTATCTGTCACCCCACTGGGATCCCCCCTCTTGTGCAAGTTCTATCAGTGCTCCATTTCCTGACAACAGTTTTTTTTCCAAGTGACAGTGGGCTTAGCAGCAGGAATGTCTCAGCCAATGTTCTCAATAGTGCTGACCAGAGTGTTGTCTGCCCTGATTAAAACATGCACAGCTACATCGTTTTCCCCTAGGTGGAGGATTTGGCCACAGTGAAAGCTGACTTCTATGCAATGGGACATACCCCCAACATTATTGGGGCTATTGATGGTACAAATATTGCAATTATCCCCACACCCGGAGAAATGAACAAGTGTTTCAAAATCGAAAGAGCTTTTACCCGATGAATGTGCAGATAGTGTACCTGGTGGATCAGTACATCTCCCATGTCAATACAAAGTATCCTGGGTCTGTGCATGATGCCTTTATCCTGAGGAATAGCAGCATCTCATATGTGATGGCTCAACTCCAAAGGCATCGGGTGTGGCTAATAGATGATCCCATGGTTCCAACCCAGTATATGTTGGTGTATGGGTATGATGTTGGACCTAAGGGTTAGTGTTTGGCTAACAGGTGTCCATCGATATTTGCAGGTGACTCTAGTTACCCCAACCTCTCATGGCTAGTGACCCCAGTGAGGAATCCCAGGACAAGGGCAGAGGAACATTACAATGAGGCACATAGGCAAACAAGAAGAATAATCAAGAGGACATTCGGCCTCCTGCAAGGCAGGTTTCGTTGCCTCCATCTAACAGGTGGTTCCTTGTGCTACTCCCCCAAGAAGGTGTGCCAGATCATCGTGGCATGCTGTATGTTGCATAACCTTGCCTTCAGACACCAGGTGCGGTTTCTGCAGGAGGATGAGGCTGGAGATGAGCATGTGGCAGCAGTGGACCCTGTGGAAAGTGACGAAGAGGAGGCAGAGGATGAGGATGAGGACAACAGAACATCTATCATACGACAGTACTTCCAGTGACACACAGGTAAGACACTGTTACTTCACCTTCCATTGACAGTTTTTTGTTGGACATTGTACATGGCAGGCTGATTTTCCCCACTACTATGGCCACTTACTGTACCCTTTGGCATCTCTATTTTTAGATATATGTGCCCCACTCTGGCTCCTGGTGAGTTGACTGTTGCCAACTACAGGTCATACCCATGTATACATTACTGTACAGTTGAATTGCAATGTTTACTGCTTGTTCAACGAATACATATTTCAATCAATTGACAGACTCCATACTCATATTTGTTCTATGGGTGTTTATTTAGGTGCTAATAAGTGGAGGGAGTATTGCAATGGGCTGGGTTGCTGATGGAGGAAAGTCAAGGGTAGAGTCCAGTCTATTGGCATCACAGCTGCATTGCCCAAGGGGGCATAGGAAGTGGAGCAATGGCAGTTCAATGTGGATAGGGTGACTGAGTGGGACACAAGGGTGACATTCAGGAGAGTCTTATTTCCTGGCGGGGGTCTTAGCAATGTTCTCTGTCTTCTGCCTGGATCGCAGGGACCATTTGCATGGTGGTTCTCCTTCTGCAGGGGAAGGGGTGCTGGTGGCCTATTATTCCTATGGCAGGGCCTCTTGTCCATTAGCGGCAGTGGAGGTGGAAGTTTGTTCATCATTTTGGCTAGTGTCAGGGGCCCGTTGGTGTGTCACTGCCTCCCTCACGGTGTTGGCCATGTCTGCCAGCACCCCTGCAATGGTGACCAGGGTGGTGTGGATTTCCCTCAGCCCCTCACTGATCCCCAGGTACTGTCCCTCCTGCAGCTGCTGGGTCTCCTGCAACTTGTCCAGTATCTGGCCAATAGTCTCCTGGGAATGGTGGTATGCTCCCAGGATGCTGGTGAGTGCCTTGTGGAGAGCCTGTTCCTTGGGCCTGTCCTCCCCCTGTCCCACAGCAGTCCTCTCAGCTTCCCTGTTGTCCTGTGCCTCTGTCCCCTGTACCGTGTGCCCACTGACCCCAGGTCCCTGATCATCCTGTGTTTGTGGGGTGGCCTGGGGTCCCTTTAGTGGTGGACACACTGCTGATTGACATGTCCTGGGGACAGTGGTATGGGCCCGCTGGGTGGGTACTATGGTGGTGTGTCCTGAGGGGGGAGGCTCTGTAGTGGTATGAGACTGTGCCTGGGTTACCGACTGTCCGGAGGTCCCTGATCATCCAGATCCAGGCGTCCAGAGCTGCTGTCATCACTGTGGGCCTCTTCTGGGGGTAGACTGGATGTTACTCGCACCTCCTCTCCGGTGTCATTGGATGGGGGACCTGTGGGGATGTAAATGCAGTGTTATTGTTTCTGTGTGTGCCATCTTGTGCATAGGTGTGTTGCACTCTATGGTTGTTATTGCCCTGGCAGCTTAGCCTTGTCTGAGTAGTGATTTGGTGGGCTAGGTGGTTGTCTCAAATGTGCATGCTTTAGTGATGTGTGTCCATGCAGGACTGTGATGGGGTCTGTGCATTGGTATCATGTGCAGGGCTTGCCATTGGGATGTGTGGTTTGTGATGGTGGGGTGTATTAGAGGTGGTGGGGTGATGGGGATGGAGGTATGTGGTTGGCATGCAGGTGGGGGGGTGATAGTAATAGAGAGTTAACTTACCAGAGTTCAGTCCTCCTGCTACTCCTGCCAGACCCTCAGGATGCATGATTGCCAAGACTTGCTCCTCCCATGTTGTTAGTTGTGGGGGAGGAGGTGGTGGTCTACCGCCAGTCCTCTGTACTGCTATCTGTTTTTTTGCTGCCACGGAACACACCTTCCCCTATAGGTCATTCCACCTCTTCCTGATATCATCCCTTGTTCTTGGGTGCTGTCCCACGGTGTTGACCCTGTCCACGATCCTCCGCCATAGCTCCATCTTCCTTGCAATGGATGTCTGCTGCACCTGTGATCCGAATAGCTGTGGCTCTACCCCAATGCTTTCCTCCACCATGACCCCTAGCTCCTCCTCTGAGTATCTGGGGTGTCTTTGTGGTGCCATGGGTGTAGTGTGTGGTGTGTGTGAGGGTGTGTGGGGTAATATGTTGGGGTGTGTGCTGTAAGGTGCGTGGATGGTGTATGTGTGATGGTGTTTTGTGGCTCTGGTTCTGTGGGTGCCCTTGGTCTGTCTCTCAACGCTGGCAATATTTTTTTGTTGTAAGGGGTTGTGGTCATTGTGTGTGTGTGTTTTATAGTGTTGTGGGTGTGGTATGTGTATGTGTGTCAGGTGTGTGTAGTTTGAATTGAGCAATGTGGTGTTGTTTTGTTAGGTTGTCTGTATTTTGAGAGCGGTGGTCTGTACCGCCAATGGTTTAGCGCCATTGAATGTCCACCGCAGTGATTCATGGGTCATAATGCTGTGAGCATAGTTCTGTTGGCGTAAAGGTGTGGGTTTTGGTACCGCCAATTTATCACTGACTTTTGGGCTGGCGGACTTGTGTGTGTGTCTGTATAGTGATGGATCGGTATGTGTGTATCATAATATGGGTAGTGGTAATCCACAGCGGCGGTGGTATGTTGGTGGCGGTCGGCATGGAGGTAAGCGGGACTTACCGCCAATGTCATAATGAGGGCCATATTGTATTACTTGGATGACAAAGGCAACATGACGTATGACCTTCTTATGTAGCCTGAACACAGCAGCTTTGAAACATACAGGCAAACAAATCAAAATAGCCTCTTTTGACAGTTAAGAGCTCTCCTTACAAAAATAAATACTTCAAATATTAAATGCACTGCTGTTAAGAAGGATCAGTGGCCAACAAGGTAATTTGCCAATAATAGTGGTAGAGAATTTAGTGGTGGAATGTGGTTACAGTGACTAGTCCCTAAAGCCCTTCATGTGAAGGTCTATAGCTGTTCTATGAGAAAAGCTAAAGTTCAGAATATAATACTACTTTTTTAAACCTGGGTAGGATAGGCTACAGGAATTAATTAACCCATATATGTAATATTTATAAAAAATCACCAATGAAGTTAGATTTTTGATGACTCTTTGGAAACATAGCTTTTTAAATGTTATACGTTTTTTGTCTGAACCTCCAGAACACTAATTGGAATTAACATTCCACCAGCTGGACCCTATCTGTGATTCCCCTAACCAGTTGTAAAAACTGCTCCTGGAACAGAAACAATGACTTAGACTTTTTGTCAGGAAGACCTGAGTATGAATTATGTTGGAAATGGGACTATTAGTTGTGTGGACTGCAAAAGTAATAGATCCACAATTGTACTTACTGGGAACCAAATACCCCATTGTGGCACTTGACTCTCACAGGGTAGTGGAGGACAATACTAAATACTACACAATAATGTACAAATATGTACATTGACAGATGGAACATACCACAGATGACATTGAATAATCATTGAGGACCCCCTAGAGGAGTCACCCAAACATATCCAGTGGAGTTTATTCATTTTTCGGGTATTAAACACCTTACTTTTGCAAAATTCATTGTCATTATTGCAATAATCAATTAAAGTGTTATGATGAACCAATAAAACATTTGCCATCATAACCCAATGAAACATTTATTTAGAATAAGCCTTGTTTTGTGCATTTTGTGATGTATGTGATGTCAAATTTCAATTGTAAAGACAGCCCCTAGAGGGCATAACACTGAAGTAGCATTACATTGTAACCATACAATCAGTTCCTAGAGGGTGTAACACATCAACGCATTTATGCATTTTCAGACCTTCTAGGCCTTCATGAATGTCACCATACACACGGCCCCTAAAGAGCATAACTCTCCTGGCTGAAGAGCAAAAGTTCTAGCCATGGGACTACTTGAAACTGTGCAAGAAATTCAGGAGAGGTGATAATTTTGGGGTTCCCCCAACTCAAGGTGAGGACTCTGGAAGCTCCTTTAAAAGAAAGGTGAGATTTAGCTGAATTGATTGATGTC
Organism: Pleurodeles waltl; assembly: GCF_031143425.1. Taxonomy (NCBI): domain Eukaryota; kingdom Metazoa; phylum Chordata; class Amphibia; order Caudata; family Salamandridae; genus Pleurodeles; species Pleurodeles waltl. The sequence continues at coordinate 556,752,849 of NC_090442.1, forward strand.
AGTCCGATCATCCTGGGGCCATCACAAGCATACATATGGGCAAAAACGTGTTCCAAATAACATGGCCCAGCAACGTATTATAGGGCAATTTTGTTGAAGTGCAGTGAACATTGTAGAAGTGGCTTCCCCGCTGTGCTGGGGAAAGCTGCATCCGTTTTTCCATTCTCTCTCTGCTGCGAGTGGCCTCATGCCACGTTTCCTTTGTTGTGGGGTATCCAGTCCCACTTGGGCACCCCAGGCCACCATCTGTGCTGGAGGGCAGCTTGGGGAGCCACTCCAAGCTCTTCTCCCAAGCTCCCCAGGCCGCCAACACTACTCTGGGCTGCCTTTGGGAGCCTACAGGTTCATTCTTGTCTGCCTGCTTCTGTGGGCAGACATGCATTGTCTTGCTGGTGTCCTGCTATCCCAATCTTGTGCACGGGGAGTGGAGTGGCCAGCCACATGCAGGAATGAGGCAGCACTCTCCCTCTTCTCTTCCACACTGGGGACCAGGGATGGGGTCCTGGGCCCCCGCCACCTTTAGTACCAGGGACTTGCACACTAGAATTTCAAAGGGAGTCCTCTGGTGGGTTGGATCCAGTTGCCTGGGCACTTTTGTTTGCTCAGTAGGCTTGGGCAGTCCCATCCCTGGCACAGTGTGACAGCCGGGTGATTGATACAAATCATTCCTCCCCACCCCTTCCTTCTCAGGAGCTGGTACACATACTGTTAATTGCTCCTTTTGTGTGGTGCAGCCTGCTGCTGGAGAAAATGTAATTTACTGAGCACAGCAGGGTGACACAAGGCCTAGGCTCTGAACCTGAGATGAGCCATGGAGATATGGAAACTCTAGATGATCCATAAGGAGTACAGTTATCATTTTGGAGGTTGCACATTTGGGGCCTGATTCTAACTTTGGAGGACGGTGTTAAACCGTCCCAAAAGTGGCGGATATACCACCTACCGTATTACGAGTTCCATAGGATATAATGGACTCGTAATACGGTAGGTGGTATATCCGCCACTTTTGGGACGGTTTAACACCGTCCTCCAAAGTTAGAATCAGGCCCTTGGTTTTCTTGCATGGGTTACACTTTAATTCAATACAACAATGGTCTCTGTAGGCCAAGAGAGAGCGAAACCACACTCTAAAGCAGTTCCCTCCCTATGTGTATAATGGGGTGACACTATAGATGAAACAGTAAAGCACACTGACTTTCCTTATTAATTTACATTACCCTCAAAAGGTCTATCAGAGGTAAATACCTAATCCTGCAGAGTCCCCATCGCACCAGGCCACCTGTGCATTTCTACTAGGCTGTGCATGACAGTGGTCTCCCACATGCAGCCACCACATGTGTGCACATGTGTTATTGTGTAACCAGCCAAGTACCCCTTATCCTAGCTGCATCGCAGAGTCATTTGCCATGAGATTACCATGGGGAAGACAGCAGTAGGTAGAATTAACTTGGAAGGTACCATTAGTGAGGCTTGCTCATTGACAGTTAAGTGTAAAGAGAGACTTGTGGAAGAAAAGCCTTTGTTCCCTGGGTCCACTGTATTCAGTTTAGAACCACCCCAGTAGACGGGAGGTGGTCTCAGAACCCCTTTGATGGGGTTAAATAGCAGGGGAATGCTTGTGTCTCTAAACACATCCCTGGTTGGGACACAAGAAACCTCCAAGGGCATAAAGGTGCTTTCATGATAGATTTTACTCAGAATAGTGCACTCTGGAGAAGTTTCCAGAAAGGCAAACAGGACTTTCCACAAAAATGGGAAGGGTTACCCCTGGGAATATAATTTTCACTGGTGCTGGAGTAATCTGAACCACCCTCACCCAATGTCTATTGAATCCTATAACATTGGCACCTCACTCATACCTCATCAGATCACTTTCAGGACCTGTGTTTGAACAGAAGAGGTCTTGAGATGGTGTCTGTGACCTTTGTAGATACCTGAGTGGCTGGACCTGCTCTATTTATACCCGGGATTGAGCTCTTGTGTGGCACCAGGAGCACAACAAGCTGCAAGAGGCCTTCTTTTCTGCAGTGGTCAGCTAACAAGTAGCATCTGTACCTACACTGGACCCTGCTGGTTGCCTCTGCTGGAGTAAATTCATTTCCCTAAAAGCTGTCTCCGAGGTCATGGGTGCTGTAGAAGAGACGAAGAGGAACTTCTTCTGAAAGTGGAAAAAGTTGGGATTTCCACGACCTCTGAGGCATTGTTGGGACCTTGCCGAAAACATGTCTGATTTTGAGAGGACTTTGTCAGATTCAGCTTGAAGATTTCCCCACTGGAGGATTTTGAGCTTCATAAAAAAGACTTAGGGACTGACTTAGAGTTTGGCAGATGTGGTACTCCATTACAAATGTGACGGATATTCCATCTGCTTTATTGCAAGTGCATTAGGATATAAATCACTTATAATTAGGTGAGCGGGATATCCGTCTTGCTTGTGACAAAGTAACTCATCTATCAAACTCTAAATCAGTCCCTAAGTCGAAGTTCAAAAGTAGAATTTGTGACTGGACAAAGACATAATAAGATCCAACCTATTTGCGGATCTCTTGGTTGTGAAAATTTAATTTTCCTGATCACAGCTTTTCCGGCCATAATCAATGGATCCAGAGGGACCATGTTCAATGACGATCCAACTTCTGGAGGTCTTTGACGATTACAGCCTACAGCTTTGCCTCACTGGAGGATTTAAACTCCAATTTCAGAGAGTATCCCATCTGTCAAACCCTAAATCAGGCCCTAGGTCAGAAGGTTAAAATCTTTGACAAGGATGACCACCTAGGGGTATCTAACTGCAACTCCATTGTGATCACCTGAAATCATGCTAAAATCCACATCCCATTTTCAGGCACTACATATCCCAGAATAAGGAAAAATCTACTTTTTGCCACATATTTTGTCCTCACCTTCACCCAGCTCTGCCTCTTACCTGGAGGAGAAAGGGAAGGAAGGCCTGGAAAACAGCCTGCCGTTCCCAGGAGTAGGAGTTGAGGCCTTAAGGTGAGATGGAGGGAGGTATGTAGGTGATAGGCAAGAAAAGGGCAATAGAGTAATGATGCTGAGTAATGAGGTTTCATTTGGGGATCACTGCCTCAAGTTCTCTGGCACCAAAAGCTAAATACTGTTGATGTCCAACATTAAGTATTGTATAGTGGGATAAAAAAGTAGATGAAGTATCCCAGGTTGGAGCCCTAAAAGTTACCTAGGAGGAACCTTACAAACCCCAGTCCAGGGTGCCAGCATTCCTTGAGAAGATCTCCTTTGAAATGAAACTCTTCTTGAGTGTAATGTTCCTGGGCAATAAGACTCCTAATGCATTTGATTTAGAGGATGATGCCTTTTTGACTTTGTCTAAAGGTCTCAAAGCTCCCACAACTATTTTCACATTTCCTGTAGTTAAGGGACCCAGCAAGGTAAACCTGATGAGCCCTGACTAAGCTTATATTATGCCATACTGTTCTAGGATTCTTCCTCCACAGAAAAGGGTGAAGGAAAGAAGGAAGGAAAAGTTATTTCCTATGATTTATAAAAGAGGATAATATCTTACACAAAGCCTATACATAAAACTAATCTGTCTAGGAGCATTTTTAAATATGGAGATCTTACTGAAAACAATCCTAATTGTCCAAGCCTCACAGATGAAGTAATGGTCACCGGCTGACACCAGGGAGGGTTTAGAAAATCCTCTGGTGCAATTTTTTTTTTTAACTCCCCAGGAGACACAGAAGCTTTTCTGTGTCTCCCCCCTCCCCCCACCCGGCCCTTTGTGACACGGTGCGCTGGCACGCTGGCGTGCTGACGTCACATTGTTGTTTTCCCCATCGGAGCAGGAAGCGGCCATAAGGGAAAACGGCCCCAAACGGCTTTCACCTTTCATACAAGGCCTTCCTGAATGCGTTTCCTGGCCCTCGATGGCCAGCAAACACCACTAGACACCAGGGATTTCACTTGGGGGGGTCGGCCCCCGTGGAAAACGGGCCGCCCCCCCGGATGCAATTTTTTTTATATTGAGGTAGGTGTCCCCAGGGGTTAATTAAAAAAAAGAAAATAAAGAATTTGACAGGGGCTCGCCAGTGGGCAGAACGACCCCCTGTGGGGGCAATACTTATTTTTAGTAGTTGTAGGGTTTCAAGGAAACCCTACAACTACAAAAAATATATATATATATATATATATATATATATATATATGTATATATATACATTTATATAGATCTATATATATATATATATATATATATATATATATCCAGATATATTCATCTATCTATTTAGATAGATATATCTATCTACATGGATATATCTATAGATAAATCTATATGTATATATATAGATCTATCTATAGATATATCCATGTAGATAGATATATCTATATAGAGATAGATCTATATATATATATATACAGTATATATATATATATATATATCACTTTTGTCAATGCATGTGTGGTTTCCCTGGGGGCTACGATCGGCCTCCAGGAAAACCAGACCCACATATAAAAGTGATATATATATATATATATATATATATATATATATATATATATATATATATATATATATATATCATAGATATATGTAAATATATATATATTTGTATATTTGCCACCAGTTGTCTTGCAGTTGCAGCTTGCGTCTTCAAAGCAATGCACATACTTCAACTGACGCATTTCAACTGTAGCTTTTAGGCAGCAATAAAAAAAGTCAAGTAAGTCTTGTGATTATGTTTCTGCTACAAAAGGATCAGACTTTTGTTTAGTGACAGTTTTAGTGCCACAAAGAAGCGCCAAAGGTTTATATGCCTACTGCAAAGAGTAAATCTGTATTTTATGTAAATAGCTGAGTACATTAGTAAAGTCAGCCATTTCCTGCGCTATAAAACAAATTAAATGTATGTGCAGGATGGGGGGCAGCTATGGAGAGATGAATGGCACTTTTGCTGGATGGTAATGAGGGAATCAGAGGAGGAGGACATGGGAGTGGGAGCACCAATAATGATTGTTTGACTGGGCGCAGGAGGTGCTAAAGACTGTGACGAATGGTATGTGACAAGGTGTTTTTTGAGTGTCTTGAAAGAACGTGCTGATCGAGGGACGAAGCGCAGGTAAGGTGGCCTCTACTGTTGCATGTATCACACCAGCAATTTTGTGACTGTCTACGTAGGCTAGTGTTTTAGAGCAACAGTTTGGCTAATAGCAGAGATGGCATCTTGATGGATGACTGCTGCTGACGCCGTCACTCAGGTTTTAGAGGACAGCTCTGACATAGGATCAGAGACTGAGACAGAAGATACTAAGACAGCATCTGAGGGATAGGACAATGGCGCAGACTCTGGGAGTGATTTTTCAGTCGAAGTCCCATTGGATAACTCCTCGTCCAGTAAATTATGAGGGAGGTAGTGAGGTAAGTCCTTGCAATGGGGCAATAGTGGGTTAGCCCAACTCACAGAGCAGGTAATTGCGACGGCAATCACAGAGAGAGAGTCTCTCTTGGGAGCTCCTCAATTTAGTTCAGCCCCAAATTCCACCACCCAAATCGTATTATGGAGACATCAGAATTATCTATTACAAAGGCAGGCACCTGTGTTTTTGGTCCTGTGTTCGGTGGCCATAAAGGGAAACATACTAAACCCAAACATTTCTGGAAACTAGACATCTGAGGGAGTCCGGATGTGGATGCCCCAAAGTTTTCTTACCCAGAATACCCTGCAAATGTTTCTTGCATTTCTGTCACACAAACTATAGGAATATGCTAGGATCCACAAAATTCCTACCACTCAGTGATTCCTTGCCTGTCCTGATAAAAACACTACCCCACTTGAGTGCCTATACTTAGTGCCTGTATCAGGAATGGATCACCCCAGGGTGAACAGTTGCCTCATGTAAGGACCAACATTGACCGTTGTGTGATCTATTCCTGTTGCGGTCACTAGGCTTACCCACACAAGTGAGGTACCATTTTTATCAGGAGACTTAGGGGGATTCTGGGTGGAAGAAAATGTATGGCTCCTCTCTGATTGCAGAACTTTCTGTCACTGTAATTTGAGGAAAAGGTGTTTTTTTGGCCACATTTTGGGGTTTGCAAAGGATTCTGGGTAACAAAACCTGGTGAGAGCCCCACAAATCAGCCCATCCTGGAGTCCCCTAGGTGTCTAAGCTAAGCTACGGGCCAAAATCTACAGCTAGGCACTTTGCAAAAAACACTCCAGATTTCAGTGTAAAAATGTGATGTGTCCATATTTCCTTTCCTGTCGCGAGCATTAGGCCTACCCATTTTTATCAGGAGACATAGAATAGCACTACAAGTGTTCTTGCCCCTTGTCTTTCTCTACTTTTTTTCCTTCCAAATGTAAGACAGTGTGTAAAAAAGACGTCTACTTGAGAAATGACCTGTAATGCACATGCTAGCATGGGCACCCCGGAATTCAGAGATGTGCAAATAACCACTGCTTCTCAACACCTTATCTTGTGGCCATTTTGGAAATTCAAAGGTTTTCTTGATACCTATTTTTCACTCTTTATATTTCAGCAAATGAATTGCTTTATACCCAGAATAGAATGAAAACCCATTGCAAGGTGCAGCTCATTTATTGGCTCTGGGTACCTAGGGATCTTGATGAACCTACAAGCCCTATATATCCCTGCAACCAGAAGAGTCCAGCACATGTAATGGTATATTGCTTTAAAAAATCTAACATTGCAGGAAACAGTTATAGACTAAAACGTGGAGAAAAAAGGCTGTTTTTTTTCACTCAATTTCAATATTTTTTTTATTTCAGCTGTTATTTTCTGTAGGAAAACCTTGTAGGATCTACACAAATGAGCCTTTGCTGAATTTAGAATTTTGTCTACTTTTCAGAAATGCTTAGCTTTCCAGGATCCAGTATTGGTTTCACACCCATTCCTGTCACTAACTGAATGGAGGCTAAAAGCACCAAAAATAGTAAAAAGGAAGTATGTCCCAGTAAAATGACAAAATTGTGTTGAAAAATGTGTTTTTTTTTATTCAACTCTGCCTGTTCCTGAACACTGGGAAGATGGTGATTTTCGCACCACAAACCCTTTGTTGGTGCCATTTTCAGGGAAAAAACCACAGGCCTTCTTCGGCAGCCCTTTTTCCCCATTTTTAGAAAAAAAAAGATTTTTTTGGTGTATTTTGGCTAATTTCTCTGGGTACCTTTAGAATCCCTAGGGTGTTGGAAAAAAGGACGCAAATGTGACGTGGATAGCTTATGCTGACAAAAAGTTATGAAGGCCTAAGCACGAACTATGCCAAATAGCCAAAAAAGGGCTCAGCACAGGGGGGGGGGAGGGGTTGGCACAGCAGCTAAGAGGTTAAAGGACGGGTGTTTGAGATTAATATTTGCAAGGGGCTCAAGAGGAGCAGACTGTAGAGACTTAAGGACCAAAGGTAAATCCATAGAAAGAATGGATAATCTAGTTGAAGTATTTTGAAGAGAAAAACACTTTTGAACTATACTAGCTAACAACTACATTTCAGCAAGGCCCACCAAGGAGATCTGACTGCCCCATTTGCTGACCATTGAACACACTATGTAGATATAGCTTTCATCAGATGTCAGGCAGTAGCACTGTGAGCACACGCTCAATATTCCCCCTGTGGCAATGACTCCATGAGCACCTGATTTGTGGCAGCCCTCTCCCTTCCCCCAATCCAGTCCGAGAAAGTTAATTCATGCTACCTAACTTTAGGTGCTTGGACCAAGCAGGAGATAAAGCATTCAGCTACCCTGACCTACTGCCGATACAAAATAGCTACTGAAATGCTAAATAGGCCACACAGCTGCTCTGGGCTCTAGCTATAAACCTAGCCTATCGCCTAACTTACCATGGGTCAGAAACAGGCTGGAAGCTGAAGTAATAAGATGCCTCTGCCCCCTCAAAATAGCTAAAATCTGGTTATAGGAAAAATGGTGACCAGTCAACCTGGTCCCTTCCTGAGAGCCAAGTCTAAGGTCATACACTTGAGAATGAATTGCAACTTCAAGGAAGGATTAAGAGGGGCCAGGAAACCTCACCAATGCTATATCGACAAACATGGCACTGCCAGTGACATAAGATGTGTGTTTGCCAATTACTGACGAAAAACAGGCATTGCACAGGAACGTCCATCCATGTGTTCTCCAGGTAAGAGGCAAGGCCAAGAAAAGGAAAGGACAAGCCAAGGAGAGCTATTTCTATATGCTGAGTCACAAGGTTCCTGAAAGTGAGAGGGTGAACCTCACATAGTAAGTATGGAAACAAGAAAGGTTTTGAGGAGTTAATGAAGAAATGTGCAGTTTTATCATGTGGGCCCTTCCATTGCTCGATCTGTTTTTATTGTCATCAACAATTATCCAGGCAACCACCATGTGTAATTTGTGATTACTGAATGGAAGATATGTATAAACTGCTTAATTCTATTGCACTGTGACTCTCCATTTTGATATATATATATATAGGGAATCAAAAACACAGCAGCAAGAGGTATTGATGGACATGGTCATCCATTTATGCTATTGTTAAATGATGTGAAATTGTTTTATATTTCCAAATATAATAAAAAAATGACAATTACAGATAAGGGTGATATTCTCAAAACTAATTAGATGGCCCATATGTCAGATTCCTATATTTTAGACAGCATTTATTTCCCTACTAATACTAGGTTCATGTAACATGTAGGTATTTGTTTTTTTCATATTAGTTGCCCTGCATTTTCTTGTGTGATTTTAGTGCATTTCTTTATTTGGTGAGGATTGCTTTTTGTGATTTCTCTCTAGTACTGGGAAGCAAACTGATGTGTAAATGTGTTGGTTTCATAACTGTCAGTGTGTGAACCCCAGGCATGCCATCATCCTTGTATTTTGACCTGGTACTGAGTGGCAATGTTTATTGCCTCCTTCGCCCATTGGTGCGGTTTCGCATTTATTTATTTTTAAGACTTCCTTAATGTAAGAATTGTGCTGAGGATTAAATTTTATAATGTGTAAAGACTGAGAATTTGATGTTTTATTACTCTCTGTCTTTTGTCTTTGTTCAGCAAAAAGACAGGAATTTGGCAGTGCTTGGTTTGTAAAAGATTGAATGTTATGGCTGTGCTGCCAACCCAAAGAGATGCATAACCCCCGGCAGAGTGTCTGAAATCAGAGAAGGAAGGGTAGGGACCTTGTGCACTTCAAAGGTCTCTCTTTGAAGTCTCCCCCAATTCAAAGGTAACTGGGTATAAGTACTTGACCCCAAATCCCACCAAATCAGTACACTTTTGGACCTGAAGACATTCTGCTAGGAAAAAAGACTGCTGTGTGCTGAAAGGACTATCAATCTGCTGGACTTAGCTGGACTCCTCCTTTTCTGTTCCTGCCCTGCTGGCTGCTGCCCTTCCTGCATGGGAGGGAGAAGGACTGGTCCTGCATCTCTACATCCTCAGAACCAAAGTGACTCCAAGGGCTTGGTGGCTTGCCTCCTGTTCTGCAGTCTCCAGGACATCAAACACTGCCTTCATCTCTTCTACATCACCTGGACACAGCAATCTGTAAATGCGGCCCTGCCAAGTGGTGCCACTCCAGTCCTGGGCTCCTGGAAGAGTTTTTTTCTGTACTGCAACCCTGGACATCGATGCATCACCACCGTTGCACTGATCGGAACCGCGCACACCTCCTTGATGCTGATGCTTCACCAATGCCTTTGAGGATGAGGAGTTTGCATCGCCGAATGCTTGGTTCAGGATCGATGCATCATCATCAGCCCCAGTGCATCACTTTCTTATCATCGGTTGTGCAGCTTGACGATGACGTATCCGGTGACTAGGTGTATCAGGTCCAAAGCATTGCCTCCTCTGAGTTGATGCAACCCCCCGTCCAAAGTAATGTTTCAGTGGGACGAGGTTGGTCGCTGTAGCCTGCCTGGCTCAATTGTAGTTGGCCTGAACTTTAGAGTTATCAGGTCTAGCGCGACCAGATGGCCCCAGTTGCACTACAATTGCAGATATTCTTTAAAAATGCAATACCTCAACTACTACTTATTGGGTTTTTGACATTTTGGTCTTGTTTTGTTCATCAAGCTGAGATCTATTCTTCTAACTTGATGTGGACTATTTTTGTATAGGGTTTCTCACTATTTTACTATTTTTAGTGTTGCACAAATACTTTACACATTGCCTCCTGAGTTAAGCCTGGCTGTTCTGTGTCAAGCTACCAGAGAGTGAGCAGAGGTTAATTTAGGGTGTGTACCTGACTTACCCTGATTAGTATTGTGGTCCCTGTGGACAAGGTGCATACCTCTGCCAACTAGAGACCCAATGTCTAACATATACAAAAATTTTATGGAGGGAATACTTGAGTTAATCTCAGACACTAGTAATATCTCTGGGCTGCAAGCCAATCCATTGTTATTTTGCACATCATGCCACCTCAGTTTGGCATGGGGTGTGCATCTGGACATGGATGATGCCGGAAGCCAGTGGCTGAGATTAATTCAAGCATTCAATCAATCATTCAATTAATATTTGTAAAGTGCAGCTACTCACCCGTGAGGGTCGGTTATATCTCGGAACAACAAGTGCTTGAACCACCCATGCCTGAAGAACGAGGTCGGAACAACGACCTCGTTGTTACAACTAATGCCTTTACCACGAATGCCTTAACAACGATTTTTCATTATAAAGGCATTAGTGAATGGCATGCATGGTTCCAGCATGCGTCCCCCTTTGCCCTCCACCCCTAAAAATTATCGTGAACCCCCCACCCAAACAACCACCCCAACCCCCACCCCCAAAATTACTGCAACCCCAACCCTCTCCCCTAAAATCTAAAGAACCCCAACCCCCCACCCCACCCCTAAAACCTAAACCCTGACCCCCCTCCCCTGCCCCTAAACCTTAATCACCACGAGCCCCCACCCGACCCCCAAAAACTAAAAATACCCAGCTCCCCACCCCCTCCCCTAAAACCTAAAGCACTCCAACCCCACCCCATGCCTAAAACCTAAACCCTGCCCCCCTCCCCTGCCCCTAAACCTTAATCACCCCTCGCCCCACCCCCCTAAAAAACAGCCCTAGTCCCAGCCCAACTTTCCTCCTCCTTGATCACGTTGACTCCCTTCTTCTGTGCCTTAACCACGCATGTACGTGGTTCAGCACATGCGTGGTTAAGGCCCTGAACAGGGAAGTCGTGGAAAACTAAAGCGTTGTTCCGCTTTCATTTTCCACGACTTTGTTGTTCAGGACTCGTTGTTCGGGATGCTTTCCGTGAGGGTCTCAAGGCACTGGGGGGGAGGAGTGGGGCCTCATCCAAAGAGCCATATCTTGAGGTTCTTCCTGAAGATGTTGAGTGATGTGCTTTGTCTGAGGTGCAGGGGGAGGCTGTTCCAGTTCTTTGCTGCAGTGTAGGTAAAAGATCGTCCTCTGGCGGTGGTTTTGTGAGGTACGGTGTCCAGGGCCATATGGGTGGAGCATAGGGATCTGGTGGGGTGTGGAAGGAGACACGGTGGTTCAGGTAGGCTGGTCCTGCATTGTGTATGGCCTTGTACGTGTGGGTGAGAAGTTTGAAGGTGATTTGCTTCTCGATTTGTAGCCAATGGAGGGTCCTCAGTTGTTGGGAGATTTGTTCCAGGCAAGGGAGGTCCAGAATGAGACTGGGGGCGGCATTCTGGATGAGTTGATGTTTTTTGATGTTCCTAGTTGAGATGCGGGCGTAAAGGGTGTTGCCATAGTCGAGCTTGCTAGTTACTAAGGCATGGGTGACTGTTCTGTGACAGTCTGCTGGGACGCATCTGAAGATCTTCCAATGTTTGCATAGTGTGTGTCAGCAGGAGGAGGTGACAGAGTTTACCTGGCTGGTTATGGATAGGGAGGAGTTGAGGATGATTCCTAAGTTGCAGGCATGCTTCATTCGGTGCAGGGTGGGTGCTGAGGGATGTGGGTAACAGGAGTCGTCCCAAGCTGAGGTGACGTTTCCAAAGATGATGAGACCCATCTTGTGGGAGTTAAGCTTGAGGCAGCTTTCTCTCTTCCCGGTGGTGACGGCTTCTATTCCTGAGTGAAAGTTCCTTTTGGCTGTGTCCGGGTCTTCGGTGAGGGAAATGATGAGTTGTGTGTCATTGGCATATAAAACTATGTTCATACTGTGGCTTCTGACGATCGCAGCAAGCGGGCCATGTATATGTTGAACACTGTGGGACTCAGTGAAGATCCTTGGGGGACTCCGCAGTTGACTCCTGTGGGTCTGGAAGTGTAGGGCCGAAGTCTGACCCTCTACGTCCTCCCAGAGAGGAAGGAATGGATCCATTGAAGGAGTGGATCCATTCCAGGGCTGTTTCGCAGATTCCTATGTTGTGGAGTCTGGTAAGCAGAGTGGTGTGGGAGACAGTGTCGAAAGCTGCTCAGAGGTCGAGGAGTATGAGTGCTGTGGTGTGGCTGCAATCTAGGAGTAGTCGGATGTCGTTGGTTTCTGCCAGGAGTGCTGTCTACGGGCTGTGATTGCTGCGGAAGCCGGACTGGGAGCTGTCCAGGGAGTTGTTGACCTCGATGAAATTCCGTAGTCATACGTTGATTGCTTTCTCCAGTACTTTGGCGGGGTAGGGTAGCAGCGAGATGGGCCAGAAATTCTTTAGTTCTGATGGGTCGGCCAAAGGTTTCTTCAGGACAGGGCGTATGTGGGTGTGTTTCTAGTCCTCAGGGAATGTGCTTGTGCTTATGAAGCAGGTGATTGTGTTATGAAGCTCGGGGCAATGGCTACGCGGGCACTGATGTCTATGTGGTGCGGGCAGGAGTCAAGTGGGCTTCGGAGTGGGTGCAGGTCATGATGTTGACTGTTTCCTCAGTGGTGAGTGTGGACCAGCCGTGGATAGTCTGGGTGGGTTCTGAGGGGGTGTGTCGGTTGCAGGTTCTGGTGCCAGGATTTTCCAGGAGGAAGCTGTCGTAAATGTCCTCAATCTTGTGGTGGAAAAAGGAGGTGAGTTTGCTGCAGAGGTCCTGTGAAAGTGGGGGATGCAGGTGGCTTCGGAGGGGGGACCTGTGAACCCGTTGATGACTGAGAAGAGTTCCTTTGAGTTGTGTGTGGGGGATTCCATATATCCATCACTTTTCTACAACTTAGCTCGGTAATCACTACAGAACATCGACAACATAAATATGTAGGAGGGAAACGTGAAATTGAAGGATGGGAAGTGGTGATTCTTCATCCATCACTAATAGCGCATGTTTTAAATTTTGCAATATTTTTCGAGTCACGTTTTAAAATAATAACCCTGGCTAGTGTAATATGTTTTGCACATGTATCGGCGCTTTACGGAATTGCCATATTCTGACAAGTCGTTTAAATTAATGAAATGTAAATTACTATGTCCATGCTCAGGAATTCAATCACTTTGCATTCCCTATCTCAAAAGTATATCTATACGGAACAAAGACATAACAAAGCATATGCTAAGCCTGTTCGACTTCTCCTTGCAAGTAATAATGAATCGTTATTTTTTCAAATTTGATATACCAATTGTGGTGCCAATATAAACAACAAGCAAACGTGCTTGTGTATTTTGTAAGACACAGTGTTGATACCCCGATTTAGCATGTACATGCGATTTTTGTCATTTACTTTTGCACCTTGCACCGAAACAGCTGTCTTATTATTTCATATAAATTAGAAAACGTAGACCAATCAGCCTAACAGGAATAGCTGCACAGAGGTAGTATTCATAAAACTGAAAATGTGAGGTTCTCATCAAAGAAAGAGTCTGTTGCTGTCGAGTGGTTTCACCAGTATGTTCCACTAAAGGAAAGGCCTAGTGTCCTGTTCATCTGGTTGAACTCAACAGTAAGTGAAGAATGTTGTAATAACGGAGGATTACTCGTTAGGTGAAAAGTGTTGAAGTGAAAATATATTCTATGGTAATTCACTATCATATTATATTACCATTTCAAAGGCTTACGTCAGCTTGTTAAAATTATATTCAAATGCACTCAGTATGAAAAGATAAGCTAAAAGTATAAGATTCAAGTACAGTGAAAAACAGGAAACACCTATATCCACAGACATACCGAAGTTAAAGTAGCTGCCGGCTGTATGAGATCATCAATTTTTTTTTCATTTGGAAAAAAAAATCAACTACTTTATTAGTGGTCCCAACATTTGTGAAGGATGTTCTGTTTAATTTGGCCAGTAGGTATTGATTCCTTTCTAAAGTAATATATATGAACATATGTATATATATATATATATATATATATATATATATAGACACTCAAACTCGGCGTTTCCTTTCTGCACCAGACCGTCAAAGGTGCTAGTCTTGAGGTTGAAGAAGGCGGCAACGCCGAAACGCGTCCCTGTTGGCGATTAAATAATTAACTTGCTGTGTTCGTGGAGTGCTGTCTTTCTTCGTAAACGCGGAAGAAATGTGTTGAAATATATATATATATATATATATATATATATATATATATATATATATATATATATATATCTCAGCATACATTAGTGGCTAGGGATCATATTTATGGAAAAGTGGTGCATCATTCATGATGCAGCACTTTTCTATCACACCATTGTGTCCCCCTAACGATATCATATGTGCGCTGTATTCACAATACGGTGCACCATGGAGGTCGTGTCCAAATTAGCGTCATAATTTATGTAGTTAAAGTGATGCTTTGCTGGACTACCACCATAAATTATGGTGCTAATGCAGCAAAGCACAGGGAGGCACTTTGTTTTCAATGGAAGCGCCATACTAATAATGATGTTAAAAATGGAGCAGTGAAATTTACTCAATTTCACATTTTCCTGGGCCTCTCTGCGTGGTACCACCCCCCCTTGCATACATTATGCCTGTCACAAGCTTGCATTGTGCAACTTTGTAAATGTGGCGCATGGAAATGCCACCTTAACGCCACATTTGCATAAAAAAATGGCCAGTGACATAAGATGTGGCGGTATGGAGTACAATCGTCCTTCAGTTTGTAGTGTTTCACTTTTTTTGATTTATGTTGCTTTATTTTGATCATATTTCACCCGCTGCTTCTTTTCTTCATCTTCAACAAAAGAAAGTGAGGGAGCCCCTGCTTCGTTATACCTGAGATCGCCAAGATAACAAAATGTGTTTCGATTTTCAATGGTAATTTCATTGAATGTCTGATAGAAAAAGAAAGGAAAATGACAAATTGCCGCTACAAATCACAAATGCGGTTCACAATTTCTCTTGCCCGCTTTTTTTTAAAAAAAATGGATGCCGTTCAGTTAAATGATTTCTAGTTTATTTTAGTCGATCTCGTCTATCATATCTATCCTATATATGCTCAGAGTTAATCCTGATATTTGATAAAGTCTACTTTATCCTTTGAGACAATGTTAATTGATGTTAAGGTATTGGATGCCAGTCGATTCATGCGCAAGCTGGCGTTTGCTATTCACTGAGAAGGTTGAAAAATGGCAACTCTTTTCTACAATGGATTGCAATAATTACTGGATGTGAATAGGCAGATCTCACGTGGCTATCTACTGTGACCTTGTTGCTTTCATAGTTTAATGAGTTTCACAAGCAGGACTGCCTTAGCTCTAAACACACAAAGTCAAGGTAGAAAATTGTTGATCAGAACGTTTTAGTGTATTTATTGTGAGTCAGGTCTTGCAACTTAACCCATGACTGACAGAGTTTTTGTCTGCTCCTTGAAAACATGGTGGCAAACAGTTAATTTGTATGTACAACGTTCCAAGAAAATAGCTGAAAAGCCACAAGACACAATTTCATTATTATATGATAACAGACCTTAATATATTTGATACATTTCTTTGGCGTCATTGGCACCAACTCCTTGGGAATTGACGTGGGTAACATCGTTACAGTGACATTAGAAAGCTAGTTACAATTGTCCATGTCCCCTCATCCTTTCATATCCTCAGCCTCTGTCTTTTGGATGGCCTAAAATAACAGCGTGCATTCTTAACTTCCATCTTTTATCCAATTACCACATGGTAGGAGGCTGGCATGGCTTATAGTGGGTACCTGATGGTACTTACACTTTGTGCCAGGTCCAGTTATCCCTTATTAGTAGATTGGTAGTGTTCTAGCAGCTTAGGCTGATAGAGGTAGCTATAGCAGAGCAGCTTGGACTGAACTAGGAGACATGCAAAGCTCCTACTATACCACTTATATCATATAGCACTATATCATAAGAATCACAATACTCAGTGTTACTAAAAATAAAGGTACTTTATTTTAGTGACAATGTGCCAAAAATATCTCAGAGGATATACTCCCTTAGGAGGTAAGTAAAATACACAAAATATACACACAAACCAAGATCAGGTAAGTAAACAGTTAGAAAAGTAGTGCAAACACTGTAGAATACCATAGGATGCAATAGGCCTAGGAGCAACACAAACCATATACTAAGAAAGTGGATTGTTAACCACTGAGGGCCCCAGGCTTAGTGTAGTGGGTTGCTGGGAGTGTAAGAAAACACTAAGGCTGTCCAAGATACCCCTCCCCAAGACCCTGAAAGGTAGGAGTAAAGTTACCCTACTTCCCCAGAAACACATTAAAGTTGTGATAGGAGATTCTGCAAAGACCACAACTGACTGCAAAGAACTGAAGATGGATTCCTGGACCTGAGGGCCTGTAAAGGAAGAGGACCAAGTCCAAGAGTCACGAAAGTGTCCAGGGGGGGCAGGAGTCCACTAAACCCCGGATGAAGGTGCAAAATGGCTGCCTCCGAGTGGAAGAAGCTGAAGTTTCTGCAACAACGGAAGATTCCAGGAACTTCTTCTTTGCACAGATGATGTCCCATGGCGTGCTGGAGGATGCAGAGTTGTTTCCACACAGAAAGACCGCAAACAAGCCTCGCTAGCTGCAAAGGTTGCAGTTGAAGAAAATGGGTGCTGCCCAGGAAGGACCACGAGGTCGCCCCTTGGAGGAGAAGACAGAGGGGGCCCTCACCAATACAGAGATCCCATGCAGAAGCAGGCAGC
The DNA here is from genome assembly GCF_031143425.1 of Pleurodeles waltl. Taxonomy (NCBI): domain Eukaryota; kingdom Metazoa; phylum Chordata; class Amphibia; order Caudata; family Salamandridae; genus Pleurodeles; species Pleurodeles waltl. Next base: position 556,769,810 of record NC_090442.1, read on the forward strand.
ACCTGCAGAAGTCCTTGAACACAGGTTTAAGAAAACTGAGCATGGCTGTCATCTCAACACTACAAAGGAGGGTCCCCCGAAGCCGGTGGTCAACTCAGTGAGTTGAGCAATGCAGGACAGAGTTCTGGGGACCGGGGCTGTGCTGTGCATGAAAGATTCCTTGCAAAAGTGCACAGAAGCCCTAGCAGCTGCAGTGCATGCAGTACACAGGATTAATGTCTGACGTGGGGAGGCAAGGACTTACCTTCACCAAAGTTGGACAGATGGACCACCGGACTTTCAGGGTCACTTAGATCCAGCACCTGTGTTCCAGGGACCACGCTCGTCACAATGAGAGGGGACCCAGAGGACTTTTGAAGCAGAAATTTGGTGCCTGCGTTAGCAGAGGGAAGATTCCGTCGACTCAAGGAGATTTCTTCTTGGCTTCCAGTGTAGGGTGAAGGCAGACAGCCCTCAGAGCATACACCACCAGGAAACAGTTGAGAAAGCCGGCAGGATTATGCGCTACAATGTCGCTGGTAGTCTTCTTGCTACTTTGTTGCAGTTTTGCAGGTGTCCTGGAGTAGTCAGCAGTCGATCCTTGGCAGAAGTCGAAGAGGGAGATGCAGAGGAACTCTGGTGAGCTCTTTCATTCGTTATCTGAAGAGAAACCCACAGGAGAGACCCTAAATAGCCCTCAGAGGAAGATTGGCTACCTAGTCAGGTAAGCACCTATCAGGAGGGGTCTTTGACATCACCTGCTGGCACTGGCCACTAAGAGGCCTCCATTGTGCCCTCACACCTCTGCATTCAGATTGGCAGAGGTCTGGGACACACTGGAGGAGCTCTGGGCACCACCCCTGGGGTGGTAATGGACAGAGGAGTGGTCACTCCCCTTTCCTTTGTCCAGTTTCGCGCCAGAGCAGGGGCTGGGGGATCCCTGAACCGGTGTAGACTGGCTTATGCAAGGAGGGCACCATCTGTGCCCTTCAAAGCATTTCCAGAGGCTGGGGGAGGCTACTCGTCCCCAGCCCTTAACACCTATTTCCAAAGGGAGAGGGTGTAACACCCTCTCTCAGAGGAAATTCTTTGTTCTGCCTTCCTGGGACTAGGTTGCCCAGACCCCAGGAGGGCAGAAGCCTGTCTGTGGGTTGGCAGCAGCGGTAGCTGCAGCGAAAACCCCAGAGAGCTAGTTTGGCAGTGCCCGGGGTCCATGCTAGAGCCCTGAGGATGCATGGGATTGGCACCCTAATACCAGATTTGACTTGAGGGACAATTCCATGATCTTAGACATGTTACATGGCCATATTCGGAGTTACCATTGTGAAGCTACATATATGTATTGACCTATATGTAGTGCACACGTGTAATGGTGTCCCCGCACTCACAAAGTCTGGGGAAATTGTCCTGAACAATGTGGGGGCACCTTGGCTAGTGCCAGGGTGCCCTCACACTTAGTAACTTTGCACCTAACCTTCACCAAGTGAGGGTTAGACATATATGTGACTTATGAGTTACTTAATTGTAGTGTAAAATGGCTGTGAAATAACGTGGATGTTATTTCACTCAGGCTGCAGTGGCAGTCCTGTGTAAGAATTGCCTGAGCTCCTTATGGGTGGCAAAAGAAGTACCTAGGTACCATGTACTAGGGAATTATAAGAGTGTTCCAGTGTGCCAATTAGAATTGGTGAAAATGGTCACTATCCTGCAGTGACAATTTTAAAGGCAGATAGAGCATAAGCACTGAGGTTCTGATTAGCACAGCATTAGTGACACAGTTAGGCACCACACAGGGAACACATTCAGGCCACACCTATGAGCACTTGGGTCCTGGCTAGCAGGATCCCAGTGAGAAAGGCAAAAACACACTGGCACAGAAGTAAAAAATGGGGGTAACCTGCCAGGCAAGATGGTTCTTTCCTACAGACATCTTCTTTGATTTGACTTGGACTTGCTTGGATAGGTTTTGACTTAATTATATAAACTAGTAATGGTGAAGATCCGGCTCAAGTGCTGATAGTGCAGTCCTGAAATCTTTGGGCTTTGTCTTAATAATACAGAAAACTATCAAGCAGGAGAGTGGGTTTCTGAATATCTAGTTTCTTAGTTTGAGAGCCAGGCCCACTCTTCCACCTCTCTTAAATCTCACACACTCTTCAATGAAGGTTAATCCCTCAAAATGATCTCCTTCAAATCTTAATGTAAATCCTTTCAGATACGGGACAGTATAGGTGACAGTAATCAAATTTAATGGAACTATACAGTAGGAAGATGTAAAAGAGAGAGATAAAGGGGCAAGCATTAGCAATTGCATGTCTTTATTATTTTTTTGGGCACCCTTCATCCATTGGTTACGTTCCTATCACTCTCCCCATCGGATTAAATGTACCAGTGTGTAGCTCTCAAATGGAATCCATTTTACTCTTTTTGTACAGATATGCAGTTGGTCATGTTACTCTTCTATTCAGATTTTCATGACCCAAACAATAAGGCCCATATTTAAACTTTTTGACGCAAACCAACGCCGGCGCTGGTTTGCATAAAAAAATGTACCACCGGCTAACCTCATTCCTACGCACCAGGCAGGCGCCTTATTCAAGGATTGACATTAGCCGGCGATGCGGGCTCATCAAAGTAAAAAAAAAATGACTCAAACCAGGCAGCGCTGGCGTAGGGAAAAATGGGGGTTGTGCGTCAAAAAATGGTGCATGTCAGGTTTCAGTCAAAATTCATGGCTCAAACCGAACTTACGTAATTTTTTGATGCAAAACCCCCATTGAAACGACTCCTGTCTTAGCAAAGACAGGAGTCATGCCCCCTTGACAATGCCCAATGCCCAGGCCCAGGGGACTTCTGTCACCTGGGCATGGCCATTGGGCACAGTGGCAATTAGGCCCCCCATGCCACTTTCAAAAATAAAAAACTTACACTTACCTCTTCTTACCTGTACTTACCTGGGATGGGTCCCCCCATCCATGGGTGTCCTCCAAGGGTGGATGAGGGTGGCAGGGGGTGTCCCTGGGGGCAGGGAAGGCCACCTCTGGACTGCTTGCATGGTCATAGACCATGGAAGTGAGCCCACAGGTCCCTTAATGCCTGCCCTCACCCAGGCGTTAAAAAACGGCGCACATCAGGCTGTGCACAGTTTTTTAAGGCCCACCCCCTCCTCTGCATCAAAATGATGCGGGAGTATAAATAAGGCGCACAGGCCTTGAAGTAATTTTTTATACGGGAACGCCTACCTTGCAGGTCATTAACGCAAGGCGGTTTCCCGCATCCAAAAAATTACACACACAGAGGATTTTTGACATCGGTGGGATCGGGCGTCATAGTATGAATATGGTGCAAGGTTTGCGCCGAATGTGCGTCCAAATATTGGATGCACATTTGGCGCAAACGGAGTATAAATATGCCCCGAAGTCCTTTAACTCAAGGAAAGGTGATTCTTTTTAGGATGAATGCCTTCACCCACCGTGAGGTGGCATGCTTCATCATTGGCCCCCTCCTCATATCATGAATGAAAATTCAATGATGTCGGTTACTACTTCCAACTCACACCCCAACGGGGGAGAGAAAGGAGATTTCGGAGGTTTACTATGATGTGTATCCCTTTAAGAGCTGGATGTGGGTGAGATGAAATGTAAGTGCATAGTGCAAAGTGAATGTGGAACCAAAGTTGGATTAAAACTATCTTCTGGTGGACCAATAACTTTAATAGCAGTCCCAGATGGCAAATTAAAAACCAAGGGGAGTGAGACCTTCAACTCAAATTGAAAATTTAGGTCAACATGTTTCTACCCTTCTAAGGAACCTCTCTGGGGTTCTGGTCATTCTTCAGGACAGTTTGGTAGTCACTCTTCTGTGGGCAGTCGATCAGTGAAAGAAAGGTGAAAGATAAAGGTTTATATACTTATAAGTTCCGTTATAGTGCCAGTACATACATGTCCACTTTTATCAGTGCCTGGAATGAGAGTTACATGTATTGGACATACACATTGACAATCACCAAGACAGAGCGTGAATTACATGGAAAATATCTAATTTAGGAAAAATAATAGTCTTTGATTATGGCACTTCTTCATTTGAGAAATATTTGAATGGTTTTCCAAGTTTGATTAATCAATTTGAAAGGCTACATAGCTATTGATTAATGGGGCATGTACGTATGTATCAATGTACAACTGTTTAATGTTACACACTATTAAACTGATTGCTTAGCTTCAGTTTCCCATAACATGACATTAATGGGGCACAAAGTGAAGCAAGTTGGTAAACACAGTCTCGGATGAGATGGGCATTGGGTGCAGTAGTAATGACTCTCCTGACTATTCTCTTGTTGAGTGATATGGTTGACTCTTATTCTCAGTTACAAGAATGCCATCAGCAAACTGCAGATCCTGCAGTCCTAAACTGAAGAACTTAAAGCTTCTACATTAGTGAGACTATCAATAATTGATACCTCAAAGTCAAAGAAGGACATCAGTCTTCCTGTTGTAGTTTGATGATCGGCAATATACATCTCATGTTTTGAATTGGATCAGATGATAGCCAATGTCTTGTACCATGTGTGAATTTAAGAGCCAAATTATATAGTTAAAGCTGCTGCTCTTTTTTTATCCACTCCATTGATCTATTGTCACAATCAAGTAGACGGTTAATCTTGTGCACTTAGGCAGACTGACCTCAAACTGTGACTGGAAAAGAACACTCATCATGAATTGGAGTGAACACCTGTACTGTCTGCTTATCTGTGAATTTCACAGTCACCAGTTCCTTGCCATGCAACATAATTCTCAAGCCTTTTCAGAGCTTCTTACAAACAAGCTGCTTAAGAAAGCCTATGCGGTGTCTTCAAATTGTACCGCCTACAACTGTGCCATCTTTGTACAGCTCTCTGAACAGCTGCCTTCCTGTACAGAAATTGTGATGAGGTGATTGAACAAAGCCTATACAACCTTTTTATTAATTACTATTGTGGAAGGGCAAACTGCAAGATTTATGCCGCAGGCTTTCTCATTAAATTTTCATAATGTATGCATACCAGTGGAGCTCTCACACAACATACATTGCTTGATGCCTTTACAAGCTGTTTTGAATGGTCTAGTGCCTGAGCAGTAGCTACCCTTTGTACAAGATCAACAACTTATCAACAGTCATAATCTTCTATGGAGTAAAAACCTTTGGAAATTTGGCAAGCAAATATTCCATGACAAGCCATATATTGAAGACCATGTCATGTTTCCAGGGTAATGATGCAGAATTGTTATTGAAGTGCACAGTACATTGCAGATTCAAGAAGCGATCTGTGGTCATGACTGATGGAATTGCGTGTTTCCCTAAACTTCACAAGTATCTTAGTAACACGATTCTGCTGGTTTGTGCAGTATTCCCTTGGGCGGTGTAAGGCCCAAAAAAGTTTTAAACTACTCAAGTGAAGTAGGAGTCCAGCAGTGTACGTTAGAGTTCCTCCATGAGCAGTTAGAAGCTGTTTGGAACACAAATTTGTTTAGTGCACAATTTCTTTAAGGAACACAGCATCCCTAAAAAGATGGAAGCAGTAATAAGGGAATAAAGCAGGAAAAAAATGTATAGAGTTTACATACAGCATCCTCAGCAAATGGGAGGGAATGGTGGTGAAATCTGTTAAGGAGGTGCCAAGAGAGCACTCTTCTTGTGCTTCGTGTGGTACCTGCTTGCAGTCCAGAATGGAGCTACACTGCCACAGTTGTGCTTGCAAAGGGGCAAAATGACTGTCATGGCCATGTTTTCCAGTATCACTGACAGTTGTGCCTTCATTGGAAGGAACTCCACCAACTGAAATATCACTTCCAAATTCTGATCCATGACCTTCTCCCTAGGCTCAGTATCAGAGTGGGCCTCAAATCTCTCCTCCATTATTTGATTTAAGACTTGGGCATTAGGCATCCAATAAGATGCTGTCCTGGCAAATGGGAGACTCTTCTCTTTTAAACAGAACCTCTCCTGCGTCTGGGGATGTCTAGAAGAGGAAGAAATGCCATCAGATGCAGCAAGCCTGTGTTGTATGGTGTGTGAATGACAACAATGTGCTGTACAGAACGCTGACATCAGTGATGGTTACAATTAGCAATCACTTCTGAATAGGTAAAGGCACCAAAATCACCTACAACCTGTGCTTTTTTTCTTATTATTTCTCAAGACTAGCTGCACGGGTGCTTCTGAATGGTGGACTCTTGTTGAGGAAAAGTATTAACACTTTTCAGGTGTATCAAAGATACAAATTTCACGGCCATTAAACTAAAATACAATGGAAAGCCCATGCAAACATGAACCTACTCGATACACACCTGTACACCTCTCAAATCCAAATGATCTGACTTCCTTGATTGCGGGAAAGGCATTTTGTTGACATAAGCAATCCCAATAATTTCTGTTCTGGCTGTCAGAGCGAAGACGACCCTACACACTCAAACTATTCTCCTGTTCTAAAAGCAGAGCCACTATTTCCATCTTGTAATCACTTTATAATATTAAAGGGCGCCAAATAAATCCGTTCCCACGCCATTTTGTGGCTTAAAATAAAAAATAAAAAACACTGATCGGCCAATAGGTTTCAGGATAGCGACTTTAATGACTTTACCAGTGTTTGTTCTTTATTAATCGGCCAGTAGGTTTCAGGATAACGACTTTAATGACTTTACCACTGTTTGTTCTTTATTAAGCACCCAGTTTACAAGACACACTTTAGATTATTAATATATATTATTAATATATAAAAATACGTTTTCCTTTAAAGCGAAAGTACTTTTACTTTCCATGTTTCACTGCAGTAATTTGAAACTGCAGCCCAGACAGAATATATTGCAATACCCTATCATGCAGGAACAATCTGCACAGTGAATAACCAGCATGACAGAGAACACTGCACTGTTACAAAACAAAAGAGTTAGTAACTGCTCTGGGAGGCTGCCTTTCAAGTCTCTCTCATTTTAAAAATGGTCTTCACAGTGGGGGTCCTGTCCAAAAATGCGCACCGCTTTGTGGGTGTCAGGGGCCCTCTTGAAGGCTAGATGCTAGACATGCATGTGAAAATCTAGACAGTACTGAGAGGATTAGCACGTGCACTCTGATCTGGCTTTGGGGGAGGACAGGAGCTTGGGTGTTTAGGGTGTCCACGAGTGCACTGTGCCAGTTTCCAAAGATCCATCCGCGTGCTATGCTGAATGTCTAGCATCTCATGCACGCCAGGCTACTGCTGAGTACATTTCTGTATTGACTGAAGGCAGAGAATCCCCATATTTATATAGAGAAGATCCCACTTTCAGAGAGAGGTAGATACCCCTCAGAATGTATGGCTCTATGAGAGCGCCCCTGCGGTGCAAAAGCCATAAAGTGCTGCTTGCGCAAGAGGTTCCTTTTGTGGAATGTGAATACAAGAACCTAAGGGAAAAAGCTCCAAGAAGGGCTTTGTTTTATTTGGAAATTCAAGAACATTGCCATAAAAATTAAAAACGTTGTTGTCCGGTAGTAAAGCGGGCTTCTCTCAACCAATGAACATAATCTAAAAGTCGTTTAAGGTTGGAGACCATGAGATAATTAACTGCACAGTTTCATTTTCTGCGCAGGAAACAGATGGATGTGTCATGGTGAAATATCACATCTCTGCTTACTCACAAAAGAATACCTCTGTGGCCCGAAATTAAAACATTGCACATTCACTGGGACCCCAAAGAATGCTTTGTAAATGTACGAGTCATTGAAATTTATCATCTTAAAAACGAGCTGCTCGGTTTACAATCCGTGTATTATTTTTCGGAAGGTTTCACAAACCTGTGTAGACCAATACAAACTTGTCATTAATCTTAAAGAGCGGAACTTTAAAGAGTTTCGCCGAAGTTCAGTGTCAAACCGACTGGACATTTCACATAAAGTGAGTGCTGAAAGGGCTAATTTAAGACACATGACTTATCACATAAAGTCAGGACAGACAGCTTTATTTTAACATTGCCACAGTTTTCAGCTCACTAGTGTCCTAAAGAGTTGGAGAACTGGGGCTAGATAATAATATACATTTTGTACCTGTTCTGTTTCATGTCCTAGCTGGTAATTTAAGACTGTCAGCTCCAAGCACATTTTCACTCTGTAGTGTGAAAATATGAATCTGAACATGTAATGTGTATTAAGAACGTTTGTGCACATTTACTGTGTTGAATTTGGTATGATGGTGACCTTTCCGATAGTTTTTGTGCTGCTCTGTTTTTGTGCTGCAATGTTGCATTGTGATTATTTTATTGTGTCTTCTGGGGTTGTGTTGCACTCTGTTTTCACTTTTCTGTTGGTATATGCTGTATTTTATTTTAACTGTGCTGTTATGTTACTTTGTGTAGGGTATTGTGTCACATTCTGTTGCTCACTTTGTACACGTAAACAAATGCTTCTATATTTCCATCCAAAAGCAGGAAATGCCATGAAAGTTGCTGTGAAAAGCAACCATTCACCTTATTCTACATGTTTTGAGCTAACTGGTGAGTTAGAAAGTTGAAAGCTGGAGGAGTGCCACTTTACTATTTGAGGCAGTGGTAAATTGTCGCTTGTTTCTTCAAGAGTGTGTGCTGCTTTTGGCTGATATATAGCAGCAATTCTTGACATAGCCAAAGAAAACAACAGGACATCGCACAATAACATACAAAATCAACATAACTATTTATTACAGTTTTCGTTTATTGTGTGCTTTTATGATTTATTTTTAAAAGCTGATTTTGATTTGAACATAACGACACAATTAAAACCCACCAACATAGCGAAAACAGAACACAACACAAGAACAATACTACAACACATCACACTGCAATAACACAGAACACAAATTTCACAGTATAAGTAACAGCACAATACATCACCATCCTAACATAATGCCACAAAGCAAACGTGCACAAACATTCTTGTCACCTCCTCCAAAAATATGGTTTCATACGGGACTGAAATTTATTTGCACCAAGCACTGCCTCACTTACTAGCAAAGGCATTAAATTGAAGCGGACTAAAATACTTTGTGATCCAGCCTCTTTGTTCAGTGTCTTGCAGTGAAGAAAAAAATGCATTCTTTTTAGGTCGAAGCATACCAGACAGAGCAGTATGTTTGCTAACAATATTTGGAATATTTTGGGGACATTCTGAAAACTTAGAACCTAGAATGCATTCCGTCCATTGCTTACTATTGGAGTTGTGGGTTGTAACTTACATTTGTTTTCTTTGTATTTGCTTACTCGGTTTATTTAAGGTTGTCCAGCTTCAGTTTGTCACTTCCCTTGTCTAAATCCTATTTATTGTATACTTCCACCAGTAATGAAATTCTTCTCTTTTAACATTTGCTGTCCATTCAAAGACAGAGGTCTGGCTCTGTTTTCCAGATACTTTGTGTTTACTTTTCTTTCTCTGATTTCAAAGATAGAGGATTTATGGGACAATCATGCTGACTTCTCAGGGTGTGCTGTAAGAAGTTATTTTTTATTTCTAGCGCAAAACAAAATTCAAAAGTCTGTAAATGAACTGTAGGTGCTTCAGAATATGGAAAGCACAAATAAAGCACAGTTTTTAGTTAATTCTGAAGTGTGGTGAAAACAAATATTGGAATACAATCAAAATAAGTTGGTACACTCGGTGATGACAGTTCCACACATTATCATTAGTTTTGTGTATATTTTTACCAGTATACCATATGTCTGCACAAATGTAATGGTCATTTCAGTCCAAGATATGTTGTCTTTAATGGCAGTGCACTATCACACCGTGCATATTACACTTTACCATGAATATCCACTCTACTCTGCACCACCCCACAATGCTGTTCTCTACTTTGCGCCTCTTCATACTACACCACTCGACTCCACGCTGCATCACTGCACTCTACTCTGAATCAATCCACCCTATGCCACTCTACTCAATGACCCCCTACTCTACACCACTCTATTTTATACCAATACACTTTATCCTACACCACTCTACTATGCGCCACTGCACTCTTCGCCACTGCACCCTACACCAATCCACTCTAAGACAAGGTAAACTACTCTGCACCATTGCACCCTCTGACATCCAACTTTATGTCACTGCACTCTTTTTAACTTCACTCTGCTCTGAAACAATCTACTCTATTCCAATCTACTTTACTTCACTCTACTCTGTAACAATCCTCTCTGTTTCACTCACTCTAAGCCACTCCATTCCACTCCACCCACTGTGCTCCACACCACTCTATGCCACTGCATTCTATATCACTGCACTCTACCGACATTACTTAAACCCATTACATCCTAGTCACTGCGCTGTAAGCCATTCTACTGTACACCACTGCACTATATACCACTATATTGTACTCTGCAATACTCTACTCTACATCACTGCACTATATGCTACTCTACTCTACACCATTTCACTCTATTCTGCAACACTGCACTCTCTGCCCCCGAACTCTAGGCCACTCTAGTCTATACCACTGTACTCTGCACCACTGCATTCTGTGCCAATCCACATTACTCCACTCTCAACCACTGTGCACCACTGCACCCTTACAGTGCACTCTATGCCAATACACTCTATTCATGCTATGACACTTCACTTTGCATGACTGCACTCTCCACCACTGAACCCACCACCACTCTACTTTATGCCACTGCACTCTATGCCACTGCATTCTATGCCAATGTGCTCTACTCTGCACCTCTCAAATCTACACCACTCTACTGCACTCTCTGTCAATAAACTCTATGCCATTCTACTCTGCATCACTCCACTGTATGCCATCCTAATTTTTTCTGCACCACTGCACTCTATGCCACTATAATCAATATCTCTGCACCCTACCATGCACCACTCCACTCTACCCGGCACCACTCTCCATTAAACTCTACTCCACTCTGATATTCTATGCCACTCTGCCACTCCACTCTATAACACTCTACTCCATTGTATGCCACTCTACCAAACTACTCCACTCTATGACTCTCAACATAACTCCCTCTATGTCACTTAATTCCATTATACTTCACTCAATTCTACAACACCTTACTCCACTCCACTCCCCTGATCCACTCTATGCTGCTCCACTCTCTTCGACTCAATTCTGACACTCTCTTCCACTCCACGATATTCTATGCTACTCAACTCTACAACACTCTCCTCTATGCCATTCTACTGTCCTACACTACTGCACTCTGTGACACTCCAATCTTCAACACTCTACTTTACAAAACTCTATTCCACTCAATTCAACACCTTCCACATCTCCACATCTCCCCACTCTGTTCTACACCACTCAATAACGCTCCATACCGCTCCATACCACTCCATTCTACAACACTCTACTCCACCCTGACACTCTACTCTGTAACCCTCTTCTCTACTTCACTCTATGACACTCTACTCCCTCCATGACACCCTCCAAGACACTCCAGTTTACTCCACATAACTCTACACCACTCTATGCCACTCTACGCCACTCTATGTCTCTCTACACCACTCCATAACACTCTACTCTAATCCACCTAACACCACTTCACTCTCATTTACCCCACTATCTTTTATCCAAACAGAAGAGTAGCTACACTGGTTTATAACATGGCCAAAACATATAGGTAAAACATATAGTTCTTCCATAGGCGAGGCCTATTGGTGTGGCCAATGCTTGTTTGTAAAGGCAGCCATCATTGACTGCCACATACACGCACACAACGTTCTTGTCCTAACATGTACCATTTTGTATAGTTGCAACACGAAAGGTCGAAAAAACATTAAACTGACAAATGATTCCAGAAGTGATTTTTTCTTTGGCATTATGAATTTTTAAAGTCTTTTGAAAAGCGAGTGCTCTTTAATCAGTTGTCAGACTTGGAAGAAAACTAGTGTTCAAAGGCCTTGACTGACAGCAAGACTAGTAATGAGCAAACTGTCCAGGAAAGTCATCCACGCAACCAAACACATCTTATATTTTGTCGTTTTCACTGTATTTGTCGTCAATGTGTTGTTTGCAAACACATATTTTATGGACAGATTGCAGGTGCAAAGCGTCTTGTCAGCTTGTCTTGCAGTGATGACTTCCTGGCAGGATTGAGCTCCACGTGCTGAAAAACACCAAATTTGTTTAGCGGCGTCGTCGTGGGTGAAATGGGAAGGGTTTGATCATTGCTGGAGGACATGAGATCGAGCATCTGGAAAAGAAAACTGCAAATTCATCACCGCTTGTTAATGACTGACAATGACACTAAACATAATATGACAACCGAAAGAAAGCATGTTTTTTTTAAAAGCAGGGTCCTTGATCGACTCCTCTCAAATATACATAATTCAAGCACGCTGCCTCAGGGTAAACAAATTATGAGAAGCGTCGGATCTATCACGAGAATGGTGAATGAAGGTCGGCTATATGTATATAAAATAATTAAAAAACATACGTGACATAAGGTGACTTCAAAGTATAAAGCTAGCAATTTAGAACGTATTTAATAAAATCATATCACCGTCCTATAAAGGAACAAAAGTAAAAAAACGATGTAAAGGAGCTTCAAACATATAGTCACGTTTATAAATGCAGACTTTCTTTAAAACACGTGCATTTAAAATCTTTGACAATAACTAAGGGCACTTTCATTATTTAACTCTAATTAAGATAAAGAGAGTGGGCAGTATGTTTTCGAAAGGGTTGACTAATGGAGGATTTTTCCATGACAGGGTATGAACATGAAGTCTCACAGAGTCTCTGAACAGAAGGTCATTTATATGATTTGTTAGAAACAGATCTGACCAACAGGACGCTAAGGGCCTCATTACGAGTGACCATCGCACTCCAGGCGGTACCACCGCCACATTACAACCCTGGTGGGAGGGACCGCCTGAAGGCCGCCATCACCGCCAGGGACATTGTTTGCCAATGACGGGCTGATGGCTGTCTGAGTTGTACTCAGGCACGTCAGCGCTGAACTCAGCGCTGCCGCGCTGATTACAACTAAGCTTTCCACCAGCCTTTATATGGCAGACACCCCACCATGGAAAGGCTGGGTGAAAGCTAGTGCCGGGGGCTGCAGGGTATATGGGCAATGTAATGGCCACCCTGCCCAGCACTATTTGAATGCACACTGTTTGCTTTACAGAAAGTATGCATTCTGATGGTGCTGTTGTGCTGCTGTTTTGGCTTCTGCTCCTTTAAGGGAGCCAAGACCAATACCATACCACTGTTCCTGTCCATCAGCCCAACAGGAACGTCGTAATACAGTGTTCCCGCCGGACAGCCCGGAGAGAACATTGTAATGCGACTGGCAGACGCCATTGGCATGGCTGTGGCATCCTCCCAGCAACATTGGCAGTCCTGTGGTGGGACCGCCAAGGTCGTAATTAGGCCCTGAATCACTTTCAGAAAAAAGGTGAGGAGAAGAATTTTGGAGGGAAGATACTAAAACATGTGCCTTGAGCAATGGTTGGCTCGGCAAAAACACGTTGGCCCATATTTAAGAAAAGGTTGCACTGCCTTTGCTCCATTGTTTTTGACGCAAAAGTGGCGTTGACCTAGCACCATATTTATATTTTGTTTCTAGACTCGTTTAAGCGAAAAACTTTAGTGTTGTCATCATTTTTTGGGAGCTCCATCTCGCCATGTGTCATTTTGCGATAATGATATGCAAGATAGGCGGTCCCCTCTAAAATATGATGCTAGTCCTCCAGCACCATATTTACAGCCTAACGCTAAAACTATGCACATTAAGGAACCAGTCCCAAAAAAATGATGCAAAATCCTACTAGAGTCAAATTTTAATGCTTGGTCAGACCAGGCATTAAAATGAGGTCCACACACTAATACTTAAGGAAATCACACAGAAGTAGCATTGCCAACTTCCTGGACAACATGGAAATGTTAATGCCCCAGCTTGGCCACGCTGCAGATGACACCGACAACAACAGGACCTACCAGCACCACTGCAGCAACTCGAAACACTACCAGACAGCCAAAAAGGCAGCTCAGAAGGCAGGAGAGGATATTTTGGCAGCGCACAACCATCCTTGCGCTCAGGGAACGAGATATCATCAGAACCTACTGTCTGAAGTGGGAGTTCTTTATACGCCTGCTTCATCACAATGTGCCAGACATCACTGCAAGGGTGGAAACTTCAACAACTATTCCACCCATGATCAATCCCCTCGATTTCCTCCATATGCTGGTGTAAGGATTATTCCAGACAACAATCACACAAGTGGCTGGTATCTCCCTGCCATCCTTCTCTGCCTTCCTACCAAAGGTTCTGGATGCAATCATCTTCCTCACACCCCACCACATCTGCTTCCACAACACCCAGCAATTGCAGCAGGAGACCAAGCAAGGTTTCTGCCTAATTGCTGGGTTCCCGCATGTGCTGGGTGCAATGGACTGCACCCATGTCCAACTTGTGCCACCTGCTGCAATAGAACACCTCAACAGGAACTGCAAACACACCCTTTCGATAAATGTGAAGGCCATTGTGGACCACCGTGGGCTCTTCACAAACATCCTAGCCAAATATCCCAGCAGTGTTCATAATGCCTACCTTTTCTGGCATTCCACGATCTATGAGCAGTTCCAGAATAGGCAATATGGCAATAGGCTTCTTGTATGTAAGCCACTATACTAATCTTTACACAGACAACACACCAACCTTGAAGGACAAACAATACATACACCACACTAAACACACTTGGACAGGGGAACAGAGATGTGCAGACTACAACACATATGCCACATCCCACACTACACCACATTCATTGCACATCACACACACACATATACCCACACCTACATCATACAGACAACCTGCATGGCAAACCATGTGAAGGACAGGTGAAGCATACAGAAGCTGGGCCCAGAGCACCACAGCTGTCCACTGGTTGACAACTAAACACAGACCCCACACACATAACGCCTAACAATGAATAGCTTTGCTATGTGAATGGCATTGGCTACATCAATATAAAGAAAGTCACATATAGGCACAGCCCCCCATTTGTCATGGTGTTTGAGCCTCTGGCGGCACCAATATCGAATGCCATCCAAGAGTTGCCATTACCAACTACATATCACCTAAAGATTCCAGACATGCCTGTTTTGTTCACCTTCACCTCTCTGGTGGATTGTGTCACACACATAGGAATACAACATCACCAGCCATTAAAGACCATCGGGCCGAATAATGAAAAGTGGTGCAGCACCTAGTCCAGCGCCACTTTACTTTGCACCCCTTAGTGCTCCCTCTAATGACACCATGTGTGCACTGGATACAAGAAAAGGTGCACCATGGTGCAGAGTAGGTGCAATACTGTCAAGATAATGGACACCATAGTAGGGCTCTGTAGGAGTATTGAGAACAGTCCTGACCTATCATGCACTGTACAAAGGGACCCATTCAAAAGTATGGTGTGCTCCCTCCTGGGTTCCTACTATGTCCTTGCATTATTGTGCTAGAATTGTGTGACATCAGATACTGGACTTTATAGTTCTTTGTGTGTGTATATATCTCTGTATATGTGTATTAATATTATATCATTATATTATATATTTTTCTAGATTATTTTTTTGTAGTAGGATTGTATTTTTGTGTATTAATGTATATATAACTTTTGTATAAATGTGGTGAAGGTTAGGATATTGATGTAGCCTTAGATTGGACATACAGCCATTAAATAAACTTTGACATACATAACTAGGTGTATTTATTTATATCTTTATGTTTTTCTTGACATGTATCCACATATTGGTATTTGAGAGTAGCTCTCAGTACTCCTCTGCAACTTGTGCTCCCTCCTAACACCTGCTGTGTGCAGGTGTTGAAAGTATCTGTGGTAAATCATGTCTTGGAACCTTGGAGATTCCTCTGCACCAATTTTGCAACTCCTACAATTGTGCAAATGTCACCCTTGTACACATGATGGCTGGCACAGGCATAATCTACCACAAAGGGTCACTAAGTGTCCCACTGCATGCATAGTGCTACATGGTAACATGGAGGCCTGAGTTTGGCCTTGCAGGACTACCAATACAAATGACACCATTGTGGTGCAAGGTGGTGGTAGGTTCCACTTACATTAGGAAACAGCCTCAAATATTGGCAGCACAAAACATTCCGCATGGTCGAACTGTCACTCCAGATTTCATTTGACATTCACCAGGTCCCAGAGACACAACCCATGATAGTAATGCCCATCAGGTTCATCACTACACACCAATGCAAACATTCCACAAACACGAACAGACACAATGCCAGAAGCAAGTCTGAATCACCACTCCACCTAAAACTAACATCTGCCATAGCACATAGGAAACTACAAATATGCATGACCAACACATGTTCTCTCATTCACTTGCAGCCAACCATGGTTATGGCATCCAGCCATGGGTGATGACTCCTTTTGGCAGCCCGACAATGATGGAGGAGCGGGCATTCCATGAATGGCACATAAGGTCATGAAATGTGGTGGAGAGGACATTTGGGTTCCTCAAGTCAAGGTTCAGGTGCCTGGTCTTTTCATCCTTGATCCTTCTATCTGCTAGCTTGCATAACATGTGTACAATGTCCCTTGGGATGCACTGGTAGATGTTCCCAATGAGGAGGAGGAAGACAATAGTACAGCACAGGTGGAGGGGGAAAAACAAAACATTGCAGCTTGAATTCGCTGGAGACAACAAATTGTACAGAACGTCTACACCTAGACACTGTACAACTAATATCACCTTGTAAATATCACCAATAAATCACTTTGCACCAGAATGTCCATGGTGTACGCAGTCTTCACTCCATATACCAGAGGAATGTTGCACATATCTCAGACAGAAACAAAACACAACAGTAATAAAGATGGTTGGAACATAGGTTGTGATGTAAGAGGGTCTAGCTCATCCAAGCCACACGTCAGCATCAAATAACTCACAATCGTGTGGCTCTTGAAAGCCTAGATCCACACACCAGAAAAAGTAAGTGGCATTAAGTAGGCATAGTGCAAAATCCTACCCTTCACCACACCTCATGCCCAAGCCAGACAAGATGTATGCAAGGGGGGTGTACCTGCGGTAGGGGCTGTTTCTAAATGGTGTATTTGGAAATAAGGGACTAAACTGTGTCACATCTCAGGTGGGTAGCAGTAATACCAGCACTGAGCACATGTGACAAGGGGGAACACCATTGGTATCAATGGACCTTCATGGACTGTTCAGGGTTAGGAACAAAAGTTTGAGCCTAACCCTGCACCGCATATCAATGGCGTTATGTACCATTACTGCTATTGGCCCCAAACCTGCCACATGGTGTGCTGTACCTCAAATAAAGCACACAAATGTTGGCTGTGGAGTGAGCCAAAGATTGCTAGACAACTGAAGTGGCAATGGGTGCTGATCCACTCTCCACACAGATGCTCCATAGCCAGGAATTAACAATAAAATTGGAGAATGCACCACCACATGAATGTGTGGGTAGAATGTAGGCAGAGTCTATAGCACATCCTGTGTACATTCTAACACGCAGGTGACACAATTCTGCTGTCTTGACACATGCCTACAGCTAATCCGGATATTCATGTAAGACTGATGTACCAGTGTATGGACTAGGTAGGAAAGGGTTTGCAGTTACCTACAATGGTTGATATGTGTCAGCAAAGTAACCCATTATAGTCTGTATGATACCATCACACACCACGCATGAAAACACACCTCTCATTGACACTCACATGCCTGACCAAGAGAAAGTTACCTACTGAAGATAAATCTCTAAAATGTCTAGGTCTCCAACATGCCAATACGGTTTGGGATGTGCATGTAAGTCTAGCAATGTACTAACATGTCGCAGACCCATCCTAAATTGTATGGGTGAAGAAGGAGACAGATATGTTACATGAAGCAAATCAAAAATCCAGAGCTGAGATGGTTTCACACACAAACAAGATACACTGATGGCGACAGTGACATGGGTTCTGGAATGAAGATGTGAGTGCATCCTCATGTACACCAAAGAATGTGGATGAACAGCTGAGAGAGCCCACAGTCACATGGAGTTACAACATGGGGAGGTCACTCGGACACTACACAAGTGCTGTGGCTGGTGTACTGTCATATATGTGTAGAAGTCATGTAATCTTACAAAGCTTGGAAATGGGAGGGAATCTATCCCATACCCAGTAGTAGAGGCTATGTACATCTTCAAATTACATGAGTCACACATTGCATCCTGTCCATGTATGACCAGAAAATATTTCAGTGGGAGAGGTTAACAAAGTGTAAGCAGCCTAAATAATGTCAGCAATGTGGGACTAAATCTATTCCAAACAAGATATACTGTTAATGTTGGAGAAGGTACACACAAAGACCAATACTGATGGTGCAACACAACAATGTTACCATTTTGTTAGAAATGGGGTCTCTAGTTGGCAAAGGTATACACCCTTGTCCAAATAGGGACCACAAGCCTAGTCAGGGTAGGTCACACACAATCCAAATCATCCTGTGCCCACCCTCTGGTAGCTTGGCACTGAGCAGTCAGGCTGAACTTAGAAAGCAATGTGTAAAGTATTTGTGCAATAAATCATATGTAGCACACTGAAAACACCACAAAAATACACCACACAGGTTTAGACAAATATATGATATTTATCTGGTTAACTTAAGGTAAAAAACAATAAAGATTCAATAAGCACAAGTTGGGATAACACTTTAGCAAGATTAAAAAAGTGGTAAATTTTAGAAACCAACAGTTGTCTCTTGGTTTCACAAAATAACCAGATTGCGTAAAAAATAACACGCACTGAGACCGCAGAGGAGGAGATGCTTAGAAAAATAGGGTGTGCATCAGATTTTCCGGCGTAGCACAGATGATGCGTCATTTCTTTCCACGCTGCAAGGGACTTTGTGTCTATTTCCAGTGTACAGTCTTGGTTCCCCACTGTGATGCAGTGGTCTTTTTGATGCCCAGTCGATGATGCGTGTAAATCCTAGGCTTGCAGGATGAAGTCACAGGCGCTGCATCAATCTGGAATGGTGATGTGATAAATTTTCTGTCTCAAAGCAGGTGCTGCATTTATTCTTCACTCGGGAAGTCAGGCTGCGTTGCTCCTGTGCGGCTGTGCATTGATCCGGTAGGGCTGTGTGATAATTTCTAGCCGCAAGGCAGGCGCTGCATCGATTCTTCACTTAGGAAGGCGGGCTGTGCTGTTCTGGTTCAGGTGCGTGGCAATTTCTCATTCGGACCACAGCTGTGCATAATTTTCGGAAGGCTGTGCTTCCATTTTCAGTACACAGGGAGTTTCCTGAAGAGATGAAGTCTTTTTTGGCCCTGAAACGTCAGAAAACAGAAGCAAAGCTCAATCCAAGCCCTTGGAGAGCACTTCTCAGCAAAGTCAGAGGGCAGCAGGGTAGCAGGGTAACAGCAGGGCAGCAGTCCTTTTCAGCAATGCAGTCCAGATGAGTCCTTTGGGCAGCCAGGCAGTTCCTCTTGACATATTGCGGGTTCAGGTTCACAAGTGTCGAAGTTTGGTGGGGTCAGGGACCTAGTTTATATACCCAGAAATGCCTTTTAAGTGGGGGAGAGTTCAAAGAGTGGTTTTGAAGTGCACAAGGTCCTTTTCATTACAGGTCTGCATGCCAGGGTCCCAGTAGGGGGTTTGGCAGACCATTGTGTGAGGGCATGCCACTAACCTTTGAAGTGTAAGTGTCAGGCCCTTCACCCTTCCAGCACAGGAAGACCCATTCAGTATGCAGATGAGTGCAGGTGTGACAGAGTATCCTGTGTTTGTGGTTGTCTGGGTAAAATACACAAGGAAGCTGTCAAACAGCCCTGCCCAGATGTTGATTGGAGACAAGCTGCAAGGCACAGATGGATTTTAAGTGCAGAGAAATGCTCAAATTCTAAAAGAGGCATTTCTAAAATAGTAATAAAAAATCCAACCTCACCAATAAGCAGGATTTTGTATTACCATTCTGGCCATATTAAATATGACCTGGTTATCCATTTCTGATCAGAATCTACCACTACAACAGTATATGAGGGAAACCCTAATGTTATCCTATGAAAGGAAAATCACAAAACAAAATAAAATGCTGGACAGAGCGTTGAAACTTTTCATTCACCCCAGTCACAGATCTGGGTTTAATCCATTATTATGCTCGCCACGTCACCCCAGTTTGGACCCAGCCATGTGCAAATCAGTGTTGACACTGTTCCCTATGGGAACAGTCCAGCCCGAACGGCTAGGCCAGGTCCTCCCTGGATAGGAAACAAGCTTCCTGGGACCAGTTTCAGGGTATCACCCTTCATCAGCCAGGCTAGCTTGATTCCAGTGCAAAATGCATTTGTATCCATGATCATTGATAGACGTAAATGACCTTCAGATGCATTTCCACATACAGAAACATAGGTTGCACTGATATGACTACATAGCCATTAACAATGTCCAACATATGTCCATGCAGGAAGATAGATTTGTGAGGTTTCATATCCCATGAACACACCACTGTGGCATTCTTTACACATATGACACTACACATGCCTTTCCACACACACACATCACATACCGACCTTCATTGACACATGTGAGTACACCATCTCCTGCATCATAGATGCATGGGGAACCATGTGTTACACATGTAGCATGGCATCATGAACCCTGAACCATACAACACACCACAGTGTGGACACACATGCACTCATATTGCCATGGGTTACGTGAAATCGGCCTATCCATAGTGCACTGCATACTCTGAGTATGATTTGTTAAGGGTATCACATGCATGACCATGTATTTAACATAGACCATCATATCTATTGTGTTTTTGTCATACCTACATTTGGAAATCAGACATGACAATGTGGTAAACACACAAATATGTGTTACATCACATATGTACACTCCTAGTCCACATTTGGTGACATGTATGTGGACAAAGTCTAACAACACATGCACATATGCAAAAGGTATCAGTCATCGCATGCATCACACACACATACAAGCATATGGTACCACATTCTGATGTTAGTGTTACAATATGAATGCACATGCACACACCGGTAGCCAAACCATACTGACTACATACATGCATAGCCCATGTGACATGGTATGTGAATCTGGGTACGCTGTCAGCCTTTCCAACAAAATACACGCATTCCCGTTATGCGTCAAAAACTTTTATGAAAATGACTATATTCCATACTACATAATTCCAAAAATTGATGCCTGACCCCTGCGCGTCAGTCACAAGTCGACAGGCCTTGTCAGCGTTCATGGGAAGGAATACCATGTATAACAGTCATGCGTCAAATTTTTGGATGCAAACGCCAATACTTAGCTAATCTATTTGTCTTTTTCCTTAGTCTTTTGCAGTGGTTTTATCCTGTAATTGTCATTGTATTGTGGGGTGTTTGTCTTGGGGAAGCGTAGTCTGTTGGGGCATTCGGGGGTCAGGTGGAGTAGTTTATAATATTTTGGGGGCTCTCACATTTGCAGTTAAGTAAAACTGCAAAATGTCTGGGAAAAGGAGAGCAACTAGGATGAGTGGAGATAAAGTGGGAGGGTTCATCTGGCTGGTGAGGCATTACCTCCCCATGATGCTAACTTTGGGTGGCTGGGTCATATAGGGCTATCCAACAGAGGCACGGAAGCTGCAGTAGGACAAGGTGCTTCACCACCTATGCAGGATTTTTGGAGTGGTGCACACCGATCACCAGATTAAACACCGTTGGGCAGACCTCATTGCATGGGAGTAAGATCTACCCAATCACCTGGGGATTCAGATTGGTGGACCAGTTGGTAAGTACCCCATTTGCATTGCAACATGTTCATTGGCATGTGCATGATAGACGGACATAAGGTTGACTGCAGCATGTTTCGTCAAGGATCAGGACAAGAAGTTATGGGCTGATTAAAGAGCCTCTAGCGCCACTTTAGCGCCACCATAGCGAAAATATTTTTGACACTTAGGCAGCGCTAAAGTGGCAATTTCCCCACACCATATTTACAAAGTGGACAGTGCCACTTTGTTAACCCTTATGCATCATTATGCCTGAGCCAGGCATAATGTATGAAAGGGGGCTTTCCCCCATTAGGGGGGGGGCAAAAATGCAGCAGGGAAATATTAAAGATTTCCGTGCACCATTTTCTTTGGCACTTTTAATGCTTGCTCTGAGCAGGCATTAAAAGGGGGTATACCATTATACATAATGGTCCCCTATGTACTCTGCAGGAGTTGTGCCAAAATGTTGGTGCTACTCCTGCAGAGTACATCATTAGAGTAAAAATAAAATGACACTATTGCCCACTAAGCTGCGCCATGCCGTGCCGTATTTTAAATACGGCTCACATATGATGGGGTATCAGGGCACTGACGAGCACAAGGAAAGTGGCACTGCACTAGGTGCAGCGCCAGTTTTCTTAAATCTGTCCCTTTGTGTCTTTAGGCAATTGCATTTAAGGGAGCTTAGCTATGCACTGGGTCCAGATTACTTACACATTCCTCTTTGTGTACAATGTGTATTACGTTCACTCCATAAAGTGACAAATATCAGACACACATGTGCTGATTTTGTACCACAGGCCTACCCCATATTACCAAGAGTACAGGGTAGACCTGTATCTGCTTCAGCACTGGCACATGACTCAGCAGCCTGCCCCAACGCAAGTATACTTGGACCACAGTGCAAGTGTGTCTGTGTTGAGGGGAGTCTCTATGTGTAGGTTGGTATCCTGCAAGGCTCCTCTCTGAACCCTACCCTCTTGAACCTCTACATGGCCCCCCTAGCCACCATCGCCAGACACCACATACTCAACATCGTCTCATATGCCGATGACACTCAGGTAATCATCTCCCTCACCAATGACCCGCTCACAGCAAAAGTCAACTTCCACAATGGAATGAGGGCAGTCGCAGCCTGGATGAAGGAGAGTTGCCTCAAGCTAAATACCAAAGAAACAGAAGTCCTCGTCATCGGCAACAACCTCTTAGCCTCAACCTCTCAGCCTGGTGGCTCACTACCTTCGAAAGTGCACCGGCCCCCACCGACCACACCCACAGCCTCGGTTTTATCCTGGACTCAGTACTCTCGATGAACTGTCAAGTCAGGGCAGTCTCCTCCGCCTGTTTCAACACCATGCGCATGCTATGGAAGATCTCCAAATGGATCCCAACCGAATCCAAAAGAACAGTCACCCAGGCCCTCGTTAGCAGCCGCTTGGACTACGGCAACGCACTCTACGCCGGGACCACCACCAAGGTACAGATTAGACTACAATGTATCCAGAACGCCTCCACCCATCTCATCAAGACTGCCACACCTCTGCCCTACTGAGAGACCTGTACTGGCTCCCAAAGACAAGAGAAACACATTCAAACTACTCACCCACACATACAAAGCCCTCCACAATGTCGGACCAGAATACCTCAACCAAAGACTCCACCTCTACATGCCCACCAGGAAACTCCACTTTGCCGACCTCATCCTCGCCATCATCCCGCGCATCCGGAAGACCACAGCCAGTGGAAGGTCCTTCTCCCACCACGCCGCCAAGACCTGGAACTCCGTTCCTATCCACCTCAGAAGATCTCCCACTCTATCACAATTCAGAAAGGACCTCAAAACCTGGCTCTTCACCTGATCCCCTCTGACCTTCACTTCTGCCCCACCACCCCAGAGCCTTGAGACCCTAACGGGTGAATAGCTGTGAGCTACAATTACATTGATTGATTGATTATCCCTTCCTGGACATAAACAGTCTACAATGGCGACAATGGCTACCCACATAGTAGTGGCAAGACATCCGTAGTGTTTTTCTGTTATTGTGCAGGAAAGGATAGCTATGTGCACACATGGAACCAGCCATGGCATTTTAGCTCTACTGTGTGTGCCTTCAAATGGGGCACACATAGACGAAGCAAGAAACAAGGATGTATCAGTGCATTCCTCAACACTTTGCTATGCTCACACCACCCCGGGCAGTTGTTAGTCTTTTGGCACTGATAATGAGTAAGGTGTCTCCAACATCTAAGGCAGCGTCAAAAGCAATGGGTGTTACAATGGGACGGCCACTGCAACAACCATTGCATGCCCCTCTGATGCAGAACACTGTCATGCTGCCCCATATGTACATGGAGGTGTAATGCTACAAACAGCTACATAACAAATCCATATACATATGATATAGTGAAACACACCACAGGAGTGTCAGGGAAAGTGACTCTTTGGTGGTGCCAGACCCTCCATTATCTGGCCCTTTGTCTTAAAGACAGATTTTTAATGTTTGTGTAGGAATGTAGCCTCTTTCTAGCCTTGTAACCCACACTTTTGTCCTGTTTGTGAGAATATGTCAGGATGTTTTTACTGTCTCACTGGGATCCTGCTAACCAGGACCCTGGTGTTCATAGTGAAAACCCTATTTGTCAGTGTGTTTCATATGTCTCACTGGGACCCTGCTAGCCAGGGCCCCAGTGCTCATAGTTTGTGGCCTGAATGTGTTCCCTGTGTAGTGCCTAATTGTGTCACTGAGACTCTGCTAATCAGAACCTCAGTGCTTATGCTCTCTCTGCTTTTAAAATTGTTACTGCAGGCTAGTAACCATTTTTACCAATTCCGATACCAGTACCAATTGGCACACTGGAACACCCTTATAATTCCCTAGTATTTGGTACCTAGGTACTCAGGGTATTGGGGTTCCAGGATATCCCTATGGGCTGCAGCATTTCTATTGCCACCCATAGGGAGCTCAGACAATTCTTACACAGGACTGCCACTGCAGCCTGAATGAAATAACGTCCACTTTATTTCACAGCCATTTTACACTGCACTTAAGTAACTTATAAGTCACCTATATGTCTATCCCTCACTTGGTGAAGGTTAGGTGCAAAGTTACTAAGTGTGAGGGCACCCTGGCACTAGCAAAGATGCCCCCACATTGTTCAGGGCAATTTCCCTGGACTTTGTGAGTGCGGGGACACCATTACACGCATGCACTACGTATAGGTCAATACCTATATGTAGCTTCACAATGGTAACTCTGAATATGGCCATGTAATATGTCTAAGACCATGGAATTGTCCTCCAATGCCAAATCTGGTATAGGGGTGCCAATCCCATGCATCCCCGGGGCTCCAGCATGGACCCCGGGTACTGACAAACTAGGTCTCTGGGGTTTTCCCTGGAGCTACCGCTGCTGCCAATCCACAGACAGGCTTCTGCCCTCCTGGGGTCTGGGCAGCCCAGTCCCAGGAAGGCAGAACAAAGGATTTCCTTTGGAAATAGCTATTAAGGGCTGGGGAGGAGTAGCCTCCCCCAGCCTCTGAAAATGCTTTGAAGGGCACAGATGGTGCCCTCCTTGCATAAGCCGGTCTACTCTGGTTCAGGGATCCCACAGCCCCTGCTCTGGCACGAAACTGGACTAAGGAAGGGGAGTGACCACTCCCCTGTCCATCACCACCCCAGGGGTGGTGTCCTCGACCTTTGCCATCTTGAATGCAGAGTTGTGAGGGCACAGTGGAGGCCTGTGAGTGGCCAGTGCCAGCAGGTAACGTCAGACTCCTCTCCTGATTAGTGCTTACCTGGTTAGGTGGCCAATCCTCCTCTCAGGGCTATTTAGGGTCTCTCATGTGGGTTTCTCATCAGATAATGAATGCAAGAGCTCACCAGAATTCCTCTGTCTCTCCCTCTTTGATTTCTGCAGAGGATCGACCGCTGACTGCTCCAGGATGCCTGCAAAACCACAACAAAGTAGCAAGACGACTACCAGCAACATTGTAGCGCCTAATCCTGCAGGCTTTCTCGACTGTTTCCTGGTGGTGCATGCTCTGAGGGCTGTCTGCCTTCACCCTCCACTGGAAGCCAAGAAGAAATCTCCTGTGGGTCGACTGAATCTTCCCCCTGCTAACGCAGGCACCAAACTTCTGCTTCACCGGTCCTCTGGGTCCCCTCTCATCTTGACGAGAGTGGTCCCTGGAACACAGGAGCTAGATCCAAGTGACCCAGACAGTCCATTGGTCATTCTGTTCAAATTTGGTGGAGGTAAGTCCTTGCCTCCCCATGCCAGACAGTAATACTGTGTACTGAGTGAACTGCATCTGCTAGGGCTTCTGTGCAGTTTTGCAAAGAATCATTCATGCACAGCAGAGCCCAGGTCTCCAGCACTCAGTCCTGCAGTACCCACCTCGCGGAGTTGACCACCGGCTTCGTGGGATCCACTTTTGTAGTGTTGAGATGACTGCTGTACTCAGATTTCTTGAATGCCTGTTTATGTGCTTCTTCAGGTGTTGCCTGCTTCTGCGTGGGCTCTCTGTACTGCTGAGCTCCCACTCTGTCTCCTCCTCCAAGGGGCGACCTCCTGGTCCTTCCTGGGCCTGGGCAGCACACATTTTCTTCAAACGTGACTTTTGCAGCTAGCAAGGCTTGTTTGCAGTCTTTCTGCATGGAATTAACTCTGCATCCTCCAGCACGCTATGGGACATCTTCTGTGCAAAGAAGTTCCTGGCATCTTCAGTTGATGCAGAATCTTCAGCTTCTTCCACCCGGAGGCAGCCATTTTCCACCTTCATCTGGGGTTTAGTCGGCTCCTGCCCCCCGGACACTTGTGTGACTCTTGGACTTGGTCCCCTTCCTTTACAGGTCCTCAGGTCCAGGAATACATCTTCAGTGCTATGCAGTCAGTTGTTGCCTTTGCAGAATCTCCTATCACAACGTTAGTGTGTTTCTGGGGAAGTAGGGTAAATTTATTCCTACTTTTCAGGGTCTTGGGGTGGGGTATCTTGGACACCCTTAGTGTTTTCTTAGACTCCCAGTGACCCTCTATGCACTACACTAGGCCTGGGGTTCATTTGTGGTTTGCATTCCACTTTTAGAGTATATGGTTTGTGGTGGCCCTAGGCCTATTACATCCTATTGTATTCTACAGTGTTTGCACTACTTTTCTAACTGTTTACCTACCTGATTTTGGTTTGTGTGTATATTTTGTGTATTTTACTTACCTCCTAAGGGAGTATATCCTCTGAGATATTTTTGGCACATTGTCACTAAAATAAAGTACCTTTATTTTTAGTAACTCTGAGTATTGTGATTCTTATGATAGAGTGCTATATGATATAAGTGGTATAGTAGGAGCTTTGCATGTCTCCTAGTTCAGCCTAAGCTGCTCTGCTATAGCTACCTCTATCAGCCTAAGCTGCTAGAACACTACTAATCTACTAATAAGGGAAAACTGGACCTGGCACAAGGTATAAATACCATCAGGTACTCACTATGAGCCAGGCCAGCCTCCTACAGTTTGGCAGTTGTTCTGTCCTACCACTAAGCTGATTTGCTTAGTCAGCTCAACAAGTAGAATGTGTAACACTTGTCCATGCACAATAATGTTCAAAATCACTAAGCTATGTGTTCCTGTCATGTCTTGCAGGTGGGCCTACACCATTGGTGAAGTGTCTCTATTTGCAAACCCCAACGCAGCCATTGTCACCTTGTGCATCTCATGTGTCATTCCAGGTTTTTATTTTTAGAGAGGGTGTGTGTTCAATGCAATGATGAAACATAATGTGTGACCAATGAGATGACATGTCTGATGCTATGTTGATGGTGGAGAATGAGTTGATTTTTGCACAAGTGCCAATGTGTGCTGCTATGGAATTGTGGGTGTTATGAAAAGGAAAGCATGCCCACATACACAGTGACGTCAGTCAAGATATGTGTCAGAGGTGCTGTTTATCTGACTAGCATGCCTGTTGCTAACATATTTGTCACAGCACTTTTTACAGCACTGTGTGCCACATGTAGCTTTCACTTACTCAGGAAATGGTACAGATGATGTGCATGTGTTGAGGTCTCTAGGGGGCCTATGTAGGAGACACTTGCACCACTGGTACCTCACTACTCTTCAGATTTTAAGTGAGGCAGCCGATCAAGGAGCCTCATTGTGCTGGCCAACAGTCAGTTGAGTACACAATGAGAATACAACTCTGCTCCAAATGGATGTGGGACATATCTATGGATTGTAGCAAACTAGATGTGTGCAAATTTACCATCATGATATTTATGTGTGATCTTGGTCACATCACGTGTGCATAGTATGTGAATGCTGAGTGTGCAGCTGGTACTTAGGAGATGTTTGACATGCAGGAGCACAGGTATTTCAATAAGTACGAATACTGTAGCTACACCAGTGCAGTGCTAATCTTCCTGTGCCGCTTACGGCAGCCATACAGCTACCATGTGTGTGCTGCATTACACATTTTGCACACCATACCACAGGGTAGGGGGCAATAGGTACAAAGTCTGTAGAGCAATATAGATGAACAGTAAAGGCTTAGGGCAAACTATATGGGCACTAACCCTGAACAGTACATAGGAAACCATTGTAAGCAATGTAATGTAATGTGTGCTCTGAGGAGGTGTTAACCCAAGGACACATGAATGATGCATTGGCAAACCTTTGAATTGTCGGAGCCAAATTTCCTCTCCCCTACCAGATGACCACCATCTTACATCCATGAAGCCTGGTCAAGGCTTGATGTATTACTAGGGGTGGCAAAATGGTGAATTGCATACATTGCGCTGCTTATTGACTATGTCACAGTGACTTAGGACTTGTTGGGTCACTTGATCCTCACTAGCATGATGACATAAGGATGCAGTAGTCCACTTAACTCTGGGCCCTGATGCTCAACAATGGATAGCCGTTAAACTAGTGACATGTACATGATACAGTAGATAGCTGGAAGAAGGTTTAGTCTTGATTTGGAAGTTGACATTGTTGTGGAATGTGTGGTGGACAGCATGTGTCATCTGAGGATGCTGTGTACATTGCATGTTTGTTCTACCTCTACCTAATGCTGTATTTGATGCCATGTTCTCCTCATGTTTAAGCTGCCACTATGACCACAGCACAAAAACATGCATTTGAAAAGGGGGCAGAACGTTACTACCACATCATGGGTACCAAAGGATGGCAAAGACGTATCAGCAAGAGAAATCGACTTGGGCTTGGCTAGCTTTTCCACATGGGGGACCGCCAGTAAAGGCCACAACTGTACAGGCCGAATCGGCCACAACATCTCAGGTCAGGGGGTCCTCCGCTGGTCCTACCCCCCCACATCATCTGCACCTCTCCCCATTCAGGCCCCACAACAGCCACCTGCAGCAGCCACATCCTCTACCTTTGAGGTGGACATGAGAAGGGACATGGCAGCCATGACTGCAAGGTTGGACCGTTTGGAGAAGGACAATGCCAGGAACTACAAGTTATTAAAGTACTGCAAGAAAATGCTAAAGAAGATATAGGCATGATGTTGCAGGGCATCCCAGTTGTTTCTCTTCCCCCATTTTCTATTGTTATCTGTTTTAGTGGGCTTTAGGTGGGTAGTAATAGGTTATTTAAATAGTTTAGGTTAGTTATAGGTTAGTGTAAGTATAGTTGGGGGTGGCTTTTAGTATTTTTTATTTTTGAGGGGGTTGGGTGGGGGTTATGCATGGGTTTCTATGTTTATAAACACATCTGTTAAAAAAATAAAAACACACTTATATATATATATGTATATATATATATATATATATATGTATATATATATATTTGTTTAAGTTTTAGCTTAGGTTAGTATATGTGTAGCCTAATATTACGTTTTCCTACTCATATCTTGTCTCTTAAGGGAGTGGGTGGACAATGTTTAGTGTGTGGCATTAAATGTTTAAGATAAGTTTAGATTAGGATAGATAGCTCTAGGGATGAGTTAAGATTAGATTGTGTAGGTTGGTATAGTGTAGGGTATTGTTTAGATTAGATTTTAATAAGTTGTTCTTTGAATGTTTAAGTAAATCCAGTTAGTTTTAGACAATTATGTCTCCATGTTGATTTAGTGTCTGGGTATTCACATGTGTGCACTGATCAAGTTAGAGGAATGCCTTAGGGTATGCTTTCTGTATTGATTCACATGTATGATAATGTGTATCCCCAAAGACTAAGGGACTGTCAGATTGGCTGCAATATGACATCAGCTACTCTAAACATTTGCCATCCCCAGTTCCGGTTACTCACATTGTGTCTTTATAAAGAATCTTTGACAGGTAAGTATAGAACTTCAACTGCCATCCCAGAGGTTTGTCAGAAATAATGTTGTAAAGTGTGGCACATATTACATCAACTTATTTAGGGTAGATATCCTGGCACATTGACAGCTGCCCGTCACTGATGAAATTTACCTCTATTCTACACATATTAGTCGTATTGGTGCTCACACCTGCGAAAATTCCTGACACTTAGCTCTGACCCATACATGCCATAAGTCAACTTGCATTGATAGCTGTTAAATACATGTTTTGAACGCTCTGCAAGTTGGTTGTACCCCACCATCCCATCAGTCGCCTTTTTCATGTTACAGTCCTTGTGTGTGGCATTCTGTCTGACAGTGAGCCACACATGTAAATAGGTTCTGTTCTCATTGACATAGCGTCACACAATGCATACATTTAGATGAGTTAGATGAGATAATGGATCACAGCAAAAGTTGACAGGATACATGTGATTATGGTGATTTATTTACATACGCAAGTGTATATTCCTATGCAATACAATGTCCAGTTCCCAGACCCCATGAGAGATCCTGAGCCATCCTGAGCCATTTATTGTACAAGACCTGACCAACCTGTGGTGGAACCACTCTTGCTGTGATCCTCTCTAATCAGGCATGGTTGTGAAAACCATGTGTTTGGGACCTATCTTAGGGGTCCCTCCTTTCGGAATAGGTGGTTTCACACACATAATAGTGTCATGCTTCATCATTTGGCCACTTACCTCCACTAAGGTAGGGCAGTGCCACCAGGGTGGACTCAACCTCATGGTTAAATGAACCCAGAGGGAGTACTTAAATTGTATTTTCTGGATAGTACAGGGATCCAGTTGTTTGAATAACATTACCTAACAGATCACCAATGTAAATCACTCCTTTAATAGTGGTGTCTGCTGGTAAACTAAAAACAAGATACAAGATAGGGACAGTTTGAGTGTAAAGACTCATTACGTCCCTATAATCCTAATGGCCAACATGTTTCTGCCAGCATGTGAAGCCATAACTGGTCTGGGGCATTCATCAGGGCCTGAGATCCCTAGTGAATGTAGTGTGAAGAAGAACCCATCCTATCTTAATGGTAAAAAGGCTCATATGCAACACACTCAAGGCCTGCCTGAGCATTTACTCAAATCTGGAGGTACCTAGGTAAAGGAAAGGAGGAACGATGAGCAAGGGACCTGGTCATGCCAAAAGGAAGCTCTAGAAATGGCATGCCCTCGTGGCTATATGTATGTGAGCACATCTATCACAAAACCACAGAAAACCACTGCAAGCAAGGTGCCACATTACATGCCAATAGTAGTAACACAAACCGTGCAGCTATTCATTGTAATGGATGTAGTACCTTCAAGTGTTATTTTAAACATCCACTACTTAGCAATTGATAGTTAAAATATTTGTACTCTTACCCTAAACTTTAAGGGCAACTAGCCCCTGGTCTGAGGTGGGGGTGATGCCCCTTATAGTCACAACCTGTAGAACAAATCATGGTTGAAAGGAAGAACAAATGCGGCAGCGTGGTATTACATCTCCCCTATGACTCCGCTTGCCTAAGCGGTAGGATGTGTGCTCTGGCAGGAGGAAATGGGGAGTGACTCGGATTGCCCAGTTTATCTGTGAAAATATTTTTTAGGAAGCAATCAGTATATATAAGCACGAACGCCAATCGTCTTTACAGGTTAATTTAGTGAAAAAGGGCCCATATTCAGAACTGTTCTATTATCTACGTAAAAACCAATGTTAGTCAGACCAGATACTAACCGTCTAAAAATCTTCACTTGGGTCTCAAAGGCCATTACACCCATCCTCCCATGTGCCTCACCCGTCAATGCCTGTTTATTTAAAAATCTATACTGCAAATTGGGGAGGGTGTGAGTCATCCTCCTCCCACTCAGAGTAGAAGACTGAAACACTCACATTGAAAGCGGGATATACGCTTCCCCCAGCACTTACTTCGTCAAAGGGAGCATTTGCCAGGAATGTGTCGCAGTGTTGTCATTTTTTTTACACTAACCATTTCTTATCATTTTTTAAATATGGTGCACAGATGGCACTAGAGAATGACGTTAGCTCGTTGGAAATTTTTTAAAGCACAACTGCGCTAGCTCGGTTGTGTGTAATTTTTGTTGAATCTGGGCCAATGAATGTGGGCCTTTCAATGTAATCGTCTGTAAACCAACTAACCATAATGATATTGAATAACACCTGCCCACTTTAAATACAGGAATTGGAAAAGCATTGTTAGTAGGGCATAGGGAGAGACTTCTGACCTACTTTATCTCACTCTGTCCAGTTTGCTTTGGTTAATACTGAGCCTGCTAAGGGTGGCCTTAAAAGAATCCTATTAAACACAAGGTCACTTACTCAACATGAAGATGAACTCTGTTAGTTAATTATATTACCGTTAACATGTGCCTCATAACTGAGACTTGGATGAATGAAGCCTCTGCATCAAATATCCTAGCCACCATCTCCAAAGGGTATAGCATATTTCAAAAGAATAGCATCAATCGCAAAGATGATGGGGTGCTGTATTTTTTTAAAGAAAGTTTAAAACTTAGAATTGATAGTTAAGATCAATAAAGTTTTACATAAAGATATTGGCTAAAGGATAAACATTTCCGACTCTTTCAGTTTATTTATTGGCTGTCTACAGACACACTGGTGTCCTTTTAATGTTTTTAGAAAAAAACAGCTGAAGTCCTGTGTCTGCGAAATATCCACAATCAAGAGTTTTATTTACCTAAATGACCAAGCTTGGACTTAGGGCCCAATTACAAGTTTGGCGGTCCGAGGACTGACAAACTTGCAGTGGCGGTCAGACCACTGCACTCCCTGTGGTCCGACTGGAAGATTATGATCCTGGTGGTCTGATTGCCAGGAGACCACCGCCTCTCCCGGGATCTGGGATCCCAACGGGTTGCAGCAGTCAGAGAAGAGGTCAGCCACGGCGGTGTCGACTTTGGCACAGCTGTGCTGATCACAACCCCACTTTCCACCAGCCCTTTCATGGCAGTTTCATAGCCATGGAAAGGCTGGCGGAAAGCCAGTGCTGGAGGCCACAGGAGGGCCCCTGCACTGCCCACAACCATGTCAGAGGTAGTGCAGGGACATCACTGCCAGCAACCTCAAAATGCTATGGAGACAGTGTGAATTCCAAGGGTACTGGTGTGCGATGACATTGACTTTGGCTCTCTAAGAGAGCCAAGGCCAATGCCGCTGCACTGTTTCCACTGGGCTGACTGGCAGAAACATCATAATATGACGTTTCCAATGGTCAGCCAGGTGAAAACATTGTAATAGGAAGGGGGGAGTGAGGCCGCCGGCTTGAAAATGGTCTTATCCCCATGGATTTGTTGGTCCAACGATCAGTCCACCAAAGTCGTAATCAGGCCCTTAGTCTGTTAATCTTCAAACTCATCAGGCCGGCATGTTATTGAAGTATTCTTCAGCAATTTGGGTCTTGTTCAGTGGGTTTCTTCCTCTCCAATAGGATGAACTGATGATTTCCTCATGCAATGCAAAAGTCTTACACTGTTTCACCAAACCATGCAAGGTCCCTTTTAGAGTTACTTTTCATTGATGCTGGAATAAGATGAAGGCTACCAAGTTTCTTTAGAGATTGCTGGCCTGGATAGGTCACTTCATCAGACCTAGGCATCACTTTCTCTCCTTTTAATGAATGCTTATGCTCTTCTTTTGAGGAAATGGCTCCCAAGACAGGGATGATTGCCATGATGTAAGGCCACTCTCCTCATTGGTTCTGCTCTACATTTAAAGCTGACAAATTTACGGTTCATCAGTTGGAGAGAGTCTGATGACATTCTTACAAGGAAAATGCAGCTTTATAGTTCTTGACTAAGGCCCTGATTTAGACCTTGACAGGACTCCCCTTGTCTCTCCGTGTCAGCATTTACAAGCACTCCATGAAGCTGACAGTTGTCCACCTGCCCTATTTAGATGTGTGAGAGCTGATCCTCATTCACATTGGCAGAGTGTTTCCATTGCATAAACAGCTCAGCTGACAATGCAGCAGACTCCTCTGCTGGCTAACATTACTCCGTCTCCGTCAAGGTGGTGGAATTGTGCCAAGCTTATTTAGATTTCACATTTGCCTGGAAGATTCTTAATGGCAGGATTCCATCATGGGACACTTTCAACATTGTACTATGGCTGTGGCTTTTGGATGGATGCTACCATCACGCACCTGATTTGTTTTGGCTAATTGTTTCCACCTCCATATAACACTGCAAAACAAACCCCATTTCAGAGCATGGTTCTTTGTCATTCTACTGCAACACAACTGGCAGACTGAATGCTGCAGCAAATAATCTGCACACACAGGAGGAAATTAGGAAGAAGTGGAATGACCTGTGGAGGAGAGTGCATTTCCTGGCCTCTAAGCATCACATGGTGGATCAGTGGTTCTCCCAACCCCCCTCATAACTATATCACTGGGAGGAGAAGGTCTTGCAGATCCTACATCCTGAAGACTTCTGAAGGTGTCACCAAACCTAAACATTTTGCACCTTTTTTATACATATAAACCTATGAAAAATTATATTTTTTGCTTTATTTATATCATTATTGTTGTATCTCTAATTTAATAGTTGAATATTTTGTTAATATGGGATTTTTTCCTCTGAGTTTTGCATTTCTTTTTCCTTTGTTTGTTTGTATGAATGTATTGTGCTGAATTTAGGATTGCACATTTTAATCTCCATCACATTTTATATGATGTTATGGTGCTTGTAAGTGTTTCTTCACCTAATAAAACATTTCTCATGTGTCCTTACGATTTTACAAGTGTTTTTAATATTAATTTAAAATGACTAGAACTACCATGATACCTTTTAAAAAAAATATTGCTATGACAGTTTGGTCAACAAATTTTCACATATGTTAAAGTGTTCTGTATTTATTAATCTATATTTTATGGTATGTTTTTAAATGTGATGTTTAATTTTGTATTTTGTTATTTTCTTGTTATTTCATTGATTTAATGTTTTTATCTCACAAACAATTTTTGTTAACGTGTCATTTTTAATGCATGCTATTTTGTATGCTGAATATATGTTCTTTTTGTGATAAATATACTTTGCAATGTTTATATGATGACTAATGCTATTTATCCATCAAAGTTGTGTATATTTCCATTGTTTACCCTGCTAGGTCTTTGAATAGTTATTTTCACATTTCTCCTCTCTCCTGTGTTGTGTTGACAGTTTGGTATATTTCATGTATACTTTATAACTTTTGTTAAATTTCTGGACATCATTTTACATGTTTTTTCGAAGTAGTTTGGTGTGTAATTTAAATTGTTTTGTAACTAATTTAAAAATTGAAAGGTGTAATAAATATATTACTAATATTTTACCATTTAGGTTGCCTAATTTTGTTGGTCACACTCATTTGATGTATAATCTAGACTTTACATTTTTTTCTTGTTGTAATTACTCACAGGCGTAACACCCAGATTACATTGACAACCACCTCCACCTGCTACTGCACCTGAGGGAACCTCCATTCCAGACCAGGAGCAAGTATTCAGTGAGGAATACAGTACTGCAAGTCTGGATGATGAGGAGCAAGCTGGTCCATCTAGTCTGTCTGGATAGACAGCTCCATTGAGTCTCTCGGCCAGCACCTACACTTCCCACCCCAGCTGTTACAACACCTTATTCTCTGGATACCTCCACTTCCTGTGTTTAAAGGAGCATTGCCCCAATTTTGTGGACCACAGTCCTGGCTGCTGTTGATCCAACACCACTAAAACCTCCAGAGCATAGGCTAGTGGGGGTAGGGTTTGTGGAAGGGAATCTGTGGGACAGCAAAAGGGAGGCCACTTGGACCATTGTCACCTGGGTCACCATCGACCAAGTCTTGAGATCGCTCAATCAGTCCCAAGACATGTTGGGCCAGGTCCTTACAGAGCTCTAGAAGATGAAGCAGTTGCAGAGGGAGCATTATTTTCCAAATGAAATATCTGAACTCAAATTTGGGCTCCTTGACTGGGGTGCTGTGGGATTATTTTAATCATATGTGCAGGGTTTTTCCAACAAAATCTTCCCCTGAATGTTGTCCACCAACATCTGAGTCAGCTTCATCTGTGTGAGAAAACAGGGCTGATTACAGAGGCCACTTAACTTTTTGTCCCCATTTTCCACTTTTTTCTGGGGTTTTCCTGACTGATGCCCTGGGTATTGCTAACCAGTCCCAGGGCCTGTGCTCTGTGTAAAATGGATATGCAAATTGGCTAAGTTAACCTACCTATAAGTCCCTAGTATATGGTAGGGCATGTAGGTTTAGGGACCACAGCATAGGGAGTGCACCCATAGGTGCCCAGTGTCATTTTAAAGGCAGGCCTGCCTTGCTGGACGCTTTTAAATTAAAGTTATATGCAAATTCGAGTTTAGAATTAAAAGTAGTTCCAAAGTCTTAAACTACCTTATTTTTACATATAAGTCACCCCTAAGGTGTGTCCTATGTGCCCCTAGGGCTGGGTGCCATGTAACTATAAGCAGGGACTTTATAAAAATAGTTTAATAAGCCCTGGTGAGGTTAAAACAGCCAAATGTGTGTTTCCCTCATTGTAGTAAATGGCCTTCATAGGCTAGAATGGGGAGACTTTATTTTAATTTTTAAAGTCTGCTTAAATTATGCATACCAAGAATTTGGTATCAAATTAATTGTTGTAATAAATCCCACAACTTCCAGTTGTTGTATTTAATATAACCTGTTCAGGTAAAGAGTTTTAAATTCTACCTGAAAAGTTGCCAATTTCAGCCCTGCATTGTTTTTGCTGCTGTGCTCTGATTGGCCAGCCTCTAGTAGCTTGGCCAAGCTGACTTGATGAGGTGTGAAATGGCCTGGCTTCACACAAAGGAATGTGCCTGTGGGAAGGAATCTCCCCTCAGCAGATGGTGAGCCAGGAAGGGGGAGGGCTGCCAAACTGGTCTTCAAAGGCAGAGAAGGACATTTGGAGCAACCAGCAACACCCCCACATCCTGCAACCCCAGACAACTAGGTGCCCCCTTGATTAGATTAGGAGAGGGCAGGAGAGGGGTGTGTTTATGATTTTTAGCCACACCACTGAGTGGGTTCAGCCAGATGTAACCTCCAAAAATCAGATTCAGCCATGATGGATTTTGAGAGAATGTTGCCTCCTGGGATTGATTTTTGCCACACTTCCCAGGAAGTGGTCATCACAGGGGGAAGGACCCTGCACCTGATTGGAGAACCAGGACCCCCCTGCTTTTCACCCAGGAGCAAGGATAAAACTGGCAGACCTGCACCCACACCTCAGTTCCCTACCACATCCAACAAGAAAGAACAACAGAAGAAGAAGGACTGCCCTGCTGGACCCCTGGCCTGCACCTAGAACCTAAGTAAAACACAAGTTTATTAGTTAATTAAAACCATAAAACTTTCCTTCCACATAAACATTTAACAGAACAATTTTAGTGCAAAAAGGCAATTACAGTTCTTTAGCTTTAGGTGAAGTGGTTAGTGAGTTTTTCTTCTATTTACGGATTTTAAGAAAGGAACATACTGGTGCTATGAGTATTAATAATGAGACAACAGAACAATCTTTTTTTTTAATGTAAAATGAATACAACGCCGGATAAAATCCTATGTTTAAAATGAAAAGCTATATGAGATATCGTTCCCCCGAGATATTTAACAAAAACAGTGGCAGACAACTGAGACATTGGTAACAATAAGACAAAGTGGGGGGAGGCCTTCCATCAATTTTATCTACCCCTACTTACGTCTGATTGTTGAAGCCGGACTTTATTATGACACGAGCTAAGCAACTCTGTGAACTACATAGGAGCCTTCCCTTCTTTATGATATACGAAGCAGATTATATGAATTTCGCTATCGTTTCCGCCCTCCCTCTATCTGGACATTTCGAGAGGTCGTGGTTTTATGAGTGAAAATTTCCAGAAATTGAACCAGCCTAATGTTCAATATAGTATTTTGAGGGTTAAAGGCTGCAATTAGTGCTTGTCTGCAGGATCTAATTCTTAAGACGTTAAATTCTTTTTTCAGCAAGAGTCTCCTTTCGGCTGCCAGGGCTGGACAAATGCAGACCACATGCATCAGGTTTTCATCTGCTAGATGGCAGAAACGGCACTCCTGGGAGTCTGCTTGCCGCTCCTTCATCCATTTTGGCATGAGGTCTAAGGTAGGGACCTCACCCAGCCTAAGTCTGAGAAAGGATTGCTTGATTTTCCGTGAGTACGGGCCCGCCATAAGTGGTGATTCTTTAAATGTTTTGTAGGAGTTAAGGATTAACCAACTATGTCCCCTTTGGGACAATGAGGTCTTGTCTTCTAGCCGGCTCTGTAATTTACTCGCTTTATTCACTACTTTATTGAAAATGGGGATGGGTAAGGCCCTGTTCCATACCTCATCTAATTTCAGAAGACTCTTACTCTCTTCTAGGAATTTTGGGGGTTATTCTAACTTTGGAGGAGTGTTAATCCGTCCCAAAAGTGACGGTAAAGTGACGGATATACCACCAGCCGTATTACGAGTTCCATAGGATATAATGGACTCGTAATATGGCTGGTGGTAAATCCGTCACTTTTCCGTCACTTTTGGGACGGATTAACACCTCCTCCAAGTTAGAATAACCCCCTTTATGTAGTTGGAGTTCCCTCTTTCTAGGATAATTTCCTGCCGGACTAGATTGGCTAAAGACCCCTTTGAAGCGCGGCTCAATTTGTAGCAGCATTTAATGTATGCCGCCAGTCGGGCTAACGACTGTTTGACCAGCATGAATTCCAGTCTGACCTGGGCTGGCGATGCACGCCCAGGTAGCCGAAAAACACGTTTATAGGTTTTTATCAGAAGCTTTTCCAGAAGACCTACTTCCATCCCCCTCATTATTTCGGTCCCATAGGTGATAGTTGAAAGAAGCTTCGCTCTCATTACAGCTGTTAATGGGTTCAGAGCATGACCACAGATTGAATTTGCTAGCTTACAAAAGGCGTAAGTAAGGGCCTGCGTTTTGTTTTTTATTGCTTCTTTTTGTGCAGTGTAATTACCTCTAGCATCCACCACCAATCCTAGGTATCTGTATGATGTGACTTCCTCTAGGGTTTTCCCATTCATATGCCATTTACCTTGGGTGGATGGCCTGCGGTTTAAGGTAATCATTTTAGATTTTTTATGATTAATTTCTAAATCATTGGAGCCTGAGTATTCTTCTAATGCCTTTAACAATTTCTGCATTCCTATTCTGG
Source organism: Pleurodeles waltl (assembly GCF_031143425.1). Classification (NCBI taxonomy): domain Eukaryota; kingdom Metazoa; phylum Chordata; class Amphibia; order Caudata; family Salamandridae; genus Pleurodeles; species Pleurodeles waltl. The sequence continues at coordinate 556,809,104 of NC_090442.1, forward strand.
TATTACTGATTAGTAATAGGTCATCTGCATATAGTAGGTTGGATACTTGTTGGCTGCCCAGTGAGGGAGAGTGAGATGAGTGACCATTTAACTTGGTGGGGAGGTCTGCTATGTACAGGTTAAAGAGTGTTGGGGCCAATACACAACCTTGCTTCACCCCCACTGTTGTTTTGACTGCCCTGGATAGGTGAGAGCCATCCCCAAGTTTAACCTTCACCCAAGTATCAGAGTATATCATTATGATGGCATTAAAAATAGAATGTGGCAGCCCCCACTGAAGTAGTTTGGCCCACAATTTACCGTGGGAGACACAGTCAAAAGCAGCTTTAAAATCAACAAAACATAAATAGGTTGGAGTCCCCTTTGCTTTTGCTCTGTTTATAATCAAGCCTAGCCCCATAAGATTTGTTAATGTTCCTTGGTGCTTGGTGAACCCGGTTTGATTGAAGGGTAGAATATTGTTATCTGTGATCCAGGCTTCTAGATGTTTTAGCACACAGCAGGAAAAGTATTTTAGGTCAACGTCTAAAAGAGAGATTAGTCTGTAGTTGCTTGGGGAGAGCACGCACCCACCCTTACATATGGGGTGGATTACTGAGCCTTTCCAGGATGCCGGGACGTTGCCTGTTGTGATCATGTCATTAAACATTGCTGCCAGGAAATTGGCCCATCTTTCTGTTTCTTGTTTAAATAGTGCTTGCGGTAGGCCATTGGGGCCGGGAGCGCAGTCCATTCGTGACTTCCCAATCATTTTTAGTAATTCTGGTGCCGTAAATTTCAAAGGTTCCGGGATGTTGTGATCCCAGCTAATCATGTGCGACTGAATTTGAGGGCCTTCTTCGATGATCCGTTCTTTTAGATGGGACTTTAAATGGGCTACCCATACTTCCTCTGTTATGTTTGCGTTATTGCCTGCTTTTGCGCCAATGTCTATTATATTGATGATTTTCCAAAATCTTTTGGAATCAGATGTTTTAGTCGCAAAATGTAGTTTGGCCCACAAGACCTCTTTTTGACTTTTTTAAAGGTCCATAGATCCCTTTTGTACAATTTCCTTTGCTCTCTCAGGGCAGTTAGTATTGATACATTATCTGGGGATTTACGCAGAGACCTTAGTAGTTTCCCTACAGCTGCTTTACTTTTGCGCACTGGCAGCGGTAGAAGTGAACTTTGGCGATGATTCAATTGCGCTCCCTTTCTTGTGTTACATAAGGAATCTTTTTTAGTGAGATCTAGGGCAAAGTTCTCCCAGACTGTTGTCAGCTTTGCCCCACTTGTGGTATTTGATTCTAGGTTTCGTAAGGCCTCTTTTGCCTGGGTTTGATGGTGTCTGAGGACCATTTGAGTCGCTTTAGATTTTCGGTGCCTAGTGTCCCGTTTAGGGCTGCCACTTTCTCCGGTTTTTGCGGTGATGCACAGATCCCCAATACCTGTGGCTTATGGTCGCTTTCCGTGCGGTCTATGATGGTGAAGGTGTTTACTAACTTATATAAAGCAGGGGACACTAAAGTGTAGTCTAGATAGGAGACTGATTTCCCGGAGAATTTTGTCCATGCCAGTGGGATATCGGGGCATTTCCGTCCGTTTAGCGCGAAGAGGCCTACTAATTCACTGGTGCGTATAAAACTCTCCCCTATTTTGTCTTTCCTGAGTTTTTTGGGGAGGGTTTGGCTAGGCATTCTTGCCACTGTTTGGGTGTGATCCTCACTGGGGATGTGAAATAAGCCGAGATTGAAATCGCCCGATATTAACCAGAATGCTGATTTTACTGTACCTTTTATCCTTAATAGTTGCGTTAAAAATGTATTTGCTTCGATTTTTTTATTTTTAGGATTGATGTATGTGTTGACCAGAATCAATGGCTCCTGTGTGTTTTTTCCCCCAATCGTCTAGCTGGAGAAATTGGAAAGATTGGTTTTCCTCCTTACGCTCAGAGATTTTTACTAAAAGGCTGGTACTAATGTAGATGGCAAGGCCTCCCTTTGGCCTACCGGGCATATTTGTTTTCGTTGCTGGGTTATGATATTCCATTAATCCGATTATCGGTATTGATTCCATTGCCCAGGATTCCTGTATGAGTAAGATGTCAAAAGTGCTGAAAAAATGTATTACTGCGGGATCCTCCAGTTTTGACCGAAGGCCACCGATATTCCAGGAGCAGATGGATAAAATGCCGTGTGCGGGTTGATCCTTACCAATTCAATTGTTGCCCATCGGTCTTGGGGTTAAAAACCGTCGCTACCGGTTCCCTTTCTGGGTACTTTTGTTGACCCAAAACCACTCTTTCCCTCCCTTCTTCTCTCCATACTTGGACTGTCAGCGGGTGTGTAGATGGGTTCTCCTCACTGCACCTTTCTTCGATGGGTCTGCTGGCCTGATGTACTCCTTTCAGAACCGACCATGCGCCTTTGGAGGTTCCAAGGTATTGTGGGGCTAGTAACGGGGTTGGATAGCGATCTCCTTTGTAGATGGTTACCTCAATGCCCCAGTCTTTCAAAAGGTCCTTTTTTTTCATGATCCGCTTTGGGATATCTGGAGCCGAGAAGATGGTAAGTGTTGGATCTGTGTGTTGGTTGCCTCTTGCTTGAATAAATTTTATAGCTGTGAGGTCCTTCGAGGCCACAAACTGAAGATCCGGTAAGGCTTTTATGATTCTTAAGATAGAAGATCAATTAAGAACATCTGTGGAGGACCTGAAGGTGAATTCTGGAATCCAGAGTAACTGGAGGGATTCGTGTCTGTTATAAGTGACTGATTTTGCTCTATGTGCCGGTCTTGAACCTTATAGTCATCTTCTCTCTGACTAATTGCAGTCTTGCTATCCACATTGACCAGTGTTAATTGGGGGGACATCGCAGGCGCAATTGGTTTTAATTTTTTGCTCTGCTGACCCCTTGTGGGGCTAGGTCTTATGTTTGTTGTAGTGCCAATTGTTTTGTGTGGTCTCGGGGGGGACTTTGTTAAGTGGGTAGTGTCTGCTGAGGCGGGGAATGTTATCCCATCTACTATTGTGTTAGAGTTTGTACTTATGTGGGTGATAATGTCTCTATTGTAACCACCATTTGACGTTGCCTGGTCTTTAGGTGGATCCTTTGACGAGTTGAGTTGATAAAGTTGGGCGGACTTCCTACCCTTCCTTGCCCGCTTTCGTTCTCTTTTTGAGAGGGTCCAAGTTGTGGTAGACTCAGGATTCCTGGGCTTATTGATGGGCTGTAGCGGAGGATGATTCACCATAGGTTCCATTCGAGAGCTTGCTAGTTGGCGGCTGTCAGCCAAAGTTCTCTCCTCACTTAAAATTGATGGAGCGGGCGCCAGGGAGGGAAGGGGCTGCTCCTCTTTTTGTTTCGGCTCCCTCGGGGTGGGTTTCAGAATGGTGGCGAGCGGTTTAATACATGTATATTCATCGTTCCTGGTGGAGCGGATTTCTTGCAGTATTCCCTCTAAGATTTGCGGCAGTTGGGATATCTTTTCTACTACCTCTTTACAGGAGCAGATTGTAAAGTCATTGGAGTGATTGACTTGCGCCCTTGTTATAAGTGCGTTTAATTTTTCCAACTTACTGTCGATCCCGGAGACAAATACTGCCAGGGTGTTTAGCAGGTCAACTTGAATGTCCATTTTATTTGAATGAAATTGCAGCGCCATGACCCTTGCTTGCATTGAATTTAGGATTGCGGCCCACATTTCTTCTGATCTGACTGCCCCGGGGCTCGGGATTTTGAGTCGGGCTCTTGATTATCACTTGGTAGTACTTTGTTTAATGTTGTTTTATGGGGGGCTTTCTGTGCGGCTGTCACTGTTTCTGCTTTTGCTGGTCCGTTTATGGATACCTGTTCTATATCCCAGAGGTCCTGTTCTTCTTTTTCACCGTTGTATGTTGGGAATGAGTGAAGTTTTGGACTTTGACAGAATGCGCCATCTTCCTGAGATTCTTGTTCTAAATGTTCTGCGATTGCTACCAGTTCTGAGTCCAGGATGGGTAGTTTCGCTGGGCTAGATGTCCATTGGTACTTAGTGGCGTCTAGGGGGTTATTACATAGAGTTTTGTATTGCCTAGGATTGAAGACGAATGCTGGTGTAGGAGTTGGTGGTATCACATTGTCCTGGACTATACATGATGCGTATAGTTTCGTGGGGTGATTTTTCCTGATCACTACTGTTGGCGATAGGGGGAGGCGAGGGGGTGGATTAATTCTGAGTTTCTTTTCGCTGCTTCCTTGCTGTTGCCAGTTTTGGCATGGTGAGGTTATTTCCCCAAGACTTGTTTGGGATGGACCCAGGGAGTCGATCCTTTTTCTGGTGGTGTTGGTGCCAGTAGTAGTAAAGTAGTCAGTTATCTTGTGATGTTTGTGAGAGACTACGGACTCTGGAGCCCCCTCCTGCGGGGTTGCTTACTTCCAAAAGCCGGGTTCTCTCCAGATCGTTTCTTCCATGCTGGAATTTTGTTCGCCTCCCCGAGTGTGCCCTTTGTTAGGTTTTGCCTCCTGCATGGGAGGGGGAGATCCTGTTCGCTGCTTGCTCTCCTTTTTGGGGTTGCTTCATCCGGAGCCAGGTCTCCTTTCCTTTTTCTCTTTCCTTGTTTTGCTGGACGGTTTGTAATACTGCCTCATGCTTTGCCTGATCTCATGGTCGGTAGGTTTTGCTGCCTTTAGAGCGGGGTGATTTTGAGCAGGCTGTTGGGGTGAGGGAAAGGGCCTTGTTGATTTTTTTTTTTTTTTTTTGCCCTTTTGTTGTTTAGAGGCAGTTAAGGGTGCCGTCCTTCAAAAAGAAACTTTAATGGACGTTTAAATTCTGAGTGTGTGATCACCACCGGGGGGGTTAGGAGCTTTTGAGGGTCTGGGTCCTGGGGAGGTGCAGAGAGTACAGAGTTGCTGGACCGTGCCAGTCCTTGGTGGACCGTGGTGGTGGTGGTCCCTTCCGCTCCGCTCCTGGGCCCTGCTACCCTGGGGAAGGTGCCGGGTGCGGGGGAGTGCGGGGGGAGCAGGGCAAAGGGGGGATGGGGTGAGGCAACGAGCTGCCTGGTGGGAGTACCGGGGGTGTGTCAGGGTGAGGAGTGCTGCACGCCCTGGCGGGGAACCGGTGTCAGACCCTGGTACGGCTACCCCCCCCAGTTGCCCTCCTGTTGCCCTCCTTGACCCCCCTTAGCCCCTTTCTGGCCTCTGTTGCTCACCGCACACTTGCCTCCTTCTGGGGTCACGTCGCGGGCAGCACCTGGAGCAGAGGGCCGGTACCTGGTGGCCCGAAGCCTGCCGTCGTCCTCGGAGGGGCCCTCCTTTCTTGCCACCAGAAATTTGTGGCCCCTACCCCCTAAGCCCCACCGCAAGCCGCACCCGCGATCGGGCTGCTTCCGTGGGGGTCCGCAGAGGGGGGGGTGGAAGGAGACCCCCGTGCTAGGGGGGGCAGGAGCGCTGGGCTGCTCCGCTCTGTGCTCTGCGCTCTGCGCTCCGGCGCGCTGATCCGTGCTGTCAACCGCTGTTGACCCGGAACCGGAAGTCGAGAAAGTGCCGCGATACCTCCGTGAAGCTGCTCCGTAAATCCCACCAGGGAAATTTTGCAGCCAAGTCAAAAAACATCAAATGGAGGTGTGCAGATACCCTATGCACCTAGAACCTGCACTCAGAAGGACTGCACCAGCTGCACACTTGGGCTTCACCACAAGAAGGACTTTGCCTGGCTTCAACTGGTTCAAGGAGGGATTCCCTGTTTGCTACAGGTGAAAAATTGCTAACCAGAGTCCCCTGCACCAACTCCTGAAGAAAGCGACCAGCTGACCACTGTCCAGTGGCCAAAAAGGAGTTTGCGCCAGGTGCATTCTGGGAGTTGTAGTCCACACCCCCCTAGGGCCATCTCAGAACTTCTGGACGCTTGGGGTGAGCTGTGGACCTCAAAAGAACCTTAAAAGGACATCTGGGAGAAGCCCCAGAAGTTTGGAGAAGTTTGGAGAACTTTTGTAAAAGAGCTCCATAGTGGACCGATCCGCTGCAGCAACTCTAGCCGGCTTGCCTCAACCGCGACCTGGCCTGATTTGCTGGTTTGTCCCGGTAAAGAAAATCTCAGAAAAAGAGACTAAGTCCGAAGGTAAAAAGTTGACCGGGACCTCCCAGCCAGCGTATCCGAGGAGGGCTCCATGGACGTCGGATCAAGATCCAGGTTCACCCCGGTCGAAAGATTTTCACCTCGAAAAAACAACTAAGTCCGAAGGTAAAAATCGCCACCGAGGATTCCAGCATCGCGTATCCGGAGAAGGGCTCCAGGAGGTCGGATTGGACTGGCAGGTTCGTCCCGCTGAAGAAAATCTTCGAAAAAGAGTCGAAGTGTGAAGGTAAACTTTTAACCGAGGCCTCCCGCGGCCTGTAGCCGAGCAGGGCTCCATCGCGGTCGGCCTTAAACTGTGACTTTGCCCCGGTCTAGGTGCAACCAGATGACCCGATTGTTGCTTTTTTTTTCTAGGTGCTAAAAAAAAAAAAAATCTTTAAAAATTCATATCTCCGGTTCCCCTTATCCGATGTTATTCGTTTTGGTGTCATTTTAAAGATAAAAATATAATCTATTTTTATAAATTGGTTTTGGATTTTCAAACTGTTTCCTGTGTTTTATTTAATTACTGTTTTGTGATATTTGAATGCTTTACACTCTGTCTCCTAAGTTAAGCCTTGACGCTCGTTGCCAAGCTACCAAGGGTTGAGCTGGGTTTAATTAACTGAGACCTAACTGGACCTAAGTGGAGGTTGGTGGCCTATTGCTAAGTGTAGGTACCTACCTGCCCTTGCCAATAACCCATTTTCCAACAATCTGCCTCAGCCACAGACTGGGAGGCCCTGCCACAAGAGGAAATACATGCACCCACCTCAGTCCCTGCAACTATGGATCCTCCAGTCCCCCTCAGGAGGGGCAGTTCATCTGGACCAGCAGGAGAGAATAACAAGACCTTCACCACCACCAACAAGAGATGCAGAACCTAATTGTCTCCGATGTGTGACTTGCATGGACTTGGTGGCCTATTTTCTGGACACACATACCTTTTTGATGGCAGTTGTATTTTGTACATTGCACTTTACTCAATTTTGGCTCTTCGATTATAGTTTCATTCACCATGATTGTTTTTGAAAATTTGTTTGCTTTGTTTTTTTTTTATTTTTGTTTTATATTGTTTGGTTGAATACAATCAAAAGATTACATATTCAAAGACTGATGTTACAATTATTTTCTACGTTGTTTCAATTTTCAGGTTTTATGTTACATTAAAAAAAATTACAATTACTAGATTGTTTGTGCATTAATACATTACACGTAGGGAATGTGTTTTTAAAAAATTACAAAAATACACATCTAAACATTGTTTTATTATATTGGAATGAAGATTTGCTTTTCATATTTTTCAAACCCATGCATCATCCCAATACTTCAGGCTATATTGTCATATACAGTGTCTGTCCTTGTCACCGTGGAGGAATGGGATATAAGCTAACAATTCATACTAAACAGGCAAATTATTATTGATTTATGTCATCAGCTGGAGCCAGATCTTCTGCCTCATATTTGGAATCCCAAGTGAATAACACCAATAGTGGAAATACTGGTAGAACGTCTTGTAGCACACCACTAAAGGTTGATTGTGTCATTTCACCAGAATCTGTAACGTGTATTGGAATGATCCTGCGGCCAAAGGAAATGGAGTACTGCCATTATTTTCACTATTGGTGTTGATGTGGGATTCCTATTACAGTATAAGAGTAAATACAAAATATTTGGAATATGACATATCGGTAAAGTCCAAACATTAGAAGCATTTTAAAATATAATGGACATTAAAATTTTGGTGCAAGCATTTATCATGATAATGGACACGTACACCAAAAATACAATTCATTTTTTGCTGATGACATCGTAATTATGGATTTAACACATTGAGGGTTGAAGAAAAGATTGTTGTCCCTCCAACAGTATACATTGTCACATTTTTTTAAAATCAGTGTTTCCAAGAGTAAAATATTAATAATGGAAAGTAGAAAGTTTGGAAAGCGCTACAATTTGGCTTAGAGATCGGGTGAAGAAAAATTGGAAATAGTAAAATTTTACCCCTACTTAGGGTAAGTGGTTTCAGGTAGCATACTGGACAAGGCCCGTATTGATAACTGCTCATATAAGTCCTTGTGACGGGGTAAACCCGATCACCGCAAGACGGGAGACCGGAGTTGACGTGTCGGACTCCTCTGACACGTCATCTCCGCGTTTCCCTGTTACCAGGGAAACGCGTCCCGAGCGAGGCCGGCGTCGGGACGTTGCCGGGGAAACCTGGATAGGTTTTCCGACCCCGGATTGGCCAGAGGAGCGCGGCGTCACGGATGAAAAGCCGGTGGAGCCGGCGAGGAGGAGAGAAGAGGAAGAGACCGGAGACGAGCCAGAAGGAGACGGAGAGGACGGCGAACGGAGGGAGACCGAGGCGAGAGACCAAGAGAAGAAATACCCCCTGGAGGACGGCGAACTGGGACCAGGAAGCCGTAACGAACCCTACCTCAGCGAGGACCACCTCAACGCCAGCCACGGCCCCGGAGGGTCGTGGCTCACGAAGGTACGGTCCTTCTGGACAAATAAAGGGTGCACGGCAGGGAAGGGGACTGGGGAAGGAAACTAGGGAAGGGGTAGAGGGTGAATGGGGAAGAGAGGTGGGAGGGCACAAAGGAAGGACTAGCGACACAATAAAACACGAGTAAAATTAGTAACAAACACTTCCCTCTATTCCGCACAGACACCACCCCCTCCCCCCTGTTATCCACCCCAGTCTGATAAAAATTTAATAAGAAAGACGTATCTCTTAACGTCCCACTTACCCTCGTTTTTTCCTTATTTCCCTTTTTGATATCCGCATGGGACGTCCGCGAGACTGACAGTACCTCCACCTAAAGAGAAGAAAAGGGGAAAACACGTCAGTGACAAGAAGAACTGCGCAAGAAACTAGGAGCAACAACAGAACGAACTTTCACTTGATTGATCCCATTTGGTTAGAAAACAATAAACACTTACCTGAGCACCATAACTTCTTGTTTTAGTTGTCCTCATCTTGTTCGGTCTGTCACAGTGGTGTCAGAAGTGGGATCCCTTAGGGGCCCTACGACAACCGAACAGAGTATACAATGAGCGACAACCCTTCCCTTGAGGATATGATCAAACAGCTAGCCGAAGGACAAAGACATTTGCAGCTGGTATGGGAGGCTCACCAAAGGGAAGCAAAAGAGGACAGAGAGGCTTTACAATCAGCCTTGAAAAGCCAGGCCACCATTCTGGCAAATAACCAGCTGGTACACGAAACGGCCATGACAAAATTAACCGAGACTATTGCCGCTAGTAAAGTCCACCCGAACGTTCCCAGCTCAGTGTTGCAGAAATATCAAGAGGGAGAAGACCCAGAGTCTTTCTTTACTAACTTTGAAAGAGTGGCTTCTTCAGCCCAGTGGCCTGAAGAACGCTGGGGACAGTATGTTGCTCCATTACTAACTGGCCTCTTACAAGCAGCCTATCAGGCCGCTAATCCCGGAGGCCTCACACCCTACAAGGATATAAAATCCAGTATTTTGGAACGTGTTGGGCATGATACGGAATACTACCGGATGAAATTCCGCAAGGTCAAGTGGGGACCAAATGAGGACCCCCGAACCTTCTATTTCCGGGTAAAAGATTTGGCCTTAAAATGGTTAGGGCCAATTGGCGATAGCCGTGAAGAAGTGATACAAATAATTATACTGGAACAGTACTTGGATGCTCTACCCTTAGCCACCAAACACTGGATACGACAGCATCCAAAAGTAGACACTAACACAGCAATTGATTTGGCCTGCGCGTATCATCGCTCCTCCGACATAAGAAATATACCACCACGGTCCAATATAAAACCAGTCTTGCCACCTGTAAAAACCCTCCCAAAGAATCCACTGGACAATACCGTTTCCCGTAGAATCCCGGAAGGCCCCCCTATACAGGGACCCCAATGTTACCACTGCGGGGAATGGGGACATATCGCCCGTATGTGTCCTCAGAAACATGAAGGAGGTGAGCCGATGGAAATAGGGGTTACCAGACGTAGGGTCCTATGTACAGGGAAAGGTAACCACAAGTTCAAACAGACTATAAAAATCAATGGACGGTATGTGTGTGCCCTCGTCGACTCCGGGTGCAGCCAGTCTGTAATAAAGGAAGACCTGATAACCCCTCTGGGTTCCGAAACGAGACAGTGGGTACATATTTGTTGTGTTCACGGGGACAAGGAGCAATATCCATTAAAAATTCTCCAGATAGAATGGGGGCCCTACCGGGATAGTCTCCCGATGGGGATAATGCCAAAATTAATCGAGGATTGTATCGTGGGAACAGATTATCTTCACTTTCAAGAACTATTGGATCAGGTTAGAGACTCTAAGATCTCACAGGACTGGTGGGGTGAAGCCCCGTTTTCAGGAAGTCCCATTGAATGTCCAATAACCCGTAGAAAACTGACCCGAAGGGACAAAAGAATAGAAAGAGAGCAGTTCCGAAATAGTACTAGTCAGGACACTATAAGAGGAGTGGTAGCAGAAATCCACGAGGCACCTGTCAGTTTTGCTCAGCAACAGAGAGAAGATCCCTCCCTATCTCACGCTTGGAGAACTGCAGTGTCAGAGGAAATGGATGAGGTAGGTCCCTACTTCCTAATCAAAAATAATCTCCTGTACCGAGTAAACACCACACGTACCGGGGAAAAAAGAAAACAACTCATAGTACCTGAATACTATAGGGAGCACATCCTTACGCTAGCTCATAATCATCCAGGAGGGGGACACTTTGGGAAAGACAAAACGGAAGAATATCTCCTCAGACGATTTTACTGGCCTGGTGTTTTTGCCAACATAAGAAAATATTGTGCGCAATGTCCCAGGTGTCAACTGACGGAACCAGGTAAACCAAAAAAAGCACCACTCATGCCCCTCCCCATCATAGATGTCCCGTTTAGACGAATAGGGATGGATTTGGTTGGACCCTTGGTTCCTTCTACAAAAGGACACACTTACATACTGGTCATAGTTGATTATGCTACTCGATACCCAGAGGCTATTCCCCTAACCAGTATGACAACAAAGACCATAGCCCAGGCGATGATAACGGTGTTTTCGCGTCTTGGTTTCCCGCAGGAAATACTCACAGATCAGGGCACTCCCTTTACGTCTACCTTGATGAAACAAGTGTGTAAAACGTTAGGCATATCTCAGATCAAAACATCCGTTTATCATCCTCAAACCGATGGTTTGGTCGAACGATATAATCGTACAATCAAAACGTTACTTCGGAAGATTGTACACGACACAGGGAGAGACTGGGATCAGAAATTGCCGTTGGTATTATACGCGATCCGAACGCACGAACAGGCTTCCACGGGGCATAGCCCTTTCGAGCTAGTGTTCGGGCGACAACCACGTTCCCTTCTGGACATGGCGGTAGAGGCCTGGGAGGAAGAAGCCATGGAGGGAGGGACTCCTTTGTTGGAGTATGCTCATAACTTAAGAACGCATTTACAGGGATTATGGGACGAGGTAAAAGACAATATGGAACAGGCTCAAAGAACCCAAAAGCATTATTATGATAAGGGGAGTAAGTTAAGAGTTTTCCAACCCAATGACCAGGTCTTAATCATGCGACCCACGTCCGAACATAAATTGCTGGCGAAATGGCAAGGCCCCCATAGAATCATCCGAGCCGTCTCCCCTGTAACTTACTTAGTGGAAATAACAACCAACCCCAGGAAAACCCAAATATATCATGTCAATCTTTTAAAGAAATGGGAGACACCCGAGACACCCAACACTACCCCAAGAATAGTTAACCTTCTGTACCCGAATAAGGAATTAAAAATTGAATTTTGCCCTACCTCCCTAGGCAAGGGAACAACTCTACCCACTATAGACGAAGCATTAACGGAAGCGGAAAAGAGACAGGTATACCGCTTGTTACAGCAGTATCACCAATTGTTTTCAGAAGACCCCGGTAGAACCACCCTAATTCAACATAAGATACGAACAAAACCCGACACAGTAGTTCGGGTCAGACCATATCGCATCCCCGCAGCAAGGAAGCAGGTTATAGAAAATGAAATACAGAAAATGTTGACCCTAGGAGTAATAGAGCCCTCTACCAGTCCCTGGTGTTCACCCGTAGTTCTTGTACCAAAACCTGACGGTACGGTCAGATTCTGCATAGACTTCCGGAAACTTAATGAGAACTCATTATTTGACACATATCCAATCCCTAGGGTGGACGATGTCCTAGAGAAATTAGGAAAGGCGAAATATATGTCCACAATAGATTTAACCAAAGGATATTGGCAGATACCCTTAGCCCCCGAAGATAAAGAAAAAACGGCATTTTCTACCCAGTCCGGGCTGTATCATTTTACTGTATTACCTTTCGGGCTACATGGGGCACCGGCCACTTTTCAAAGATTAATGGATAACATATTAAAACCATACCCTGCTTTTTCAGCGGCCTACCTGGATGATGTAGTGGTTTTTAGCGATACCTGGGTAAACCATCTGGACCATCTAAACCAAGTTTTTAATGCACTCACCGAGGCTGGGTTGACAGCCAATCCCAAGAAATGTGTTATCGGGAAAACCGACATTTCATATCTGGGATACAGAATCAGTCAGGGAACACTTCAACCCCAAGCCCAGAAGGTGGACGCAATCTTACATGCCCCTCTCCCGAAAACTAAAAAAGACTTACGCTCTTTCTTAGGCCTAGTAGGATATTATCGGCGTTTCATACCTCACTATTCCTCTCTAGCCGCTCCCCTTACGGATCTTCTGTCCAAATCTCATCCAAATCAGCTAGTACCTTTCTCTGCTATTCAAACTTCCAGTTTTGAACGCTTGAGGACCTCTTTAATCAAAGAACCCATATTGTTATGCCCGGACTTTTCAAAACCCTTTCACCTTTACACTGATGCCTCCGATGTGGGGCTCGGGGGGGTTCTGACACAGCCGGGACCGGAGGGACTCGATCATCCCGTTGTGTACATCAGTCGCAAACTGGGTCTTCGGGAACGTCGTTTTCCCATAATAGAAAGGGAGTGTTTGGCAATTAAATGGGCCGTGGATTGTCTACAGTATTACTTGTTGGGCCGGCCTTTTGTACTTTTTACGGATCACGCCCCCCTCACTTGGCTTGCCGCTCATAAAGATACGAATGCCCGCATTCTCAGGTGGTTCCTTGAACTTCAACCATTCTCCTTTCAGGTCCGACATGTTCCTGGGAGTTCGCAGGTCCCTGCGGATTATCTCTCTCGCTTCCCGGTTTCCGATTCGGTCCTGGAACAGGACCTGTCTTGGGAAGGGGTATGTGACGGGGTAAACCCGATCACCGCAAGACGGGAGACCGGAGTTGACGTGTCGGACTCCTCTGACACGTCATCTCCGCGTTTCCCTGTTACCAGGGAAACGCGTCCCGAGCGAGGCCGGCGTCGGGACGTTGCCGGGGAAACCTGGATAGGTTTTCCGACCCCGGATTGGCCAGAGGAGCGCGGCGTCACGGATGAAAAGCCGGTGGAGCCGGCGAGGAGGAGAGAAGAGGAAGAGACCGGAGACGAGCCAGAAGGAGACGGAGAGGACGGCGAACGGAGGGAGACCGAGGCGAGAGACCAAGAGAAGAAATACCCCCTGGAGGACGGCGAACTGGGACCAGGAAGCCGTAACGAACCCTACCTCAGCGAGGACCACCTCAACGCCAGCCACGGCCCCGGAGGGTCGAGGCTCACGAAGGTACGGTCCTTCTGGACAAATAAAGGGTGCACGGCAGGGAAGGGGACTGGGGAAGGAAACTAGGGAAGGGGTAGAGGGTGAATGGGGAAGAGAGGTGGGAGGGCACAAAGGAAGGACTAGCGACACAATAAAACACGAGTAAAATTAGTAACAAGCACTTCCCTCTATTCCGCACAGACACCACCCCCTCCCCCCTGTTATCCACCCCAGTCTGATAAAAATTTAATAAGAAAGACGTATCTCTTAACGTCCCACTTACCCTCGTTTTTTCCTTATTTCCCTTTTTGATATCCGCATGGGACGTCCGCGAGACTGACAGTACCTCCACCTAAAGAGAAGAAAAGGGGAAAACACGTCAGTGACAAGAAGAACTGCGCAAGAAACTAAGAGCAACAACAGAACGAACTTTCACTTGATTGATCCCATTTGGTTAGAAAACAATAAACACTTACCTGAGCACCATAACTTCTTGTTTTAGTTGTCCTCATCTTGTTCGGTCTGTCACAGTCCTCCTCACATGCAAATGGTGTACTCGCCTTTTATGAAGCAATGGGACAATGGCACTTTATGCATTTGCTCTCTGTCTTTAATTTTAAGGCAAAAGTCCCACTGACCTTTTTGTATGAAATTGATTCTCTTAATCAGGATAGATGTGGCTTTCGACAACAAATGGAGAGGCAGATACTATGTAAGATCTGTGGATTTAATTCTGTTGTTTTGATACCAGCAATTAGGTTGGAATTCAGACAGTATAGCTCCTATGTACAAGGCCTGGCCAGGGTGATTCAGTGGGGATTTCAGTTGAAGAATTGTGAAAAGTAATGTATGCGTAGCCTCATGAACTGTGAGATCTTTGAGTCAGAGATTGGAAAATTCTTGTTCTACTGAGATTTTGCCTAGTCCTTTAGATATTGATGCCTGCAGGAAGAGATTATGAACTCTCTCTCACATTCAGAATTGAAATCTTTGTTAAAAAGTATTATAACTTCTGCCAGTAAGCAGAGAGATTTTATGTATTGTGAGAGTAAAAAAAAGGTTACACGTGATAACTAGGGACAGTGGTCCCAGAGTTGCTCATAAGTATTTGTTTTTGAATTTGGGCCATGGCCTTTGCACTTTATGAATTTGCTTCCATTAAACAATTTAGTTGCAAATTGGTTCTCACATGGAGAAATGGGGAAAGGATGTAATTTTTGTGAATTTGGATGTCAAGATCTTAATCATGTACTTTTTATCTGCCCTGCAACCTTTGCGATGCCGCTATATATGTCCAATGTTTTTACGGAATAGGGTAACTTCTGTTGAGATGACAATAGCTTCTCTTTTTTCCTAAGAATGCTGTAATTTGCATGAGAATATTGACATTTGTTAAGTTAAGGGTTTTATGAATTTATATCAATTTAGTTGTTGCTGTTGGGGGGTGCCTATGTTTTCATTTATTTAAGGTAATTTTGCATGAGAAAGTTTACATTCTTTGAGGGATTTATAAACATACACAAATGGATATGTGTTTTCTAAGTTCTTTACGGGGTTTATGTATGTATACTGATGGATATTTGTTTGCTGCTAGCAGGGGGGAGTTTCTATGTTCACAACCATGGTGTGTTACTTGTCTAGGGGAAGGTTATTATCGGAAGATTATGGGCCTGTGTACAGTACATATTTTACCTTCTATGCTGCATTTTAAGTGTCCTGTGCCCCAAGCATCTAGGATTTACCTGGGATTTGGACTGTTACGATGGTAATTTAGGAGTGTTAAACAGTTTAAATCCATGGGATATTGGATAATTGATTGGTGGTTGGTTTTATCTCATTGATGAATAAACTTTTAACTTTACAAAGTTTGTCCTACCATTATCATTCATGTGGAATTCATTGATTATTAAACATGTTGATGAAAATTTGAAATACGTATTCTTACTTACATTTATAACAGAAAGTACAAAATATTTTGATTTTGACATATTTGTAAAGTCCAAACATAAGAAGCATTTTAAAATATAATGAACATTAAAATTGTGGTGCAAGCATTCATCATGATAATGGACACTTACACCAAAAATAGAATTCATATTTTTATTTTTAAGAATTAATAGGTGTGTAATTTGTTTAACTTAATATTTAAAAATAAAATATCTCTGCATTACACCTTAAAATGAAATTAAATGTAATAAAATATAGTAAATGCACTAGACATGGAGATATGTAACAAACAAATGAACGCTGTGATTTAAGTTTAGAACTAACATTGATTTCACATTTATTTTGAAAAAGGATTTAGCTTGTCTTGTGCTATCACAGTAGCAAAAGAAGGACTTGGATAATCAAGTTCATGATGGAAATGAAAGTGGAAAAAAGAAAAAAATGGTAAGCTTCTACCTTGTATCCATTTGAAACCACCATCTTAGGTGTGGAGGTTTACCCGCCACAGTTATGTCTAAAGGAAGACACATCATGAAAATTCTGGAAGAAACAGTGGGACACAGACAGACTATCATCCGTAGACCAACAAGCATCTAAATTGAGTGGGTGGACTGCCTAGTAGGAGGACAGATTTACTGCTGGAAAAGTGATGACAGGACCAGATCCACCAAGATCTAAATCAGTTCCTAGGTGAATACAAAGCATGCCTGAGAACTAAAACAGCTGATATTGAATCTTTAATCTTAGTAGCATTTAGCTAATTCTATTTAATTTTTAAGTTGGTAAGAGATGTTTATAACCCATAGGGCATCATTATGAGTATGGTAGTCAGACCGCCAGACTGCCATACTGGTGTTCGCCAAAAGACCACCGTATTATTAGTCACACAGCCAGGACCGCTAAAAGAAGCCATAAACCTGAAACAGCCAGGACTCATGAGGACGACAAAATAGGCGATCTGACCACCTGCAGTGCCAGCCTGTCAACCAACCACTTAATCTAGTACAAGTCAAAAGTCACAATGACAGTTCAGCCATGGCAGTCTTGCCAGGACAGACAGAACCACAGCTGTTTCCGGTCACCACAGTAATACACCACACCACATTGGATGAATTCGAAAACAACACAGCTGACACATTCCCGTCCTGACATACCTGCAAAGCACACCATAAAACACACCTCTTCACACACCACAATCCTTTGCATTTTCACAGCAAGACTATGCAAGCGAGCGTGGAATTTTTGAAAGTCCAAGTCCACTAGAATAGACACCAACCACATACCCCATACCCTCAACACACCCCTATCATAATCATCTGCACCTCCCTACTTTATTTACTCCCCGTCAACTGTTCATTTTCTCAGCACCTTCCCATCTACAATAAACACCACCATGTCACAAAAGAAAAATCCCTTTTTCACTGAAGATGAGGTAAGAGTCATGGTGGATGAAATCATTAGAGTAGAACAGATATATTTGGAGCCCAAGTCCAGCAAACTACTATCAAACAGAAAATGGAAATGTGGCAAAGGATCGTCGACAGAGTGAATGCTGTAGACACCATACTGCCCACAAGGGACGACATCACAAAGAAGTGGAACGACCTCAGGGGGAAGGTCTGTTCCATGGCATCCAGATACCAGCTGCAGCTCCAAAAGGCTTTTGGTGGTCTCCCTCCTCCTCCCTGACAACTCACATCAAGGGAGGAGAAGGTCATGGCCATCCTGCATCAGGGGGGCTTTTACAGGAATACCTGGGGGAGTGAAGTCGGGTACGTTACAACACTGAAATATTGCACCTAAATGTATTGGCATGCATTCTCACTGCTCATCTTTGGACACCTACACTGTCACCCCAGTCACCAGCTCAGTCTCCACCTGTCCAAAGACTACTGTTTGCCATCTCACATGTGAACCAGACTCACCTGGGGGAACCTCATCTGTGTATACTGGGTGTAGGGTGCCTGACAGCACTACAATTCCCAGCACACACTGTCCTACAGTTCACAAAAACAGAACTGTGTATCACATACAAAATGAGCATGTATTGCAAAGTCCCAAACTAGTGTACTCACCTAGAAAGGATCTCGCCTCTATGGTGTGTGATACATGGTGTCAACTGACTACATTAAACAGAAGGATCCCTAAGTGCCACTGCAAGTGCCAGTCCAGTGAACACCTGACAAAATACAATTTTCCTGGAAATTCACACATGGAGTGTACTCACCGGGGGGATGACACATAACAAGTGCATGAGATAGAGGGAGTCACATGATTGCTAAGTAAGGAAGCTAGGTCTACCCAATTCAAAGCACCAGCATACTCTGCATACGCTCAAATATCCTTGTAGGTTAACTTGCAATGGAAGTGTACTCACTTCAGAGGATGAACCATGCATACTGTGTGTAGTACTTGGAGGAATATCACTGTAAATCCCAGGAGGGCAAGTCCATGTAACTCCTATCAAGAGGCTAGTGGCCATGTGGCATTGTGCATCTGTCTGTGAACTCACAAATGAAGTTTGCCCTCCTGGGAGTGACCAAGATACAGGTCATGGAACACCCTGTGATGTGTCTACACACCCAGAATCATCTCGAGCAGCTATGCCACATGTTGACAACTATCACATACACTGCAAGGTATTAGGTCTGCCTGCATAACAGCCAATTATGTCTTAAGAAGACCCAACCCACATCCTGCTCAGCCACTATTTTGCCTGCACCTCTGGCAGAGAAATATATCCATGACCATCGCTCCAGGTGCTAAGGTGCTCAGACATTCTGAAGCCAGTTCAATGAAATGGAATAGGTATGTTACTCAAATCTCAGGTCATTACAAACGATAACATGTGAACCTGTCACATAAGGGAAGCTACTAACCACAATGTGTGCATGGCCCTAGCCAAATTTCACTGTCACCCACTGAAGATAGATATCACAATATAACCTGTAACAATGTATCTCTCACATCAACAGGTCGAGCAGCCACTGCAACTACTGACAACACTTAAGAGACTACCACTACCCCCATGGATGAAGCCCTCAGTGGGGACACCACTCCTTGACGTGTGGATGTTGAGGTTGGTTCTGGCCCATTGGGACACTCTGGTCAGATGACCCCAGTGAGCCTCAGCCTGACCACATTGGCTCCTCCCAGTCCCATGGCCTCAATATCTCTGGCAGCCACTCGTCCCCAAACCTGTGTCCCGAGGACAGTCAATAATATCTTGTGCATCCCAGACCAGGTTCCTGAGTCATAGCATGCCACCTCTGACAATGCAGGACCTGTAATCAGTGAAAGGGAGCAGGCTGCACAAAGGGTGCAGGCATGTTGGGGTAGGGTGCATGGGAGGGATGGTGTGGCCCAGTGGCAAGAAGCTGCTGGTGATGCTCCTGGTCAAGTCCTGGGAGCCTACCAACAATCCCAAGGTGTAATGGGCCAGGTACTTACCGAACTAAGAGAGATGAAGCAGCTGCAGAGGTACTTCCATCGGGAAGCCATGAAAAAGTGGGAGGCCTCCAACACCATCTAAGCCTCCCTAACAGGGGTGTTCAAGGAGATCAGCAGTACCCTGATCAGGGACTGTGCACAACAACATACCCCTTCCTGTGACCCAGCAACACCAGCCCCTTCAACATCTGGGGCAGCCACTGGAAGGGAGGCACTGTCAGGGTAATCACCCGCCTCAGACATCCCTGCCGCTGTAGATACTGAACCACACCACAAGCGGGGATGTCCACCCAAGACTTCAGGAGGTACGGATGGCAAGACACCAACCACTGTCACAAAGTGACCTCTTCCTGATGGAACTCCTTTGTGTGCCACAGATTTACTCTGTTGACTGGACTTTTACCACTTTCCATTTGCCATGGTAGTATGACTTTGACGTTGAACTTCAAATGTTGTGGCATCTACTCTATTGATTACATCCACCATGACTGATCACTTCACCTTACTTTATTTTGGGATTTCACAATTATTACATGTACATATCTAAATAAATACACCTATCACAAAAACACTGTCTACTATCTCTTTTTTTAGGAATTATGAAATGTCAAATGTTAAAGCCATGTGATGCACACAAGGAAGACATATGATGATAATGGAAGGAGGGAGTGGCCTCAGGTAGTATCATGCTGATGATGACTAGCAACACAGTGTCACAAGGATCTGGTCACACCAAACATTTAATTGCACTGTATTGCAGCTAGGCTGTTAGAAGGTCTGGACTGCCTTGGCTAAGAACATCTGGCCCACATTGCATTAGGCCAGATATCCCAAAGGGACCATTCCCCAGACCACAGTAGAATATGCTTTCTCAGACCTTGGCACAGATTAGGCCAACAGATTAGTGGATATTGTCACCTGCTTGAGCCTTATCACATACCAAACCAGGTCTATCAACTCTACATACACCACGGCACAGCCAGAGGGCAGTACATCATTTCCTGATCCTAGGTCTATCGTATTAAAATGAGCAAGCATCTGGCGGTATTATGCTGACTTGTGTCAGTGTTGTGGCACAGGCATTCTGGCCTGCTATATGGAAGCACATTGACAGCCTGAAAAAGGTCATGCAGGATCACTGTACATAGAATGTGAAGGGAGAATGCATGGATTGCACTGGCAAAGTCTTATGTTCACACACATGAAAGAATTGACCCATCACACCACAACTCACAAGTGTATTGTGAACTTCAGATCTCCTCCCACTCACTATCCAGGCTCCTTTGCCCCACGACTCATACTTGAATTTTGAAATATGGGGAGTTAAGGCACAAACATTGACCCACACCACATCACAAAGTACTATTGTTCCACTCACATTGCAATGAGACCGATATAGTATGACTATGAAGGTAGTGACATGTCCTAGTCTTGCTTGGACAGCAAAGCTTGGCTGTACTCAAAGCATGGGATGCCCTCTCTTTGGTGGGAAATAACCCCACTCAACACATCCTGACCCCTACGCTTCCCCAGGCAGTCACCGAAGTCACATCATTTGACACTTACACTCAAGTGAAGTAGTGATTGATGAGATCTGCTCGTATGTCTTCACATCGTCTTCATCACTGTCATCCTCACTTGGCATTTCAGTGGTTTCACCCTGTGGCACTGCTAGCTTACCCTCATCTGGTATATATGGGATGTTCCTCCTCAGGGCAATGTGGTGTAGCATGTAGCAGGCCACAATGAGTTTGCAAACCTTTTTGGGTGAGAAGAGGAGGGCTCCATCTGTCTTGTCCAGACAGCAAAATCTGGCTTTCAGGAGCTCAAAAGCTCACTCCACAACATGCTGTGTACTTCTATGAGCATTGTTGAAGTGGACTCTGCCTGGCTTAGTTGGGTACCTCATCAGTGTCAACAACCATGGACGGTTTTGGTATGCAAAGTCCCCTGTAAGGGAATGCGGCATATGTTCAACTATGTGTCCCTCTAATCATTTTCATACCAACAAATATTGCCTGAGAGAAATTACATGATATATATGACTTACCAACCAGCCATGCCCTCTCTGGGTACAATTGTGACATCAGCTGTGAAGTTGCGCTGTTCCACATGAAGGCATCATGGTCTGAACCAGTATAACAGGCACAGACCTAGAAAATGTAGAGATCCGCCAAACAAACAACCTATACATTGATGGAATGGATATTAAACTTGTTAATTGCCATGAGGTGGAACCAAGGCTACATGTGTATCATCAATAGCTCCTACCACATGTGGGATGTGTGCCAAACCATTGAAGTCAACCTTCACATGAGCAAAATCCTCATGTTGAGGAAATTGGATGTAGTTGTCCAGGTGTTTCAACACTGCTGAGACTACATCCTTCAATACTATACTGAACATAGTCTTGGACACCCCAGCACAGAGTGACATTGTGTTCTGGAAGGACCCTGTGGTCAAAAAATTGCAACACTGACATGAATTGTGTGATGTGTGGTAGCTATTTGGATGACTAACGGCAGGCATCAGATCTGATGACAGATCCATGATTGTTTGCCTTTTCAGGCGGTAGATCTGGATGATGTGTCTGTCTTCCATGGCCTGAAGGTCTGTCAGTGGACAGTACACAGGTGGATGTCTGATCCTTCCCCTCCCTGGGTACCTATGTGGGTAAAAAATGAGTATAGGCATCATTCAAACTGTCCCTTGCAACATACATATATGCATGCCATTCACAAACTGTGACAAGGCATGTCAGAGTCTAAAGACATGATGTACACAGCACCACTGTCAATCACACTGTAGTAACATGTTTCCTCCTTGCATTCCCAAAACTGTGTACACATCATTTACTCAGGCAGGAACTAATTGTGCATGACACTTCCCAATCAGACTATAAGTTTATGTCTCATAACATACGCCCTCATTATGAGTTTGGCAGTCTTAAGACCGCCAGACTCGTGGTGGTGTTTGCACAGCCGCAGTCGTGGTGTTCTAACTGCCACATTACGACAGTGGCGGAGCCACCACTGTCTGACCACTGACAGCACCAGGTTGCTGCCAGTCAACACCATGGCGGTCTTGGGTGTTGTAATCCGCCAGGGTGGTTCTGCATGCAGCACCGCCCTGGGGATAACAACTCACCAATCTGCCAGCCTTTTCATGGCGGTTGGACCGCCATGGAAAGGCTGGCGGAATTGCGACGTGGACAGCTCAGTCGCACTTTCCACTGCCCAAATTGTGAGGTGAATGAGTGGAGTGCAGACCGCCCCCCCCCTGACAATTAGGGCTGAGCCATTTGTCACACAGTTGATAGGAGAATGTTTGTGTTGACATGTGATGTGCATCAAACTGGGGTACCTTGCCTTTTGAACCTAAAACTTAGTACAAACTTGTTGCAATTTCCCAAGCCAAATCCTCAGCAGGGTCGATAAATGACTGTGTGCAATGAACAATCATGCAATATTTGTATTTGGAATGGGTGTGATATCTGACCCATTGATCACTTCCCCTGAATGTCACAGACAATAGGTAAGTGGGTGAGATATCACTGTCCTTTGCTATGTGTCTCGGCATATGTGTATGCAGACACCCGCCACAGAGAAGCAAGTGATCTACAGTGTAAGATTGATGCAAGTGTCTCACTGTAGTCTCTGATAAGTTAGTGCCAAGCATAGATGTGACATGGCTCATATGGCTCAAGGCATGCAGGTGCAGCAAACTACTTTCCATTGGTGAGTGGGGAATGTCCATTGACAAGAATTATGTCACACGACTGTAACCAACATACCATTGTGGCCACATGTCAGCATGCATTCCTTTGTACAATGTCATTCATTTTCTACCCATGGTGATGGGATAATATACTTAGTCACACATATATAAGTGCATGTAAAACAGTTAATGTATTGATACAATTACAAAGGTGATCCATTTCATGTTGTGCTACGGACAGGAGTGTGCCACCTTTGGTTATCATCTGACTGATACCTAATTGCGTCACAGTAGGTCATCTGGCATATAGGACTGCAGTTACACTGAGGAACATGGCAGGGTGACCAACATTGTGGAACAACTCAGTATTTCCCATGCTCTTGATGTGGGATCATATTGATTAGTGCAAAGCACCTGTGTGGTGATTGGGGATTATGCCCTCATTGTAGGCATGCATCATGGAGTGACTTGCAGTGATGTTGACATCACTTGTGTTTGGATTCATCCACACACAGATGTCAGGCTTGCCATTTCTGAATTGTGGGTAATGATGTGACTTCACATTGGACAACGGGTTGGGGTCCTTCTATTGGTCATTGAAGGTTCTGTGAGTCACCAACATGAAAGTAAAAGATGCTTACTACAGACAGACTCAGATGATGTCATTGTGATTCTTGTCAAACATTAGTGGTAGCTATCCTGTGGCTTGCTGATTTATTGTGGTGTGTTTTCTCATGACATCTCTCCCTAACATATTAGACCTGACATCAATGTTGGTTCTTTTCATGCCGACATGTGAAGCTTATCTGGTTGATCTTGCTACTACCTCCTTGACTCAGTTGGGACAGGTGTAACTTATGGAGCTGAACATTTTTGGTATGTGTCCATTGTGACATAGGTATTTCCATGTCACCTATTCTAGGATATTACAGATAGGAATCTGAGTTAGCTTGTTTTCATTGTCATCATCACTGACTGTTGGTACATCATGTAAGTGCAAGTTAGATGTGTGCATTTGCTTTTATGTGAAATATGGCAGAGTAGTTTGTAGTGGGATACCATTGGTTGCTACAAATTGATTGTGGTCTGCTGCATGTGGCACATCTTGGAGGATGGCGATGTCACCTAGTTGTAGGTGTGTTTTCACAGCTATACTTCATCATTTAGTGTTAGTTGTCTGAAATCCCTATTGTCTGGTGGGTAACTTTGGTAAGTCTAGATGGCATGCATGCATATGAGATGACACATGAATGTGCCACTTAGTTGAAGGTTTTGCTGTGGGATAGCTGGCATGATGGTGTTATCTGTCACTCAGAGCTGTGTTTGAAGGGTAGTTATGTACTTATTATGACCCTAGTTATCTTTGTATTTGCAGCATCAGCACTTGCAGTAGAAGGAGACAGGGCTGAGCCGAGTGGGGCATGCACGGGAGCTTGGGTCAAGATGCAACCAACAAAGAGGGACCCAGTTGCCTGGAGGATGGGAGGAGAGCCACGAGGAAGACCTGTACCACAACTTCATCCATGGATTCCTCCTCTAGTGGCCACTCCCTAGTGGTGGCAGACCCATCCGGGACCACCCTGTACCATCCTTGTCTGCCACCCCCATTCTATCTCCGCCCTCTGTTGCTCCCCACCCAGTTGGCCATGCTGGCTCACCCAAGAGGGTGGGCATCTCCTTTGCAGCAGGTACCTCTTCCCCAGCCCCTGTTACCCCTGCTGCCCTCAGTGAGCAGGCTATTGACCTTCTGAGGTCAATCTCTGTGGGCAGTCAGCCATTGTGAATGCCATCCAGGGACTGGCAACACAACTGCAACAGACAAATGCTTTCCTGGAGGGCATTCATGGTACAATGGCTGGCCTACAGAGATCCGTTCAGGCTCTGGCCTCCACACTGATGGCTCTGGCCTCCACACTGATGGCAGCCAGTCACCTCCCCACCATCCATAACCCCTCCACCTCCCTCTTCCCAATCCAAATCTCAATTCCCAGACCTACCCAAAGCACAAAAACAGACCCTCAAGCATCCACCTCAACAGACAAATGTAGCACACACAAACACAAGCACAATAGGACATACTGGCACACACACAAACAACATCCACCCACAGACACAGCAACACTCACAATTTCCCCAAACACCCCCACCCCCTCAGAATCACACATATTGCATCAAGCACACCTACAGGTACCACTGATACAGCCACCACACTCATCCGATCTGCAGACGCCATCCTAGCAGACTCTCAGACATCTACCCCAATCACCACACCCACAGACACCACAACTACAGACACACTTACATCCAGCACATCCACCATACCTGCAGTCAGCACCCAAACAGACAACTACCTCACCCACCACAGCATACCCCAGAACCTCCAGCCCCTACGCCCAAGACACAGAAACACCCTCACTCACCCACCCAACAGACACCCAGCACACACAATAATTCCTCCCACAAAGAAGCACCCATGACATCCGCACATACACGTCATAAGACCACTCCCTCAACCTCCAAATCCTGTCCCCCTTCTGATGACCACCCTCGTGTGTCTAAGTATTTTTTCCTGTGCCTTACCCCTGTCTTACTCCCCATGGGTCCCCACACCCAAAAGGTCTTCTCTGCTGTCCAAGGCTGTCCTTTCCACCTCCAAGGCCTCCACTGCCCTCTGTAAGCACTCATATCCTTCCCCCACCAAGCAGAAGCCCACCCTACCGAAGAAGAAGCCCCCTCCCAAGCCCAAGCTTCCCCCTCCCAAGTCTGGCCACCCTACTCCCACTGAGGTGCCTATTTGCCTCCTTTGCACCCCTTCCCATGGAGGTTACACTGCCGTAAGAAGTCAAGCAGGGGCACAACAATGTGCCATTCAGGCAAAATTAATTGTTGCCTATGGCCCTGGACTTTCTGAGTTTTAATGGTTAATAAAATAAAACAGTTGTTTATTTTGGGGTACACCTTTGTCCTGCACTTCCTTTTCTAGCTTTATGTAGTTCCTGAGTGAATTTAGTAATGTGCCTGCAGCTGTGTGTGTCTGAGTCTGCTTGCTGTTCCATGTTCAGTATGTGAGTTTGTGTTCAGTGCTTGTGTCCCCCAAGAGGAGGTTATGTGTTGTGTGTGTAGGTATGTGTTTCTAATTGCAATATTGGTATTGTGACATTATGTAGTGTTTGTTAAGGTATGTATTTCTCATTGTGTTGAGCAATGTGGACATGTATGGTGTTGGCATTGTTTCCACTATATGGCTTCTGTACTGATGTTATGTGTATCATCTTCAGTCTTGTATGTCAAAGGAGCGCCAAACTCGTAATCAGCCCCTTATTGACTAGTTAGCCCCTTAATTTACTGCGTTTTGTGATAATTCATCTCATTATGCCATCCACAAAAGCAATACATTTTATACAATTAGCTCTGATCCAATTGGCAATGTTGACACCAATACCCCCACAACAGAGAATGCAGTCTTTGTCCATATTAATGTAATTCAAGCCATTAATGGAGGCACCACCTTCCATCTGTTTCTTTCCACCTAATCAAGGATCCCTTAGTGATGTCTGCCACAGTACAACATTACCTGGGTTAGCATAGGTTATCCACCTGTCTGTAACAGATATTCTAAATCTTTCTTTCCATTCTGGAAATATTCCTACTTGCTGGGAAAGAAGTGTATTAAAACCAATTTGAAGGAAACCATACTTGGATCCTTCCTTTCCCTCTTAAAAGAGGTGTCACTATTCACTGCCAGTGCTCTTGTGCCTACCAACAGAGGGCCTACATAGGGACATTCCAGTGTTCTAATATTCCTCCGGACCTTCCACTGTATGCACACTGATTTCCCGACACTATTTGAAAACTCCCAACCATTCCAACCCATTCCTGGTTTTGTGGAAGCTAGTCTGCCCTTGCTAAAACTCAATTACCTAGAATTCTCCACTCACTGCTTGGACTCCACCACTGCAGGTCAAAGATGAGCGGAGTAATTCAGCAGCCCTGCGGCTGCTAGGTTCCAGCCTGCTCACACCTGAGGCAAGTGATCACAAGGAGCTCTTTCAAGCCCCAGTTCCCTTGACTCCATTGTAGCATTGTTCCTGTTTGCCTGACCCCTTGTTCCCTGAGTTCCTCAGCTATAGGAATACCTTTTTTCCTGTCCCTGAGCTGTAGCTAATTCTTGTTCCTGGGACTGCTTGCAGTGCTCCCATGAGTTCTGAGACAGAACTTTTAATGCACCTTTAAAAACCTCTCTCTGTGAATTCCTTTTCCCCTCTGCCTGCTTTCTTTCCCATTCTTCCAGTTTCTTGTTTGCTAACTGTTCTTGCTGCCTTAGCTTTGTTTCCATTTCCCTTGTGTGGTTTGTGCTTGCACTCTGCCACATGTGTCATTTGTTTCCCTTCTTTCCTGGTAAGCACACCTCCTTGCTAGCTGCTTCTGTATTGTGGCTGTGTATTTAGTTCTACACCCTTGCTGTAACTGCTTTGTGTGTTCCTGTTGGGAAACATATATTACCACGCAGTCTTTACCACACATAACACTAACAACACATTCACTACAGTGCATAGGCCATTACCACACATGTCCAGGATGTACCTTTACCACACTTGCCTTTACTAGTAAATACTTGGCACATCCATTTACCATGAATTACTTTACCACACATTTTTGGCATAAGCATTATTGGTTAAGTACAAAGGTAGGTATATGTAAGTTGTGTGTTTTAATATGCTGTTTTCTATTTATATTAATAATTTTGTAAAATATTTTAAATGTTTATAAAAATAAGGTTTAGGGATGGGATGTAAGGGATAAAGGCGGTCATTACAACATTGGCGGTATAAGGCGCTTACCGCCGTGCAGAAGACTGCCAATACACCGCCGCGGTAGACTGCCACAGCTATTATGACACACATCACGGAATCCACCGAAATTCAGACACCCACACAAGTCCGCCACACCAAAGGTCAGCGATAAACTAGCGGAAACACATCCTCCACCTCCACGCCAACAGAAACACGCCCATGCTATTACGACCCACGTATCCAGGTGGCGGTCTTTCAACCGCGGTATTCCATTGGCGGTACACACCGCCGCGCTCAAAATACACACACATATACAAAACACTGCCACATTGGACATTTCGAAATACACACACCTGATACACATACAAACAATACTCCCACACACCCAACACAATATAAAACACCCACCCACATCACCCACAAACCCCTTCAACCAGAATTTCTGAGAGAAGGCCAGATAGACAGCACAGCTATTGACAACCCCATCACACAGAGGCACACAACACCATCACCCACATACATCCACGCACAAAACACCACATACCACTACACTCACCACACTCATCACCATATACACCACCCCACACATCACACACACCACCCCATGGCACGCCAAAGACACCCCCACTTCTCCGAGGAAGAGCTCAGGGTCATGGTGGAGGAAATCGTACGGGTAGAGCCGCAGCTATTTGGCTCACAGGTACAGAACACGTCAATAGCCAGGAAGATGGAGCTATGGCGCAGAATAGTCGACAGGGTCAATGCCGTGGGACAGCACCCAAGAAATAGGGAGGACATCAGGAAGAGGTGGAACGACCTACGGGGGAAGGTGTGTTCCACGGTCTCCAGGCACAACATCGCAGTGCAGCGGACTGGCGGCGGACCCCCACCTCCTCCCCCACAACTAACAACATGGGAGGAGCAAGTCCTGACCATCTTGCATCCTGAGGGCCTCAGAGGAGTCAGTGGAGGATGGGACACTGGTAAGTCAATTCTTAACTATCACATCCCCCACCCTACCTGCATGCTATCACACCCCCCCACCCTCACACCCTACCCTATCACCCCAAATCCTCACTAATCTACCCATGACACCAACCACCCATCCCAACACCAAGCCCTGTATGACAAAATTAAGCATGGGCACCCCTCACTAAAGCATGCCCACTGCACATACCCACAACACCCCCCAACCATCACCACACAAGCCCCCACACAGGAATGCCTGCACTGGGGTACACAAACACCCACCCATTGCACACCATTACACACACACATGCAATAATCATGTTCTTATACCCCTGCAGGAACCCGAAGGAACGTCACCACACCAGAGGGTCCAGACAACACCACACCACCCCCAGAAGAGGCCCACAGTGACGACAGCAGCTCTGCCCTACTGGATCCTGAGGACCAGCCCGGACCATTGTGGGCCTCAGGACAGTCGGTTCCCCTTGCCCAGCCACAGCCCAACACCGAGCTGCCACCCTCTGGTAACACCAGCACAGCACCCACCCAGCGGGCCCAAACCTCCCTACCCAGGACAGGTCAATCAGCGGTGTGTCCACCACTACAGGGCACCCAGGGTAACCCACCACCCCAACAACAACAGGGACCTGGGGACAGTGGTAGTGGGCACACGGTCCAGGGGACGGAGGCACAGGAGCATAGGGGAACTAGGAGGGCTGCTGTGCGACAGAGGGAGGACAGGCCAAGGGAACCAACTCTCCACGAGGCCCTCTCCTCCATCATGGGAGCATACCACCACTCCCAGGAGACGATGGCGGCGGTCCTGGACAAGTTGCAGGAGTCCCTGCGTCTGCAGGACGAACTGTATTTGGGGTTCAGGGAGGAGCTCAGGACCATCAGCTCCGCCCTGGGCACCATCGTAGGGGTGCTGACGGACATTCAATAGACCTTGAGGGACACCGTGGCACTCCAAGGGGCCCCTGACACTAGCCAGGACGACAAACTGCCCACCACCTCCGCCGGCGCTAGTGGACAGGACGCCCCGCCACAGGACCAACACACCAGCACCCCAACCCCTGCAGACGGACAACCACCACGCAAGCGGGCCCTGAGATCCAGGAACAGGACAGAGCAAGATGGCAAGACCACCGCCAGGAAATAAGACCACCCTGATTGTCCCCCCACTGTCCCACTTTGTCACCCTGTCCAGATTGGAACTGCCCCAGCTCCACTTCCTATGCCCATATGGGCAGTGCACCTGTGAGACTAATAGACTGGACTCTGCCATGGACATTCTTCCACCATCACCCATCCCCATTTTACAACCTTCCTTGATTTTTTTTGCACTTAAATAAACACCCTTTAAAGCCAAAAAAAATCTGGAGTCAGTCTATGATTTGGAACTTTGTATTATCAATTACAGTGTCATAATGGGTTACCCATTGTAAGGCTAACATACCAATGTCAGACATCACAAGCCCCTCAAGGATGCAAGCAGTTGACATGTAGGTAACCACACCTGTGAAACTGAAATGGAAGGGTACAATTCAATTAACAAATAGTGAGTGAAATGGAGGTACAGGATAGAGGTAGACGTGTGAAAGTTAATGTAATGTTAAACCAGAAAATGTTCTCACCTGTGTGTCACTGGAAATATTGCTGTATGACTGACTCCCTGTTGTCGTTTTCTTCATCCTCAGCTTCATCCTCATCACTGTCCACTCGCTCCCCAGGCTCCACAGCTGCCACACCACCGTTATCTGGATCATCCTCCTGCAGAAAAGGCACCTGGCGTCGCAATGCTAAATTATGGAGCATTGAGCAGGCGATGATGATGTCGCACACCTTCTTCGGTGAGTAGAATAGGGATCCACCTGTCATATGGAGGCACCTGAACTTGGCCTTAAGTAGGCCGAAGTTGCGTTCGATAACCCTCCTAGTCCGCCCATGGGCATTATTGTACCCTTCCTCTGCCCTGGTCCTGGGATTCCTCACTGGGGTCAATAGCCATGACAGGTTGGGGTAACCAGAGTCCCCCAATAGCCATACACGGTGCTTCTGGAGTTGACCCATCATATCAGGGATGCTGCTATTCCGCAGGATGTAGGCGTCATGCACAGAGCCAGGGAACATTGCATTTACCTGCGAGATGTACTGGTCTGCCAAACAGACCATCTGGATATTCATCGAATGATAATTCTTCCTGTTCCTGTACACCTGTTCACTCCTGCGGGGGGGACAAGAGCTACATGGGTCCCATCAATAGCACCTATGACGTTCGGGATATGTCCAAGGGCATAGAAGTCACCTTTCACTGTAAGCAAATCCTTCACCTCAGGGAAAATGATGTATCTCCTTACGTGTTTCAGCAGGGCAGACAACACTCTGGACAACACGTTGGAAAACATAGGCTGGGACATCCCTGATGCCATGGCCACTGTTGTCTGAAAAGACCCACTTGCAAGGAAATGGAGCACTGACAGCACCTGCACGTCAGGGGGGATTCCAGTCGGATGGCGGATCGGTGACATCAGGTCTGGCTCCAACTGGGTACATAGTTCCTGGATTGTGGCACGGTCAAACCGGTAGGTGACGATGATATGTCTTTCTTCCATTGTCAACAGGTCCACCAGCGGTCGGTACACCAGAGGATTCCGCCATCTTCTCATATATCCCAGCTGACGGTGCCTAAGAAGGACAACAGCGAAGAACCAGTTACTAATCCTCCAGGTATGTACCCACAGTTACACACAAGACTACACCAGACAAAAGCCCTTCCTGTATGTGTGTTGAGTATACGCCTAGCTATGTGTGAACCAGTAGAAAATTAAGCCATGTGGGCCCCTGAAATGGCGGCTGCCTGACCTCTAAACTGGGACAATGGGATTGTGGGGTAACTGCGCTGGCGTTGCACACTGTCGCGGTAGGCGGTCGTAGACCGCGGCGCAATGCTGCATTGGTTAACATTGGACCCTTTGGGTCCCAGGAGCCAATGAACAGGTGCGCCGGCGGTGATGATGCGCACCGCCCCGGACGTCACCGCCGCGGACGTCACCGCCATTTTCTATCTGTTCAATCACTAGATACCTGATCTCGACAGGAGAGGACCTACACTGCTAGTGCTGCTGTGACCTCGGTCTGGAAGCGACAATGGCTGCTGCGTCTGGGGAAAGGGCCCCTGCCTTCACTGCACAGGAGTTGGAGAAACTTGTGGATGGAGTCCTCCCCCAGTACACGCTACTCCACGGTCATTAGTACACAGGGAGCACGTTGTATGGGCTAGGCCTGGGTGAAGAGGGCTGGTTGGAAGAGGGAAGGGGGCAGAGTACATAGATCAGTTATGCATGGGAATGAATGGGCCACATAGGCAGAGTAGGGAGGGGGCCACTCACATTGAAGGTGCAGTTGGTAATGACTTTTCCTCTTTCCTTGTGCATGTCATGTAGATCAGCGCCCACCAGAAGAGGGACATTTGGCGTGCCATCGCCAAGGAGGTCCGGACCCTGGGGGCCCACCAGAGACAGGGCACCCACTGCCGTAAGAGTTGGGAGGACATTCGCCGCTGCAGCAAGAAGACGGCGGAGGCTCAGCTGGGGATGGCCTCCCAATGTGGGAGGGGTGCCCGTCGCACCATGACCCCCCTGATGTTCCGGATCCTGGCGGTGGCCTACCCGGAGTTGGATGGGTGCTTGAGGACATCACAGCAGACACAAGGGGGTGAGTACAACCTCATTCTGCGGACTTTGCATGCAGTGGAGGGGTCTGGGTGGGGGAGGTGGACTGTGGGTGTCCCTAGGCCAGGGCGAGTTAGGTAGGCAAGGCCCCTCCGTAATGCAGGCCATGTGGCACTCAACCCCACCTCAGCAGAGTGGCAAGTTGAGGTATAGTTGCCCCTGTGGAATCCATGTGCGCAGATTTCCACCATTGCCATGTAGGCCATTTCCCAGAAATTGCATGTGCAGAGGTCAGGACCACGGCGTAATGCAGGGGGCTGCTGCGTCTGTCTTGTCCTCCAACGGTAGCGGCATGCCATGCACTAAAACTCTCTTTCTTCTGTCTCCCCCCCTTTTCCTGCTCTCCCTGTCCTTTTGTCCATCAGCATCATCAGGCGGAGGTACAGTGGCACCGGAGCACGAGGGAGCTGCATCCCACATGGCCATGGAGGGCCACACCACAGACTCTGAATGCACCAGTGGGACGGAGGGCGAGGGGAGCTTCACGTCGGCCACCGGATCACCAAGCAGCGACATGGACTCGTCCGCCAATGGGAGCTCCCCTGTGGTGGCGGCACCACCTGTGTGCCCCACTTCTACAGGTACAGCCGCCACCCCCCCAACCAGCACCGCCCTCCCAGCAGCCCCTCAGCGTTTGCCCCGTGCCCACTCACCCAGGAGGGTGGGCATCACCTTCGCCCCAGGCACCTCAGGCCCTGCCCCAGTCACCTCAGCTTCCCTCAGTGAGGAGGCCATTGACCTCCTCAGGTCACTCACTGTTGGGCAGTCTACCATTGTGAATGCCATCCAGGGTGTAGAACGAGAGTTGCAACACGGTAATGCATTCCTGGAGGGCATTCATTCTGGTCAGGCTGTCCTTCAGCGAACCCTGCAATCTCTGGCCTCAGCACTGATGGCAGCCATTGTCCCTGTGTCTAGCCTCCCCCCTCCAACTTCCTCCACCCAGACCCAATCTCCTGTACCCCAGCCCATCCCAAGCACACCTACAGTCCAGCATGCACACAAGTCAACACACACAAGTAGCTTAAGCAAACATAAGCACCACACACACCACAGGCACTCACGCAAGCCTCACCCACATACAGACACAGCAACATCCACTGTCTCCACTGTGTCCCCCTCCTCCTCTTCTCCCTCCTCCCTCCCAGTCTCATCTACACACATACACCTGCATGCACCACATCTACAGGCACTAGGACTCGCACCAGGACACACAGCACCACAAGCCACTCACCTGCACTCACCACCTCCACTGCCATTTACACGTCCCCTGTGTCCTCTCCCAGTGTGTCTGTGACGCGCCCTCCCAAAGTACACAAACGCCGGCAATCACTCACTCAATATCCATCCACCTCACAACAGCCTCTTGTACCTGCACCTGCACCCAAAACAGCTAAAGTGACACCTCCTACAACCACCTCCTGTTCCTCCACTCCCAGACCCCCTCCAGCTACCCATCCCAGTGTTCGTCAGAAACTGTCCCTCTGTCAAATTGACCTTTTTGCCCCCCCCCCTCCAATTCATCAGTCCGGTCGTAGCGCCTCAGCCAAAAAGCCTCCAGTACCAGTGGTGAGTGTTCCAGGTTTTTGGAGTGCACCATCCACCAGGGCAGGCAGTAGGACCCGGAGCCAAGGCACTGGCAGCCCACCCCCTGTAAAGGCTCTGAAAAAGGAGAGTGGACGACGGGACCGTCTCAAGACCCCTGGTGGGACAACAAGTGACATGGGATCGAAGGGGATTGGTGAGTCAGCTGTAACTCCAACAAAGGTGGGGAAGGTCCAGAGGAAGTCTGCCCAGCCTGTTGTGAGTGTCACGGCGGAGAAGTGTGCCATCATTTCCGGCGGTCCAGACACAACCGCCAGCACCGTCGGCACTGGTCAGGAGACCACCTCCGGAGTCACAGCCCAGGAGGGCACAAGTATCGTTACTGGTCCAGAAACCACCGCCGGAGTCACAGCCCAGGAGGGCACAAGTATTGTTACTGGTCCAGAAACCACCGCCGGAGTCACAGCCCAGGAGGGCACAAGTATTGTTACTGGTCCAGAAACCACTGCCGGAGTCACAGCCCAGGAGGGCCCAAGTATCGTCACTGGTCAGGAAACCACCGCCGGAGTCACAGCCCAGGAGGGCACAAGTATCGTTACTGGTCCAGAAACCACCGCCAGAGTCACAGCCCAGGAGGGCACAAGTATCGTTACTGGTCCAGAAACCACCGCCGGAGTCACAGCCCAGGAGAGCCCAAGTATCGTTACTGGTACAGAAACCACCGCCGGAGTCACAGCCCAGGAGGGCACAAGTATCGTCACTGGTCCAGAAACCACCGCCGGAGTCACAGCCCAGGAGGGCCCAAGTATCGTCACTGGTCCAGAAACCACCGCCGGAGTCACAGCCCAGGAGGGCCCAAGTATTGTTACTGGTCCAGAAACCACCGCTGGAGTCACAGCCCAGGAGGGCACAAGTATCGTTACTGGTCCAGAAACCATCGCCGGAGTCACAGCCCAGGAGGGCCCAAGTATTGTTACTGGTCCAGAAACCACCGCCGGAGTCACAGCCCAGGAGGGGCCAGGATGCCACAGCCCCGCTGGGCAATGATGGAACATCATGCCACACACCAATGTCCAGTGTAGAGATCGTCATGCCACACACCAATGTCCAGTGTAGAGATCGTCATGCCACACACCAATGTCCAGTGTGGAGATCATCATGCCACACACCAATGTCCAGTGTGGAGATCGTCATGCCACACACCAATGTCCAGTGTGGAGATCGTCATGCCACACACCAATGTCCGTATCAGAACCGCCATGGCAAAGCACCACTGAACAGTCCTGAACCTCAATGTCAAAGCACCACTGAACAGTCGAGAACCGCCATGGCAAAGCACCGCTGAACTGTCCTGAACCGCCATGGCAAAGCACCGCTGAACAGGGCAAAGACTGCCATGGCAAAGCACCGCTGAACAGTCCTGAACCTCAATGTCAAAGCACCGCTGAACAGTCCAGAACCGCCATGGCAAAGCACAGCTGAACTGTCCTGAACCGCCATGGCAAAGCACCGTTGAACAGGGCAAAGACCGCCATGGCAAAGCACCGCTGAACTGTCCTGAACCGCCATGTCAAAGCACCGCTGAACAGTCCAGAACCGCCATGGCAAAGCACCGCTGAACTGTCCTGAACCGCCATGGCAAAGAACCGCTGAACAGGGCAAAGACCGCCATGGCAAAGCACCGCTGAACTGTCCTGAACCGCCATGGCAAAGCACCGCTGAACAGGGCATGCACTGTGTAGGAATGAATGGACCGCCACATCAGGCATCCTTATCCCATGTGCAGCTGGGACAGTGACAGGACAGGTACTTTCACGTGGAGACTCATCCAGTCTGGGCACCAGTCCCCCTCCAGAACCAGTGGAGACCTGCATCTACTTGAGACTGTGGCTTTGCACTCCCCAGTATGGTCCAGTGGGAAACCCACCCACTGTAGAGACTTGAGAGACTGTGGCTTTGCACTCCCCAGGATGGTCCAGTGGGCAACCCACCCACTGTAGAGACTTGAGAGACTGTGGCTTTGCACTACCCAGGATGACACAGTGGGCAGCCCACCCACTGTAGAGACTTGAGAGACTGTGGCTTTGCACTCCCCAGGATGGCACAGTGGGCAACCCACCCACTGTATAGACTTCAGAGACTGTGGCTTTGCACTCCCCAGGATACTTCAATGGGCATGGAGCCCCGTCGTGGATCTGGCTTCGCATTCATCTGGCTGAGGTGCCCCCCCTTCCCTTCCCCCTGAGGTGCCTGTTTTATTTCTATCTGATGCCCCGGCAGTGTTCTCTCCGATTTTGGTCAGGTATCTATTGTGGGCCTCGCCCATGCATTTTTGGACTGTTGGTGCACGGACATTGTTATGTACATATCTGCACTTCTTCTCGGATTGTATGTGTAAATAAGAGTGATTTTGAAATTTATATATCTGTATATTTTTTTATGACATGTATATTGGCACATTACAATGTTTGCCCGATTTTGGCTTTGTGTTTTCATTCTTCCGGGGGGATTGTGGGTTGTTACTGTTATTTTTGTGACTGCATTGGTGTGTGTGTTGTGATATGCGAGGGTGGGGGTGTTTGGTGGGTGTCCCCCTAACTTTTGCCTTCCCCTCCCCGTGTCGTAGGTGCTGTACTCACCGGTATCTTCTGCGCCTACGTAGCTGTTGGTCATAAAGGAGCAGAAAAACAAGCGCAGGGAGTATTTGGAGTTCGGGGTACATGGAGTCCTCGTTCCTCGTGGGATGTGTTGAGGTGAGCGTTTTCCCATAGCAAAAGCTGTTTCCGCCGTGTTTTTATCCACGGTGAATCCGCCCCGGAAAAGGTGGCGGATTGGCGGGTTGTAATAGTGTTTGGGCGGTACATTGTCTCCCGCCTGTCTGTTGGCGGTAACCGCCACGCTGCTTGTCTGTACCGCCGTGGCGGGCGGTGTGTTAAAGTGGCTGTCTTTGTTGGCGGAATCCGCCAGGGTCATAACTCCCTTTTTTTGTCCGCCGGCCTGTTTGTGGTATTACCGCACCTTTAACACCGTCCGCCAGGGTTGTAATGACCCCCATAGGGGTAATGGGTGGGTACGTGTATTAATAATCGGATATAAATTTTATTAACTGAGTATTAATGTTTGAACCTCAAATATATGAAAAGTAATTATGTTAGAATTTAACTGAATTTTATAAGGCCTGCAACACAAATCTATATGGATGGGATGTAAGGGATATAGAGGTATTGGGTGCGGAAGTGTATATCTAATAATAGTATTATTTATTTGAAATACTTTAAGACTGAAAAACAAACCTTTAGGGTCATGATACAAGGGATATTACGTTATTCGGTGGGTAAGTGTATTAATAAGGCAAAAACAACAAGTGATGGACGGAATGCTGAACATTGTCAAACACTCACCCCCAGTCATAGATCTGGGTTTAATCCATCTTTTTTTGCTCACCATGCCACCCCAGTTTGGATCCAGCCATATGCAAATCAGTCTTGACCCTGTTCCTCATGGGAACAGTCCAGACCGAACTGCCAAGCCAGGTCCTCACTGGACCGGAAACAAGCATCCTGGGACCGGTTTCAGGGTTTCACCCCTCATCAGCCAGGCTAGCTTGAATCCAGTGGCATGGGAAGCACGGGACCCATGTCTGGGCATACCCTTCCCACTTAGGGCGACAAAGCAAAAACAACAAGTGATGGACGGAATGCTGAACATTGTCAAACACTCACCCCCAGTCATAGATCTGGGAAGACCTGGCCTAGCAGTTCGGGCTGGACTGTTCCCATGGGGAACAGGGTCAAGACTGATTTGCATATGGCTGGGTCCAAACTGGAATGGCATGGGCAGCAAAAAAACGATGGATTAAACCCAGATCTGTGACTGGGGGTGAATGTTTGACAATGTTCAGCATTCCGTCCATCACTTGTTGTTTTTGCATTTGTCGCCCTAAGTGGGAAGGGTATGCCCAGACGTGGGTCCCGTGCTTCCCATGCCACTGGATTCAAGCTAGCCTGGCTGATGAGGGGTGAAACCCCGAAACCGGTCCCAGTATGCTTGTTTCCAGTCCAGGGAAGACCTGGCCTAGCAGTTCAGGCTGGACTGTTCCCATGGGGAACAGGGTCAAGACTGATTTGCATATGGCTGGGTCCAAACTGGAATGGCATGGGCAGCAAAAAAACGATGGATTAAACCCAGATCTGTGACTGGGGGTGAATGTTTGACAATGTTCAGCATTCCGTCCATCACTTGTTGTTTTTGCATTTGTCGCCCTAAGTGGGAAGGGTATGCCCAGACGTGGGTCCCGTGCTTCCCATGCCACTGGATTCAAGCTAGCCTGGCTGATGAGGGGTGAAACCCCGAAACCGGCCCCAGGATGCTTGTTTCCAGTCCAGGGAAGACCTGGCCTAGCAGTTCGGGCTGGACTGTTCCCATGGGGAACAGGGTCAAGACTGATTTGCATATGGCTGGGTCCAAACTGGAATGGCATGGGCAGCAAAAAAACGATGGATTAAACCCAGATCTGTGTCTGGGGGTGAATGTTTGACAATGTTCAGCATTCCGTCCATCACTTGTTGTTTTTGCATTTGTCGCCCTAAGTGGGAAGGGTATGCCCAGACGTGGGTCCCGTGCTTCCCATGCCACTGGATTCAAGCTAGCCTGGCTGATGAGGGGTGAAACCCCGAAACCGGTCCCAGGATGCTTGTTTCCAGTCCAGGGAAGACCTGGCCTAGCAGTTTGGGCTGGACTGTTCCCATGAGGAACAGGGTCAAGACTGATTTGCATATGGCTGGGTCCAAACTGGAATGGCATGGGCAGCAAAAAAACGATGGATTAAACCCAGATCTCTGACTGGGGGTGAATGTTTGACAATGTTCAGCATTCCGTCCATCACTTGTTGTTTTTGCATTTGTCGCCCTAAGTGGGAAGGGTATGCACAGACGTGGTTCCCGTGTTTCCCATGCCACTGGATTCAAGCTAGCCTGGCTGATGAGGGGTGAAACCCCGAAACCGGTCCCAGGATGCTTGTTTCCAGTCCAGGGAAGACCTGGCCTAGCAGTTCGGGCTGGACTGTTCCCATGGGGAACAGGGTCAAGACTGATTTGCATATGGCTGGGTCCAAACTGGAATGGCATGGGCAGCAAAAAAACGATGGATTAAACCCAGATCTGTGACTGGGGGTGAATGTTTGACAATGTTCAGCATTCCGTCCATCACTTGTTGTTTTTGCATTTGTCGCCCTAAGTGGGAAGGGTATGCCCAGACGTGGGTCCCGTGCTTCCCATGCCAATGGATTCAAGCTAGCCTGGCTGATGAGGGGTGAAACCCCGAAACCGGTCCCAGGATGCTTGTTTCCAGTCCAGGGAAGACCTGGCCTAGCAGTTCAGGCTGGACTGTTCCCATGGGGAACAGGGTCAAGACTGATTTGCATATGGCTGGGTCCAAACTGGAATGGCATGGGCAGCAAAAAAACGATGGATTAAACCCAGATCTGTGACTGGGGGTGAATGTTTGACAATGTTCAGCATTCCGTCCATCACTTGTTGTTTTTGCATTTGTCGCCCTAAGTGGAAGGGTATGCCCAGACGTGGGTCCCGTGCTTCCCATGCCACTGGATTCAAGCTAGCCTGGCTGATGAGGGGTGAAACCCCGAAACCGGTCCCAGGATGCTTGTTTCCAGTCCAGGGAAGACCTGGCCTAGCAGTTCGGGCTGGACTGTTCCCATGGGGAACAGGGTCAAGACTGATTTGCATATGGCTGGGTCCAAACTGGAATGGCATGGGCAGCAAAAAAACGATGGATTAAACCCAGATCTGTGTCTGGGGGTGAATGTTTGACAATGTTCAGCATTCCGTCCATCACTTGTTGTTTTTGCATTTGTCGCCCTAAGTGGGAAGGGTATGCCCAGACGTGGGTCCCGTGCTTCCCATGCCACTGGATTCAAGCTAGCCTGGCTGATGAGGGGTGAAACCCCGAAACCGGTCCCAGGATGCTTGTTTCCAGTCCAGGGAAGACCTGGCCTAGCAGTTCGGGCTGGACTGTTCCCATGAGGAACAGGGTCAAGACTGATTTGCATATGGCTGGGTCCAAACTGGAATGGCATGGGCAGCAAAAAAACGATGGATTAAACCCAGATCTCTGACTGGGGGTGAATGTTTGACAATGTTCAGCATTCCGTCCATCACTTGTTGTTTTTGCATTTGTCGCCCTAAGTGGGAAGGGTATGCCCAGACATGGGTCCCGTGCTTCCCATGCCACTGGATTCAAGCTAGCCTGGCTGATGAGGGGTGAAACCCCGAAACCGGTCCCAGGATGCTTGTTTCCAGTCCAGGGAAGACCTGGCCTAGCAGTTCGGGCTGGACTGTTCCCATGGGGAACAGGGTCATGACTGATTTGCATATGGCTGGGTCCAAACTGGAATGGCATGGGCAGCAAAAAAACAATGGATTAAACCCAGATCTGTGACTGGGGGTGAATGTTTGACAATGTTCAGCATTCCGTCCATCACTTGTTGTTTTTGCATAAGTGTATTAATACTCACATAGGGGGTCATTTTGACCCTGGCGGTCCGAGACCACCAGGGCTAAAATGACGGAAGCACCGCCAACAGGCTGGCGTTGCTTCCTGCCCTATTACGACCGCGGCGGAAGCGCCGCGATCGCACCGCCGGGGCCGGCGGTATATTGCCACTTTATCCCCGGCGGTGACAATCCGCCTGGTAAGCGCTGCTTGCAGCGCTGCCCAGGGGATTACGAGTCCCCGACCGCCAGCCTTTTTCTGGCGGTATGAACCGCCAGGAAAAGGCTGGCGGTACGGGGAGTCGTGGGGCCCCCTGACAGGGTCCCATGCGGCTTTTCACTGTCTGCTATGCAGACAGTGAAAAGCGCGACGGGTGCAACTGCACCCGTCACACGGGCGCAACACCGCCGGCTCCATTTGGAGCCGGCTCCCATGTTGCGGCCCCCATCCCCGCTGGGCTGGCGGGCGTAAACTTGGTTTCCACCCGCCGGCCCAGCGGGGATGTCCAAATGGGCACTACGGGAGTGCGGCTGCATTGGCGGCCGCCCGGCGGTTACAGCTTTTTATATTTTCTATATATATTTCTTTATTGGCATTTTTATTGTAAAATAGCAGTAATACAATAGTAGTCAAAACATTAGTGCTCAGGTCACGGGGAGTTACATCAGCAAACAGTTCAGCACTTAGCACAAGAGTGGCAGTTCCTACACAATGTAACCAAATTTCACAGAGTATACCGAAGCCTCGCAGTGGACGGTTCTCACTCAAGTACTATTTTGTAAAAGGCAATCCTTATCTAAGGGACGCGGATCATGGTAACTCAGTATTTCAGTGTACATCTCATGGGTTATCTCTGTACTGCACTCAGAAGGACTGCACCAGCTGCACACTTGGGCTTCACCACAAGAAGGACTTTGCCTGCCTTCAACTGGTCCAAGGAGGGACTCCCTGTTTGCTACAGGTGAAAAATTGCTAACCAGAGTCCCTTGCACCAACTCCTGAAGAAAGCGACCAGCTGACCACTGTCCAGTGGCCAAAAAGGAGTTTGCGCCAGGTGCATTCTGGGAGTTGTAGTCTGCACCCCCCTAGGACCATCTCAGAACTTCTGGACCCTTGGGTTGAGCTGTGGACCTCAAAAGAACCTTAAAAGGACATCTGGGAGAAGCCCCAGAAGTTTGGAGAACTTTTGTAAAAAAGCTCCGTAGTGCACCGACCCGCCGCGGCAACTCTATCCGGTTTGCCTCAACCGCGACCCGGCCTGATTTGCTGGTTCGTCCCGGTAAAGAAAATCTCCGAAAAAGAGACTAAGGGGGTGATTCTGACCCCGGCGTTCAAGGACCGCCGGGGTCGGCGGGAGCACCGCCAACAGGCTGGCGGTGCTCCGCAGGGCATTCTGACCGCGGCGGCATGGCCGCGGTCAGAACAGGAAAACCGGCGGTGTCCCGCCGGTTTTCCGCTGCCCTGCTGAATCCTCCATGGGGATTCCAACCCCCTCACCGCCATCCTGTTCCTGGCGGTTTCGACCGCCAGGAACAGGATGGCGGTGAGGGGTGTCGTGGGGCCCCTGGGGCCCCCTGCAGTGCCCATGCCAATAGCATGGGCACTGCAGGGGCCCCCGTAAGAGGGCCCCACTTTGAATTTCAGTGTCTGCTTAGCAGACACTGAAATTCGCGACGGGTGCTACTGCACCCGTCGCACCCTTCCCACTCCGCCGGCTCCATTCGGAGCTGGCTTCCTCGTGGGAGGGGGTTTCCCGCTGGGCTGACGGGCGGCCTTCTGGCGGTCGCCCGCTAGCCCAGCGGGAAACACAGAATAACCGCGGCGGTCTTCGGACCGCGTAGCGGTATTCTGTTGGGGGAACTTTGGTGGGCGGCCTCCGCCGCCCGTCAAAGTTGGAATGACCCCCTAAGTCCGAAGGTAAAAAGTTGACCGGGACCTCCCAGCCAGCGTATCCGAGGAGGGCTCCATGGACGTCAGATCAAGATCCAGGTTTACCCCGGTCGAAAGATTTTCACATCGAAAAAACAACTAAGTCCGAAGGTAAAAATCGCCACCGAGGATTCCAGCATCGTGTATCCGGAGAAGGGCTCCAGGAGGTCGGATTGGACTGGCAGGTTCGTTCCGCTGAAGAAAATCTTCGAAAAAGAGTCTTAGTGTGAAGGTAAACTTTTAACCGAGGCCTCCCGAGGCCTGTAGCCGAGCAGGGCTCCATCGCGGTTGGCATTAAACTGTGACTTTGCCCCGGTCTAGGTGCAACCAGATGACCCGATTGGCGCTTTTTGTTTCTAGGCGCTAAAAAAAAAAAAATTCTTCAAAAATTCATATCTCCGATTCCCCGTATCCGATTTCATTCGTTTTTGTGTCATTTTAAAGATAAAAATATAGGGGGTCATTCCGACCCTGGTGGTAAAAACCGCCAGGGCCGGGGACCGCGGATGCACCGCCAACAGGCTGGCGGTGCATCCTTGGGCATTCTGACCGCGGCGGTACAGCCGCGGTCAGAAACGGGAAACCGGCGGTGTTCCGCCGGTTTCCCGCTGCCCTAGGGAATCCTCCATGGCGGCGCTGCAGGCAGCGCCACCATGGGGATTCCGACCCCCTTACCGCCAGCCTGGCTCTGGCGGTTTTGACCGCCAGAACCTGGCTGGCGGTAACGGGTGTCGTGGGGCCCCTGGGGGCCCCTGCAGTGCCCATGCCAATGGCATGGGCACTGCAGGGGCCCCCTAATAGGGCCCCACCAAGATTTTCAGTGTCTGCCAAGCAGACACTGAAAATCGCGACGGGTGCAACTGCACCCGTCGCACCCCTTCCACTCCGCCGGCTCCATTCAGAGCCGGCATCCTCATGGAAGGGGGTTTCCCGCTGGGCTGGCGTGCGGCCTTCTAGCGGTCGCCCGCCAGCCCAGCGGGAAACTCAGAATTACCGCTGCGGTCTTTTGACCGCGCAGCGGTATTCTGACGGCGGGACTTTGGCGGGCGGCCTCCGCCGCCTGCCAAAGTCAGAATGACCCCCATAATCTATTTTTATAAATTGGTTTTGGATTTTCAAACTGTTTCCTGTGTTTTATTTAATTACTGTTTTGTGATATTTGAATGCTTTACACTCTGTCTCCTAAGTTAAGCCTTGATGCTCGTTGCCAAGCTACCAAGGGTTGAGCTGGGTTTAATTAACTGAGACCTAACTGGACCTAAGTGGAGGTTGGTGGCCCATTGCTAAGTGTAGGTACCTACCTGCCCTTGCCAATAACCCATTTTCCAACAATCTGCCTCAGCCACAGACTCTGAGGCCCTGCCACAAGAGGAAATACATGAACCCACCTCCGTCCCTGCAACTATGGATCCTCCAGTCCCCCTCACGAGGGGCAGTTCATCTGGACCAGCAGGAGAGAATAGCAAGACCTTCACCACCACCAACAAGAGATGCAGAACCTAATTGTCTCCGATGTGTGACTTGCATGGACTTGGTGGCCTATTTTCTGGACACAAACACCTTTTTGATGCCAGTTGTATTTTGTACATTGCACTTTACTCAATTTTGGATCTTCGATTATAGTTTCATTCACCATGATTGTTTTTTAAAATGTGTTTGCTTTGTTTTTGTTTTTTTTGTTTTTTTTATTGTTTGGTTGAATACAATCAAAAGATTACATATTCAAAGACTGGTGTTACAATTATTTTCTACCTTGTTTCCATTTGCAGGTTTTATGTTACATTTAAAAAAATTACAATTAAAAGATTGTTTGTGCGTTAATACATTACACGTAGGGAATGCGTTTTAAAAAAATTACAAAAATGCACATCTATACATTGTTTTATTAAATTGGAATGAAGATTTGTTTTTTATATTTTTCAAACCCATGCATCATCCCAATACTTCAGGCTATATTGTCATATACAGTGTCTGTCCTTGCCACCGTGGAGGA
Organism: Pleurodeles waltl; assembly: GCF_031143425.1. Taxonomy (NCBI): domain Eukaryota; kingdom Metazoa; phylum Chordata; class Amphibia; order Caudata; family Salamandridae; genus Pleurodeles; species Pleurodeles waltl. The sequence goes on from NC_090442.1 coordinate 556,853,451, forward strand.
ATGGGATATAAGCTAACAATTCATACTAAACAGGCAAAATATTATTGATTTATGTCATCAGCTGGAGCCAGATCTTCTGCCTCACATTTGGAATCCCAAGTGAATAACACCAATAGTGGAAATACTGTTAGAACTTCTTGTAGCACACCAATAAAGGTTGATTGTGTCATTTCACCAGAATCTGTAACGTGTATTGGAATGATCCTGTGGCCCAAAAAAATGGAGTACTGCCATTATTTTCACTATTGGTGTTGATGTGGGATTCCTATTACAGTATAAGAGTAAATACAAAATATTTGGAATATGACATATCGGTAAAGTCCAAACATTAGAAGCATTTTAAAATATAATGGACATTAAAATTTTGGTGCAAGCATTTATCATGATAATGGACACGTACACCAAAAATACAATTCATTTTTTGATGATGAAATCGTAATTATGGATTTAACACATTGAGGGTTGAAGAAAAGATTGTTGTCCCTCCAACAGTATACATTGTCACACTTTTTTAAAATCAGTGTTTCCAAGAGTAAAATATTAATAATGGAAAGTAGAAAGTTTGGAAAGCGCTACAATTTGGCTTAGGGATCGGGTGCAGAAAAATTGGAAATAGTAAAATTTTACCCCTACTTAGGGTAAGTGGTTTTAGGTAGCATACTGGACAAGGCACGTATTGATAACTGCTCATATAAGTTCTCCTCACATGCAAATGGTGTACTCGCCTTTTATGAAGCAATGGGACAATGGCACTTTATGCATTTGCTCTCTGTCTTTAATTTTAAGGCAAAAGTCCCACTGATCTTATTGTATGAAATTGATTCTCTTAGTCAGGATAGATGTGGCTTTCTACAACAAATAGAGAGGCAGATACTATGTAAGATCTGTGGATTTAATTCTGTTGTTCTGATACCAGCAATTAGGTTGGAATTCGGACAGTATAGCTCCTATGTACAAGGCCTGGCCAGGGTGATTCAGTGGGGATTTCAGTTGAAGAATTGTGAAAAGTAATGTATGCGTAGCCTCATGAACTGTGAGATCTTTGAGTCAGAGATTGGAAAATTCTTGTTCTACTGAGATTTTGCCTAGTCCTTTAGATATTGATGCCTGCAGGAAGAGATTATGACCTCTCTCTCACATTCAGAATTGAAATCTTTGTTAAAAAGTATTATAACTTCTGCCAGTAAGCAGAGAGATTTTATGTATTGTGAGAGTAAGAAAAAAGGTTACACGTGATAACTAGGGACAGTGGTCCCAGAGTTGCTCATAAGTATTTGTTTTTGAATTTGGGCCATGGCCTTTGCACTTTATGAATTTGCTTCCATTAAACAATTTAGTTGCAAATTGGTTCTCACATGGAGAAATGGGGAAAGGATGTAATTTTTGTGAATTTGGATGTCAAGATCTTAATCATGTACTTTTTGTCTGCCCTGCAACATTTGCGATGCCGCTATATATGTCCAATGTTTTTACGGAATAGGGTAACTTCTGTTGAGATGACAATAGCTTCTCTTTTTTGCTAAGAATGCTGTAATTTGCATGAGAATATCGACATTTGTTAAGTTAAGGGTTTTATGAATTTATATCAATTTAGTTGTTGCTGTTGGGGGGTGCCTATGTTTTCATTTATTTAAGGTAATTTTGCATGAGAAAGTTTACATTCTTTGAGGGATTTATAAACATACACAAATGGATATGTGTTTTCTAAGTTCTTTAAGGGGTTTATGTATGTATACTGATGGATATTTGTTTGCAGCTAGCAGGGGGGAGTTTCTATGTTCACAACCATGGTGTGTTACTTGTCTAGGGGAAGGTTATTATCGGAAGATTATGGGCCTGTGTACAGTACATATTTTACCTTCCATGCTGCATTTTAAGTGTCCTGTGCCCCAAGCATCTAGGATTTACCTAGGATTTTGACTGTTACAATGGTAATTTAGGAGTGTTAAACAGTTTATATCCATGGGATATTGGATAATTGATTGGTGGTTGGTTTTATCTCATTGATGAATAAACTTTTAATTTTACAAAGTTTGTCCTACCATTATCATTCATGTGGAATTCATTGATTATTAAACATGTTGATGAAAATTTGAAATGCATATTCTTACTTACATTTATAACAGAAAGTACAAAATATTTTGATTTTGACATATTTGTAAAGTCCAAACATAAGAAGCATTTTAAAATATAATGAACATTAAAATTGTGGTGCAAGCATTCATCATGATAATGGACACTTACACCAAAAATAGAATTCATATTTTTATTTTTAAGAATTAATAGGTGTGTAATTTGTTTAACTCAATATTTGAAAATAAAACATCTCTGCATTACACCTTAAAATGAAATTAAATGTAATAAAATATAGTAAATGCACTAGAAATGGAGATATGTAACAAACAAATGAACGCTGTGATTTAAGTTTAGAACTACCATTGATTTCACATTTATTTTGAAAAAGGATTTAGCTTGTCTTGTGCTATCACAGTAGCAAAAGAAGGACTTGGATAATCAAGTTCATGATGGAAATGAAAGTGGAAAAAAGAAAAAAATGGTAAGCTTCTACCTTGTATCCATTTGAAACCACCATCTTAGGTGTGGAGGTTTACCCGTCACAGTTATGTCTAAAGGAAGACACATCATGAAAATTCTGGTAGAAACAGTGGGACACAGACAGACTATCGTCCGTAGACCAACAAGCATCTAAATTGAGTGGGTGGACCGCCTAGTAGGAGGACAGATTTACTGCTGGAAAAGTGATGACAGGACCAGATCCACCAAGATCTAAATCAGTCCCTAGGTGAATACAAAGCATGCCTGAGAACTAAAACAGCTGATATTGAATCTTTAATCTTAGTAGCATTTAGCTAATTCTATTTAATTTTTAAGTTGGTAAGAGATGTTTATAACCCACAGGGCATCATTATGAGTATGGTAGTCAGACCACCAGACTGCCATACTGGTGTCCGCCAAAAGACCACCATGTTGGTGGTCACACAGACCACCGTATTATGAGTCACACAGCCAGGACCGCTAAAAGAAGCCAAAAACCTGAAACAGCCAGGACTCATGAGGATGACAAAATAGGCGATCTGACCACCAGCAGTGCCAGCCTGTCAGCCAACCACTTAATCTAGTACAAGTCAAAAGTCACAATGACAGTTCAGCCATGGCAGTCTTGCCATGACAGACAGAACCACAGCTGTTTCCGGTCACCACAGTAATACACCACACCACATTGGATGAATTCGAAAACAACACAGCTGACACATTCCCCTCCCGACATACCTGCAAAGCACACCATAAAACACACCTCTTCACACACCACAATCCTTTGTATTTTCACAGCAAGACTATGCAAGCGAGCGTGGAATTTTTGAAAGTCCAAGTCTTCTAGAATAGACACCAACCACATACCCCATACCCTCAACACACCCCTATCACAATCATCTGCACCTCCCTACTTTATTTACTCCCTGTCACCTGTTCATTTTCTCAGCATCTTCCCATCTACATTAAACACCACCATGTCACAAAAGAAAAATCCCTTTTTCACTGAAGATGAGGTAAGAGTCATGGTGGATGAAATCATTAGAGTAGAACAGATATATTTGGAGCCCAACTCCAGCAAACTACTATCACACAGAAAATGGAAATGTGGCAAAGGATCGTCGACAGAGTGAATGCTGTAGACACCACACTGCCCACAAGGGACGACATCACAAAGAAGTGGAACGACCTCAGGGGGAAGGTCTGTTCCATGGCATCCAGATACCAGCTGCAGCTCCAAAAGGCTTTTGGTGGTCTCCCTCCTCCTCCCTGACAACTCGCATCAAGGGAGGAGAAGGTCATGGCCATCCTGCATCAGGGGGGCTTTTACAGGAATACCTGGGGGAGTGAAGTCGGGTACGTTACAACACTGAAATATTGCACCTAAATGTATTGGCATGCATTCTTACTGCTCATCTTTGGACACCTACACTGTCACCCCAGTCACCAGCTCAGTCTCCACCTGTCCAAAGACTACTGTCTGCCATCTCACATGTGAACCAGACTCACCTGGGGGAACCTAATCTGTGTATACTGGGTGTAGGGCAGGGCCTTACAGCACTACAATTCGCAGCACACACTGTCCTACAGTTCACAAAAACAGAACTGTGTATCACATACAAAATGAGCATGTATTGCAAAGTCCCAAACTAGTGTACTCACCTAGAAAGGATCTCACCTCTGTGGTGTGTGATACATGGTGTCAAATGACTACATTAAACAGAAGGATCCCTAAGTGCCACTGCAAGTGCCAGTCCAGTGAACACCTGACAAAATACAATTTTCCTGGAAATTCACACATGGAGTGTACTCACCGGGGGGGATGACACATAAGTGCATGAGATAGAGGGAGTCACATGATTGCTAAGTCAGGAGGCTAGGTCTACCCAATTCAAAGCACCAGCATACTCTGCATACGCTCAAATATCCTTGTAGGTTAACTTGCAATGGAAGTGTACTCACTTCAGAGGATGAACCATGCATACTGTGTGTAGTACTTGGAGGAATATCACTGTAAATCCCAGGAGGGCAAGTCCATGTAACTCCTATCAAGAGGCTAGTGGTCATGTGGCATTGTGCATCTGTCTGTGAACTCACAAATGAAGTTTGCCCTCCTGGGAGTTACCAAGATATAGGTCATGGAACACCGTGTGATGTGTCTACACACCCAGAATCATCTCGAGCAGCTATGCCACATGTTGACAACTATCACATACACTGCAAGGTATTAGGTCTGCCTGCATAACAGCCAATTATGTCTTAAGAAGACCCAACCCACATCCTGCTCAGCCACTATTTTGCCTGCACTGCTGGCTGAGAAATATATCCATGACCATCGCTTCAGGTGCTAAGGTGCTCAGACATTCTGAAGCCAGTTCAATGAAATGGAATAGGTATGTTACTCAAATCTCAGGTCATTACAAACGATAACATGTGAACCTGTCACATAAGGGGAAGCTACTAACCACAATGTGTGCATGGCCCTAGCCAAATTTCACTGTCACCCACTGAAGGTAGATGTCACAATATAACCTGTAGCATTGTATCTCTCACATCAACAGGTCGAGCAGCCACTGCAACTACTGACAACACTTAAGAGACTACCACTACCCCCATGGATGAAGCCCTCAGTGGGGACACCACTCCTTGATGTGTGGATGTTGAGGTTGGTTCTGGCCCATTGGGACACCCTGGTCAGATGACCCCAGTGAGCCTCAGCCTGACCACATTGGCTCCTCCCAGTCCCATGGCCTCAATATCTCTGGCAGCCACTCGTCCCCAAACCTGTGTCCCGAGGACAGTCAATAATATCTTGTGCCTCCCAGACCAGGTTCCTGAGTCATAGCATGCCACCTCTGACAATGCAGGACCTGTAATCAGTGAAAGGGAGCAGGCTGCACAAAGGGTGCAGGCATGTTGGGGTAGGGTGCATGGGAGGGATGGTGTGGCCCAGTGGCAAGAAGCTGCTGGTGATGCTCCTGGCCAAGTCCTGGGAGCCTACCAACAATCCCAAGGTGTAATGGGCCAGGTACTTACCGAACTAAGAGAGATGAAGCAGCTGCAGAGGTACTTCCATCGGGAAGCCATGAAAAAGTGGGAGGCCTCCAACACCATCTAAGCCTCCCTAACAGGGGTGTTCAAGGAGATCAGCAGTACCCTGATCAGGGACTGTGCACAACAACATACCCCTTCCTGTGACCCAGCAACACCAGCCCCTTCAACATCTGGGGCAGCCACTGGAAGGGAGGCACTGTCAGGGTAATCACCCGCCTCAGACATCCCTGCCGCTGTAGCTACTGAACCACACCACAAGCGGGGATGTCCACCCAAGACTTCAGGAGGTACGGATAGAAAGACACCAACCACTGTCACAAAGTGACCTCTTCCTGATGGAACTCCTTTGTGTGCCACAGATTCACTCTGTTGACTGGACTTTTACCACTTTCCATTTGCCATGGTAGTATGACTTTGACGTTGAACTTCAAATGTTGTGGCATCTACTCTATTGATTACATCCACCATGACTGATTACTTCACCTTACTTTATTTTGGGATTTCACAATTATTACATGTACATATCTAAATAAACACACCAATCACAAAAACACTGTCTACTCTCTCTTTTTTTTAGGAATTATGAACTGTCAAATGTTAAAGCCATGTGATGCACACAAGGAAGACATATGATGGTAATGGAAGGAGGGAGTGGCCTTAGGTAGTATCATGCTGATGATGACTAGCAACACAGTGTCACAAGGATCTAGTCACACCAAACATTTAATTGCACTGTATTGCAGATAGGCTGTTAGAAGGTCTGGACTGCCTAGGCTAAGAACATCTGCCCCACATTGCATTAGGCCAGATATCCCAAGGGGACCATTCCCCAGACCACAGTAGAATATGCTTTCTCAGAGCTTGGCACAGATTAGGCTAACAAATTAGTGGATATTGTCACCTGCTTGAGCCTTATCACATACCAAACCAGGTCTATCAACTCTACATACACCACGGCACAGCCAGAGGGAAGTACATCATTTCCTGATCCTAGGTCTATCGTATTAAAATGAGCAAGCATCTGGCGGTATTATGCTGACTTATGTCAGTGTTGTGGCACAGGCACTCTGGCCTGCTAAATGGAAGCACATTGACAGCCTGATAAAGGTCATGCAGGATCACTTGACATAGAATGTGAAGGGAGAATGCATGGATTGCACTGGCAAAGCCTTATGTTCACACACATGAAAGAATTGACCCATCACACCACAACTCACAAGTGTATTGTGAACTTCAGATCTCCTCCCACTCACTATCCAGGCTCCTTTGACACAGGACTCATACTTGAATTTTGAAATATGGGGAGTTAAGGCATAAACATTCATACATGTGACCCACACCACATCACAAAGCACTGTTGTTCCATTCACATTGCAATGAGACCGATATAGTATGACTATGAAGGTAGTGACATGTCCTAGTCTTGTTGGGCAGCAAAGCTTGGCTGTACTCAAAGCATGGGATGCCCTCTCTTTGGTGGGAAATAACCCCACTCAACACATCCTGACCCCTACGCTTCCCCAGGCAGTCACCGAAGTCACATCATTTGACATACTTACACTCAAGTGAAGTAGTGATTGATGAGATCTGCTCGTATGTCTCACCTCGTCTTCATCACTGTCATCCTCACTTGGCATTTCAGTTGTTTCACCTTGTGGCACTGCTAGCTTACCCTCATCTGGTATATATGGGATGTTCCTCCTCAGGGCAATGTGGTGTAGCATGTAGCAGGCCACAATGAGTTTGCAAACCTTTTTGGGTGAGTAGAGGAGGGCTCCACCTGTCTTGTCCAGACAGCAAAATCTGGCTTTCAGGAGCTCAAAAGCTCACTCCACAACATGCTGTGTACTTCTATGAGCATTGTTGAAGTGGACTCTGCCTGGCTTAGTTGGGTACCTCATCAGTGTCAACAACCATGGACGGTTTTGGTATGCAAAGTCCCCTGTTAGGGAATGCGGCATATGTGCAACTATGTGTCCCTCTAATCATTTTCATACCAACAAACATTGTCTGAGAGAAATTACATGATATATATGACTTACCAACCAGCCATGCCCTCTCTGGGTACAATTGTGACATCAGCTGTGGAGTTGCGCTGTTCCACATGAAGGCATCATGGTCTGAACCAGTATAACAGGCACAGACCAGGAAAATGTAGAGATCCGCCAAACAAACAACCTATACATTGATGGAATGGATATTAAACTTGTTAATTGCCATGAGGTGGAACCAAGGCTACATGTGTATCATCAATAGCTCCCACCACATGTGGGATGTGTGCCAAACCATTGAAGTCAGCCTTCACATGAGCAAAATCCTCATGTTGAGGAAATTGGATGTAGTTGTCCAGGTGTTTCAACACTGCTGAGAATACATCCTTCAATACTATACTGAACATAGTCTTGGACACCCCAGCACAGAGTGACATTGTGTTCTGGAAGGACCATGTGGTCAAAAATTGCAACACTGTCATGAATTGTGTGATGTGTGGTAGCTATTTGGATGACTAACGGCAGGCATCAGATCTGATGACAGATCCATGATTGTTTGCCTTTTCAGGCGGTAGATCTGGATGATGTGTCTGTCTTCCATGGCCTGAAGGTCTGTCAGTGGACGGTACACAGGAGGATGTCTGATCCTTCCCCTCCCTGGGTACCTATGTGGGTAGAAAATGAGTATAGGCATCATTCAAACTGTCCCTTGCAACATACATATATGCATGCCATTCACAAACTGTGACAAGGCAAAAGGCTAAAGACATGATGTACACAGCACCACTGTCAATCACACTGTAGTAACATGTTTCCTCCTTGCATTCCCAAAACTGTGAACACATCATTTACTCAGGCAGGAACTAATTGTGCATGACACTTCCCAATCAGACTATAAGTTTATGTCTCATAACATAGGCCCTCATTACGAGTCTGGCGGTCTCAAGACCGCCAGACTCGTGGTGGTGTTTGCACGGCCGCAGTCATGGTGGTCTGACTGCCACATTACGACAGTGGCAGAGCCGCCACAGTCTGAACACCGACAGCACCAGGTTGCTGCCAGTCAACACCATGGCGGTCTTGGGTGTTGTAATCCGCCAGGGTGGCTGTGCATGCAGCACCGCTCTGGGGATAACAACTCACCAATCTGGACCGCCATGGAAAGGCTGGCGGAATTGCGACGTGGACAGCCCAGTCGCACTTTCCACTGCCCAAATTGTGAGGTGAATGAGTGGAGTACTGACCGCTCCCCCTGACAATTAGGGCTGAGCCATTTGTCACACAGTTGATAGGAGAATGTTTGTGTTGACATGTGATGTGCATCAAACTGGGGTACCTTGCCTTTTGAACCGAAAACTTAGTACAAACTTGTTGCAATTTCCCAAGCCAAATCCTCAGCAGGGTCAATAAATGGCTGTGTGCAATGAACAATCATGCAATATTTGTATTTGGAATGGGTGTGATATCTGACCCATTGATCACTTCCCCTGAATGTCACAGACAATAGGTAAGTGGGTGAGATATCACTGTCCTTTGCTATGTGTCTGGGCATATGTGTATGCAGACACCCGCCACCGAGAAGCAAGTGATTTACAGTGTAAGATTAATGCAAGTGTCTCACTGTAGTCTGTGATAAGTTAGTGCCAAGCATAGATGTGACATGGCTCATTTGGCTAAAGGCATGCAGGTGTAGCAAACTACTTTCCATTGGTGAGTGGGGAATGTCCATTGACAAGAATTATGTCACATGACTGTAACCAACATACCATTGTGACCACATGTCAGCATGTGTTCTTTTCTCTTAGGAATGCATTCCTTTGTACAATGTCATTCATTTTCTAGCCATGGTGATGGGATAATATACTTAGTCACACATATATAAGTGCATGTAAAACAGTTAATATATTGATACAATTACAAAGGTGGTCCATTTCATGTTGTGCTACAGACAGGAGTGTGCCACCTTTGGTTATCATCTGACTGATACCTAATTGCATCACAGTAGGTCATCTGGCATATAGGACTGCAGTTACACTGAGGAACATGGCAGGGTGACCAACATTGTGGAACAACTCAGTATTTCCCATGCTCTTGATGTGGGATCATATTGATTAGTGCAAAGCACCTGTGTGGTGATTGGGGATTATGCCCTCATTGTAGGCATGCATCATGGAGTGACTTACAGTGATGTTGACATCACATGTGTTTGGGTTCAGGCATTCATCCACACACAGATGTCAGGCTTGCCATTTCTGAATTGTGGGAAATGATGTGGTTTCACATTGGACAACGGGTTGGGGTCCTTCTATTGGTCATTGAAGGTTCTGTGAGTCACCAACATGAAAGTAAAAGATGCTTACTACAGACACACTCAGATGATGTCATTGTGATTGGTGTCAAACATTAGTGGTAGCTATCCTGTGGCTTGCTGATTTATTGTGGTGTGTTTTCTCATGACATCTCTCCCTAACATATTAGACCTGACATCAATGTTGGTTCTTTTCATGCCGACATGTGAAGCTTATCTGGTTGATCTTGCTACTACCTCCTTGACTCAGTTGGGACAGGTGTAACTTATGGAGCTGAACATTTTTGGTATGTGTCCATTGTGACATAGGTATTTCCATGTCACCTATTCTAGGATATTACAGATAGGAATCTGAGTTAGCTGGTTTTCATTGGCATCATCACTGACTGTTGGTACATCACGTAAGTGCAAGTTAGATGTGTGCATTTGCTTTTATGTGAAATATGGCAGAGTAGTTTGTAGTGGGATACTATTGGTTGCTACAAATTGATTGTGGTCTGCTGCATGTGGCACATCTTGGAGGATGGCGATGTCACCTAGTTGTAGGTGTGTTTTCACGGCTATACTTCATCCATTTAGTGTTAGTTGTCTGAAATCTCTATTGTCTGGTGGGTAACTTTGGTAAGTCTAGATGGCATGCATGCATATGAGATGACACATGAATGTGCCACTTAGTTGAAGGTTTTGCTGTGGGATAGCTGGCATGATGGTGTTGTCTGTCACTCAGAGCTGTGTTTGAAGGGTAGTTATGTACTTATTATGACCCTAGTACTCTTTGTATTTGCAGCATCAGCACTTGCAGTAGAAGGAGACAGGGCTGAGCCAAGTGGGGCATGCACAGGAGCTTGGGTCAAGATGCAACCAACAAAGAGGGACCCAGTTGCCTGGAGGATGGGAGGAGAGCCACGAGGAAGACCTGTACCACAACTTCATCCATGGATTCCTCCTCTAGTGGCCACTCCCTAGTGGTGGCAGACAATTTCGGGACCACCCTGTACCATCCTTGTCTGCCACCCCCATTCTATCTCCACCCTCTGTTGCTCCCCACCCAGTTGGCCATGCTGGTTCACCCAAGAGGGTGGGCATCTCCTTTGCAGCAGGTACCTCTGCCCCAGCCCCTGTTATCCCTGCTGCCCTCATTGAGCAGGCTATTGACCTTCTGAGGTCAATCTCTGTGGGCAGTCAGCCATTGTGAATGCCATCCAGGGACTGGCAACACAACTGCAACAGACAAATGCTTTCCTGGAGGGCATTCATGGTACAATGGCTGGCCTACAGAGATCCGTTCAGGCTCTGGCCTCCACACTGATGGCAGCCAGTCACCTCCCTACATCCATAACCCCTCCACCTCCCTCTTCCCAATCCAAATCTCAATTCCCAGACCTACCCAAAGCACAAAAACAGACCCTCAAGCATCCACCTCAACAGACAAAGGTAGCACACACAAACACAAGCACAATAGGACATACCGGCACACACACAAACAACATCCACCCACAGACACAGCAACACTCACAATTTCCCCAAACACCCCCACCCCCTCAGAATCACACATATTGCATTAGGCACACCTACAGGTACCACTGATACAACCACCACACTCATCCTACCTGCAGACGCCATCCTAGCAGACCCTCAGACATCTACCCCAATCACCACACCCACAGACACCACAACTACAGACACACTTACATCCAGCACATCCACCATACCTGCAGTCACCACCCAAACAGACAACTACCTCACCCACCACAGCATCCCCCAGAACCTCCAGCCCCTACGCCCAAGACACATAAACACCCTCACTCACCCACCCAACAGACACCCAGTACACACAATCATTCCTCCCAAAAAGAAGCACCCATGACATCCGCATATACACGTCATAAGACCACTCCCTCAACCTCCAAATCCTGTCCCCCTTCTGATGACCACCCTTGTGCGTCTAATAATTTTTTCCTGTGCGACCCTGGCCTTACCCTTGTCTTACTCCCCATGGGTACCCACACCCAAAAGGTCTTCTCTGCTGTCCAAGGCTGTCCTTTCCACCTCCAAGGCCTCCACTGCCCTCTGTAAGCACTCATACCCTTCCCCCACCAAGCAGAAGCCCCCCCTACCAAAGAAGAAGCCCCCTCCCAAGCTTCCCCCTCCCAAGTCTGGCCACCCTACTCCCACTGAGGTGCCTAATTGCCTCCTTGGCACCCCTTCCCATGGAGGTTACACTGCCGTAAGAAGTCAAGCAGGGGCACAGCAATGTGCCATTCAGGCAAAATTAATTGTTGCCTATGGCCCTGGACTTTCTGAGTTTTAATGGTTAATAAAATAAAAGTTGTTTATTTTGGGGTACACCTTTGTCCTGCACTTCCTTTTCTAGCTTTATGTAGTTCCTGAGTGAATTTAGTAATGTGCCTGCAGCTGTGTGTGTCTGAGTCTGCTTGCTGTTCCATGTGGTGCTCTTTGCAGTATCTGAGTTTGTGTTCAGTGCTGGTGTCCCCCAAGAGGAGGTTATGTGTTGTGTGTGTAGGTATGTGTTTCTAATTGCAATATTGGTATTGTGACATTATGTAGTGTTTGTTGAGGTATGTAATTCTCATTGTGTTGAGCAATGTGGACATGTATGGTGTTGGCATTGTTTCCACTATATGGCTTCTGTACTGATGTTATGTGTATCATCTTCAGTCTTGTATGTCAAAGGAGCGCCAAACTCGTAATCAGCCCCTTATTGACTAGTTAGCCCCTTAATTTACTGCGTTTTGTGATAATTCATCTCATTATGCCATCAACAAAAGCAATACATTTTATACAACTAGCTCTGATCCAATTGGCAATGTTGACACCAATACCCCCACAACAGAGAATGCAGTCTTTGTCCATATTAATGTAATTCAAGCCATTAATGGAGGCACCACCTTCCATCTGTTTCTTTCCACCTAATCAAGGATCCCTTAGTGATGTCTGCCACAGTACAACGTTACCTGGGTTAGCATAGGTTATCCACCTGTCTGTAACAGATATTCTAAATCTTTCTTTCCATTCTGGAAATATTTCTACTTGCTGGGAAAGAAGTGTATTAAAACCAATTTGAAGGAAACCATACTTGGATCCTTCCTTTCCCTCTTAAAAGAGGTGTCACTATTCACTCCCAGTGCTCTTGTGCCTACCAATAGAGGGACTAAATACGGACATTCCAGTGTTCTAATATTCCTCCGGACCTTCCACTGTATGCACACTGATTTCCCGACACTATTTGAAAACTCCCAACCATTCCAACCCATTCCTGGTTTTGTGGAAGCTAGTCTGCCCTTGCTAAAACTCAATTACCTAGAATTCTCCACTCACTGCTTGGACTCCACCGCTGCAGGTCAAAGATGAGCGGAGTAATTCAGCAGCCCTGCGGCTGCTAAGTTCTAGCCTGCTCACACCTGAGGCATGTGATCACAAGGAGCTCTTTCAAGCCCCAGTTCCCTTGACTCCATTGTAGCATTGTTCCTGTTTGCCTGACCCCTTGTTCCCTGAGTTCCTCAGCTATAGGAATACCTTTTTTCCTGTCCCTGAGCTGTAGCTAATTCTTGTTCCTGGGACTGCCTGCAGTGCTCCCATGAGTTCTGAGACAGAACTTTTAATGCACCTTTAAAAACCTCTCTCTGTGAATTCCTTTTCCCCTCTGCCTACTTTCTTTCCCATTCTTCCAGTTTCTTGTTTGCTAACTGTTCCTGCTGCCTTAGCTTTGTTTCCATTTCCCTTTTGTGGTTTGTGCTTGCACTCTGCCACATGTTTCATTTGTTTCCCTTCTTTCCTGGTAAGCACACCTCCTTGCTAGCTGCTTGTGTATTGTGGCTGTGTATATAGTTCTACACCCTTGCTGTAACTGCTTTGTGTGTTCCTGTTGGGAAACATATATTACCATGCAGTCTTTACCACACATAACACTAACAACACATTCACTACAGTGCATAGGCCATTACCACACATGTCCAGGATGTACCTTTACCACACTTGCCTTTACTAGTAAATACTTGGCACATCCATTTACCATGAATTACATTACCACACATTTTTGGCATATGCATTATTGGTTAAGTACAAAGGTACGTATATGTAAGTTGTGTGTTTTAATATGCTGTTTTCTATTTATATTAATAATTTTGTAAAATATTTTAAATGTTTATAAAAATAAGGTTTAGGGATGGAATGTAAGGGATATAGGGGTAATGGGTGGGTACATGTATTAATAATCGGATATAAATTTTATTTACTGAGTATTAATGTTTGAACCTCAAATATATGAAAAGTAATTATGTTAGAATTTAACTGAATTTTATAAGGCCTGCAACACATATCTATATGGATGGGATGTAAGGGATATAGAGGTATTGGGTGGGGAAGTGTATTAATACCCAAGTATTAATTTAAATCCCTGAGTATTAATGTATAAACACACAAAATACGATATCTAATAATAGTATTATTTATTTGAAATACTTTAAGACTGAAACACAAACCTTTAGGGACATGATACAAGGGATATTACGTTATTCGGTGAGTAAGTGTATTAATACTCACATAATCTTTTCTGAGTATTTCCATTTTTCAATTGTATTGATAGTTCAAGACATCAGTCCCATCATCAACATACATTATCAATTTTTCTAAAAAAACAAACATTAAAAGTAATTAAACACCAATGAAGAATTTTTTGTTTTTATATTTTCTATATATATTTCTTTATTGGCATTTTTATTGTAAAATAGCAGTAATACAATAGTAGTCAAAACATTAGTGCTCAGGTCACAGGGAGTTACATCAGCAAACAGTTCAGCACTTAGCACAAGAGTGGGATTTCCTACACAATCTAACCAAATTTCACAGAGTATACCGAAGCCTCGCAGTGGACGGTTCTCACTCAAGTACTATTTTGTAAAAGGCAATCCTTATCTAAGGGACGCGGATCATGGTAACTCAGTATTTCAGTGTACGTCTCCTGGGTTATCTCTGTACTGCAGGGAGTGATCAGAGAATAAATGCCCACCAAAACCATAAAAAAAATCTTTCTGAGAAACTGAGAACTCTGGCGACCAATGAGGCCTTTTATCATGACTTATGGTGGAGTGGAGGGGAAATGATGGAGTCCAGGGAGAAAGAACAGAGGAATCATCAGAGGTGGAATGAGACCTGCTAGTGTTGTTGTCTTCGGTGGGAAGGGTTCCCACAAACAGTTAAGAGGAGAGAGGGCCCTTTCTGGCATGTCGGTCCTTAGGGTGCTCAAAGAAGGAGACACTTGTATACCTGGAGAGTATATGGTGGCCCATGTACCCCGTAGCAGAGCCCCAATTTATATGGTGCACTAGGTCTGCAGTCTGGTGAGGGCATCTACTGCTTCTTGTAACTTGATCACATATGTGTCCCACACAGTGACCCTGCCACCTCTTCCTGTGGTGTGTAGGTCTCGTGTCATCACAGTGACCTCAGCTACCATCCACTTAAGAACCACCCTTAGCCAGCTGTCAATCAAGAGCAGTAATGTTAATTCCTTGTTTTTGTGATTTTTGCTTCAACAGTAATCAGGGGGAACTTATCATGGCTTTCTCCCCAGGAACATCTATTTGAACTTGTTTTTGTAACTTTTCTGGGCATTACTTACAGGTATGTCACAGGGTACTTCTCACCAGTGTTCTTCTTCACTGTTCCCTTATAGATCAAATGTACACACAGAAGCCTATGCTCTAGCCACAAATACTTTGTCCAAAAGGTATGACACGGGGCATATGTTTCTTACTGTTCTGCATATCTTATGAACAAAACCTAGTGAATGGCTTTACCCTCGTTCCTGCTTTCAATTGTCTTTTAACAGATCAGATGAAAATACAGAAGCCTATACTTTAGCCACAGTCACCTTACCCACTTACATGCTTGCCGTTTTCAACTGTTTTTTCCAGATCAGATGCACAAGAGAAGCCCAAAGTTTGGTCCAGTTTATATTTACTAACAGGTAGGCTGCAGGGCACTTTCTCTCACTGGATCCATGTCCCGTTTGACACATAATATTTGAGTACAACCTAGAGAGAGGCTTTTACATACCACCTACCCTTGCTATGTTTCTGACTGCTCCCTTTTCCTAGACTTGACCTCTTTGCAGAAGTCATATACTAGGGATCATCTTAGTCTCCATGCGGTTTTTGACTACAACCACATTGGATGCATATCAGCATTTCTTATCTTAGGTACCTTCTCATGCAATAAATTCTCTTTATGAAAAGATTATTTATTAAATCTCTGTTATTATCTGTGTCACGTCGGGGTTTTGGATATGATTTGATTTTTGCACATCTGCTTTTCCTATACTGCTATCATTCACAATGCCTATTATTTGCATCTTTGGGGTCAATTTTTTAATCTCAGTGGTCAGCACTTTCTTCTGCATGCTTTTGTGGGTATGTTGCATGGTTGCTTATTTAAACATATCACTGACACAGTTTTTGGTGTTAGCTTTGGATAGATATAGAAAAGTATCAAGAATATTTCTTGTGCTCATACATGGTATATAGTATTCATATGTCTGCAGCCTTGAAAAAGTTGTCAGAGACAAAGCTATCGGCTACCTACTCCAAAATGGACTAAAATATCAAATTTCTGATTCTATACTTTTGTCTGGACTGAATTTACTGAATATCATCTTACTATGTATGAAATAAATGCTGTGTTCTGCTCTGGGTGTTCATTGGTTTGAATCAAGAGTGGTTGTACTGCCTTCCACTCCATGGCTATAAGTCACTTAAAGAGGACTATGGTTAAGTCTGCCAATTTCAGGTAATGTTTAGTGTGTTTCATATGCTTAGTGATGTAGAGGAGAAAGTGCATGGGGTCCAGGGGGAGCCACACATCTATCACCGTCGATATGTGGTCCAGGACCTGTGCCCATACCTGTGCCAATGAGGGGCAGTCCCATACCATGTGATGGATGGTCCTATCATGTTAGCTGCACTGGGGACACACTGCCGCCATCCTTGGAACATCTTATGCAACCGATGTGGAGTAAGGTAGGTATGATGCAGATAGGTAAATTAGGTAAACTTCAAGTGAGCATTGCAGGACACTCATTTTACCTGTTCAAGTGCCATTACCAACTGTTTGTTCAAGAAACCATTCCCACTCATCTGTCTCAACAGGGTTTGCTGGGATGCACAATGTTTGCATTGGTGGTTTGAAGCACCAAATATATCATTGTGATTGCCCTTCGTTCTAGTCCGTGCATCAATGTATATGGCAACCCATGGTATAGGGCCTCCTGTCATTCTGCCCAAATGTCCCTGATCACCAGAACTAAGGCATTATAGGCAAAGAATTGTGTGACTCCCAGACCCTGAGTACCTTGCAGATCCAGCAAAGAATGTAGCTCCCAGTCCATGTATGTCTCCTTTACATGTCACCCCTGCTTGTTGCCAAGGCCTCTGGTCATACATCTCCTGTAGTTCTCTCATCCTTGGCATACTCCACAAAAGTAGCTGTGGGACAGAAGGCAGTATCTGATGCCTCAGCTGGATATATCTATTGATGTAGAGCTTGGTGGTTTGCGCTAACCCACCCGTTATTCCAGGCAGACCTCCCACCGTCAGTAGACACTCCAGCAGACCCACATCTCCCAGCTCACCCTCAATAATTCTGCCCTCTTCCAGCACATCTCCTGCTAACCAGCACATGGGCCACTGCAGCTGAGCAGCTGCGAAGTACAGCTCAAGATGTGGCCCCCTTAAAACCCCTTCCATCAGAGGGCAGTACATCATCTGTAACGCTACTCACTTGTGTGCTCTGCCTCAAATTAAGTCAGAAAGTAATCTCCTTAATTCAACAAAGAGTGCCCTGGTGGTAATCACAGGTATCACAGCAAAGAAATAAAGTAACTGTGGGAGTAGTAGTATTCTCGCGATTGAAGTGAGTTTAATGGGTGACAGAGGCAATTGCATCCAGAAGCTGAGAGAATTTTGCAGGGATGTAAGCATCCAACCATGGTTACCACTGAGAATGTCCCTGTCTAAGTGACGAACATTTACTTCTAGATACCTGAATGTTACTTATTGCCAAGGCAGCTGGGTGAATTATGGTACTTCCACCGGCCTGGTTTACCTTCCACAGAGGAAAGACATAGGACTTACCCCAATTCACTCAGAGACTTGTCATGGTCCCAAAGAGATCCAGGAGTGCTGAGAGATCTATTGGGCTATGCCTGTGGTTTCTTAAGTTCTCCAGGACATTGTCCACATATAGTGACACTACATGCCAGGTGGGGCCTACAGCATGCATCAGGCAGAGCCCCTCACTTGCAAAAGTGTGGATAGTGGCTCCATAGCCAGGACAAAAATAACAGGGTAGAGGGAGAAACCCTGCTGTGTGCCCCTGTTGACGACAGATTGATGTGATATTTTATGAACTGTTCACACCTGTGCCTAATGTGCCATGAACGGTAACCACACCCCTTATAGGAACTCGGGCCCCATTCCCATCCCTTCCATGACTGGCAGTAGGTATGACCACCCCAGGGTGTCGACACCTTTTTCAAAGTTTGGGGAGCTACCCGGACCCCCCAACCGCATTCATAATGTGGCAAAGCCTGCGGGTGTTGGATGAGGTGGCTGTATGAGGGATCAATCCGCACTGAGCACCAACGTTTGTAGAATTGGTAGCAATCAATTCACCAAGACCTTACTTAAGATTTTATAGTTGATGTTTAGCAATGACAAAGGAAGGTATGAGCCAACCTCTAGGGGATCTCTGCCTTTCTTCAGCAGAACTGTGGATAGCGAGTCTGATAGCTAGTCCCGTTGGTGTGTCTCCATATACATTGCCAGTAATTTGGGTGCCAGTATGGCCGTGAAAGATGCATAATATTCCATGAGTGCCTGGAACATTATTGCAGGCCATCTGGCAAATCACTGCCTCTATCTCTACAGGCTACAGGGGCATCTCTAGTACCTGCAACTGCAGGGGAAGTTTTGCCTCAGCAACTTATTGCTGCAAGTTGTCCATGGGAAGGTCAGGTGGGTTGGATAGAGCATTTGGTAGTACTGAGCAAAGACCTCGCAGATCGCTGCCTGAGAGTGCATCACCTCACCCACTGGGTTACAAATCAACCCTATAACAGTTCTAGGGTATTTGGAGTGCAAAAGCCACCCCAACATGTGACCCGGAATGTCCTCATCCGTGTGCTGCCTTGCCAGGGTTGCCTTATAATCGAGATCCTACAGGCAACACACTTCTGCTCTGTATTAATTGTGCCCTTGCTTCAATCGAAGTCACCACATCAAATTCAGTGGCTTGGAAATGAGTCTTCAATGCTAACATGCTTCGAGTAAGGGATGCCCATACACCCCATGCGGTATTAACATAATCACCCCTCATGACCATATTCTTAGCATCCCACTGAATGCTCTTGGATTCCATGGAGTCATCATTCTCCTCAAAATAATGAAGGAGGTAAGCAACAATAGTCTCCCTAAATGCTGCATCCAAGAGAGTCTCCTCCTGCAAGTGCCAGGCCAGTATTACCCCTTCTTTTCCCACCAATACATAGGCATCATAAGGGGGCTATGGTCTAAAAGTGTCCTTCCTACGTATTACAAGATCTGCACTCTGGCCTATAACTCTGCATTATAAAAGATATAATCCAGTCTGGTATGTACCTGATGGCCTGTTAATAAAGGGTATTCTGCTTTGTCCAGGTGGCTTAAATGACAAACATCATGTAGTCGTGTCATCTCTGTCCAGTGTCTGTAATGCTTGGTCGCCTGTAGGCACTGTGCCGCAGGCAGATGGAGAATCAAAATGACAAGGTCTGTGTTATGCACACAATTGAAATCCCCACCTCAAAGAGTAGGTGCCTGGGTGTCTGAGTAGTGCTGGGGACAAGGAGCACAGGAACTCTCCCTGATGCATGTTGGGTACATATAATGAAACCACCGAAAATGGATGCCCATCCAGAGCACTCTCCAATAATATAAACCAGTTCTCATGTTCTGCCAGCACTGTGTTCTGCACAATAGGGAATTCCAGTGCTATCCAAATCAGGACCCCCTACCGTAGGCTGAATACTTGGTGCCAAAAACCTGCCCACTCCATCATCTGGCAACCTTTTCAAGTTCAGTGGCCGTAAGGTGTGTTTCTTACAAGCAGGTGAGATGTATGTGCCTACATCTGAGGTATGCATATATTCAGTTTTGGCATATAGGTGTTGCCATGCCCCTTACATTCCCTGTCAAGGCATTATAGGTTGTAGCCATATCACAACTGAATTGTCCCCCTGCAGATCTTTCAGCATACTTATACAACCGTTGTGACTCTGTGCTCTCCTCCAGTAGCCCGCCACCCGTCCCGTCCCACATGAACTAACTAAACAAAACATAACAATAACAGTAACACCCACTCCCTTGCTTTGGACGCATTGTGCCAGAAGTCCCACAACTAGTCATGCATTACCTTCAATATAGAATTTCTGCTGAACGGTTCATACGGAAGTCTTTGGAAGGTCAGCCAAGCAGTAACAGAGAAATGGACCAGTGTGGCCCCAGTGTTTAGGCCCTCATTATGATTCCTCTGCCTTCCAAGAGGTATCCCAATGCATCCTGGCCCCCTTGCTGTTTATGGGGAAGCCATTCATCTATCCATTGAATCCTCCCTCCTTCCCAAGCCAGGTACATAACATTCACGAGTACACTTAAGGGCTTCTCTCTGTGAGGTGATTTCCTCTCGGTATCGAGTCCTGATCAGTGTCAAGCACCAGCCACTTGACCTGTTAGCTCTATGGAGTGAAACTTCTGCCACCACCTTCACCAGTTCTTTGTCATCCTGTTCCTCTGATGTGTGCGAGCAGGGTCTGTGCGGGCGTCTGCAGCATTTGGGTCTCCCATCAGACCATCCTTGCAGGTCCTCAGCCTCTGCTCCTGATAAATCCTGAACTCCTTTAGAGTGCAGCTAATACCAGGCCTCATCTGGTGAGGTAAAATAGTGGGTCTTATCAGACTCTACTACACTTAGCCTAGCCGGGAAAAGCAAGGCCTATTTTAACCCCAATTTCCACAGTTGTATTTTCACAGCCCCAAATGCCTCTGAACCTCAGCAGTATGGTGTAATGATGTGGCTGTCGTGAGACCAGGGGCCCTTCACCTGGAACAACTGCTGAAGGAGATCCCTATATTGAGGAGACATGGGATAACCAGGGCCAGCAGATGCCCAGGGATATGATGCACCATCTCTACTGAGAAGAATTTGGGTAATCAGCTAGCCAATACCATTTAGGTGAGCCACTCCTCCTGGGAAAGTTCAATGTTGGGGCCCTAGACCCTCTCGGGGAACCCCAAGAAGCGGACATCTCCATGTCTTGATCTCCTAGCTGCATCTTCAGCTCTCAACATGAGTTCATAGACCTAAGCTTGCAGGGTCTTCAGCAGGTCTTGCACAATCACAAAAATGGGTCGAAAGGAGGTGAGTGTCGATTTTGCTTCATTCACTATTGCTGCTAACTTGAAGTGGTCAGCCTGGATAGTGCCATGCTGGGTCTCCATAGCAGTTTGGAGTCCCAAATGGCTTGGAGTGCCTTGTCAAACATGCCCATATGCTTCTCGAGCATGGTCTCCAGTTGATGGCTCAGGTCTGGCTGCACCGGTGATGCCATCAACATGGCCCTATTGATTTCTGTAGGGGCGGAAGCCCATACTTCCTAAGTTTAACTGTTGTCCTGTCTGCACCTTCCACCGCGCCCGGCAGTTCAGTATTAGCTATCTCAAATGCCCTGAAAATCTGCCTCTGGGGTTAAGTGAAGGAGAAAGAAGTAAGTGTCAGTCTCTCAAGACTCCCAAGGCACCCAATTTACCAAATGGTGGCCCCCTTCCTGATGTTCCAATGGCTGTGAAACATCCGACCAAGAGAAAGGCAGTAACGAAGGCCCCAACATACCAGGAAGATGCCATCCTCCATATGCCGCACCACAGGCGGGGCCCTCTCACCACAGTGACTCACGACCTCCCCCTGCTCCGGGGTAGGTCACCCGTATCTCCCTTCATGACCAGTCCTCACCGGCAAGGTGTCAGCCCCTGCAGAGTGTGCCACGTGTATGTAATGAGCACATGTCTTCGTGTGTCCCCCTCAGTTCAAATGTCTCAGTGAAAGAGTAGTTCCAATGCTCGGTATGTGGTCAGTAAACTCTTCAGCATGGTCTATACGCCCAGTCACCACCAACATACATGAGTATTAAGAGTTAAACAATAAAATACTACACATTTTTTATCATATTTATTTATAGTATGGGTAGAAATAAAGTATAAAATATTTAAAATGATTATAAAATAGAAACAACGTTTAAAATAAATTTTGCAAACATTAAAACATTCCTAATCTTTCTACTGTAAAACATAAACAATCACTCCAGGTTTATTAATTGAAATATTTATTAAAGTAATTTTTACAAATCTGAAAAAAGATGATTAAAAAGTAAAACAATAGCTTATTTTACAAAGTATGCAGATTTTGTACATACAGCACAACAAATGTTTTTATAATTTGTAATGTATTTTCCTATGGTTTGCACTTGACTTTAACGAAGAAAAGTGCCCTATTTTCTTTTTTTTTCAGGCTTCACATACAAAGGGGGTCATTATAGACCGCCACGTTCGCGGTGGCAGTCTGGACTGCTGCCAATTCGGTGGTCCGACCGCCACATTACAACTCTGCCTATTGGACCGCCAGGGAAGTGCTAGCTCCACCAGGATCTTGGATACCAGTGGTTTAGAGGTGGCGGAGATCCTAATCTGCCAGGGCATCCACCTTGTTGTTTATACATTTTTATATTTCCATGCAGGTTGTGTTTGGGCCGGTTGTTTTATTCAAATTAGCTTTTTAAAAAGTTGAAAAAACGGTTATAACTTTCAAAATCAAAACAACATTTTCAATTTTTTACATTCTTTTTTATGATTTTGTATCTGATCACAAGTTTGGCGGTCCTGTGACAGCCATGTTGCCAGTATCTGTTGAGTTGCCAACAGTCTGAAGGAGTGGACCTCCATATTATGAGATTAGTGGCATAGGAAATAGGAGATCGCCAGCGGTCCGCCAACACCTCCAGGAAGCACAGACTGCTGTGGTCTTCTGAAGCAACAAACAGGTTGGCAGAGACCATGTGTTTTCTGGACCTATTATGAGGAAGCACACTGCCAATGTGACCCCTGCGGTCCAACCACCAATGAGCACCAGGCTGAAACGAGGAGTATAAAGGGAGACACTCACCTGCACACTGCAGTACACGTCCAGAGCTGCCATGGAGCCATACCTCAGCATCATGCCTCTGCTTGCCGAAACACAACAAAATCAATGCCAACGTGGACAACTGCAACCATAAGTACACACATCTACCTGCATTTATTTACATTTTTATTAAACTTGTACCGCTAGCAAACACATACTTGGGAATGGACACCAAGGCCAGCACCTACACCTATCATTTATGACACACACTCACTCACAGACTGCAACATGGACACGCACACATTTACAACATGCACAGTTCAGCCAGCACATTTGCACACACTGTACGACAATAAACATATACGCATGGCTACACAACTCTCGATCAGGGACACTGAAGGCCACACAACATACACACACAGCAACAACAATACCAAACGCACATATACAAATGCATTCCACACACTCACACATAACACTGGCCAAGGACTGGCTACGCAAAGAACGCACATATATATCCATCTGCCATTGCACACACACATAACATCAACATTAAACAACACTGCAATCGACACACACATAGCAGATTGCATCAACAATGCCATGCATAATACACTCAGAGACAAACACACAAAAGACATAAAGCGAACCACCACAACACCTGAACAGCTGTGATGGGACCAGCTGGACCATGCATGGAGGGAGGCTACATTGGGACACATCATGTTGAACAAGGTCCCAAACAATATGCACACAACAAATAGCCACAACGGGATCTCAGGGAGAACCAATACTAATAACAATTACCAAGCACAGTCCTAAAAGGGGGAAGTGCAAGGCAACAAATCACACACAACTCACACTCCATGGGACATAACCCCCCAAACCAACCTGCTGCCAGGAACACACACCTATGTGGACATATGCACACTCCTGGTTTGCACTGACAAATATCAAGAGCACACAAACCACATGCCCACAATACCATTATCTGGGGAACAAATCATACACCATACATGCCCACATCACACAACACAAAAATAAACATGTTCCACTACAAACATAACACAATGCTATTACACCAACATTCAATCTACATACATAAACCCATCACACAACACACAGACAACCCTTGGGGGACAACAGCACTGCACACAAACTCACAGACTGCAAAAATATGACAGCAGCACTTGCAGTGTAGGTCCTCTCCTGTCGAAGATCAGGTATTGAGTGATTGAACAGATAGAAAATGGCGGTCACGTCCGCGGCGGTGCGTACCGTCACCACCTGCGTACATCGTCATTGGTTCCTGGGACCCATAGGGTCCAGTGTTAACCAATGCAGCATTGCGCCGTGGTCTTGGACAAAGATATGGGCCCAGTGGGTGGGTGCTGTGCTGGTGTTTCCAGAGGGGGGAAGCTCTGTGGTGGCCTGTGACTGTGTGAGGGGAACCGACTGTCCCAAGGTCCCCGATGGGCCGGGCTGGTCATCTAGATCCAGTTGGACAGAGCTGCTGTCATCACTGTGGGCCTCTTCTGCTGGTGGTGTGGACATGTGTGGACCCTCCTGTCCGGTAACTTTGGGTAGGGGTCCTGCAGGGGTATAAAAGGATGTTTCTGACATCTGTGTGTGGCATGGTGTGCAATGGGTGGGTGACCGTGTACCCCCGTGCTTGCATTCCTGTGTGGGACCTTGTGTGATGATGGTTTAGGGGGGTGTATGGGTTTGTGCAGTGGGCATGCTTTGGTGATGGGTGTCCATGCTTTGGTGTTGCATGCAGGGCTTGGTGTTGGGATGTGTGGTTTGTGATAGTGGGACATCTTTGAGGAGTTGGAGTGATGGGGTGAGGGTGAGGGTGGGGGTATGTGATGGCATGCAGGTAGGGTGGGGGATGTAATAGTTAAGATTTGACTTACCAGAGTCCAGTCCGCCATCTATTCCTGCGAGGCCCTCAGGATGCAGAATCGCCAAGACCTGCTCCTCCCAGTTGTGGGGGAGGAGGTGGGGGTCCCCCACCAGTCCGCTGAACCGCAAGGTGGTGTCTTGAGACCACGGAACGCACCTTCCCCCGTAGGTCGTTCCACCTCTTCCTGATGTCATCCCGATTTCTTGGGTGCTGTCCCACTGCGTTGACCCTGTCCACTATTCTTCGCCATAGCTCCATCTTCCTTGCAATGGAGGTGTGCTGCACCTGTGATCCGAATAGCTGTGGCTCTACCCGGACAATTTCCTCCACCATGACCCTGAGCTCCTCCTCCGAGAACCTGGGGTGTCTTTGCCATGCCATGGGGTGGTGTGGGTGATGTGTGGGGCGGTGTGTGTGGTGATAAGTGTGCTGATATGTAGTGGGGTGTTGTGTGAGGTGCGTGGAAGTTATGTGGGTGATGGTGTTGTGTGCCTGTGGATGCTATTATTGTTGATGGTGGTGTCTCTCTCTGTGCTTCTTTCTCAATTGTGGTCGTAGGGGTTTGTGGGTGATGTGGATGTGTGTTTTATATTGTATTGGGTGTGAGGGAGTGGTGTGTGTATGTGTATCAGGTGTGTGTATTTGGATTTGTTCAATGTGGCTGTGTTTTGTGTGTGTTTATTTTGAGCGCAGCGGTGTGTACCGCCAATGGAATACCGCGGTTCAAAGACCACCGCGTGGATTTGTGTGTTGTGATATTGTGGGCGTATTTCTGTTGGAGTGATGGTGGAGGTTTTGTTTTCGCCAGTTTATCACTGACCTTTGGTGTGGCGGACTTGTGTGGGTGTCTGAATTTTGCGGATTCCGTGCTGTGAGGCATAATAGCTGTGGCGGATTTCCGCGGCGGTGTGTTGGCGGTCTTCTGCACGGCGGCAAGCGGCTTTTACAGCCAATGTTGCAATGAGGGCCTCTGTAACTTATTTAGCATCTGTGGGGGAGGTTGGAGTGGCAATGTCTGCATGACATATAATACTTTTGGTATAAGCGTCATCTTCACCGCTGCAAGGCAGCTCAGCCAAGAGAGGACACATCCCTTCCACTTAGACAGGTCTGAACAGGGGTGAGGTGTATCTGCAGGGCCAAGTACCTCACCCCCTGCGTTACCCCAGTGAATGGGAAACAACCTCCACTGAGATTCTGTCAGCCAGGTATGGTGAGTTTAAAAAATTGATGATTTTTAAAGATTAGTTTTAAATCCAGAGACTTCCCTAAAGGTAGCCAGTTCCCTCATAACCGCTGGCTGAGAGGTCTGTGGTTACAATGCCAGAACTTTTCGGATCACTGCATATCCATTCAGCAAAAGGTTCCATATACATGGCGAATAACAAGGGCTAGAGGGGCAACCGTGTTGTGCACACCTAGCGATAGACAAGGGTCGAGAAGGGAGGCCGTTAACTTGTACCATTGCCTTGGGGATGCATAGCTGCTTTGAATTCACCTGCAAATGGTGGGCCCAAACCATAACGGGCCAACGCTGTATGAAGGTATTGCTAGTGGACCCAGTCAAATGCCTCCTCTGCGTCAATGGACAGAAGGGTAGGCATGCAGAAGCATTGTGAGAAGACTATCGAGGGTCCCTGGTATAATACGTAGCCCATCCAGGGAAATACTTGAATGCAAGAAAAGAGAATGAGCTACAACTAATGCTTATTGTTGTCTACAATGTAAAACAACCAAACAATCAAGATAACAGAAATATGAAAAAATGATATTTATTACATATGTATGTACAACAACATGAAAAAACGCAATAATCAAAGTTAGATATAAAAATATTTACATATTCACAAAGAAGGACACAAAACACTCATATATAATGAATAGACAGAGACAAAATGTTACACATGACAAGACACAAAAGATAATAGAAACATAACATTAACAAAAGAAAATCCAAATTGTCCAAGATACAATAAGATATAAATTGAGAATACACTTTCTCTTTCTAAAGCCTTAATAATATTCGTACTAATAACATGTTATAACTCCAAACAAAGTAGCGTCTCCACCTAATTCATGACGAGAAATTAATTACTTGGATCTTAAGGTTCATAAACCATTATAACAACTGTAGGAACTAAGCCTACGCGCGTTTCGGCGGTGACCATCCAATTTGTAAAACCGCCTTCATCAGGGCAGTTCCTTTTCCAATATTAGATAACTAATGTCGCAGGTCTTATGGATTCTAATCCTCCCAACCTGAATCCAATCTGATAAACATAAGAAAACAAAATAATATATTTAATCAGATTCCTTCAGATCCAAATCTCCACCTACATACTACCACCAGCAGATTATCATCAGAAGAATCCAAAGTGCAAAAACAAAGAGAAAAAGTGAAGAGATGAATAAAAAGTGATTGAAACACAGAAACAAAAAAGATTCAAAACCAGAAGCCAGTGCAGAAAAATTAGAGCACCAAGTACATGCAAAAAACACCATCCAATATATGTGTTCTCCCCGAATAGTCTCCGCACCAGGTATATTAATAAAAATAACTACCAGATGACGATATGGGTGCGTTCCCTCAGAGAGAGAACTTCAACTTCTGATAACCAGGGGCTCCTTGTACAGGCACACAACCAGATTTGCAGATCTACCCCTATTTTCAAAACAAAACACCTTACGTAAATAAAAAAATCTCTAAATCTAAGGGACCAACCTTTTACCTATGGGGACAATAACTTATTCCTTCACATGCCAAAATAGTCTTCAAAATAATCGAATTTCTAGGGGAATAGATACCCACAACTTCCATCAGTCTTCCATCTATATGTGAAGAAAGAGGACGGGGGAGAGGAAAGAGAAAGTCAGTGGTAAAACAAAAATAGAATTACCTTACCTCAACTATTCTCTCTAATTTCTTTTAAAGTTATCTGGAGTCCCTCATCCACAATAACTCGGGAATCCACTCGAATGAATTAAGAGCATTCTTGACCCAGACTTCCCCATCGTGCTCAATTCACAATCAGGTAGTAAGATTCCTCGATATATAAAGAGCGAGTGCACGTATAAACTCAAAGATTACTCGTTTCAAGTTCAAAAATACATCAAGAACCCCCCGTTTAGATGGGAACTACGGTTTTTGAAGAGGGAATAGCCTACCTTTTGATACACTGATTTCTGTATGGCAAGTGTTCAACACGGCCGTCCGATCAGAGATTGCCGGATACAGCATTCTCCATTTTAAAGTCAGGCATCACACTCCTAATCGCGGTAAAAACCGCGAGACGACTAACGAAATCGCGTGATTTCGTGCTAACAAAGTGCCAAGAGATGGGGTCGGCCATCTTAGAGTGATCGTGAATGTAGCCTACTGTTGGGAAAAAGAGATCGAGAGTAAAACATAAAAGTAATACAAACTGAAAAAATCATACCATTCAGTGTTTAATTAAGAGAAACCACACCACCATATAGGTACCAAATAAACAATGAAAAATAAGAAATGAAAAAATGGAAAATGGAAGGGGAACAAAAATCTACTACAGTGGTTTGTTGCGCACGCCCCTAGAAAGTCATGGCAGATGTATGGATATACATCTTTTCTTTATCTTAGATGAACCAGGGCCTCTCTATTATATAACGGAATCGAAAAACTTCAAAGGAAAAAACGGCAAATGCCGCCCACGATGTAAAAAAATCATTCACTTTTAAGCAAAAAACCACACCTCAGGAAGAATTCAAATTAAAGCGTTTTCCCAAGGTATACACTCATTGAGACCTTTATAATGTGTGTCCAGAGTGAAAATCCAAAACACTTCCCGCTTCTTTCTTATATTCTCCCTTACTTTGCCTGGAACGTTCTTAATTTTTTCCAAAATTGTCCACGTCAAATCATCCAGTTCATGTTTTTCTTTCAGCCAGTGTTGCACCAGGGGAGCTCCCTCCCTTTTATTTCGAATATTCGATAGATGTTCTGAAATTCGTACTCTAATTTCACGTCCAGTTTCTCCCACATATCCCGCTAGGCAGGGACAGATAATCAGATACACACAATTAGAGGTTCTACAATTAGTCATGTCATACAATTTATATTTCTTTTGTCCCCATACCAATAAGTCACTTATAATGGCTTTGGGGCATGCTTTACAGGTTCCACACTGGTGATTTCCCAAAACTGGGACCGTACCAGTGATGGACTTTTGACAAAATTCTTTTTCTCTTGGTAGGGCTGCCTTGACTAATTTATTAAGGATGTTCTGATTTTTTTTAAAAGCCAAAAGCGGTCTCTCTAGAGGTTTAAGAGTTTGGCCACTATTCAGAATTTGCCAATTGTTGTTAATTATTTTCCTGATTCTATCATTCATATTTGAATGTTGAATGACACAGACTAGTTGTTATTTAGATTCTTTTGTACGTTGTTGGAACATACTCTCTCTATTGTAGTATTTAGCCCGTTTGTATGAGTCTCTGATCAGTCTCTTAGGGTATCCCCTCAAAAGTAGCTTTTCATGGAGCACATCTGCATGCATGTTATAATCGCTCAATTCCGTACAGTTTCTGCGGATACGCAAAAACTGACTGAAGGGGACACCTTGTTTCTGACTTCTAGGGTGGAAACTATCAAAGTGCAGGATGGTATTCTTTGCCGTAGGTTTAGTGTAAAGTGATACCTCTAACTGAGAGTTCTGACTTTTTATCCAAATGTCTAGAAACTCAATCTTGTCCCTACTTTTATGTATGGAAAATTTAAGATTTATATCACATAAATTAATCCATTTACAGAACTCTTCCAGTTGATCTTCATCTCCTGACCAGATAAAGAAGACATCATCTATATACCTCGACCAGAGCCTGATGTTTTCATAAAAAGGGGCAATTTCATTGTATATATGAGTCTGTTCAAATAGTCCTACATAGATATTGGCAACACTTGGAGCACAAGCTGCTCCCATGCTAACTCCCTTCTTCTGCTGGTAGGTCTCTCCATCAAATTCAAAAAAATTACTTTCCAATACAATCTTGAGGCAATCAAGAACAAACAGCAAATGGTCCGTAATCCCTTCCTTATCAAAAATTTGACGAACCGCCTGCCAAGCTTCATGTTGGGGGATGTTTGTATACAGGGCCTCAATGTCCATGGTCACCAGAAACTCAATTTCCGGATTGAACCTAGCCCCTTCCAAGATTGAAATAATATGTCCTGTGTCCTTAATATATGCAGGAAGTTGTACTACTCTCGTTTTAAGAAACATTTCTACATATTTTGATAGTGGTTCCGTAACGGACCCTACCGTGGACACAATAGGTCGGAAAGGAGGATCCGTCTCATTCTTGTGGACTTTCGGAAGACCATATAGAATGGGAACTCTAGTAGTCATAGGATTCAAGTATATGTATTCTTTTTCACAAATCAATCCATCATTATATGCTTTCAAACTAACTTCCTGGATTGCCTTTTTCACTTCCCTTTGCCAGCCACTATTAGCTTTACTGTAATGTTCTGGTATTCCTAACATAAGACTAATCTTGTGTATATATTGATCCATTTCAAGGAGGACAATTCCCCCCCCCTTTGTCACAAGGTTTAATGACAATGTTTTTATTCTGCTGTAGTCTCAAAAGGGCCTGTTGTTCATTTCTCGTCAAGTTACAGTTAGGCTTGGGAGTGAATTTACATACTTTTTTAACCTTTTCAAGGACCAAATTCTCAAAAATCCTTATTTCAGGTCCCACCATGTCAAGGCTCGGGGTGAAGGTGGATATAGGTTTCAACCCAGACAAATTATTCTCTACAGTATTATTTTTATTCTAAAAAAATCTGCTAAGCCTTATGCGTCTGAAAAATGCATATAAGTCAGTAAAAAGTCCAAAACAATTGATGGATACACTAGGAACAAAAGATAAACCTTTTTTCAAAATAGCTTCCAAGTCTGTGTCCAAGGTACAAGAAGTAAGATTAAATACTGGTATAGGATCTAGTCCCTTCCTTATTGTTGTCTCCTTGTCTGCAAAAAGTGTGTAGGGCTGTCTGTGTTGTAATACCTGCCCCTCTGTTGATTTCTGAACCTGGCACGTTGCGATCCTCTCCGGGATAAAAAACGGTTGGGCTGGTTGAAACCCTCATGGTAGGAGCTTCTATTACCCGATTGTTCCAATCTATCGCTAGTGCCTTCGCCCTCGGACTCAGATGTATCGGAAAAAGTGACAATTGTTTTACTGGTCCAAAATTGTCGATCTGACGGTTGACCAGTTTGATTGTATTCTTGATAATATTTCTCTGATAAATAAGGGTAAGCTTTCTCTTGGGTAAACCATCTGATGTCTTTTCTAAGTTTATCTGACTTTCTTTTTATAAGGTAAGCACCAAAAGAGTCTAATTCCTGATTTACCATCTCTAGTTGTTTCTTGGCTTCCTGAACAGAATCTTGGGTTTTTAATTCGTCTTCCAATATCTGTATTTCTACGGCTAATATTTCAATCAATTCCCTAGCAGTCTCCGATCTCTTTTTCCCAACAGTAGGCTACATTCACGATCACTCTAAGATGGCCGACCCCATCTTTTGGCGCTTTGTTAGCACGAAATCACACGATTTCGTTAGTCATTTCGCGGTTTTTACCGCGATTAGGAGTGTGATGCCTGACTTTAAAATGGAGAATGGCGTATCCAGCAATCTCTGATCGGACGGCCGTGTTGAACACTTGCCATACAGAAATCAGTGTATCAAAAGGTAGGCTATTCCCTCGTCAAAAACCGTAGTTCCCATCTAAACGGGGGGTCCTTGATGTATTTTTGAACTTGAAACGAGTAATCTTTGAGTTTATACGTGCACTCGCTCTTTATATATTGAGGAATCTTACTACCTGATTGTGAATTGAGCACGATGGGGAAGTCTGGGTCAAGAATGCTCTTAATTCATTCGAGTGGATTCCCGAGTTATTGTGGATGAGGGACTCCAGATAACTTTAAAAGAAATTAGAGAGAATAGTTGAGGTAAGGGAATTCTATTTTTGTTTTACCACTGACTTTCTCTTTCCTCTCCCCCGTCCTCTTTCTTCACATATAGATGGAAGACTGATGGAAGTTGTGGGTATCTATTCCCCTAGAAATTCGATTATTTTGAAGACTATTTTGGTATGTGAAGGAATAAGTTATTGTCCCCATAGGTAAAAGGTTGGTCCCTTAGATTTAGAGATTTTTTTATTTACGTAAGGTGTTTTGTTTTGAAAATAGGGGTAGATCTGCAAATCTGGTTGTGTGCCTGTACAAGGAGCCCCTGGTTATCAGAAGTTGAAGCTCTCTCTCTGAGGGAACACACCCATATCGTCATCTGGTAGTTATTTTTATTAATATACCTGGTGCGGAGACTATTCGGGGAGAACACATATATTGGATGGTGTTTTTTGCATGTACTTGGTGCTCAAATTTTTCTGCACTGGCTTCTGGTTTTGAATCTTTTTTGTTTCTGTGTTTCAATCACTTTTTATTCATCTCTTCACTTTTTCTCTTCCTTTTTGCACTTTGGATTCTTCTGATGATAATCTGCTGGTGGTAGTATGTAGGTGGAGATTTGGATCTCAAGGAATCTGATTAAATATATTATTTTGTTTTCTTATGTTTATCAGATTGGATTCAGGTTGGGAGGACGAGAATCCATAAGACCTGCAACATTAGTTACCTAATATTGGAAAAGGAACTGCCCTGATGAAGGCGGTTTTACAAATTGGATGGTCACCGCCGAAACGCGCGTAGGCTTAGTTCCTACAGTTGTTATAATGGTTTATGAACCTTAAGATCCAAGTAATTAATTTCTTGTCATGAATTAGGTGGAGACGCTACTTTGTTTGGAGTTATAACATGTTATTAGTACGAATATTATTAAGGCTTTAGAAAGAGAAAGTGTATACTCAATTTATATCTTATTGTATCTTGGACAATTTGGATTTTCTTTTGTTAATGTTATGTTTCTATTATCTTTTGTGTCTTGTCGTGTGTAACATTTTGTCTCTGTCTATTCATTATATATGAGTGTTTTGTGTCCTTCTTTGTAAATATGTAAATATTTTTATATCTAACTTTGATTATTGCGTTTTTTCATGTTGTTGTACATACATATGTAATAAATATAATTTTTTCATATTTCTGTTATCTTGATTGTTTGGTTGTTTCACATTGTAGACAACAGTAAGCATTAGTTGTAGCTCATTCTCTTTTCTTGTATTCAAGTATTTCCCTGGATGGGCTACGTATTATACCAGGGACCCTCGATAGTCTTCTCTCTTTGTGATACGACAATTTGTCGAGAGGGTTTCATATATATGTATAGAGATTTTTTATGTATGTCTTAACTTTGTCTATTGTACATTGATTCTCTTGAGATTCCTTTTTTCCACCATGTGCACTCATTAGCTTTTTGTTTTGTTGTTTTTTATTTGTTTTATCTTTTTCATATATTTTTGGGTGTGTATCCTTATCTTGGTGTTTTCTACATTTTTTCTTTATCTCCATTATTTACCCTTTTCCCCCCGCTCTGGATACGTTGGTTAGCTCCTGATCAAACCTGTATTCTATTCTGATTATTTAATCATGGATGGGATAAAAACATTCGGATTCTCGGAAGATGATTTTGCTAAATTATTAGGACAACCGAGGACAGGGTCAGGGTCTAACCCAGGCTTTAATCAACCCAAAGAAGGGTGGTTTAAATTAGTGGAATTGAAAAAGAAAGTGAGACGAAAAGAATTGAATGCGGACTTTATGTTAGAATATCTGAGAGCGGGAGTAATACCAGCAGGATTAAGGGTGAGGAACATACCTGGTCTGTTTACAGAAATTTGTAAATTTTTAGAGAAATGGTCCTTAATATCGAATAGATGTTCCCGAGATTGGATGATCCTTATTGTGGAGACTGCTAGGGAATTGATTTAAATACTAGCCGTAGAAATACAGATATTGGAAGACGAATTAAAAACCCAAGACTCTGTTCAGGAAGCCAAGAAACAACTAGAGATGGTAAATCAGGAATTAGACTCTTTTGGTGCTTACCTTATAAAAAGAAAGTCAGATAAACTTAGAAAAGACATCAGATGGTTTACCCAAGAGAAAGCTTACCCTTATATATCAGAGAAATATTATCAAGAATACAATCAGACTGGTCAACCGTCAGTCGACAATTTTGGACCAGTAAATTTTTTTTCACTTTTTCTGATACATCTGAGTCCGAGGGCGAAGGCACTAGCGATAGATTGGAACAATCGGGTAATAGAAGCTCCTACCATGAGGGTTTCAACCAGCCCAACCGTTTTTTATCCCGGAGAGGATCGCAACGTGCCAGGTTCAGAAATCAACAGAGGGGCAGGTATTACAACACAGACAGCCCTACACACTTTTTGCAGACAAGGGGACAACAATACAGAAGGGACTAGATCATATACCAGTATTTAATCTTACTTCTTGTACCTTGGACACAGACATGGAAGCTATTTTGAAAAAAGGTTTATCTTTTGTTCCTAGTGTATCCATCAATTGTTTTGGACTTTTTACTGACTTATATGCATTTTTTAGACGCATTAGGCTTAGCAGATTTTTTTAGAATAAAAATAATACTGTAGAGAATAATTTGTCTGGGTTGAAACCTATATCCACCTTCACCCCGAGCCTTGACATGGTGGGACCTGAAATAAGGATTTTTGAGAATTTGGTCCTTGAAAAGGTTAAAAAAGTATGTAAATTCACTCCCAAGCCTAACTGTAACTTGACGAGAAATGAACAACAGGCCCTTTTGAGACTACAGCAGAATAAAAACATTGTCATTAAACCTTGTGACAAAGGGGGGGGAATTGTCCTCCTTGAAATGGATCAATATAAACACAAGATTAGACTTATGTTAGGAATACCAGAACATTACAGTAAAGCTAATAGTGGCTGGCAAAGGGAAGTGAAAAAGGCACTCCAGGAAGTTAGTTTGAAAGCATATAATGATGGATTGATTTGTGAAAAAGAATACATATACTTGAATCCTATGACTACTAGAGTTCCCATTCTATATGGTCTTCCGAAAGTCCACAAGAATGAGACGGATCCTCCTTTCCGACCTATTGTGTCCACGGTAGGGTCCGTTACGGAACCACTATCAAAATATGTAGAAACGTTTCTTAAAACGAGAGTAGTACAACTTCCTGCATATATTAAGGACACGGGACATATTATTTCAATCTTGGAAGGGGCTAGGTTCAATCCGGACATTGAGTTTCTGGTGACCATGGACATTGAGGCCCTGTATACAAACATCCCCCAACATGAAGCTTGGCAGGCGGTTCGTCAAATTTTTGATAAGGAAGGGATGACGGACCATTTGCTGTTTGTTCTTGATTGCCTCAAGATTGTATTGGAAAGTAATTTTTTTGAATTTGATGGAGAGACCTACCAGCAGAAGAAGGGAGTTAGCATGGGAGCAGCTTGTGCTCCAAGTGTTGCCAATATCTATGTAGGCCTATTTGAATAGACTCATATATACAATGAAATTGCCCCTTTTTATGAAAACATCAGGCTCTGTTCGAGGTATATAGATGATGTCTTCTTTATCTGGTCAGGAGATGAAGATCAACTGGAAGAGTTCTGTAAATGGATTAATTTATGTGATATAAATCTTAAATTTTCCATACATAAAAGTAGGGACAAGATTGAGTTCCTAGACATTTGGATAAAAAGTCAGAACTCTCGGTTAGAGGTATCACTTTACACTAAACCTACGGCAAAAAATACCATCCTGCACTTTGATAGTTACCACCCTGGAAGTCAGAAACAAGGTGTCCCCTTCAGTCAGTTTTTGCGTATCCGCAGAAACTGTACGGAATTGAGCGATTATAACATGCATGCAGATGTGCTCCAAGAAAAGCTACTTTTGAGGGGATACCCTAAGAGACTCATCAGAGACTTATACAAACGGGCTAAATACTACAATAGAGAGAGTATGTTCCAACAACGTACAAAAGAATCTAAACAACAACTAGTCTGTGTCATTCAACATTCAAATATGAATGATAGAATCAGGAAAATAATTAATAACAATTGGCAAATTCTGAATAGTGACCAAACTCTTAAACCTCTAGAGCAGAGGTCTTCAAACTGGGGGGCGGGCCCCCCTTGGGGGGCCTCAAGTGATCCCAGGGGGGGCGCCAAACTATGGCCAAAAGAAATATTATACAGATAACATGCCTTTGTTTTAAGCAGAAGCATGTTATTGCAGTTTTAAAAAGGTAACAGTACTTAACTGCAATGTTTAAATAGGTTTAGACCTATTTAAACATTGCCATCTTTCTAAAATAATTGTGAAAAATTCTGAGGGGTGGCCCAATGATTTTAATTTTTCAACTATGTGCGGCGCGGCATTAAAAAGTTTGAAGACCATTGCTCTAGAGAGACCGCTTTTAAAAAAAATCAGACCATCCGTAATAAATTAGTCAAGGCAGCCCTACCAAGAGAAAAATAATTTTGTCAAAAGTCCATCACTGGTACTGTCCCAGTTTTGTGAAATCACCAGTGTGGAACCTGTAAAGCATGCCCCAAAGCCATTGTAAGTGACTTATTGGTATGGGGACAAAAGAAATATAAATTGTATGACATGACTAATTGTAGAACCTCTAATTGTGTGTATCTGATTATCTGTCCCTGCCTAGCGGGATATGTGGGAGAAACTGGACGTGAAATTAGAGTACGAATTTCAGAACATCTATCGAATATTCAAAATAAAAGGGAGGGAGCTCCCCTGGTGCAACACTGGCTGAAAGAAAAACATGAACTGGATGATTTGACGTGGACAATTTTGGAAAAAATTAAGGACGTTCTAGGCAAAGTAAGGGAGAATATAAGAAAGAAGCGGGAAGTGTTTTGGATTTTTACTCTGGACACACATTATGAAGGTCTCAATGAGTGTATACCTTGGGAAAACGCTTTAATTTTAATTCTTCCTGAGGTGTGTTTTTCTGCTTAAAAGTGAATGATTTTTTTACATTGTGGGCGGCATTTGCCGTTTTCTCCTTTGAAGTTTTTTGATTCCGTTATATAACAGAGTGGCCTTGGTTCATCTAAGATAAAGAAAAGATGTATATCCATACATCTGCCATGACTTTCTAGGGGCGTGCTGCAACGAACCACTGTAGTAGATTTTTGTTCCCCTTCCATTTTCCATTTTTTCATTTCTTATTTTTCATTGTTTATTTGGTACCTATATGGTGGTGTGGTTTCTCTTAATTAAACACTGAGTGGTATGATTTTTTCAGTTTGTATTACTTTTATGTTTTACTCTCGATCTCTTTTTCCCAACAGTAGGCTACATTCACGATCACTCTAAGATGGCCGACCCCATCTCTTGGCGCTTTGTTAGCACGAAATCACGCAATTTCGTTAGTCGTCTTGCAGTTTTTACCGCGATTAGGAGTGTGATGCCTGACTTTAAAATGGAGAATGCCGTATCCGGCAATCTCTGATCGGACGGCCGTGTTGAACACTTGCCATACAGAAATCAGTGTATCAAAAGGTAGGCTAGTCCCTCTTCAAAAACCGTAGTTCCCATCTAAACGGGGGGTCCTTGATGTATTTTTGAACTTGAATGAGTAATCTTTGAGTTTATACGTGCACTCGCTCTTTATATATCGAGGAATCTTACTACCTGATTGTGAATTGAGCACGATGGGGAAGTCTGGGTCAAGAATGCTCTTAATTCATTCGAGTGGATTCCCGAGTTATTGTGGATGAGGGACTCCAGATAACTTTAAAAGAAATTAGAGAGAATAGTTGAGGTAAGGGAATTCTATTTTTGTTTTACCACTGACTTTCTCTTTCCTCTCCCCCGTCCTCTTTCTTCACATATAGATGGAAGACTGATGGACGTTGTGGGTATCTATTCCCCTAGAAATTCGATTATTTTGAAGACTATTTTGGTATGTGAAGGAATAAGTTATTGTCCCCATAGGTAAAAGGTTGGTCCCTTAGATTTAGAGATTTTTTTATTTACGTATGGTGTTTTGTTTTGAAAATAGGGGTAGATCTGCGAATCTGGTTGTGTGCCTGTACAAGGAGCCCCTGGTTATCAGAAGTTGAAGTTCTCTCTCTGAGGGAACGCACCCATATCGTCATCTGGTAGTTATTTTTATTAATATACCTGGTGCGGAGACTATTCGGGGAGAACACATATATTGGATGGTGTTTTTTGCATGTACTTGGTGCTCTAATTTTTCTGCACTAGCTTCTGGTTTTGAATCTTTTTTGTTTCTGTGTTTCAATCACTTTTTATTAATCTCTTCACTTTTTCTCTTCGTTTTTGCACTTTGGATTCTTCTGATGATAATCTGCTGGTGGTAGTATGTAGGTGGAGATTTGGATCTCAAGGAATCTGATTAAATATATTATTTTGTTTTCTTATGTTTATCAGATTGGATTCAGGTTGGGAGGACGAGAATCCATAAGACCTGCGACATTAGTTACCTAATATTGGAAAAGGAACTGCCCTGATGAAGGCAGTTTTACAAATTGGATGGTCACCGCCGAAACGCGCGTAGGCTTAGTTCCTACAGTTGTTATAATGGTTTATGAACCTTAAGATCCAAGTAATTAATTTCTCGTCATGAATTAGGTGGAGACGCTACTTTGTTTGGAGTTATAACATGTTATTAGTACGAATATTATTAAGGCTTTAGAAAGAGAAGGTGTATACTCAATTTATATCTTATTGTATCTTGGACAATTTGGATTTTCTTTTGTTAATGTTATGTTTCTATTATCTTTTGTGTCTTGTCGTGTGTAACATTTTGTCTCTGTCTATTCATTATATATGAGTGTTTTGTGTCCTTCTTTGTGAATATGTAAATATTTGTATATCTAACTTTGATTATTGCGTTTTTTCATGTTGTTGTACATACATATGTAATAAATATCATTTTTTCATATTTCTGTTATCTTGATTGTTTAGTTGTTTTACATTGTAGACAACAGTAAGCATTAGTTGTAGCTCATTCTCTTTTCTTGTATTCATGCAGAAGCATTGTGTCTTGTCTACAAGGTGGCGGAGGCACTTGGTGTTGCTACGACTCTTCAGGGATAAACCAAGGCTGGTTAGGATCTACCGACCCCTGCAGGTAAGGAGCTAGCCTGTTAGCCAGAAAACCAGTAAATATCTTTGCATCCACATTTAATAGTGATGGCTATATTCTCCCAGGTTTCTCAGTATGTGTTTGTGTCACTCTCCCAGGAAAGTGTGTCGCCAATAGAATTGTAATCCCCCCAGCCCTTTCCCCAGATCCTGCTGAGAGAGATTCGTGGTCAAACCATTGGGATCGAAGCCGCTTCTTGTTGACTCTGTGGAAGTGTGTTTCTTGCATGAGACAAATGTCATATTTGGCCTCTAATAAGGGAGAGGAGGGTCAACGCTTCACAGGGGTGTAAAAACCTCTAACATCATTACTAATCATGTTAACCACTATTTTGGTGTTGGGGAGGAACTAGAGCATGCCATTTAAACCTGTGCTCAGACAAGGGGCGTCGGGTAAGTTGCCAACATCTGATGTCTGTGAACGGTACAAGCACATATAAGTCATCATAGGGAGGGGGAAGGGAACAAACAAAGAACAGAAAAACAAAGTGATTCCCCATTTTTGGAGCACACACATTCAGACTCAAGGGGTCCATGTCATCAGGCCGAGGTCTCTCCATTCCCGTAACAGATAATCAGGGGAGAAGCTCCACTGCCAAGAGTGTCATTTACAGAGGGAGGGACGCCCTCCAGAGACCAAGAAAATCATCAGGGGAGGATAGAAAGTCTCCACAGTAAGGTGCACATGCTGCACGTGAACTTTTGTAAAGTAACTCTGAAGTGCAAGTACATCAGTGATCACTATCCGCTTCTGAAGCACTGTCATGGCACTGAAGTCAGTGGATCAGTGCAGCTCTTTCTTTGTGACTCTCGGCCTTTGAGGGCTAGCACAGTTTCCTTTTCTTTGGGCGAGCCGAGCATTGTGGGCCCACAGCAGACAAAGCCAGATACTGCAATGACAGCTGAGACGGGGGGTCCCCAGAGAAGGACGGCAGGTACATCAGCTACCAGGTCTCCTTCAGTTGGCAGCCACTCTGTCTCATTATTCCATACAAATTGGAGGTGAAAAGGTATGCCTCTATCTGTATCTGACCCCTTTCTTGTGGAGGAAGTCTGTCAGAGGCCGGAGGGACCAACAGAGCTGTAGTGTCATAGTGTCATAGATGAAAGGTCTTGATACAACCCTACATAGTCTATGGTAATCTTATCATGTATTGGTGCAGACAAGTAAGAATATCCTGCACCTGGCCGAGGGAGTGGGTGGGACGGCCTGACCTGTGAATGCGGTCAATGACTATGTCTTGATCCTTAAGCTTCCCGGCCACATGGCAGAAAAGACAGACAGCAAAGTCCTCCAAACTTCCTGGTATCGCCTGCAGAGGGACAGTTTTAATAGGGATGTTGGAGCGTCAAGTCTGGTTTTCCAAATCCTGAAGGGGATATAAGTAGTTCTCGACGGTGGTTATCCAACCCTCTTCACAGGAGTCATGCGTTTGTTCGAGTGAACCTACCCATTGGCCTAAGTCACCAGTGTCTCTTTTGAGCTATTTTACTTCTGAAACCATTTCGTGTTTGAGGGTTGCAAAATCCTCCCTGAGGGCCTCAAAAAGTTGCTCTGGAAAGGATTGTGTTACCCTGCCAATCCCACTGCTTCAATTGCACTACCCATGCCAGTGGAATTGTCTTTGGGCAAGTGTCTTTTTCGCTGGGGTTTTGGTGAACAGTTCCATCCTTTTTGGCATTGCGCTGGGAGGCCATTGCAGTGCAGGGCAGGTCTTCTGTGTCTTCAATGAAAATGCAGGTTGAGGCGGTGGGGTGTATGCTAGTGCTCCCACTATCATGAATTTAAGTGAGTCCTGTCACTTGCAGGGCATTCACCCCTGTCTAATAGGCCCCACACCAGTGACCCAGAGGCAATGTGACCCCGGCCGTGCAGCTCACGAAAGCACTCCATATGATGCTGGCCACAAAGGGCCTTTGCCAAACATTTCACACTCCCGTCACAGGAAAGAGGGACCTGATAGCAGTGTGTGGCAGAGGCAGGAGGATTCAAGTGAACAGGCCTGTGCATGAAGAGATGTCGACTGTAGGGGTCTGGGAGGATGTCCTCCGGTGCCCAAGAGGGGCTCAAACAAGGTTTAACAGGCCTCCCATGTTCAATACTTGACTCCTGCAAAGGTGGTGTTACTTCTTGTACTTACAGCTGTCCTGGGGTCCTTCCGTCTGCCCCCCAGTAACAGACAGGCACAGTAGACTCTTCAGTAAATGTCAGTCGGGCTTCCTGGGTTCTTCATGGCCCCCTGGCATTGCTCTCAAGACAGTCAGCCGTTCTGACAGGTAGTCAGCAATCACATTCTCCACTGTCAGTCCACTCCCAGCATGGCAGCTATTAATGGTGTTCCCCCTCCAAGCTTCCTTAGGACTGTTCCAGACCCTTTGGCCTGTTCTGCACCAGTTGACCGCTGTAGGCCGTCCCTGGCTCCCAAACCAGTTCACAGGCACCTAAGGTGTGCAGGTGTGCGGGAGAAGATGTGCTCTGTAGTCTGACAGGAGTTAAAGAGCAGTCCGCTAGTCTTCGCTTCAGACTGCACGGCCTCCTACCTTCCCTACTGCCCAGTCAGGTGGGACATGCAGGCTGCTGCAGGTATGCCGGTGTTCAGCCTCTACCCTGGTGACACCTTGGTCAGCATCACCAGACACTCCAAAAGACGCCTCCAACACCACTTTTACGGCAAGACCACCGATGGGCCCTAGAACTCAACTGGCCAGCAGGAAGACACCAGGCACTAGGTCTGGAGCGCCTGCCATCTTGAGGGTTATGCACCATTTTCTGCCAGGCTGCAAAGGCTGTGACATGTCCTTCAGAATAGGCGGCCCCTCAGAGTCTGGGCCACATGTCAGGGGGGGCACACTGACAGATCCGGTCCAAAAATGTCACAGGGCGGCCGGATCCACTCCGAGTCGAAATGCAGGCAGCGGAGCTCCTGAAAGACGTTCCTACTCAAGCGCCATCTTAGACACCCGTCGTTAAAAATATTTTATTACAATCACGTTTATAAAACATTGCAATGTGTGAATTTTTTAAATATACACTTGATTATAGTGATAAGTGATTTTTTGACAGAGACAATAAGAATAGTTTAAATGTCAGTACCTCTTTGGAATGTCAGTAGGTCTGTTTTACCTATAATGACATCCTTTATTGCAGCACAGCCTTCCGTGCACACCAACGAGTTTAGGCACTCACCGATGTTTGTGCACCGACACACACACACATAGCACTCACAGCCAAAGGTTGTGCGCTGTGGGGAGTTTTGTACCCACTGGGGGCTGGCCCCAGGGCCTCGCCACCTGCATGTAGCCTCCCTAAACAGGGGGGCAAGGTGTGCAAGATAACGACAGCTGGATGCGGCCCCCAGTAGTTACCAGTGGTTGAGAATAAATCAGGCATTCTTTCATCACGTTTTGTATACTATAGTTAAATTAGGGCATTAAAATTACTTTGGTATATACATTGGCCTAACGTATTTGGAATATCAATTTGATCGCATTTATTATTAGAAATATACATACTGCACAAGAAGAAATTGATATTAGGTTTACATTAATGGAAATCATTGAATGGATATTTCTATATATTGAGGAAATACATATGAAAGGGCCTGATTTACTCCATATAACTGCACCCAAAAGATAATAGCATGGAAAT
The DNA here is from genome assembly GCF_031143425.1 of Pleurodeles waltl. Classification (NCBI taxonomy): domain Eukaryota; kingdom Metazoa; phylum Chordata; class Amphibia; order Caudata; family Salamandridae; genus Pleurodeles; species Pleurodeles waltl. The sequence continues at coordinate 556,896,289 of NC_090442.1, forward strand.
AGTCCAGTTTTGGACGGGATGCCGAAGTTGTGAATAATCCAGTACCTGGTTTTGCATCGCTGTCCTTCAACGCAAGTCAATCTGCAGTTTGAATGCTATCCAGTTATTTTACAGCTCTAGGATTATAAGAAAGAAAACTGAGTAATACGCGTAAAAATATTGATATTTGATACATTGCTAATTATTTTATTAAAATATGAACGGTGAATTGCATGCTATAATAGATATAAAAGTGATGAGAGTTTTGGGGCACAAGGGTGAATTTTGCACTAAGAAAATAGCATCAAACATCCACTCCACCCAGTTATGGAATTCTACAGAACCTCACAGAGTTTTATTGTAATTCCACGGTATTATGCAGAATCAAACTCTGCCAATTCCACCCACCACTAGTAATGTTTACGAAACAGATTTCTATAAGTATATTTGACTGTTTTTTCCTAGATTTCTAGGGTGTGTTGGATTTATGGCTCTGTGGATTTGGGGATTCTTTAGGTAAGTGTGGTTACAGGAGGAAAGAAACAAAGTGGCCATCTTCTTACATAGGATTACATTCTCAGACATGATAATCTTGCAATATGCCACATTTAAATGTAATTTGATTCTCTGCCCAAGCTTGCTTATGTTGAGTTCTCCATAGTGTTTACCAAGACCTTTCCACTGTTTTATGAGAACAGGTTTTTTGCAACAAGTAACTGAATGTGTTGAAGAACAAGTGAATAGGTCCGGCATTGTCTGCCAGCCTTTTGACCTTCTCAATACTTGCTTTGTTTTGTTATGGTTTTTGCAAAACTTTATTGTTGGGGAAGCTGCTGAGTTCTCATCACTCCTTTTGAAAGGTCAAACGCCTTCACTCACAGTAACATAGCCAATTACTGAAGCGGGCTGACTCATTGCCAGATCCTGTATAACGGTATATTATAGCGCAGTGATACTTAACCAGTGGTCCCGGAAACACAGGGAGTTCGCAAATCCTACTCATGGGGTTTGTGAGTGTTTTACAAAATTAAATAATAATACAATTAATAAATCAAAATAAAAAGTTAGACACAAATAAATAGGCAAAAATTAAAATGTTATTTTTAAAAATGTTTGATTGTGAATCAAAGTATTTCAATATTTGAGCATTTGTTTGATGTATATTTATTTCTATACTTTAGTGTACAGTTTTATGGTTTAAATCCTAAAAACTGTTGAGGATGGTGGTCCTTGATTTCCATTAATGACTCATTAGGACAACAGTGGTCTTTTGCCAAGACTGCCGTGCATAATGCCACCACTATACCGCCAGTGCTGGCGCTACAGTGACCGCACTATTTTGTGTCACCCATGGATTTCCACTCATTTACAGGCCTGACAGACGGTGAGTGAGAGGCTGTTCCACTGCCAGCACCATCATGCTGCAAGGACTTCGCCTGCCGAATTATGATACGTAATACATCATGGCGGTGCAGGGCTACTGGTGGAACAGATGATACCCACCCCCTCCCAGATGACCACCTCCCCCAGACAGGTAGGTGGACCGACTGAAAGGAGGTAGGGGGGGCGGTGTGTGCATGCATTTGTGTCTGTAATGGAATGGGCGTGCATGGAGGGGATGGGTGTGTGTATGGATGCAGAGGGTGGAGAGTGTGTATGAATGCAGAGGGGCTGTGTATGTGTGAGAGCGAGGGAGGTGCCTGTGTGTCAGTGTGAGAGCAAGTGGGGGTGTTTGTACGTATGTGTGTGGTCAGGTGGGGGTGCTTGCAAGTGTTTGCATGTGTGTGGTGTGTGCGTGTATGTGTAGCAGTATGGGTGTGCATGAGTGTGTGTGTGTGTGTGTATGTACATGTGCGAGCAGGGTGTGTGTGTCTGAATGGAAGCAGAGGGGAGGGGGGTGTCAGGGTGCGAGTGAGTAGGTGTGACTATTGGGATGCATGTGAGTTGGGGTGCATGTGTGCATGTCTGCAAGTGACTTGGGCTGTCTGTATGGATGCGTGCGAGTGAGTGGGGGTGTCAGTGTAGATGTGTGCAAGTGAGTGGGGTGTCTGTGTGGATGTGTGTGAGTGGGGGTGTCTGTGTGGATGAATGCGAGGAAGTGGTGTGTCTGTGTGGATGCTTGCGCTTGGGTGGGCATGTTTGTATGGGAGTGTGTGGATGGGGGGTGTGCAAGTGTGCTGATGGGGCTGTAAATGATTTCAGAGGGGAGTGTGTATGTGTGAGTAGGGGTGTGTGTATGTCAGTGTGAGAACGGGTGGGGATGTTAGCATGGATATGTGCGGTTGGGTGAGGGGTGTTTGGAAGTGTGTAGACAGGTGTCTGCATGTGTGTGGATGTGTAGGAGTGTGTGTGCCGGTGAGAGGAATGGGGATTCCTGTCACCAGGTGAGTTACCTCCAGGGTTTTCGTGTCAGGGCGAATGCCGAAAAAAGCCTGGCAATTCGCTGACTCCTAATACGGCTGGTGGCTTTAGGCCTGCTGCCAGCCCGGAGGTGCTCACCGCCTGGTGGGACAGCTGCTATTGTGGCGGTTTGGCTTTGGCCAAACCACACAACTTGTATTGCGGCAGTCTTTACTTCCAGGTCCGCGGTGGTTAGACCGCCGCCACGAGTTTGGCGGTCTCATGACCACCAAACTCGTAATGAGGGCCCCAGTGTATCTCTCCAGATTCTAGTACTGATTAAGTGGTGGTCCATGGAAGTCAAAAGGTTAAGAACTGCTGATGTAGTATGTGGAATAAAAATGTGATTGACAGTAATAGATGAATGGATAAAAAAATCCTGGCTGAAAGTCCAAAGTAAATAAGTAAAGCCTGAGTAAAATCATAAGAAACTATATCATACATACACTTTTAGTAAAATAACCAGGTCCTGGCTTATGCCTGACCAAAAAGCATCTCTTCCTTTTCCAAAAACAAACTTCTCCTCAAAATGTGTGCCTTTTCGTGCCAGTTTTTCTGCAGGTCGTGGACTCCTTTTGCTCTGTTCTTAAGCACAGATGCATATCTTGTCTAAATGATTGCACCTAATTTCTCAAAATCTCCCCACTTCTTAAAGTACACAATCCGGCCTTAACAAAACTATCTTAGGCTTTAAAAATTTCCCTGAAAGTCCCCTGAACAACAAAAAAACCTAATAAAGCAAAATAAACTGTTGTTTTATTTTTTAAATGCGTCCTTTCAAAATAGACAGCCCAAAAACATAACACTTCCAATAGTCCAACCGAACGTGATAAAGATCCTAAAAATAAAATAAACCTGTAAACCAAAATAAATCCTGTATTCATAACAAGCAAAGCAATTACACTATATCAAAACAGAATGGGGATTAACAACATCCTCTGACATGATAAATTGCATTGTAAAGTGTCTGCGAAGAAATCAGATTGATCTTGCTAACGTAATTACTCAAACCACAACTAACTTTGCAAAGGGCAATAATAAATGTATCTATTGGTTAAACAGTCCTGTGAGTGAATGCAGCTCTGTCTAATCCATGAAGCAACCTTTATCCCTAGAAAATCAAGGTTTGTCCCGCTCTGAGATTTTGGCACCCAAGCCAAGGACTTTTGTGAGAGTTTGACAATGAAGTATCTGACTTTCACGGATCCTCACTAGCCACAACCTTGGACTTTGTCCTGCTGGAATATTTCCACTTTCATAAAAAGGGTAAATTAGAAGGCAAAATGTTTCTGGGAGGACCTGTTTTGTGTAACTGTTCTCCAGTCCATCACTGTCAGCCCTAAATCACACCTCAATACCATTCAACCATTACTAGATAATTTTCATTGATGATTTAATTTGTCTTGGTTCCTTACTGATTTAAAGCTTAAAAAATTCATAAGTCTAGTTCCATGAACCCTGTTGTGATGATCATGGTGTCCTTTTGCTCATTAAATATATCTCTATTTGTTTAAATAAATTTGGGAATCTTATTTTGTTGTGCTCTCTCCTTTCAAATTGTTGGTACTGCTTGACCTTAGCGCACTCTTCTCTGGGGAATGCCTGTTGTGTGTATCATAGCTACTTGAGTTTGGCCAGAGATTATATCATACCAGTGTTTTACCCTAACCGGAATGGATTTATTGAATTGGTAGGGATATTCCTCCCAAATTAAAAATCCTATTTCAGATTAATTTTTATAGAGCCACTTGAGGTGATGGTGAATGAACCAGAATAGATGCTTAAAGTTAAAATCTTGGACACCATGGCATTGCCTTGAACCCGATGAAATCAGACCAAAATTGACCCATCACTTACATCTATCCCTTCTGCTTCTTGAAAAAGCATTTGCATATTGGCATATGGTTTGGCCCTATCTCCTTCATTTCCTCTGCTGGAGTCTAGCGTCAACTATGTGAATTGCACTAAACACCTCTTTAAAGCCTAACTTTCCCTTGTGAGGAAAGAGAGTGTTTTTTAAAGTGTCCTTCAGAGAGACAACACTTGGAGCGACTCCCAGTGGCCATTAGACCTAGGACCCACACCCACTCACTCCTACCACACTAGAAGTCTTGGAATCATCATTGACAACAAGCTCACCATGAAATCACAGATCAACCCTGTCTCTCTCCGCCTGCTTCCTCATTTTGCGCATGCTATGTAAGATCTACAAGTGGATACCCCTACACACGAGACGCACTGTGACACAGCCCTCATCACCAGCTGACTTGACTACACCAACACCCTCTATATAGGAATTACTGAACACCTCCTACAGAGAATTCAGACCACACAGAACAAGGCAGCCAGTCTCATATTCAGCCTTCCCTGACAAACCCACATCACATTCCACCTCAGGCAACTCTACTGGCTTCTAGTACAGAAGAGATGCCTATTCAAGCTGCTGATCCATGGCTTGACACAATCAAGGACCCATGTATATCAACCACCACCTAAACTTCCAACAAGCATTGACAAAACTGCACTCTGCCTCTCTTTCACTTGCCCATATTTCCCACATCTACTGAAGCAGAAGTGGAGGACGCTCCTTCTCTCACATCGAAGTAAAAAAACTGAAAGAGCCACCCCACGCACCTCTGGACCATCACCTCACTTCCTGGATTCCAAATGGCCCTCAAATCCTGGCTGCTCAGATACGCCTCTGGCACTTGCAAGCACCTGGATACACTATCAGGTGATTAGCCACCCTTTATAAATCCAGATTAGTTGATTGATTGATTGAGTTATATAGTTGGATGCAGTACAATTTGTTTCAAATTAATCACATTGAAATTATGGGTAGGTAAGTAGTAAGTTTAAGTTGATCCTAGGACATCTAGTTTAAATAACATGGTGTTTCAAAGTGAGGCTCAATAGCATTACACCAATATTGGATGCATAACTTTAGACAGTCCAACACATTTCCAGTCAAGCAAAATCCAGTTTTTTCGATTTAGGGTCTTTCCAACAGATCTTCATCTTCCTGATGAACGTGCAGAAAATACAACCAGCTATGGTCTTCGTGCTGTCTGAGTTTGATTATTTGACTCCATTGAGGCAGTGTGCTGACTGACCTGCCCTGACCAGTTCAACCATCACAGACACATTTCTGGCCCCCACAGTGAGACCCAGAACAACCCTGCACTGGGGAGAGGTGCGACCTCCTCTCCCAAGCAGGATGGACTTTCCAGGGTGGTGAGCTTCAAAGGCATTGCCTCCTTTGTAATGCAACCCAGGTCTTTCCAGATGGCAGAGATGACCGACCCCCCTGTCCTGCCCCGACATTTGGCAGCCGCACAGGTGGGAAAATTAGTTAAATTAAGAGGAGTGACCACTTTGTGCAATTCCACCCCTAGGGTAGACAAGCTAAAGTGGACACTACTTTTCAAATTCCTCAATCTTGTTTGGAAGGAATTAGGCTACTAGGGTTAGGGCTATGACCACTTCCTAGTGGAAGTGCTCTTAAGAAGGGTGTAATCACCCTAAAGGTGGGCAGCCTATTGGTTACCCCTTGACACTTCCTGTAACACCACGAAGTTGAGTATTTAGGTGGCACCCCAACCCCTCGAACACAGATCCTGACAACCTACGAAGAAGAAACTCAAAGAAGAGTTGACTCCACACAAGAAGAGGAACCAGCTCTTCCATCCTGCCTGCTAACTTACCGTACTCTCCACAAAATGACTTGTCCTGCAGCTTCAAGAAACCCAGGAAGCCTGCCTTCTAAAAAGACTCAGATTCTCATAAGCAGCAGTCCAGCTCAGCAACAAAATATCCAACATGTGCTCTGCAGCCTGGAATCCTGACACCTAAAGTGACCTCTGCACCCGATGACCTTGACCCAGTGAGAAGCCCACCAACTGTGCCAGCATGGATCCACAGCTGTCCTGAGCCCCAGTCCACCAGAGTGTCACCCCTTCTGGACTCATCCAAGTTACATGGAGCCCCTGCACACAGGCCTCCTCTCCCAGAGTGTAGTGGTGAGAGAAAACCCAACACCTACAGCAACCACTGCATCTGTGACCGCTGACCCCAGCTGAAGTGGGTCATCGGTGCCAACAACATCTCCTGACTCCTGAGACCTCAGGTCCACCCCTGCTGGATCCCCCCATGACGTCTGGAGCCTCAACTCACAGGACACCATGACTGCGTGTGCTCCCGGACAAGAAAACCCAACACCAAAAGACACCCTTCATCCGTCGCTCCTGGGCACACGAGAAGATGAGCAAAGTTGCACCTATGTCCCCGAGTAATCCAAGTCTACTACCTGTTTACTGTCACCGGCTGGCTTTTCAGCCAGAGCCTACAGCCTGTTTGTCAGGGGGTCAAACTCCCATAGGAAATGATTGGGCACCCGACGCCTTACTGCACCTCTGCACCTGTCTGCCCTAGTGCCATCTTGTGTGACCTGTTGGTGTGCTTCTGATCAGTGCCAAGTAATTACCTTAACTCCTGAAGATTGACTTTGTAAGTCATTGTTAACCCAGTGTTTGCTGAACATTGTTTTTCCTCCATAGGATAACATTGAGAGAACTCTGAATGCAGTGTGTCTGTTTTTGAAACTCCAAAGTATATATGCTTAAAAGTCTACTTACCTGATTATGTAGTTTTTAGGCTTGAAACATATATAAAAATAATTATTATTTGGATTTATTCTTTGAGTGTGTCCCGTTTATTGCCTCTATGAGTACAACAAATGCTTATCTTTACCCTCTTATACTCTGAGCCTACCTGCTGCCCCACTCTACCACAAATAGAACATTAGTCATTTCTACGTTTGCCTCTGCAGTACCGTTTGGGGATCCACTGGACTCTCGGAACAGTGTACTTAATTTTAGTGCACTATAAGGAGAGCCAGCTTCTTACACTGACTGGTTGAACTTCACAAATGGTTGCTGATTAATGTAACTAGTAAGTATCATCTTGACTCGGCGGATTGGACTTGCCAGTGATGAAGCATGCCACTATTAAGTGAGTGAGGCATTTCTATCCATAAAAAAGGATTGACCTTTGTGAGGACTAGGAAAACTAAGTAAATATCAGTGTCACTATTAGTTTTGGAACTTGTTGCTGCTTCACTCTATTGTGTGATTGTATAGTGATTAGGAGTTAGTGGAGTTTTAGGGTACTTCCTACCTCTCTATAGTGTTAACATTTTGAATGTACCTCATTGAATTCTGACTGGCAGAAATCACTTGTTTTGGATGCATCACAATTACACTGAAGTTATTATTGATGGTTTATGTTTCTATTACTTTTGGAATACCTGAAAGATTTCAAATTTCTCAATCCTCTGTAAATCACAAAATTATTTTTCTTTTTCTCTCTCTGGACCATCTTAAACATTTTATTCTCCAGTGTTAAAGGACACATTTGTATCCTGAAGAATAGCTTCTTTAAGGTAATTTACAGGCTATCATTTTCATTTTTGCTCCATTCAATATTTGTCATGCATGTTTTTGGGTAGCTAATAATCCAGTTGGTCCAAGAATATGACTATCAATGGTGCAATAGGTGCAATGGCACCAAGAATCAGTGGTATGAGGGGCCCCGTTGGCACAGTTATGACTGTATATAACTACAAAACTGTGGTCGGGATTGCATATACCTTTTGGGGTATTTATCTTTCATGCCCATTCATTTCCCATGAATCTCTTGATACACCCCTGACTTGTTCTTGTCGAATGACCATAGGTTATTACATATATTCTTTTTTTTCAAGAACAACCTCCTTTCCAGACTGAATCAATTTAGGCAGGTATTTTTTCCAGGAACATGTTTATATTTCCCATAATCTTAAGAACCCTACATCTGCCTACAAACTTCACCTTCACCATAAAGGTTGGTTCTGATTCCCAAAAGACAGTAGTGAATACAACAACTCCTGTGAGCTTACACACATGTTTAGGGCATATTTCCCACATTTTCAAACTTTACAAACAAATCCAAGAAGCCAATGCAGTGTTGGGTCAAAAAATTTACCGCCGGCTAACGCCATTTCTTTGCATCATGCGGGCGAAAAATTTATACTTTGACGCACGGCGGTGCAAACCACAGGTGTGAGACTTTTTTTTACTCAAACCAATGCGTCACGGTGTAAAGGAAAACAACGTTAATGCGGCAAAAATGACTGAGCTGGTTTACGACGTCGCAAACCAGATACGTGCCTTTTATGACGCAATTGCGTCAAAAAGCGGCGCAAACACAGCAAAATGTGCTAAGGAGAGCCTCCTACCATGAGGGTTTCAACCAGCCCAACCGTTTTTTATCCCGGAGAGGATCGCAACTTGCCAGGTTCAGAAATCAACAGAGGGGCAGGTATTACAACACAGACAGCCCTACACACTTTTTGCAGACAAGGGGACAACAATACGGAAGGGACTAGATCCTATACCAGTATTTAATCTTACTTCTTGTACCTTGGACACAGACATGGAAGCTATTTTGAAAAAAGGTTTATCTTTAGTTCCTAGTGTATCCATCAATTGTTTTGGACTTTTTACTGACTTATATGCATTTTTTAGACGCATTAGGCTTAGCAGATTTTTTTAGAATAAAAATAATACTGTAGAGAATAATTTGTCTGGGTTGAAACCTATATCCACCTTCACCCCGAGCCTTGACATGGTGGGACCTGAAATAAGGATTTTTGAGAATTTGGTCCTTGAAAAGGTTAAAAAAGTATGTAAATTCACTCCCAAGCCTAACTGTAACTTGACGAGAAATGAACAACAGGCCCTTTTGAGACTACAGCAGAATAAAAACATTGTCATTAAACCTTGTGACAAAGGGGGGGGAATTGTCCTCATTGAAATGGATCAATATAAACACAAGATTAGTCTTATGTTGGGAATACCAGAACATTACAGTAAAGCTAATAGTGGCTGGCAAAGGGAAGTGAAAAAGGCACTCCAGGAAGTTAGTTTGAAAGCATATAATGATGGATTGATTTGTGAAAAAGAATACATATACTTGAATCCTATGACTACTAGAGTTCCCATTCTATATGGTCTTCCGAAAGTCCACAAGAATGAGACGGATCCTCCTTTCCGACCTATTGTGTCCACGGTAGAGTCCGTTACGGAACCACTATCAAAATATGTAGAAACGTTTCTTAAAACGAGAGTAGTACAACTTCCTGCATATATTAAGGACACAGGACATATTATTTCAATCTTGGAAGGGGCTAGGTTCAATCCGGACATTGAGTTTCTGGTGACCATGGACATTGAGGCCCTGTATACAAACATCCCCCAACATGAAGCTTGGCAGGCGGTTCGTCAAATTTTTGATAAGGAAGGGATGACGGACCATTTGCTGTTTGTTCTTGATTGCCTCAAGATTGTATTGGAAAGTAATTTTTTTGAATTTGATGGAGAGACCTACCAGCAGAAGAAGGGAGTTAGCATGGGAGCAGCTTGTGCTCCAAGTGTTGCCAATAACTATGTAGGCCTATTTGAACAGACTCATATATACAATGAAATTGCCCCTTTTTATGAAAACATCAGGCTCTGGTCGAGGTATACAGATGATGTCTTCTTTATCTGGTCAGGAGATGAAGATCAACTGGAAGAGTTCTGTAAATGGATTAATTTATGTGATATAAATCTTAAATTTTCCATACATAAAAGTAGGGACAAGATTGAGTTCCTAGACATTAGGATAAAAAGTCAGAACTCTCAGTTAGAGGTATCACTTTACACTAAACCTACGGCAAAAAATACCATCCTGCACTTTGATAGTTACCACCCTGGAAGTCAGAAACAAGGTGTCCCCTTCAGTCAGTTTTTGCGTATCCGCAGAAACTGTACGGAATTGAGCGATTATAACATGCATGCAGATGTGCTCCATTAATTAAATTAATTAATTTCTCGTCATGAATTAGGTGGAGACGCTACTTTGTTTGGAGTTATAACATGTTATTAGTACGAATATTATTAAGGCTTTAGAAAGAGAAAGTGTATACTCAATTTATATCTTATTGTATCTTGGACAATTTGGATTTTCTTTTGTTAATGTTATGTTTCTATTATCTTTTGTGTCTTGTCGTGTGTAACATTTTATCTCTGTCTATTCATTATATATGAGTGTTTTGTGTCCTTCTTTGTGAATATGTAAATATTTTTATATCTAACTTTGATTATTGCGTTTTTTCATGTTGTTGTACATACATATGTAATAAATATCATTTTTTCATATTTCTGTTATCTTGATTGTTTGGTTGTTTTACATTGTAGACAACAGTAAGCATTAGTTGTAGCTCATTCTCTTTTCTTGTATTCATGCAGAAGCATTGTGTCTTGTCTACAAGGTGGCGGAGGCACTTGGTGTCGCTACGACTCTTCAGGGATAAACCAAGGCTGGTTAGGATCTACCGACCCCTGCAGGTAAGGAGCTAGCCTGTTAGCCAGAAAACCAGTAAATATCTTTGCATCCACATTTAATAGTGATGGCTATATTCTCCCAGGTTTCTCAGTATGTGTTTGTGTCACTCTCCCAGGAAAGTGTGTCACCAATAGAATTGTAATCCCCCCAGCCCTTTCCCCAGATCCTGCTGAGAGAGATTCGTGGTCAAACCATTGGGATCGAAGCCGCTTCTTGTTGACTCTGTGGAAGTGTGTTTCTTGCATGAGACAAATGTCATATTTGGCCTCTAATAAGGGAGAGGAGGGTCAACGCTTCACAGGGGTGTAAAAACCTCTAACATCATTACTAATCATGTTAACCACTATTTTGGTGTTGGGGGGGAACTAGAGCATGCCATTTAAACCTGTGCTCAGACAAGGGGCGTCGGGTAAGTTGCCAACATCTGATGTCTGTGAACGGTGCAAGCACATATAAGTCATCATAGGGAGGGGGAAGGGAACAAACAAAGAACAGAAAAACAAAGTGATTCCCCATTTTTGGAGCACACACATTCAGACTCAAGGGGTCCATGTCATCAGGCCGAGGTCTCTCCATTCCCGTAACAGAATATCAGGGGAGAAGCTCCACTGCCAAGAGTGTCATTTACAGAGGGAGGGACGCCCTCCAGAGACCAAGAAAATCATCAGGGGAGGATAGAAAGTCTCCACAGTAAGGTGCACATGCTGCACGTGAACTTTTGTAAAGTAACTCTGAAGTGCAAGTACATCAGTGATCACTATCCGCTTCTGAAGCACTGTCATGGCACTGAAGTCAGTGGATCAGTGCAGCTCTTTCTTTGTGACTCTCGGCCTTTGAGGGCTTGCACAGTTTCCCTTTCTTTGGGCGAGCCGAGCAGTGTGGGCCCACAGCAGACAAAGCCAGATACTGCAATGACAGCTGAGACGGGGGGTCCCCAGAGAAGGACGGCAGGTACATCAGCTACCAGGTCTCCTTCAGTTGGCAGCCACTCTGTCTCATTATTCCATACAAATTGGAGGTGAAAAGGTATGCCTCTATCTGTATCTGACCCCTTTCTTGTGGAGGAAGTCTGTCAGAGGCCGGAGGGACCAACAGAGCTGTAGTGTCATAGTGTCATAGATGAAAGGTCTTGATACAACCCTACATAGTCTATGGTAATCTTATCATGTATTGGTGCAGACAAGTAAGAATATCCTGCACCTGGCCGAGGGAGTGGGTGGGACGGCCTGACCTGTGAATGCGGTCAATGACTATGTCTTGATCCTTAAGCTTCCCGGCCACATGGCAGAAAAGACAGACAGCAAAGTCCTCCAAACTTCCTGGTATCGCCTGCAGAGGGACAGTTTTAATAGGGATGTTGGAGCGTCAAGTCTGGTTTTCCAAATCCTGAAGGGGATATAAGTAGTTCTCGACGGTGGTTATCCAACCCTCTTCACAGGAGTCATGCGTTTGTTCGAGTGAACCTACCCATTGGCCTAAGTCACCAGTGTCTCTTTTGAGCTATTTTACTTCTGAAACCATTTCGTGTTTGAGGGTTGCAAAATCCTCCCTGAGGGCCTCAACAAGTTGCTCTGGAAAAGATTGTGTTACCCTGCAAATCCCACTGCTTCAATTGCACTACCCATGCCAGTGGAATTGTCTTTGGGCAAGTGTCTTTTTCGCTGGGGTTTTGGTGAACAGTTCCATCCTTTTTGGCATTGCGCTGGGAGGCCATTGCAGTGCAGGGCAGGTCTTCTGTGTCTTCAATGAAAATGCAGGTTGAGACGGTGGGGTGTATGCTAGTGCTCCCACTATCATGAATTTAAGTGAGTCCTGTCACTTGCAGGGCATTCACCCCTGTCTAATAGGCCCCACACCAGTGACCCAGAGGCAATGTGACCCCGGCCGTGCAGCTCACGAAAGCACTCCATATGATGCTGGCCACAAAGGGCCTTTGCCAAACATTTCACACTCCCGTCACAGGAAAGAGGGACCTGATAGCAGTGTGTGGCAGAGGCAGGAGGATTCAAGTGAACAGGCCTGTGCATGAAGAGATGTCGACTGTAGGGGTCTGGGAGGATGTCCTCCGGTGCCCAAGAGGGGCTCAAACAAGGTTTAACAGGCCTCCCATGTTCAATACTTGACTCCTGCAAAGGTGGTGTTACTTCTTGTACTTACAGCTGTCCTGGGGTCCTTCCGTCTGCCCCCCAGTAACAGACAGGCACAGTAGACTCTTCAGTAAATGTCAGTCGGGCTTCCTGGGTTCTTCATGGCCCCCTGGCATTGCTCTCAAGACAGTCAGCCGTTCTGACAGGTAGTCAGCAATCACATTCTCCACTGTCAGTCCACTCCCAGCAAGGCAGCTATTAATGGTGTTCCCCCTCCAAGCTTCCTTAGGACTGTTCCAGACCCTTTGGCCTGTTCTGCACCAGTTGACCGCTGTAGGCCGTCCCTGGCTCCCAAACCAGTTCACAGGCACCTAAGGTGTGCAGGTGTGCGGGAGAAGATGTGCTCTGTAGTCTGACAGGAGTTAAAGAGCAGTCCGCTAGTCTTCGCTTCAGACTGCACGGCCTCCTACCTTCCCTACTGCCCAGTCAGGTGGGACATGCAGGCTGCTGCAGGTATGCCGGTGTTCAGCCTCTACCCTGGTGACACCTTGGTCAGCATCACCAGACACTCCAAAAGACGCCTCCAACACCACTTTTACGGCAAGACCACCGATGGGCCCTAGAACTCAACTGGCCAGCAGGAAGACACCAGGCACTAGGTCTGGAGCGCCTGCCATCTTGAGGGTTATGCACCATTTTCTGCCAGGCTGCAAAGGCTGTGACATGTCCTTCAGAATAGGCGGCCCCTCAGAGTCTGGGCCACATGTCAGGGGGGGCACACTGACAGATCCGGTCCAAAAATGTCACAGGGCGGCCGGATCCACTCCGAGTCGAAATGCAGGCAGCGGAGCTCCTGAAAGACGTTCCTACTCAAGCGCCATCTTAGACACCCGTCGTTAAAAATATTTTATTACAATCACGTTTATAAAACATTGCAATGTGTGAATTTTTTAAATATACACTTGATTATAGTGATAAGTGATTTTTTGACAGAGACAATAAGAATAGTTTAAATGTCAGTACCTCTTTGGAATGTCAGTAGGTCTGTTTTACCTATAATGACATCCTTTATTGCAGCACAGCCTTCCGTGCACACCAACGAGTTTAGGCACTCACCGATGTTTGTGCACCGACACACACACACATAGCACTCACAGCCAAAGGTTGTGCGCTGTGGGGAGTTTTGTACCCACTGGGGGCTGGCCCCAGGGCCTCGCCACCTGCATGTAGCCTCCCTAAACAGGGGGGCAAGGTGTGCAAGATAACGACAGCTGGATGCGGCCCCCAGTAGTTACCAGTGGTTGAGAATAAATCAGGCATTCTTTCATCACGTTTTGTATACTATAGTTAAATTAGGGCATTAAAATTACTTTGGTATATACATTGGCCTAACGTATTTGGAATATCAATTTGATCGCATTTATTATTAGAAATATACATACTGCACAAGAAGAAATTGATATTAGGTTTACATTAATGGAAATCATTGAATGGATATTTCTATATATTGAGGAAATACATATGAAAGGGCCTGATTTACTCCATATAACTGCACCCAAAAGATAATAGCATGGAAATAGTCCAGTTTTGGACGGGATGCCGAAGTTGTGAATAATCCAGTACCTGGTTTTGCATCGCTGTCCTTCAACGCAAGTCAATCTGCAGTTTGAATGCTATCCAGTTATTTTACAGCTCTAGGATTATAAGAAAGAAAACTGAGTAATACGCGTAAAAATATTGATATTTGATACATTGCTAATTATTTTATTAAAATATGAACGGTGAATTGCATGCTATAATAGATATAAAAGTGATGAGAGTTTTGGGGCACAAGGGTGAATTTTGCACTAAGAAAATAGCATCAAACATCCACTCCACCCAGTTATGGAATTCTACAGAACCTCACAGAGTTTTATTGTAATTCCACGGTATTATGCAGAATCAAACTCTGCCAATTCCACCCACCACTAGTAATGTTTACGAAACAGATTTCTATAAGTATATTTGACTGTTTTTTCCTAGATTTCTAGGGTGTGTTGGATTTATGGCTCTGTGGATTTGGGGATTCTTTAGGTAAGTGTGGTTACAGGAGGAAAGAAACAAAGTGGCCATCTTCTTACATAGGATTACATTCTCAGACATGATAATCTTGCAATATGCCACATTTAAATGTAATTTGATTCTCTGCCCAAGCTTGCTTATGTTGAGTTCTCCATAGTGTTTACCAAGACCTTTCCACTGTTTTATGAGAACAGGTTTTTTGCAGCAAGTAACTGAATGTGTTGAAGAACAAGTGAATAGGTCCGGCATTGTCTGCCAGCCTTTTGACCTTCTCAATACTTGCTTTGTTTTGTTATGGTTTTTGCAAAACTTTATTGTTGGGGAAGCTGCTGAGTTCTCATCACTCCTTTTGAAAGGTCAAACGCCTTCACTCACAGTAACATAGCCAATTACTGAAGCGGGCTGACTCATTGCCAGATCCTGTATAACGGTATATTATAGCGCAGTGATACTTAACCAGTGGTCCCGGAAACACAGGGAGTTCGCAAATCCTACTCATGGGGTTTGTGAGTGTTTTACAAAATTAAATAATAATACAATTAATAAATCAAAATAAAAAGTTATACACAAATAAATAGGCAAAAATTAAAATGTTATTTTTAAAAATGTTTGATTGTGAATCAAAGTATTTCAATATTTGAGCATTTGTTTGATATATATTTATTTCTATACTTTAGTGTACAGTTTTATGGTTTAAATCCTAAAAACTGTTGAGGATGGTGGTCCTTGATTTCCATTAATGACTCATTAGGACAACAGTGGTCTTTTGCCAAGACTGCCGTGCATAATGCCACCACTATACCGCCAGTGCTGGCGCTACAGTGACCGCACTATTTTGTGTCACCCATGGATTTCCACTCATTTACAGGCCTGACAGACGGTGAGTGAGAGGCTGTTCCACCGCCAGCACCATCATGCTGCAAGGACTTCGCCTGCCGAATTATGATACGTAATACATCATGGCGGTGCAGGGCTACTGGTGGAACAGATGATACCCACCCCCTCCCAGATGACCACCTCCCCCAGACAGGTAGGTGGACCGACTGAAAGGAGGTAGGGGGGCGGTGTGTGCATGCATTTGTGTCTGTAATGGAATGGGCGTGCATGGAGGGGATGGCTGTCTGTATGGATGCGTGCGAGTGAGTGGGGGTGTCAGTGTAGATGTGTGCAAGTGAGTGGGGTGTCTGTGTGGATGTGTGTGAGTGGGGGTGTCTGTGTGGATGAATGCGAGGAAGTGGTGTGTCTGTGTGGATGCTTGCGCTTGGGTGGGCATGTTTGTATGGGAGTGTGTGGATGGGGGTGTGCAAGTGTGCTGATGGGGCTGTAAATGATTTCAGAGGGGAGTGTGTATGTGTGAGTAGGGGTGTGTGTATGTCAGTGTGAGAACGGGTGGGGATGTTAGCATGGATATGTGCGGTTGGGTGAGGGGTGTTTGGAAGTGTGTAGACAGGTGTCTGCATGTGTGTGGATGTGTAGGAGTGTGTGTGCCGGTGAGAGGAATGGGGATTCCTGTCACCAGGTGAGTTACCTCCAGGGTTTTCGTGTCAGGGCGAATGCCGAAAAAAGCCTGGCAATTCGCTGACTCCTAATACGGCTGGTGGCTTTAGGCCTGCTGCCAGCCCGGAGGTGCTCACCACCTGGTGGGACAGCTGCTATTGTGGCGGTTTGGCTTTGGCCAAACCACACAACTTGTATTGCGGCAGTCTTTACTTCCAGGTCCGCGGTGGTTAGACCGCCGCCACGAGTTTGGCGGTCTCATGACCACCAAACTCGTAATGAGGGCCCCAGTGTATCTCTCCAGATTCTAGTACTGATTAAGTGGTGGTCCATGGAAGTCAAAAGGTTAAGAACTGCTGATGTAGTATGTGGAATAAAAATGTGATTGACAGTAATATATGAATGGATAAAAAAATCCTGGCTGAAAGTCCAAAGTAAATAAGTAAAGCCTGAGTAAAATCATAAGTAACTATATCATACATACACTTTTAGTAAAATAACCAGGTCCTGGCTTATGCCAGACCAAAAAGCATCTCTTCCTTTTCCAAAAACAAACTTCTCCTCAAAATGTGTGCCTTTTCGTGCCAGTTTTTCTGCAGGTCGTGGACTCCTTTTGCTCTGTTCTTAAGCACAGATGCATATCTTGTCTAAATGATTGCACCTAATTTCTCAAAATCTCCCCACTTCTTAAAGTACACAATCCGGCCTTAACAAAACTATCTTAGGCTTTAAAAAATTCCCTGAAAGTCCCCTGAACAACAAAAAAACCTAATAAAGCAAAATAAACTGTTGTTTTATTTTTTAAATGCGTCCTTTCAAAATAGACAGCCCAAAAACATAACACTTCCAATAGTCCAACCGAACGTGATAAAGATCCTAAAAATAAAATAAACCTGTAAACCAAAATAAATCCTGTATTCATAACAAGCAAAGCAATTACACTATATCAAAACAGAATGGGGATTAACAACATCCTCTGACATGATAAATTGCATTGTAAAGTGTCTGCGAAGAAATCAGATTGATCTTGCTAACGTAATTACTCAAACCACAACTAACTTTGCAAAGGGCAATAATAAATGTATCTATTGGTTAAACAGTCCTGTGAGTGAATGCAGCTCTGTCTAATCCATGAAGCAACCTTTATCCCTAGAAAATCAAGGTTTGTCCCGCTCTGAGATTTTGGCACCCAAGCCAAGGACTTTTGTGAGAGTTTGACAATGAAGTATCTGACTTTCACGGATCCTCACTAGCCACAACCTTGGACTTTGTCCTGCTGGAATATTTCCACTTTCATAAAAAGGGTAAATTAGAAGGCAAAATGTTTCTGGGAGGACCTGTTTTGTGTAACTGTTCTCCAGTCCATCACTGTCAGCCCTAAATCACACCTCAATACCATTCAACCATTACTAGAGAATTTTCATTGATGATTTAATTTGTCTTGGTTCCTTACTGATTTAAAGCTTAAAAAATTCATAAGTCTAGTTCCATGAACCCTGTTGTGATGATCATGGTGTCCTTTTGCTCATTAAATATATCTCTATTTGTTTAAATAAATTTGAGAATCTTATTTTGTTGTGCTCTCTCCTTTCAAATTGTTGGTACTGCTTGACCTTAGCGCACTCTTCTCTGGGGAATGCCTGCTGTGTGTATCATAGCTACTTGAGTTTGGCCAGAGATTATATCATACCAGTGTTTTACCCTAACCGGAATGGATTTATTGAATTGGTAGGGATATTCCTCCCAAATTAAAAATCCTATTTCAGATTAATTTTTATAGAGCCACTTGAGGTGATGGTGAATGAACCAGAATAGATGCTTAAAGTTAAAATCTTGGACACCATGGCATTGCCTTGAACCCGATGAAATCAGACCAAAATTGACCCATCACTTACATCTATCCCTTCTGCTTCTTGAAAAAGCATTTGCATATTGGCATATGGTTTGGCCCTATCTCCTTCATTTCCTCTGCTGGAGTCTAGCGTCAACTATGTGAATTGCACTAAACACCTCTTTAAAGCCTAACTTTCCCTTGTGAGGAAAGGGAGTGTTTTTTAAAGTGTCCTTCAGAGAGACAACACTTGGAGCGACTCCCAGTGGCCATTAGACCTAGGACCCACACCCACTCACTCCTACCACACTAGAAGTCTTGGAATCATCATTGACAACAAGCTCACCATGAAATCACAGATCAACCCTGTCTCTCTCCGCCTGCTTCCTCATTTTGCGCATGCTATGTAAGATCTACAAGTGGATACCCCTACACACGAGACGCACTGTGACACAGCCCTCATCACCAGCTGACTTGACTACACCAACACCCTCTATATAGGAATTACTGAACACCTCCTACAGAGAATTCAGAAAACACAGAACAAGGCAGCCAGTCTCATATTCAGCCTTCCCTGACAAACCCACATCACATTCCATCTCAGGCAACTCTACTGGCTTCTAGTACAGAAGAGATGCCTATTCAAGCTGCTGACCCATGGCTTGACACAATCAAGGACCCATGTATATTAACCACCACCTAAACTTCCAACAAGCATTGACAAAACTGCACTCTGCCTCTCTTTCACTTGCCCATATTTCCCACATCTACTGAAGCAGAAGTGGAGGACGCTCCTTCTCTCAAATCGCAGTAAAAAAAATGAAGAGCCACCCCACGCACCTCTGGACCATCACCTCACTTCCTGGATTCCAAATGGCCCTCAAATCCTGGCTGCTCAGATAAGCCTCTGGCACTTGCAAGCACCTGGATACCCTATCGGGTGATTAGCCACCCTTTATAAATCCTGATTAGTTGATTGATTGATTGAGTTATATAGTTGGATGCAGTACAATTTGTTTCAAATTAATCACATTGAAATTATGGGTAGGTAAGTAGTAAGTTTAAGATGATCCTAGGACATCTAGTTTAAATAACATGGTGTTTCAAAGTGAGGCTCAATAGCATTACACCAATATTGGATGCATAACTTTAGACAGTCCAACACATTTCCAGTCAAGCAAAATCCAGTTTTTTCGATTTAGGGTCTTTCCAACAGATCTTCATCTTCCTGATGAACGTGCAGAAAATACAACCAGCTATTGTCTGAGTTTGATTATTTGACTCCAGTGAGGCAGTGTGCTGACTGACCTGCCCTGACCAGTTCAACCATCACAGACACATTTCTGGCCCCCACAGTGAGACCCAGAACAACCCTGCACTGGGGAGAGGTGCGACCTCCTCTCCCAAGCAGGATGGACTTTCCAGGGTGGTGAGCTTCAAAGGCATTGCCTCCTTTGTAATGCAACCCAGGTCTTTCCAGATGGCAGAGATGACCGACCCCCCTGTCCTGCCTCGACATTTGGCAGCCGCACAGGTGGGAAAATTAGTTAAATTAGGAGGAGTGACCACTTTGTGCAATTCCACCCCTAGGGTAGACAAGCTAAAGTGGACACTACTTTTCAAATTCCTCAATCTTGTTTGGAAGGAATTAGGCTACTAGGGTTAGGGCTATGACCACTTCCTAGTGGAAGTGCTCTTAAGAAGGGTGTAATCACCCTAAAGGTGGGCAGCCTATTGGTTACCCCTTGACACTTCCTGTAACACCACGAAGTTGAGTATTTAGGTGGCACCCCAACCCCTCGAACACAGATCCTGACAACCTACGAAGAAGAAACTCAAAGAAGAGTTGACTCCACACAAGAAGAGGAACCAGCTCTTCCATCCTGCCTGCTAACTTACCGTACTCTCCACAAAATGACTTGTCCTGCAGCTTCAAGAAACCCAGGAAGCCTGCCTTCTAAAAAGACTCAGATTCTCATAAGCAGCAGTCCAGCTCAGCAACAAAATATCCAACATGGACTCTGCAGCCTGGAATCCTGACACCTAAAGTGACCTCTGCACCCGATGACCTTGACCCAGTGAGAAGCCCACCAACTGTGCCAGCAAGGATCCACAGCTGTCCTGAGCCCCAGTCCACCAGAGTGTCACCCCTTCTGGACTCATCCAAGTTACATGGAGCCCCTGCACACAGGCCTCCTCTCCCAGAGTGTAGTGGTGAGAGAAAACCCAACACCTACAGCAACCACTGCATCTGTGACCGCTGACCCCAGCTGAAGTGGGTCATCGGTGCCAACAACATCTCCTGACTCCTGAGACCTCAGGTCCACCCCTGCTGGATCCCCCCATGACGTCTGCAGCCTCAACTCACAGGACACCATGACTGCGTGTGCTCCCGGACAAGAAAACCCAACACCAAAAGACACCCTTCATCCGTCGCTCCTGGGCACACGAGAAGATGAGCAAAGTTGCACCTATGTCCCCGAGTAATCCAAGTCTACTACCTGTTTACTGTCACCGGCTGGCTTTTCAGCCAGAGCCTACAGCCTGTTTGTCAGGGGGTCAAACTCCCATAGGAAATGATTGGGCACCCGACGCCTTACTGCACCTCTGCACCTGTCTGCCCTAGTGCCATCTTGTGTGACCTGTTGGTGTGCTTCTGATCAGTGCCAAGTAATTACCTTAACTCCTGAAGATTGACTTTGTAAGTCATTGTTAACCCAGTGTTTGCTGAACATTGTTTTTCCTCCATAGGATAACATTGAGAGAACTCTGAATGCAGTGTGTCTGTTTTTGAAACTCCAAAGTATATATGCTTAAAAGTCTACTTACCTGATTATGTAGTTTTTAGGCTTGAAACATATATAAAAATAATTATTATTTGGATTTATTCTTTGAGTGTGTCCCGTTTATTGCCTCTATGAGTACAACAAATGCTTATCTTTACCCTCTTATACTCTGAGCCTAACTGCTGCCCCACTCTACCACAAATAGAACATTAGTCATTTCTACGTTTGCCAGCAAAATGTGCTAAGGAGAGCCAAAATGCATTTCAGATGCTTGTACAGACCCCAGGAAGATGAAAACAGACCAGGAACCAGCCAGGAGGACCCGCACAAGGCCCAGGACAAGGAAAAGAAGAAAAGAAAGTGTTGCTTTAGTGCAGGGGAGCAGGAAATTCTGGTGAAAGAGGTGACGGAACACCAGCACCAACTGTTTGTCACCTCAAAGTTGCCAATTAGTAGGAGGGAGGCAATATGACAACAAATTGTTAACAAGATCAACAGTGTGGCAGAAGAACGGAGAACAGTCATCGAGTGCAAGAAACGCTGGCATGACTGCAAGCGCAGGACCAAGGAAAAGATGGCCAGGAACAGGAAGGCAGCACTGCAGACTGGAGGTGGGAGTCCAGCACCGCAGGAGGCCCTGAACCACATGGAGGAGATGGTCACAGCAGTCATCCCTGAGGAGATCGTTACAGGGATTCAAGGACAGGACAGCACAGACTACCAGGAGGCAACACAGATGCAGGCTAAGTCGCATGGGAAATTAAAATGCACAAATGTTAAATGTAAGCAGGGGGGTGGACATACCTAGTACACAATACATGTAAGTCATGATATTCAGGGAGTGGCATGGGTAAAGGGGCACAGCAAGGGTGCATGGGCTGTCCAGAGGAAACCTGGGGCACAATACTACACTACACCAACAACTTTTGCATGGGGGCATGTTGCCATGCCAAGGATGTTGGAAAGGTAAAGCCAGGCCAGGAGGGTACGGTACAACGTTAAACTGGCAGCCCGTCACATGTCAGCCCATATTCTCCCTACATTAACTAGGGCCCAATCAACAACCTCTGGCCATATCTGCACGTGGAATGTAACATTGACAACAGTTGCCACTACCACCTCTGCTGTGTGTGCAGGTCAAGTAGCTAATAGCAGTAACGTCCCCATGGATCAAACACACCCAAATTAGAGGGTTCAGGATGACAACGTTATCAATCCCCTGAAATCAGTACAAATGTTCCAATCCTGTCAAATGTGATTGTCCATAGTTGCTGCAAACATCAGCCATTGTCATAAACATTAGGAGGTACACAGCACTAATGTCATACCCATGCTGCATATGTCAGGGTCCACCCTGTGCCTGGGTCACAATAGCTCCAATGACACCATGCAACATCCCAAATGTCATACAGCCCAGACAACAGCATTGACGGGGAGGACACATGTAACTGGTTACAGAAATACACCCGCACAGTCAGAGGAGGAAATGGAACACTGCTAGGACAATCAGTGCAATCTAATGTAGCACAGATTGCCCAACATCAGCAGTACACATTACCAATGCTGACATCCATATCCTGCCGTACCAATGCTATACAATGTATATGCTAGACCTCAACAACACATAGCTGGAGGTGAAAGATCAGAGACTGGGGCAGTTCCAGATTGCTAAGTGTGGTGCTAGTGCCATCAGAACACCCACAGCCAGTGCAAGGCCTCACCATGAGAATGGAAGTAGACGGAGGGTTGAGTAGGACAAGAAGGTGACAATTCACAATTTTGCCAGAACCAACACCTAGAGGATTTGATGCTGACAAGTCCACAAACGGACCACAATACATGTGACATGCAGGTGGGGCATAGGCCTGGGAGAATACTAATATTAAAGAGAGGAACAATGAACAGGAACCAAGATCACAATGTGAAAATAATCGGAAGGCAGTCATGTCACATTACAAATGCCACAACACACACACTAAGGGGGTTATTCTAACTTTGGAGGAGTGTTAATCCGTCCCAAAAGTGACGGTAAAGTGACGGATATACCACCAGCCGTATTACGAGTTCCATAGGATATAATGGACTCGTAATACGGCTGGTGGTAAATCCGTCACTTTTCCGTCACTTTTGGGACGGATTAACACCTCCTCCAAAGTTAGAATAACCCCCTAATTGTACCATATCTCATTGCAGAGGACGATGGCTCTCCTGCGGATATGCCTGTCCAGGATTACCCTGATGACATGGATGACGAGCTGACAAACATCAGCCAGCAGACCGTCCAAGATGTCCTTGGAACCCTCTAGACCCCACCTTCAGTCCCAAAGAGGAGCACAGAACAAGCAGCCATCACAGAGGACCCACCCACCACCCCAGTTGTATGACCTGCCAGCTCCAACACAGCTGAGGACTCTGACGACCCTGGCACCAGCTTTGAGCGAACTGTAGTTTGAGTACAGCAGGAGCTGGCCAAGGAGGTGCGGGTGGGGATGCAAACTATAGCAGCCAGCCTCGAGGGGGTGCATTCGTGCATGATGTCAACTGAAGGACAGGCAGCAACAATCTTGCAGGAACTTGAAAAAAGGTTGAAGGAAATCAGCACAGCTGTAACAGAGTTGACAGAACACCTACAACAACAATCCTGTCAACGCGTGCATGAATGCAATATTGAACCCCTCAGGGCCGACCTGGCTGCCTACCACCGTGATGTGGCTGCTATTCTTAAGAACCAGCAGCTCCTTCATGCTGCAGTACTGCCCTTAAGAGCCCCACAGTTGGCAGCTACCAAGATGTCTGACTCCACGTCTTCAAACACTGGGGTGTGTGTTGCCCCTTCACAACCACCACCACCAAGGGCAGAGGAGACTACTCACATCAGAAGATGAAGGAACAGATCACCTTCACCTGTAAGAGTACCCGGTAGCACTGGTCCCTGCCACATGGCCATCTATTACCAAGGTCATGTGCTTTGTAACATGCCAGTCTTGCAACAACTGTATTCAAGCACTATTCTTCAGCCCACTGTTTATCTTGTCACCCTGCTCTGTGATTGTCTCTCACTACCTCATTGGCAAATCCTGTCCCTCTGCACTGTCTGACACTTCACCCCAGCATGTCCAATGACATGTCCTTTTGCACTTGTGTAGGATCACAAGGGAAGATGTCACACTAATGGACTCACAATCATGGACAATATACATATAGCACTACAGCACATTAAAATAAATAGCACACAACAACTTTATCTCTGTGTAATGTGACACATCAACCGTGATGGCCATCAGTGATGTTTACCTCAGGTCAATGATTATTGATTGTCAATACACCTGGCCTGAACGAATGTTGGCTGATAACTATGCACAGTGGTCTGGATTGTACCATCATCTGCCTTTCCTGAGGGTTATTTCAGAGGAAAATAGAAACTATACACCATAATGCTGTGTTGGACAGAATAACGCTTCCTCAAGGGATGTCTAAGCCAGAAAATAGTGCCTTCAATTGTTTCTGCAAGCCAAAACTTACGTATGTGACATGTGCCCCAATTTTTACCTAACACACAACATACAGCATGAATGGATGTGTATGAGTTTCCAAACAAATAAGTCACTGGGCTGAACATTGTAACAAATGATAGGTGTGAGTTATGTATACCATACTACATGAGAACATACTACCACTCACCTTATAAGGATTTGCTTGGACATCAGGCTGCAGGCAGACTTAACAGAGTGTCCTCAATACCAAATCTGGTAGCAAAGTATGTGACATTGAAAACATACATCACAAATTAACCACACATTGGGATCCATAGTAACCGTGAGTGGTGGGTGCAGTGGATGGCCGAATCTTAGCTAAGTAGCTTTGGTGTATCTGCCAATGTAACAGCTCAGTTGGGATTTGGTTGCAGCATGGGACACAAAAGCTAATACAAAAGAGACACTGTTCGCTCATGCCAAGGCCCTGATCTACAAGCATTTGACACATAATGTAAAGGGTTACCTAGATATTTATTAAACAGTAAAAACAGAAGCTAAAACCAGGGAAAACACCTTACCTAACCTAAACTACTCTAACTACACATTACCTACAACTGTTCCTAACTAACCTAAGCTAAACTTATCACATTTAATGAAACAATCTAAACATCAACCCCCTTAAAAGACGGGACACATTGAGGACAACATATACTAACCTAAACACATACTATCTTAAACTAAACAAATATATATTTTGGGGGGATTTTTTTTTATATTATATATTTTTTTTAAACACCAAAACCCCAACATCGTCCCCCACCCACCCACCCACATGCATAATAAAAAAACAGTTTTAAAAAGTATGATACCCGCAGCCCCACGCCCACTACTACCAACTAAACTAACAGCCTATACTAACCTAACACTAAGCCCCCTAAGCCCACTAATTTAAAGAACCAGGATAGAGGACGGAGGGGAGGGAATCATGGCTGAGTATAAGGTCTACAAGTTGGCCCTCCGCAGGGTCTTTTTAATGGCATGTACCCTCCGATTCACTTGTGCCACCTCCTGCTGCAGCCTGGTCATTTTCCGCAACACACAGTCCAAGTTCCGTTGCATCTGGTGAAAAGCTGCAGGGTATATGACTGCAGCAGGGGTGGTCTGGGTGTCATTGGAAGAAGTAAGGGCCCTTGTCAGTGCCATGTCTGTAGGAGGAGGTGCAGGTGATGCTGTGACAGGTCCTGGAGCTGTGGATGTTGATGGTCCAGCAAAGGTGCCTGCTAATGTTGGTGCCACCTGGGTGGTAGTGGTGGTGCTGGTGGTGGTGGCTGTGGTGGACATGGAAGGGCCCCCTTGGGCAAATGCCCTCCACACTCCGGAGGCTCTTTCATGGTGATAACGCCTTGCCATGTTGCAGAACCCAGACTCCACATCCAGAATGTGGCTGTAATGCATCACCCTGCGCTGAAACTCTTGAATCTGGATGGGAGTCATATTGGCAGCTGTTAAGACAAATAGAAAACCAAACATTAGGTACTTCATTGTGTGAAATGGCTCCAGAAGTAAATCAGACAATACATCTAATGTACCTCAAACATCCCATATCATCATACAGATCACTGATTGTCCCTGAGGCAGTACATGCCAAGCCAGCCTACACATGTCCTATCATCAAACAGCACAGCAAAACCCTAAAAAGTGGGTAACAACTGGATTGACTTTTGCATCATTGTTCAGCAATTTGCCAGGTAAAAATCATGCTGCAAATCCTCCACCACTGACCGGCCAACAAATTACTATGTTCTTGATGACAATCTAGGGCCACAAGATCTGCGAGTTGTAAATGGAATTGCCAGGAAGGAATGCAGTTGCTAATCGTAAGTGGGTATCCTAGGTTTGGACAAGTGATTTAGAGATTTGCATGTCTGTGTACTAAACTTGTATCATCAGTCCTAGATACACTATTCACAACCCTACGCCTGTGCCTGGGGGTGGGGTGGACAAGCAACACATAATTTCAATCAACAAGGACACCCAGGAAGCTTTGGACAGCTGTACATGGGTTTGGCCAGCACACCACAGGTAAGGAGGAAGTCTATCTAGGATATACCCAAACCTTGGACAATCCCATCAACACTTATCTTTGGAAATGCAGACCATTGTCAACATCATTTCCTACAAGTAACCCATGACTTACAACAAGCAGATAGATGCAAGCACACCCCTGGCCATGAGCTGCATGCACACCTAGGCCATTGTACTCAAATACCTCATACTCGTGGCTCAACATGTGGAGCTACATGCTGCTAGGAAGTTAAACATACAGTCAAACATGTTCATTAGTGAATAGGGAAGCGGAAGTCTGTGGGTAAGACTTTGGCATCCCTATTCCTGGAGAATCAGAGTCTGACTTGCTGACTAAATCACTAATATGGTCCACTGCTCCATTTTCTGATTGTAACTTTTATCCACATATCTCATCCCTATTCACATTGCCGTGCCTACAGGACTGACCTACAATCCCAAATTATGACAATATGCTAATGATTGGCCAACTCAAAGATGGGGAAAAAATGATACTCCATTCAAAGAACAAAACCGATCATTGACCAGCGCATCACACCTTGCTATGTGTCCAACACACAGGAGTAAATCACACATCATTAGCAAACACAACACAGAGCAGAAATAACAACACTTACAGGAGATGTCTGGGTCATTGAGCCACCTCTCCGATAGTGTAGGGTGCAGGTCCACCTGTAAGGCATGGAAGGGAGAAAGGTGCTCAATGTCTGTGCACTGTGCAACACTTCCAAATACAAATACTATGTGTAATATTAACTCAGAAAGTCAAGCCTCTAAGACATGATGGTACTGCATCCTACATACCACTGCAAACATGTACAGACCCGGGGACTCCAGTGAGTGAGACACACATATCTGCACACATGCAGTGGCCCTAACTGTCATGTGGTGGCAAACATGCTTCTTCATTAGTTAGCAGACTAATTCATGGAGTTCATTCCTCTCATCATGTGTATCCATGAGAGACATGCCAAGACACTTTCTGGGAGGTCTACAATACCAGTCACCCAGACATTGTGACTAAGACCAATTTAAGACACACAGGTACAATGTACAGAGGGCCAGGGACAGTTGTTAGCCCTCAATTTGTATCATTTTCTTCATTTGATGTGCCACAGCTATGGTAAGTTGCACACACCATGGAGATATGAACCCGTGGGCATACATTTTGCCATCCATCCCTAATTTAAATGTGGCACTACAAACTCCAAATATCAGTCTAAGTTGTTACCTGAGGTCAGCTATAACTTGTTACGTATGTGTCAAAATCCAGTTGAGTCATGTATCACAAAACATCGAGGAACACTCTATTACCTGTAAAAATCTGGATTTAAAACATGTGTTTCCTGATACACTCAGAGACCATGCATGAAACATATGTTAGAGCCACATTGGCATCATCAATTGACGTGAAGCCAGCACTATTTTACAGGCTCCTGGTGTGTTTTGAATGTTAGTCTAGCTGTTGCATCAACAAATGACGGTAATGTGTAGGAAATATTGTATATCTCACAGGCAACTGTGGCCCATATTTATACATTTTTTGCACCACATTTGTGCTGCTTATTGACACAAAGGTGGCGCAAACTTACAAAATACATTTGTATTTTGTAAGTTTGCACAGCTCTTGCTTCAAAACATGATGCAAATGCGGTGCTAATAAAGTAGAAATATGGCCCTGTATGTTTAACTTGCGTTCCACATGTTCAAAAACATTACCTGCAGCATATGAACAAATCAGCTACTGTCACTACAGAGCATTTAAATGTGCACATTACTCTGATTTGTACTCACCAACAGGGTCACCAATCACAATCCCCAGGTTTTCCAGCAGGTCTTGCTCCCTGGCAACAAGGTCAGCCCAGTGGTGCTTCAGCTGGTGGTCATTGCGCGGGGTGTTGTAGATTCTCTTGAGATGGTACACCACCTTTGCCGCTCTGGAGCCTCCTTGCCTCTGTGATAGCCCTGCATCACACGACCACCTGCCTCTATCTTTAAGGGTAGGAAGTGGCACACCAGCCAAATAAAGCCACCCAGCTCCTCCTCTCCCTTCCTGCCAAGACGAGGCCTACCCAACATGCTTGCACCAAAAAAAGGGAATAAAGGGGTACAGAGGAGAATAGAGGGAAAGTAGGATAGGGAAATGCAAAATAACTAAGAACACAGCCCAACTATACCCAAATTAACACTTCCCACAACAGACTCCCAACACAACAAAGACAAATGTTGACACCACAAATGACTACAAAAACACTAACAGAGGATACCACAGACAGCTATGAAACACAAAAAGACAATTTAAAGACCACACTGGAGACAGATTCACAAAATGTACAGAGAGACAAGTCAAAACATAGCCACATAGTCAGGAAATATCACAGACTGCATAGTGAAAGTGAAAGTACACCCACTGTACCAATTCTGTAAACAGGATATCCCATTACATCACTTCCTGCCTCAAATGTAGTGCGTTTTTATTGTTATGCGTCAAAATATTATGACGCTTACAGTCTGTGCATCATTTTTTTAAGCACATGCTTAGAAATAACCCTGTATCCATATTTTTAAATATGTGTCATACTTAACCAATTTCAGGGAGTACAGTGTGGAAATTATCGCTCAGGGCCAATGGATGTTTCATGGCAATGTGCGTCATATTTTGACACATATGCGTCCTTTTCAGACGCACATGTCTTTTTTGACCCGTATGCATCAACATTTCTGTCCTTAACTGGGTTTGGGTAATTTCTCATTTGTAATAGTACATGACAGTTGTGACAATACAGAGATAGGCTGATTGCACCCACATTGGGCATTACAGTGTAAGGGCACATCGGACAGATCATACTACTGTGGACCATGATCCTCTACTTGTTGTACCGTTCTAGCACTCTTCACTGACGCAATAGATGGCCAAATGTGTGGGATACAATTAGGTATTACCCAGTTTGGGCACATTTTGCGTCAAGAGAGGATAGCAAGGCGACGCAACTCAATACAGTAACTCAATCCCTATGGGTCAATGTGTGTTATTTGGCTACTACTATTGTTGTTGTCCCACTGTGTGACCATCCCAAGATGCATTTTAACAAATCTGCTTGTATGCATGTGGAGTCAATGTGTCCCACCCTCAGATTCTATTCAGTGTGGAAATGAGAGAGGACATGTGTTAGTTATACACGTAGCAGCAAACTGCTGTGTGCACTTTCTAGGTTTTTTAGAACATAATCACCACCAATGACAAAGCATGCACAGGATAGATAGCAGACGGTTGTTCAAGGCAATGTTCCAAAACTTAGCCATCACTTGTCCTGGAATGTTTGATACTACTTCCTAGGCACTTGTTTGTTTACCCACCATGAGTCAGGCATGGGATAATGCTACATGGGTACAGTGTTTGTGACACCGCGTCCCAAATATAATACACATATGCAATGTTACACCACAATTGGAGTCATATAAATGAGCCATGTCTCTCCTGTGGCAGTGGAGGGCCAGCAGACCAAGCAGCACGTGTTCACATATTTCCAGTGGTAAAATGCACAGAGGTGTTTGGTTCATGTGTGTGGGCCAATGTTTAGCCTGTATCATTATTGGGGTCTATGTTGTCACAGTTACGTGCAGGTCTAGTCATGAGTCTGCGGAGCCATTTCCTGCATCTACAAAGTATCCTTGGCAGATCAATTGGAGGAAAGCCAATGAGGAATTGAGAACACACATGGGGATAGTCCAGCTCTGTCACTGAAGACATGTTATGAGACTGACAACAGGGCAACCTTGGTGTGCTGACAAAGTTAATGTCTCAGGATTCTTATACCGGCAGGTGTCCTCACAACATTTGTACACAGGTTGGCCTCTAAAATTCCCACTGCATCTGGGAACATCAGTGCCTCTGTGCTGATTAATCTCACAGCTATTCACCACTCAAGCCCCATCAATATTTTGGGGACGATGTGAATCAGCGTGTGGACTGTCAGGGTCCTAACATGTGTAGACATTTCATGCACATTATCTGATGTTGTTTGTTGTGCTGGAGGCACCATACCCAATCCATGCATACAGCCATGGTACACTGTCACTATTTGTCACTCATGTAAACATGAAACCCAGACCAGGTATAGGCCATGATTTAGCTATTTGGAGACAAGTTCCACCCCATGGTACGATAAATAAACTGATTATGCTATACAATGTATTTGAGTATGCATTGTAGACCCACCTGACAATACCCCAGGAGGAAAGTGAGGGCTGGGAAAGCAACTATGATACAAATGTAGCCACAAGGAACCTCTAGGGTAATGCAAAGACAGGAACCAGTCAGGCTAACAGGATGCAGGGTCAATCAGGATCCAAAAATGTAACAAGGCAATTACACAGTAGTCAGACTGAGACTGGTCAAAGGTGGAACAACACTGTGGAAACTGAAAACTGTGTTTCTCCTGTGTGTTGGAACGTAACACATTAACCCAAGGGCATTGTTACACAGCTGATTTTTACGGCAATGCATAACAGTGTTATAGATAAAATGTCAGCTTCTATGCTGTTCCAGGCAGCTGCAAGGGCAGTGCATGTTCAAATGGCTGGTCTCCGTGGAGGTGCTCACAGGTGTGTGCCGCTTCAGTCTCTCACAAGTCCTGTAGGTGAGCTTCAAGTTCAGAGGGCCAACAGTAGCTTTCACATGGGAAGCAATGTACAGGTGATTACAGGTCCTACAGACTACAAGGCAGTGCATTATTTAACCTGACGTCCATGCAGACAGAAGTACAATGACTATGGCATACCATACTAAAGAGAGAAGCACACTGGATTCACATTGTGAGTCTGGGTGTGTGTTGAGGAGGGATTATCTCGGTACACATATTCCCATTCCAGGGACCTCTGAAGAAGGGTGGGCTGAGACAGGGAACATGGGTGTGGCTGGACTTAAGACATGGGCTGCCATGTGCAGGGGATGTCATGTGAGCAATGCTAGTCATACCTGGGGCACTTGTGCTATCAATTTGCTGCTCATATGGAAATCTTGTCACACATAGTCCTTGCAAAGATAGGTGATGTAAGACTTACAGCTGTCAAGGGTCTGGTCATACCTTCTTGTCACCAATGCAATAGCACATCCACTGCCTCATGTATGAGGCATTTTTTCCCCTTATTGACTGATGGTGTCTTATGCTGCGGTGAACCATGTTGCCAACATGAATGTGTGGAATAGGTTTGGTCCTCTGCTATTGCCCTTCAAATGTTAAATGTACAGGATATATGTCATTTACAGTGTGTGAGAATTTGGCTGTACATTCATACGCATCAAAATAGATGTGGATTTTTCTGTGTCTTAATCTGTATTTCAGCAATGCTCCATGAGGCTACACACTGATTCTGATAGTTAGAAATAATATAATGCAAAAATGATTATCCAGACCATGATATAGAGAATAGTATAGGCGTTTATTGACAGATGGTAAGACAGTGGCGATGGATGAGTAGGGTTAAAAGAAATTTTGGACAATATGTTGTCTCCGACGCAATCCTGAAGCTGTGTTTGGATTGTCCCCCTCATGTTGATGGACAGCATCCTCCTCTTCCTCCTCTTCAGGCATTTGTGGGTCGGGTTCATATAGGGGAATGTTCCTTCTTACACATGTTGTGCAGGATAGCACAGGTCAAAATCATTTTGCACACCATTTCTGATGAGTATAGGAGGCTGCTTCTGGTGATGTTGAGGCACCTGAATCTTGACTTCAGGATGCCAAAGGTCCTCTCGACTATGGTGCGTGTCCTCCTATGTGCCTCATTATAGGCACGCTCTGCTGCAGTGCTTGGGTTTGCAAATGGGGTCATGATCCATGGCTGGATCCCATAACCCTGATCAGCTGAAAGAGAAAATGAGTGAGAACATGTTGATGTACCTTGCACCATAATTATCACTTTGCATGGCAGTTGTTCTCTTATGTTGTCTGTGACTCATCAGTGTTTGTGTTATTGTGTGGAATCCTAGGCTTCTAGGATGTACCATTAGCATTGGGTTGTTTCCTTATCTGAACTGGTGTTTGGCTGTTGACCGGATGTCAGCAGTATTTTTGTAGAGTTGCAGTACAGTGTGTACTCCCATGCATTGTGTCATGTGAAAGAGGTGTCCCTGTGTCTTAACTGGGGGTGAGATGATACTTCCATACACAGATTTAATTCCACAGTGGTGGTAACCCGGTTGCATCTTTATACCCTGGACATCCCATCCAATTTCAAATATGCAAAAGAATTATTTAACCATCAGTGAGACCCTTAGATTTGTCAAGGTGACAATGTACAACACATCTCCGTACGTTGTCAGCACTGACGTGTTGGCAATTGACTATGCACTAATTACACATTTGTGACAAGTTCACTGCAGACCTATTTCTCTGCCCTTGCCAAGTCGACTCAGGTTGTAACGTGGACCTATACTACTGAACATGTTCTAGTTCAGATGGCTAACGTGGTTGTGAGGTTGTCATTTTGATTTTCAGAAGGTCCGTATGTCTGTACATCTGTTGTGTGTGTGTTAATTTGTCACAATGTGTATGTGTAGGAATGTGCACTTTCAATATTGTCCCATCAATATGTGTTCTTCGCACAGTCCACTTGCTTATTGGTGGTGGGCAATGTGAGAGCAGTAGTGATGTGAGATATTGGTACAGCCTCAATGATTGCATGTGACCTTCATTGTAGCCATCATCATGCTATGTGTGTCATGGTGTTTGACCTGCAGCAAAACACATTACACACCCCTTACACAGTACTTATTGGTTGGAAGCGTGTTTGATTGAGTGTTATTGATGCAATATTGAAAGATTGGTCTTCCAAATTGTACTGTCAGTTGGGGCCATGACTTTGTCATTGTGTTGTTTTAAATTGTCACCTTGTGTCTGTGGAGTGGCATCTGTTATTTGGAACTGTCATTTGTCCATAGGTGTGTATCCCATTGGGTGAGGATATCAAACATGCCTAGCGGTGTCACAACCTCATTGTCTTCCTGTCCACGTGTCGATGTTGTGGTGTATGTGTTGTGTGTCCTAGAGGGTTGCTGTGCTGTGTGTATATAACTGGGTTTCTGTACTTACCAATAAGTAGGCCATTTCCATATCGTCCATCCTGGAAGTGTTGATTGATGGTGCAGTAATGGAAGATGAATGAATCATGTACACTCCCAGGATACTTTGCCATGATGTTGGTTATCAAACCCCAGTCATCGACAATGGCTTGCACATTGATGGAGTATGTGTGCTTCCTGTTGCGGTATAGATGTTCGGTTGCAGCAGGCGGCACAGTCCGTACATGTGTGCAGTCAATGGCACCAAGGACGTGTGGGAAGCCATTAATTTGGTAAAACCCCTGTTCTTTTTTCACCTGCTTCTTCTGCTGTGTGTTTGGGAAGCTGATGTGGCGGGGTGTGAGGGAGATGATAGCATCCAGTACCTTGGGTAGGAAGGCGGAGAATGATGGCTGTGAGATCCCAGCAACCAGGTCACCAGTGGTTTGAAAGGAGCCACTTGCCTACATGTGGAGTACAGCTAGCAGCTTGTTTTCTGGTGGAATGGTGCGGGGGGTCTTCAAGCTGGGTGCCAACTGTGGCTCAATGTTGCGCAGCAGCTGCTGAATGGCTTGCAGTTGAGCCTGTACCTCTGAATTACGTCTTGTTGACGGAGTCCCAGAAGGGTTGTCCTGGTGCGGAATAACATCTCCTGCCTTCTGCGTTGCCTTTGGGGTCCCTGCTGGTGTTGTGGAAGCTGCTGTTGCTGCTCCTGTGCTCTGCGTCTGCGTGCATGCTGGATAAAAAGCACCTCCATGTCTTCCTTTTGGAGCTCTGCTGTTCCTTCTGTGTGTTTTCATTAAGTACAGGTGTGTTTGCCCCATTTTAATGCCTGTCCTGACCCAGGCGTTATTTTACGCAAATCGGGCTGTTTGTACATTATGACTCATTTTTGCGCGGTAGCATAAATAAGGTGCCTAGGAGTTTTTTGGACGGGAATGCCTACCTTGCATGTCATTAACGCAAGGCGGTTTCCTGCATCCAGAAAATGGGACACATGGTGGAATTTTGGCATTCGCGGGCTTTGGTGTCAAAGTTTAAATATGGTGCACGGTTTGCGCCGATTGTGTGTCAACATTTTTGACACGTTCAGCGCAAACAGAGTATAAATATGCCCCTAAATGTTTTTAGAAATAACCTTGATAAAATATATAGTTGATTAGAATTCCTGTTTTATGGAACTCCTCTTTACTACTTTATTTCACCTACAAGGCTTAGTCAATATCTTCCTCCAAAATGACTCCTATTATTTCTCATGTCCTGTTTGTTCTGTCTCTCCTCGTTAATATTCCTAGAAGGGTGCACCTCATCTTACGGTGTTCTGTAACACTGAATGTTCACATCTTTCTCCATATTTTTTTCTCCTAATACAATAAATTTATAAAAAGTGGGTCTGCAACTAGTGCGTTTTGCAGGTGTTAAAAAATGCAGATAAAAATGGCTAAACGGAATCTCATAGATTGTTTTGTGCCATTTTTATGGTCCCCCGAGCACCAGACCGCCCCCTTTGCATACATTATGCCTGGTGTAGGCATAATGTGGTGCAAGGGGTTACAAAGTGATGCAATGTAAGCATTGCACAACTTTGTAAATATGGTGCAATGTTTTTGCCCCTCTAACGCCATATTGGCATAACAAATTAAGCTAATGTGGCGTTGGAATGGCGCTAGGCCACCATAAATCTGGGTCTATATTTGGATCAATGGCCAATGGTTTTCAAGCTCTGTCATTTAAATATTGAACTACCCTTTTATAATCATATACTATCAGCACATAAAAAGACATAACTGTCCTATCTTATTATGTCTGGGGACTACTCAGTCATAAATATATTACTAGTAAAATACTAGCAAACTATCTAAACTTACACAAAAGTAAAAATGTACCTTTGTGAATCAGGCCCACAATTCCAATATGAAATCTTAGTACTCAGTTGACCAGGACCTACATGCAAATTCAGGCCAACTGCAATGGATTGGAGGTCAAGTAGTGGAATTAAGATCAGGTATTCTTGAGTTCACACTGAAGCCTTTAGCCCTGGTATCAAGAGGTTCAAGCTGGACATAGTATGATTCTGTAGCTGCCAAAGACATTTAACCACTGAGATAGATTGACCATTTCACCCTGTCAAGGGTTTTAACTTTAGACATAGGGCCTAATTTGCTAGTTTGCTTCTACCTCCCTAACGACATAACAACATCATGGTAGTGCTGTATTTACAATAGAGTGCACCATGGCGCTCGTTAGCACAGATGTGCAAGAATTTCAAATGCAGTTGTGGCACTTTGCTGGACTGGCATCAACATTTTTGAGCTAGTCCAGCAAAGCACAGACAGGCCATTAGAACAAAGCACAGCATCATTTTAATGCCTGCCTTGAGCAGAAGTTAAACAATTATGCTAGCGTTATGCAGAGAAATCTTGCAAATTTCACTGTGCCATTTCTAAGGGCCCCCTTGTGGGGGAACGCCTCACTTGCATACATTATACCTGGTGGAGGTATAATGTGGCGCAAGGGTTTATAAACTGGCGCATTGGTCCCATAGCTCTAGTTTGTAAATCTGGCACAGGTGGGAGACAGTTCTGTGCCGCCTTAGCATCAGAAAAAATGACTATGGCAGCACAAGAGGTTTATAAATTAGCCCCATAATTTCTTGATTGGTTCTTACAATCCAGTCTGACCAGGCTGAAAGCTGTAGCTGGCAAGTTTTCAAAGAATGGATGCCTTCGGGCAAAGTCCTCCTGATTCTTTTATCACACTGCCAAAAGCACGAACAAGACGAACCTGAATAGCTTAAACAAAGAAGTTATGCCTTCCCTATGGAAGCCTTAGCTCCTTCTCGTCGTTGTCTGGAGGTGCAGAAATAATGACATCCTAATCAGTACTTGGGACTGGAAACATTTTTGTTGGTCACTCATTTCCAGATTTTCAGGGCATGCTTCTAGGAACCAGGTTTCTCTGTAGCTACAACTTATGCTGGTTTCAGTCCATAGTGGTAATATGGACCTTCTTGGAGTCAGGCCTATTCCTTCCTTTTTGCAACTGTCCTATGGAGATAATGTATCTTTCCTCTCTCAATATGAGAAGTGGTTTTACTTCTTGCTGAAGATGTCGTAGTTTGAACTCTTGCTCTGAGCAAGATTGCTGGTTTAAGGATGACAGTACTTTTGTTTATAGACGACTACGCCTTTCCTACAACAAGTCGCAACTGTTGTCCCAACCTTACGGGCTCACTAGCAGCACCTCACCAGAAACACAATAGTAAAAGGTGATTTATGGCAGCCGTTACGCATGGACTCGAGAATAAGATATCTCAGGGAGTGCCGTGGTTAAACGGAGATTACCCCTTTCTCACAGATATATCATGTCTCATACAAACACAGGCAATGACAAAGATGCAGTAGAGTTTCAATAGATTTTATTTAACATAACTGCAATTTGCGATAAGTTGCATGGGCTGCAATGATTAGGATAATGAATAATGCAAGAAACAGAATTGTGAAGATGAGAGTCATTATAATGAAGACCCCCACCATCTTGCCATACGTATAAAAGACATACGAGATGTAATATGCCCGAATACCCTAATGTGAAAGGCCTAACCTCCTACCCAAAGGAGAGATGGGTTTGTTAAACCTAATCTACCAATGCCATGTCCATAAGAGGAGTCCCTAACCCTTGTTACCTTGGAATGAGGTCTCTATCTCAGACTCCGCAGGGACATGAAGACTGGGTCAGTGTCAAGACGACTGCAGCATCGGTATCAGCGATGGTGGCGATGCCCTCTGGTCGGAATCCCTCTGATTATCTGTCTAAAGTGTGATGTATTTATACAGATCTACAAGGACCGCTGACGTAGGTGTGTTCCTAAACAATAGATAACAGACATGCTTGGGACGGCAATTAATATAAACAATCCCTCAAAAGTATAGAGAGGGAAAACCCCTAAGTGTGAACACCTACTCTTTGTTTGTCTTTGGTGCTTGATCTTGATGCCTTAGCGCGGTGACACTGATAATGTTACCCATAACAAGTGGCCTAACTATAAACAAGGCAGCCATCTTAGAAGAAATAAATAAATGGACTAAGACAGAGCAAGCTAAGTAGGTTAAAAGTCACTAGGTGATGGGGGCACAAGTCTGCAAGCCAGAGGCTAAGCTAACTCCTGTTATCCCATTAAAACGAATTAGAATTCACTACACCCTCCCCATTGCCGTAACAGGTATGACGAAGGTACAGGAACCCGAATGCTAAAACTTGCTCTGAGCTAAAGGCTGAAAGCAGAAGAAGCTAAAAAAAATTGTTAGAATATGTTAAAAACATATTAAAACAAATCTGCTAAAACACATACAGAGATGTTAATGTCAACCACGACAAGCACAGCGTGCAAAAGCAAATGTCAATCCAAATGCATAATTTGGAATTGGGAATGGCAAGTCAATTCATCAAATTATTTGCTGTACGCATGATCTTGAAGAATGTCATCGAAGTCACCAACCAAGGACCTCAAAAATGAGTCATCATCTGATGTTAAGTTGAGTGCCGGGTAGACAAACGGATCCACAGAGCAGTAGTGAGCCGTATTTCCTGGTGTATCGTTATCCGTTGCAGTATCCTCATCCATGGTATATCTCAAAATGGAAGGCTCATAGGTGAGCAACCTCAGTCTCAAGGGGCATGACCGTGTATGAACCCTCATCGGGGACATCAGCAGTTCGTGGTCCACAGGAGATGTCGGTGCAACAGCAAGACAGACCATAGGCAGATGTTCAAAGAGACACCATATGCAGCGGAAGACCGGTTGTACGCACCAGAGAAGGGGCCGAAATGACAACGACCAGTCATGCTCCAGTTCCACCAGCAAAGGTGCACCGAAGGTCTGAACCATGCGCTCACGACACAGTGGAGTTGGTGGGAGCGGCTCCATTGCTCTGCGTTGCTGGAAAGAAACAACCACTGCGAATCAGAAGAAATAGCAGTAGTAGTCTGCCAATCAAAGCCAAAATAATCGGAAAGCCACCAAACACACTTGAAAAGAGAGAATGGATGGCTGATGGGATGGCTCTGAAGACAGTCTGGAAGATGGACACGAAACCAGACCCTACAGCCTTAAAGAAATGAACAATCCCAGTGGTGCTCGAAGCATTGAATATTCTGGATAGCAGTTCTCCAAAGTGGTTGGGGAAGCTGGTATTTAGAAGGGATTGTATCTCGGCTGATGATCTCGCAATCTGGAGAGCATACGTCTCATTTGCGGATGTCAAGGCGACCTGTTTTTGAAACAATAGCGTCTTTTGCCTACTCAGCTTGTCATAGTTCACATTAATAGTATCTATGTGGGGCCACATGTCAGATACTTTTATCTCACGTGTGGGGGGAAACAAAACATATCCACAACACGTAACGACCTTCGAGACCAAGATTGCGTAGGCAATGCCTGGTCACATACCGCAACAACTTTGATCGTTCAGTACCACCTAACTTCCATTGGAAAGTACATGAAATACAGGGCGAATCAAGGGGACGGGAGTGCCCTTCAGAAAACAGGCCAAATTTGCGACCCCCACATTGCAAAGACTGTGAAGAGACACCTGCTTGCATATCATAAAATGACGAACAGCAGTCTCACATTCGCTTCCGCTAAGAAAGACCTCCTTTTCGCCGTTCAGACATCTATAGTCAAAGGGCAACTCCCACTCTTCCTTAATATAGCTATCTCCTACTTGCTCATATCTTCCCACTGCAAGATGTTTCAGGCAGCTCGAGAAATGGTTGAAATAGGTAAATTAATGATGCCATGTAAGAGCCAGATAGTTGAAGGAATCTCTGCTAACGTGAAGGGCAACTTATCTAACTTCTCTACTTGAAGCATGGTGAAACTAGCCTCCCTTTTAGCCATTGTCGCTTGTTCCTTGGAAAAATTAAAAGCAGTGAAGAATTCACTCCCATTCATATACTTCCATGGAATGCGGCCACCTTTCAGTGTCTTTAATGTCCAACCTAGCTGCATGATGGAACGTAGCTGTGTTTGCCCATGATATAACCGGGGCAAGTCTGTCTGAGTGATATCAGTAGCAGACGACACTCTATTTGATAGTGAATAAATCCTGTTGGACAGTGTATTCATGCCGTTGTCGACAACAGCTAATGTTTTCTCTAAATTTTCTTTATCCAATTGCCTTAAACGCGCAGCAGCCTCAATCTGGGAAAGTTTCCAAATTTCATTGTACATAGCATATAAAATCCTTTTTGAGCGCTGTTTCCTAGGACCCAGCAGAAACTCCTGCAGTCTATATTTTCAGAAAGAGTGTTCAGATGTTTATTAACTGCGGCTAACGTGTTCATTTGTACCCATTGCTGGCACAGCTTACCCACACTGTATGATGTAACTATACCTGTATGTTGACCCGATATAAAGCGAGGGTCTGGCCTGTTAATTGAAAAAAAAACGAAGAGTTAAAAAAACGTGCTTGACACTCATTAGTGTCAGTGGGCCATATTAACCACCCGCCGGGACTGGAAAGTGAAGAATTATAGGTACCAGCCTTAACCATTGCATCTAGCCTTTCCTCTGTGATATTAATCAAGTGTTGCCAATCTTTAAACCTTGTCGGAGTAGGGATACTGGGCATGTTCAGATCCTTCATTTTCGCTGACCCCAGACATGATGTCTGTTGAATAGTGTCATTTAAGAAAATCATTTGCACAGGAATCAGGCATGCTCGAAATAAAGCCTCCATACCCTGTATTTGCCAATCTTGTGTTTCCCATACAATTTTCAAGTCAATAGTGCTCTTCCAGTATTCGTAACCCTCAATTGCGAGTCAGGAAACAAAGGTATCTGAATAAATCAGTTTTGTATCAGTTAGCAAAATTTTCCTAATTTGTGCTGGAGGTATTTTAAAATAATACGACTCTGCTTTTCTTGTATCATGCCCAGAAAAGTATGTACATTTATCGCTATAATACTTTGGACTCCCCACCAGTGGTGTAGAACAGGGTTCCCACTGTGTGTAGTTCAATACTGGCCTGTATCTCGTGGCACGGTGTAGGTAGTAATGTCCCCAATTGTTATAGCAGAACATTTCCCCATAATTCATTGTATAATCATATACATCATCACTTTCAAAAGTGGAATAGTCCTTCATTTCAGTTAGCATGGAATCAACTGTTTGGACATCCCAATCATCAGAGACAACATCAGGTGTAATTACATCAGTCACTGAAATTTTGAACACATATGGTAGTTGAATAATTTCTGTAGGCCCGTATATATCAAATGGAACTTTGTCCCACACAATCCTATCAGTAATCGCTGTTGCTGTAATATTTACAGGGGACAAATCTCTTCGGACCTTATGTGAAGAATGATGTGGTGTTAAAACTTCATCAACAGGCTCCACAGAGGAGCGATCAGGAATATAGTGATCATTTATAAGCAAAAAGAAAACAGTCACAAAACCAATCCATAAAAATAATGCAAAAAATGTCAAACAGAACCACAAGTAGTACCATGGGTATTTAAAATAATTAATTTTAAGCCATCGATACAGGTTACCACTTTTTGAAACATTATCAATCACCGTAGCGGATGAATCTGAAGAAAAATCATCAATGTCAATGAAATAGCCAGAGGCAGTCTCTGCAAACACAGGAGCCAGTGTACTCTGGTCCACTTAATGTGGAGGCTCTTGGTAGACAACGTCATCAGTCGGTGATGTGTTTGTGCAAAATACAGCTAAATCTTGAAGCGGGGTGGTCACTGAAGATGTGACTGGAACCACCAAGAGTTCATTTCCCGCCCTCCCCATGGTGGAGGGGGTGTCTGGAACAGCAGTTGACATTGTTGTATAGTCTGTAATAGTGATGTTCATCCTACTATGTAGATGGATGTCCTGCTGGGTAGTGAGAGGGGTTCGGGAACCACCAAAGGGACCTCCTGGTCTACTGTGAAGGATCGGCTACATGGTGTAGTTTGATGTCATCAATGGAGATGAATCTGTTCGTCTTAGAACCAGACAGTGGTGGTAAGATGACAGTCCTGGTGCCTTGTATTCCCAAGACTGGTACCGGTGCTCTGTATGAGGGACCAAACTCCTCCTTCACAGCAATCTTCTCATGAACCAGATCCCCAACTTTAGGAAGCCAGCCAGTCGAAGTTTTCACCAAATCCCTTATTCCTAGGGTGGCAGCACTTGTAGATGATTTATCATTACAAAATTGTTGAAGCTCATGTAAAACAGTGAGACGTTCTTTTATGTCAAATGGTGTTTCTGCTGCCACCATACCAGGGGCATCAAGATCTGGGACATACATAGGTATCCCAAAGAGAACCTCATATGGAGAGCGTCCTCCCAAGGACCGTCTTGGCAGATTATTCAGTGCTCTCTGGACCCCATATAGGTGGTGTAACCAACTGCGGCCTGAACCTAATACTCGAGCTGTTAAGGACTGCTTTAGATCATGATTACGCCTCTCCACGACCGAATTTCCCTCGGGATGGTATGGTGAGGAGTAATGGAGTTCAACACCCATCATCTCCATGGTGTCCCTGAATGCCTTAGCGGCAAATGCAGGACCCTGGTCCGAATGGAATGCTGCAACCGCATATGTACCGATAAAGATCAGCAAATCTTTTATAACAGTCCGGGCGTCAGCCGACCGCTGTGGCCATACCCACAGGAATCTAGAACAAGAATCTACAGTGACTAAAATATATTTGTATGCACCATCAGGCTGTAAGGGACCACAATGGTCTAGGTACACACACTGTAGTGGCCTGTTGGACACTAAGAGGGATGTCTGCGGTGGGCATTTGATATTAGAGCCCTTGATCTGGTGGCAAATGTCACAGCAAAGGACATACTGCTTTGTTCGTCTGCATAGATCAGGCAACCAGAAGCGTTGCTGTAGGAGTGTTATCGTGGCTTGTATACCAGCATGTGCAGAAGCGACACCCTCATGTGCTGCTTTAATCAGATCTAATCTCTGGTCTTCATTGGGGATCACTCGATCTCCAACCCCAGGAAACGTTGTGTAAGCAACATTCTGTGCTCTGATATGGTAAGTATAGTTTGTAGGCTATCCTTTTGGAAGGGGCTTGCCTGCAGGCGAAGCTTTAACGGCAATCAATATTTCATTATCCATTCTCGTTTGTGAACGAGTCACTGCAGGCACAGAAGCCGTAGCTACTGCTGTTTTGGCCGCTTCATCAGCCAATGTATTACCGGTAACGTGTACTCCTATACGTTGGTGTCCCAATGTATGGACTACATGGACACACGGTAGCTTATCCTGAAGATCAGCCACCCTCCCCCACAATGTCTTGTGTTTTT
Source organism: Pleurodeles waltl (assembly GCF_031143425.1). Classification (NCBI taxonomy): domain Eukaryota; kingdom Metazoa; phylum Chordata; class Amphibia; order Caudata; family Salamandridae; genus Pleurodeles; species Pleurodeles waltl. Next base: position 556,939,313 of record NC_090442.1, read on the forward strand.
TTGTGTTCCCTTTAGAATCTCTAAACCTGTTCAGTTTCCAATGATTGAGATATTCATTGTATGACTGGACGCAGTATTATGAGTCACGGACTATCAAAATCTGGCATCCTGTCTCAGTATGTTCAAGCGCTAGAATAAGAGCTTTAAGCTCAGCCAACTGGGCTGTGCAGTCCCCTAAGGTCTGCGTTTAGGTATTGTGAGGGTGGAAAACTCCATCTTCTTTCACTCCGCTCACGGCTGCGCAAGCTGCCGAGTATTGATGTTTAGTACCTACAGCCGGTTGCGCACGAACCGTCAGTGTATATGACAGTATGGTAGCTGTCTAGTGGCAAGATATTTAGAGGAGCGGGGTACTCTTGTTCATACTGGAGAAATTCTTGTGTCTGAAGTTTTGGATCGAATATATAATCGACATCAGTGGCCGTCAGAGAAGTTGCCCATTGAATCCAACGTGGATGTAATGCTTTAGCGTTAAGAACGCTTGCTTTGGTGACAGCCTCTAAGGCCGGCACCGGGGAGACAACAATAATACGTTTCCCCTGGGCAAGTAGCCTCTCTTTTATGACAGCCATCTGAACTGCAGTCAGAATCTTTTCTGTAGGTGTAAAACGCTGTTCAGCATTTGAGTATAAATGTGATTTATATGCTATGGGTACCGTGTCATCCTCATTAAAGGTGACATAAGTAAATCCAATGGCACCAGCAAATATTCTGATGACCAAGTTTGTTTTATTGTCACGTGTGTGTAAGTGTTTAGCTTCTAGCATGTCCTGTTGCATGTCCCTAAGGATGTGTGTGTTCAATTGTCCAGTGTCTGCTAGAAAAATTGGCCTGAACTAAGTCATAAAGTGGCTTGATGCGTTGTGCATAATCAGGAATGTATGTTCTGCCAGAATTGAAGAAACCCAGTAATGACTGTAATTTCTTAAGTGTGTTTGGAGGGTGTAGTTGAGCACATTTCTCTAGAAAGTGCGGGGCCAGGCTCTTCCCCTCGTTTGATAGCTCATATCCTAGGAATAATACACTAAGAAAGGCTAATTTGCTCTTCTTAAAATTGAATTTGTAACTGAGGTCTGCAAATCCCAAATTATCCGATCGACCTTCACAAGATGAATGTCGAGGACGTCGTCTGTGAGATACATGTCATCCACATTGGACAACGCCTCGGAATCAATATCATGTAATATTGATGTTATACAGGCTGAAAATAGTCCTTGGGTATTTTTATAGCCTTGAGGTAAATGACAAAAGCGTTTCTGAGAGCCAAATGAGAATGCACTCAGGTCCCGACTTTCATGTGCTAAATTCTGGCAGAAGAATCCATTAGATATGTCTAATGTTGTTTTATATTTTTACGCACTATATTGTTTATCAGTGCTGTGCTGTGTGAATTTTGTATAGCATACGTGCGTGTATGTCTATTTAAGTGTCTATAATCAATGACTATTCTATATGAATGGTCTGGCTTTGCAACAGGGGAATAACGGATTATTCATTGCAGATGTACAGGGCTCAATTACTCCCTGGTTCTCAAGTTGGGTGAGGATCTCCCTCACCGGAGCTTTTGCTTCATATTTGACAGGATATTGTGGCTGCGGTTGGGGTGTAGACCTAATGGGAATAATATGACAAGGAGACTCCTTGTCCCAAACTACATGATTGCGATATAGCGCAGGTGCCTGCGCTAAAGCCCATTCAGCAGCATAGCCTTCTTTTGCTGCTTCCGGAACAAGATCGGAGAAAGAAGGCAAAATTACATCTTCCCCATGCAGGAGCTTGCGGACGTGTTCGGGTGGCCAGTCTCTTTCGGCCAATAGGATATCACTAGTAAGTTAATCCCAAAATATCACACTAATAGTGCACTCCACATCTCCCTCTATCTGAATTTTTAAAAAATAAACCCTATCGGGGGGGGAAACACGGCCATCCGCAGTTTAACTGCGATGTAATCGCTAGTTGCTGTCGCATCCTGATGATCTTTGACTCTGGCGGCATATCGTGACTTCTGCTGCACTGTCTAACAGAGTCACTGTCCACTTCTTGTTCCTCAACAGTGTTCTCAATTTTACTGGCATTTTTAACTGTCAGTGCTGCCACCTTCTTCTTTTTACACTGTGGCTTTTGCTGAGGAGTCTTTTCTTCTTTTTTAATGGTAGACAGTTGTGAGTCTTTCTTCTCTTTCACGTATTCCGGATGTCAATCTTGACGGCCCCCTCTCTCGCTACGTCTATCTGGTGCGTTCTGAAAGGAATGAGAGGGACGTGAATCAGTATATCTGTCTGGAGTTTTAATGTTCTCCCTATTTCTGAGATTATATCTCTTTTCTGAGTTCTCCGGGTGTGGAGAATCAGCTCTTATTTCTTCTTTCTTTTAAATCCTTTTGTTTGTCCCAGCGCTTCTTAGAGCCCTCTTGTGTCTGCTTTGTACCCTCCTTGTGGGCGGTACCTTGTAACTCCAATTTCTTAGGTTTGGCTCCCAAACTATCTCGCCCTATACTAGTATAGGTATCGGAAATTATTTTCGGTAGCTGTCTCTCTTGTTCCTGGTGTGGAGTTTCCCGAAGACGCTGGCGAATTTCCAGTGCTACCGCTTCCCCTTTAATATTACTGAGTATTATTGAGGATACGGCGTCAAAGTTACGCATTAATTTCATCCCCAAATCCAGGGCTGATGCAGCCCCATGCTCATTTTGTATTTGTTTTAACAAATCTGGTAAATTGGCAAGTGTTGGGGTACCATGTGTGGTAGTATATATGGCAGCGAAGACTGTACCCCATGTGGCACAGTCATCCACCGAGGGAACCATTCCAAAAGGCAAGCACATAGTGAGCAATCTATGTTTTTCCTGTGGTCCCGTATAGGGAAACACTGCTTCCAGCTGATTCGTTTTCTGGGCAATCCAGAATGGTATTTTTTCCTGTTCCATGGGCACTTTACCCATAATAGTATGCACTGTTTGTGGATTGATCCCAGTAGGCAATTGATAACCACCAGCCACCGGCGGTGCTGCACGCGCTGGTGTTGTGTTCAATGTTCGCATTACGAACTGGACTAATCGTCTATATAATGTCACTAATTCATTGTATAAAACTCGTAAATCTGCTATTGGCATATTCTGTATGCCTGGGTGAGGCGTGTATGTGGCAAACATAGGCCATGTAGGTCCCTCATTACTTAAGGGACCTAACCTCACTCTTTGAAGTACATGTGGTAGGGCGCCTTCGAACCAGTTTGGATGCTCCTGGTATGTGAGCGATATTTGATGATACTGGTTTGCTTGGTACTGTAAAGGTACGTTTGCAATTTCATATGTGTGGAATGTGTGCGTTCTTTGGTCAACCTCAGAAAAAGGTGACCCAACAGTAAAATGTTTCTGTTTGGTATGCTTCAGTAGCTTCTATTATCAGAGTAACATGCCCGCCCTCATCTGTAAGGCCATGCGTTAATAAATGTTGTGTTAGTGCTTGTCTAGCACTTTCAGGAATGTCAATGGCATCACCCACATTTGTTTAGAAAAACGGAACACCAAAAATGGGTAGTAAAGTCCTTTTATGAGTTCGAGCTCGAACAACCTACAGCTTAATCAGGTGTTACCTTTTCAGCTGAGGAGGATTCTCCCAAAGACCACGGACATCTCCGTATAATGGTACTTAGGGTACCTGTTGTCAGTGAGACAGTGATAGTCGGGGTATCCGTAAATTAGTTCCTAAACACCATCGTTGGTGGCGCCATGCCGTAGTTTGGACTCTTGCTCTGAGCAAGACTGCTGGTTTAAGGATGACAGTACTTTTGTTTGTAGGCGACTACGCCTTTCCTACAACAAGTTGCAACTGTTGTCCCAACCTTACCGGCTCACTAGCAGCGCCACACCAGAAACACAATAGTAAAAGGTGATTCATGGCAGCCGTTACGCATGGACTTGAGAATAAGATATCTCAGGGAGTGTCGTGGTTAAACAGAGATTACCCCTTTCTCACAGATATATCATGTCTCATACAAACACAGGCAATGGCAAAGATGCAGTAGAGTTTCAATAGTTTTTATTTAATATAACTGCAATTTGCGATAAGTTGCATGGGCTGCAATGATTAGGATAAAGAATAATGCAAGAAACAGAATTGTGAAGACGAGAGTCATTATTTGAAGACCCCCACCATCTTGCCATACGTATAAAAGACATACGAGATGTAATATGCCCAAATACCCTAATGTGAAAGGCCTAACCTCCTACCTAAAGGAGAGTTGGGTTTGTTAAACCTAATCTGCCGATGCCATGTCCATGAGAGGAGCCCCTAACCCTTGTTAACTTGGAATGAGGTCTCTATCTCAGACTCCGCAGGGACACGAAGACTGGGTCAGCGTCAAGACGACTGCAGCATCAGTATCAGCGATGGTGGCGTTGCCCTCTGGTCGGAATCCCTCTGATTATCTGTCTAAAGTGTGATGTATTTATACAGATCTACAAGGACTGCTGATGTAGGTGTGTTCCTAAACAATAGATAACAGACATGCTTGGGACAGCAATTAATATAAACAATCCCTCGAAAGTATAGAGAGGGAAAACCCCTAAGTGTGAACACCTACTGTTTGTTTGTCTTTAGTGCTTGATCTTGACGCCTTGGCGCAGTGACACTGATAATCTTACCCATAACAAGTGGCCTAACTATAAACAAGGCAGCCATCTTAGAAGAAATACATAATTAAATGGGCTAAGACAGAGCAAGCTAAGTAGGTTAAAAGTCACTAGGTGACGGGGGCACAAGTCTGCAAGCCAGAGGCTAAGCTAACTCCTGTTATCCCATTAAAACAAACTAGGATTCACTACAAAGACAAACAAAATATCCAGGAAAGCTCTGGATATCAGTGGTTGCAGGTTCTGGCAGCCCATTTTAGGACCTCCACTTCAAAAGAATAGTTGTAATGCTGCCCCTGTGTGTTGCCAACTAATCATTTCCCCTCCAAGGTGTATTATTACTGCTAGTAGCCACAGTTCCATATCACATCCCTCCAACCTTCCTTTTGTCATGCACCTAGTCGAAGTCTATCAAGATGCGGTTCAGCAAGAGAGAGCCACGGATGTGTATTTAGCCTCTGGAGCAGGGCTCTGAGAAACTCTCAGCAACAGAAAGTACAATTTCCTAAATGTACTTTTCGGCTAAAGATATAAAAAAAAGTGTAAAACAGCTTTGAAAGGTGACTTTAGCATTTCCCCTGGCCAGCGTAGGATAAAGTGTATTTGATTCATAACTAGACTAGCTTCGGGAAACTAGAGCAGCTCCTGGAAAATGTACATTTCAGTACAAAGGGACAAACTACATTTTTAAATTGTTCAATACAGAAACATACTTTGTATTGAAATATAAATTCCCCCACTTTTAAATACTAAACACCTGATCCTGTGGTTCACAATGCATAATTTAGGGATGACATATCTATACAAAACTTATTTTTTTCTACATCGAAAATACAGTTTGCCGTAATCTGCATCACTGCAGTTCCTTTAAACTACAGCCCAGCCAGAGCTCAATAGGGTTCTCTGTAGCCATACATGTTTGCCAAATAAATGGATGCAGCCTCCATATGACTTTTTACTTCCACGCCACAAGTGCGATTTGCAATTAGTGTGCCAATATATAATGACCTTAATGGAGAGTTAATTAATCCAATTGGGTGAAATCAGTTTTACACTACAATATTAGGAAAACTGTGCAACAACTCCTGACAATCCTCACACTGCACTTGAAAATCAAGCACAATAGTGCAATGTACTGTTATAGATCTCATTCATCTCGTGTCTAGTGTCACAGCCGGGTACCATCTTTACCACATCTCTAAGAATCATAATGATGAAAATGTTCTAACGTTGAATTGTATTAGGAGAAATAACCTCACAAAATAGAAACGCTCGCATTTTCAAAATCTGCACACTCAGAGAAAATATATAGATGCAAATGTGTGTTTGAACTCGTATGACTATATTATTGGTCTCCTACATCCTTTTACACTGCCACCTCTAGGCAGGCAAAGCAACAATATTAATCCACGGTCGGAAAAAACAAGCCATCTTGTAATAAATATAAACTAAATTGGATGAAATATACTTCCTTTCAAATTGACCTAATTAGTCACCTCAGTGCTACATATCTGAGCGTAACCCAATACCATTCAACGTTGACTACCCTCCTCTCTCTCTCAGGTTGTACGTGGCTGAGACATCCCTATTTTTATTTTATTTTGAAGAGGAATCGCATTGTTGAAGAGAGATCATGTTCCTTCATGGAGCCTTTCCATAGAATTTTACACATTGACCCTTATTATTCGCATACGAATCCGTGTAGATAATTCATTCAATGCTCCTTTACTACATCAGCAAGGAACCATTTAAGAGAACAAGCCCTAAAGTGTTTTCATATCAAATGAGGCATAAGCAGAGATCCTAATTATGACGACTTTTAATAGTTTTATAGAAGCAATGTATCTTCATAACATGCTGCTACTGATGCGTTAAAGTGAATACACACTGATCACCCTGTATTAGGTGCAACCTTTGCTCGCTCTTATAAGTGCATTAGAAATATAGGAGTGTAAATGTATGGGAAGTGTATTAGACGGGGTTCAGTTGAGGAGCAATACAAATAGAGTATTGCAAGAGAGCGCTGGATAGAAGTGATATTAAAGTTAGCCACTCATCCTTGAAAGCTACCTGCATTTTCAACTGCTCAGTATTATGCAGTGATATTTTCTGTTTATTTACCTTTTTTGTTCAATATAGTAGTGCTCTGCAGTTGTTTGCACTGAATCGAATATAAACTACTACTCTACGTCATTAAAACCCATATTCAAATCCGTTCTTAACTACTTCTCAAACAAGGTATCTAAATGCACAACTAGCTCTCTTAATTATGTTTCAATGATCCTCATCAACTCTGTATTCAGAATTTCATACCTAGTAGGATGGTCATTTATGGTCAGGTCTGTACTTTCGGAGGTCTCATTCAGTGATATAACATTTAAGCATTTCATGTGTTTTCCGAATCTGTACTAACAAATTAATCTACTGGTGTTTGATGCACCTTCCTGGTTGCCTCCTTGGCAGACCTTGTAATACATATTGTGGTTTGTTCTTCTGTTTATGGATGAGGGTGGGGGTCACCTCCAAATCAGGAGCAGCTCGCGGGGCTTTGTTGGGGCGATATGGCGCAACACAGGGGAAGGTGGGGGAGAATGGGTGCAGGGGTGCGAATTCATTTTTTTTTAAATCACTTACTTGCTTCTCCACAGCCGCAGCCACCTCGCCGCTCCTCTCCTGCACTGCAGGCACAGACTCCTAGCCTGCCCTGCAGCCAATCCTGACGGTGCTCAAAGCAGCATTAGGATTGGTTGGGAGCGCCCAGGTAGGGTGCTCCCAGGCACACTAGGAGCCTGTGCAGACTTTCTGCAGCCCAGCAACTGTGTTGCTGGGCTGGAGAGAGGCTACTGCGCATGTGTGTTTGGCAGTCCCGAGACAGCCGGCCAAACATACATGCGCACTCAGGGAAGTACTCTGTGCACTCCCTTCAATGCTCGTCACCCCTAATGCCCCACCCATTTTACTGCAAAACAATAATAAACCCAGTTCATTATCGTTTTCTAGTGAACGTTTTGAGCTGCTGGCGGGGGCACCGCTCTCCTGATGCAAATACAGTTGTTGGAATCAAGAAGTATGGAAGTAAAGGTCTTCGCTCATAATCACCCTTCTCGGCTCTCAGCGGGAGTGAATTGCTCTCTTGAAAGTAAAGAAATAGGGCAAACACATGAACTACGTTGTAAAAACGCTGGTAGAGAGCTGCAGTGTGGCACTCTTCACGGGGTGGATCTGGTGAAGGCTGGAACTCTAATCGTAAAACAGAAAGCAACCTCGAAACAAAATGGACTTAATTGCACATGTTGAGGATTAAACTGCACATAGCAAGCTCATCAGATATACACTCGTCATGTCCCGGAAGGGTGATTCTTTTTCTTCAAGTCTTTACTTTGAGAGCTCCTTTTCACTGTCAATGTTCCTTGCGCACATTATGCACTTCCAGTGTAATCTTCCTGACAGCCTGCTTGCCACACTCTGGGATGAACAGCGATTTTGGTATTTCGCCTACCTCTCGCAGGAAAGAACCAGTGGAAAAGGTGAACCCAGATATGGTTTTCTACGGCTCTTATGACTCTGGCCATTCGAGGCAGGTATATTGTCGATAGATTTGTTGCATTCACAAATGCTAATGCAGACATGTCAGAGCTGCACACGTTTTAACAACTCCTTGCAGAAGGTACACTGTGTTTACCTATGAACATCAACCCAGGGGCAACTGTGAAACGAAGAAAATTCAAAATTTCAGATTCTCATCAACTCGAGTATGTCTGAATAACAGTGCCATGAATGCACAACGAATAAAAAAATTGGCAAATAAAGATATTTCAAAGCTGCACTATCATGTGGATTAAGTTCATTCGTTGTAAGCAGTGAGTTGTATGGGCAGGTACCGTCAGGTGCTCTGTACTTGCAACTCTTTAATTTGCCTGTGAAGGTGCGCACACTTCCCAGCTATGGGTCAACACTTAATTGGAGCGTACAGGCACTTCTCACTAGCACACAGATTTTGAGAGACTGGGTACTTCCACATCTATATTCCATATTAAACAGTGACGGCCAGCAGCTTTGGGAGGGGGGCGGGCAGGGCACACACACACACACAAACACACACACAAACACACACAGACTCATTCTTTCACACACAGACACGCACGCACGCACGCTCATCCATTAACAGCACTCATTCCATTCAAACATGCACGCACGCACCAAACATTCATTTTACAAGATCACTCACATCCATTAACAACACTCATAACACTCAGACATGCACGCGCGCACCAAACATTCAATGTAAAACATAACACACATACATACACACACACACACACTTACCTTTAGCCTCCAGGTCCCAGGAGGGTTGGGACTGCTGCCTTCCCTCATTGGCTGACCCTAGTTCAGCCAATGAGGGAAGGCAGCAGTCCCAGCCTCGTCACAGAGTGGGATGTGGTCAGTGAGACTGCTGACCCCACCCCACTCTGTGATGAAGTGTCACTGATTGACACTCACCCTGGGCACTTCAGGGCTTAAACCTGAAGCGCCCAGGGAGAGTGTCAATGGGTGACCTTTCCTCGTCACCCAGGGGAGGGCCTTGAGGCACCGTTGCTGGGCTGAGGAGGTCACGCCCATAGGGGTTGTGATCTCCTCAGCCCAGCAAAGTTCAGCTCAGGCAGCCAGGAGTCTGCGCAAATCGCGCATGGCTCACTCCTGGCTGGCTGACCTGAACATGAAGAGTGTCTGTCAGGCTGACCTTTGTTCAGCCTGACAGACACTCTTCATGGGGTGGGGGGGCGTGGCCCCTCCGCCCTAAAGGACGGGCCGCCACTGATTATAAACGCTTATTAGGAAAGGAGGTATGAATGGAATTAATCTTTTTTAGCCAGGGGCTGATAAACCTACAGTTAGTTGGTGTGTGGTAGGCCATCCAAAAATACTTGACCTTAGAAATGTGTGAAATGTCACGAGCGGGGAGTTATTTCAGATTACACATCGTCCACGTTTGGTCAAAAAGGGCATAACCAAGTTTGTGCTTATAATCCCACTTTAACTCACGAGTGATGTGTGGTAGAATGCTGCTCTTTACAAGCAAGTTCCTAACGTTGGCCAAAAGGTCAGCCTTTGTAAAGCGTTAGTCCCTCACAAGATCAAATACTTGATTAGCACCGTAGGTGTTTGACACATCCAACCTACCAGTGACCACGAATGCTTTGCATTTCATTTCAAAGTAATACAACGTTTGTTATTCCAGGTTTCTCAACACTTCAAAAGAATATTTGTGCAGATAAATCTTACCACCTCCTTCAGACCTCTGAAGAAGTGAAGTTTAAAGCTTTTAGAGAAGAATCTAAGTCATTGATGGTAATCTAAGGATCATACAGTTTAGTGACCCGTGATGTGTGAATGATTTATAATACTTTTACTTTGTAGTAAAGGGTGTATTGTCAGTTTACGTAGCCTGAATGATAATGCCGGTTTATTGCATGAATGCTGTGGTGTGATGCATAGCAAGTTTTCAGCTTTAAAATCTAATGTCATAAATACAGAATTAATGATTAACGCCTTAGTTTTATATTTTGGTGCCTTTGAGTCTGTCTAAGGATTTAAAAAATATATTTATCTTCTTCTCTCCCTCAACTATGAGCAGCAATGGCACTGTAGATTATCTCCTACAAGGAATGCTTACAGCATCGTGGTGCATCAAATGCTACAACAGACCATAAACTTGTGAAGCATGTGGCATATGATACAGACCTTTTTAAAAAAAACGATAGCAAAAACAATATACGCTTTGAATTTATTGCAGAAGTGTGTGCCTGGGCATTAACCTCGATATAAGACGTATAATCTTAGGAAAAAGAATATTCGACTTTTAAATATGCTGTTAATACTTTTGCTTTAAATTTGTGATCTAGTTAATCAAATACAAATTGCTAAACTTACCTTTGTCTCTGTATTTTACCTTTTACGCTTGTCTTGTTAGGGCCCCTGTCATGAATTTAAGATGTGGGAAGTAATTGCTTGGTTGTGTAAAGTTAAACGGAGATAATAGAGCTCTTGGAAATCTAAGTATGGTGCAGTTAATACACTGAGTTTTTAGTCATGATCAGTATGCAAATGCATTTGTTTTCACTTACAGCATAATTTGCGAAAATCTTTTCTCTGCCTTAATGTTGTCAATGACACGCATGGTTCCAGCACCTTTTCAGGAACTTATAATTTAATTTTGAAAGCTCCACTTCTATTGAAGAAATCAAAATAATTGTTAATTTTACAAGATTTCCAAGTCATTTGCAAGTCTTTCTCTGTGTTCTACCATTGTTAAAGGGATGTATGTCTTCCCTTTTTAGTTCATCAAAAGTTAGGGACATAGCTATTGGCACAATGTGAAACAAGAAAGCATTTAACTATGCGTGCAACATCGTATATCCCATTGTTTCACTATCCTTCTGTATTTGCTCATTGTGCAAGCCTAATAATTATTTAGGACGGGTGGTAGGCGGATATCACAAGTAACATCATACTACCTATTCTATGTACAAGATACAAAAGGCAAAATGGTGCAATTAAAGTCAAATTCTTCTCTGAATAACAATAGAGGTGTGTGACATTCAAGATTAATACTAGGATCAAACATCTTTAAAACTACTCATTACCACCAGTCAAAATGTGAATATTTGACCTTTATGCTAATCCACTAACTAGCTAACCCGTTTGTGTTTTAGATACATGCCTGGGCCCGAGGTCACCAGGGTTCTGTCACCATCAGAGGATTATCCTTTCATCGGTCACATTTCTCACTTGGAGTGTCAGGCTTGAAATTGGGAAATGGAAGAGAATGCCACAGCAAGCATCGGGAGGTAGGCAGAGTGATGTCAAAACGTTTCCTGCTACCTCACTGACATATGTTTCACCATCATGTAATATTCACATCACAGCAGATGTATTTTGATTCACCACACAAATTCAAAAGGGCAAAAAACGTGTGTGCCATTTATTGCACCAAACCGTTTTACTGCTGTTGCAAAATAAAAGATTTTTTCTTTAAAGAAACGTTTAGTTATTTTTTTAAATATTGGTGTGACTCCGTCCTGATTAAGTGGCACGGGTATAGCAGCCTCGATCTTTCTGCAAGGTTGTCTTATAAATGACTTTACCGGCAAAGGAGAGCAGGTTTATATCTCACTGTCCGCACACCTGCCTTCATATAAAGGACGCAAACCACAAAATTAAGAAGGTACATGGAAAGAAGGACCTCAATATTGATTTTTTAATTGAAGAAATTATCCATCCTGATGTAGAGTAAATGCGGGCGCCGTAATTTCCTTTAAGACTTTGGATTTACTAAAAGTTATTATAGTATTTGTAATGAATATTAATTATCTGGATACCTAAGGCTATAATTAAGCATCTTATTTTGAAGGAATTCATTACCACACGTTGTGAACACATCACAAATAATAGCTCATTGTAAATGATATTGGAAAACGAGTTTCGGCTGAGATATGGTAATGAATATCCTTTGCAGCATATACGCGCTTACCTGCTTTCCCATTACGATGTATAGAATGTATAAGTAGTAAGATGAGAGAATCCGATCAGGCAAGAGGTCCCCTGGGTAATCATGAAGGGTAAGGTGCACTCGAGCGCCTCACCAGTGGTGTAACGAAACTTGAGGGCACCCCTGCAAAATATGTGAAGCCCCTCCTCCTCCCACTCAGGGCAATCTTTTTGCCCCCACCTCTCCATAGCCCCTCTCTGACATACATTTATTTTTCTTATTCAGAGCGCTACTCATAGTTCACTCATTTTTGTGATCTGCATGATACACGTTCTCGCAGCAGGAAGTTACCCCTCTGCGCTACTTTATGGTGAGTAAAATCTGCTATTAGTCAAAATTCGTATCTCTAACCAGCAGTAACATTAATCATCAGAGAAATTTTGACTATTGTTTTCCTCCTGGAAACCGCTGGATGTACAAGCAAGTTCAGTGCTTCTAACCCCATTAGTTTTTTTTATACACTGCGCCCACACCAAAGTCAGTGCACTGGTCACACCGCCCTAAAACCGGCCCTGCACCCACGCTCGGACCTAGTCAGGAGCTCTCAGGCCAGGGGCCGTGCACAGTGCCTGGGGCCCTCCTGGAGCTCGCCCCGGCACCGCGTGGCTTCAGGGGCTATTGTTAGGCCACTGCCACCTCGCCCTCATGTATGATCGTATCAAGTAAAGCAGAGTTCCTGAAGCTGCCTTATTGTCCTTACGAAAAGGATTTATCGGAAAGAAAGTCTTTATTTTCTGTGCTTAGAGGAACTAAATTTGCCATTCTATGGAACTGAACAATAGCTTAAGCTGAGCTTAATAGTGTATGTATAGATAATCTTCGCAGTTGGAATGTACACCATCAACGTTGTCAATCAGATTTTACCAGTAGACGTCCTTTTGGAAAAGCATTTGCTCAGTGATTCGTGCAAGAATATTCTCTTACATTTATCACGGAAGAGTTGCTGGCTGCGTCAGTCTTTCAGCGTCCATACGAGGCAGAACTGTTGGTGAGGCACTGTTTACGGTTGTATGTCTTACAATGCATGCCTTTACAACACGTCTTTACCATGCATGTAATGCAATGTGTTGACCCTTAAGTTGAATTACACATTTTATGGTATTACGTACATTTCTCCACAAACAAAATATATATATATATATATATATATATATATATATATATATATATATATATATATATATATATATATATATATATATATATATATATATATATTTATACACATCATCACTCTCCATGCCACAATTGTGTCTTCTCAACTCACTCCGGTTGAACAGTTCTCTGAAATTCTCATTCTTTATTTCCAGAGTTTGTGTCTCCTGGCTCCCATTCTTTGACCTGATATCCACGTTTCGCCTTTGAGGCATGTTTAGTTTGCATTGGACTGATTTGACATATACAATGGGTCATTGTTGGTGTTTTTACTACATGCTACTCACATTCAGGTTTAGATGAATTACCTTAGCAGTGAGCTGTTTAATGACTGTTTCATCAAAAAGATACTGGGGTTTTCTTTGAAAGAGTGCTTTATGTATGTAAGTAATTGTAAACAAGCCAATGGGAAATATCTCTACTTGACAAGGATTGGATTCATTTAAAAGAGTAGATGATGGCATTTTTCTCAGTTGAACTAATCAGAGAAGACAAAAATACCCATTTTGACATATTATAGAGGGCACACACCATTGATAGCTTTTTGTTCATACTTGAGTGCACTACACCCTCGCAATAGGGGCATCTGTCCCTTTGGAAATGAATCAGTCCCCTGCACAGGTGCTCAAAGGCAACATAACTGCCTAAACATTGGTACATTGCTTGTAGTTCTGAGTGGCTGGTGATTCAGGAACTTTGGGGCTTTCAGTTTTTTATCCATCTTTGACTGCAGGTTTGAAAGCCTTTATGAGCATTGGCTCGGATGGCAATCAATAAGGGTGACATTCACCGATTGTGTTAGTACAGTTCCAAGGTAAGTGTGGCACAATCCTAGCATCATCGGAGAAATGCAGTCAATTACTGAACCTCACTAAGGGGTAAATCCCTGTAAGTTCTTGTTAGAAATGGGGTCTCTAATTGACAGAAGTACACACCCTTGTCCGAATAGGGACCACAAGCCTAGTCAGGGTAAGTCTCACACAATACAAAATATTCTATGCCCACTGTTGGACCTGGCTTTTTGACAGGGACATCCCCAAACTTTTTGCCTCCTTCCTCCTATTTTTTCTGACCTGTTGTTGTTGGCTTTTGACCTCTGAGCACTTTACCACTGCTAACCAGTGCTAAAGTGCATATGCTCTCTGTGTAAATTGTACTATTGATTGGTTTATCCATGATTGACTATTTAATTTACCTGTAAGTCCCTAGTAGAGTGCACTACATGTGCCTAGGGCATGTAGATTAAATACTACTAGTGGGCCTGCAGCACTGGTTGTGCCACCCACCTCAGTAGCCCCTTAACCTTGTCTCAGGCCTGCCATTGCAAGGCCTGTGTGTGCAGTTTTACTGCCACTTCGACTTGGCATTTAAAAGTACTTGCCAAGACTAGAACTCCCCTTTTTCTACATATAAGTCATCCCTAATGTGTGCCCTAGGTAACCCCTAGAGCAGGGTGCTGTGTAGGTAAAAGGCAGGACATGTACCTGTGTAGTTATATGTCCTGGTAGTGTAAAACTCCTAAATTCGTTTTTACACTACTGTGAGGCCTGCTCCCTTCATAGGCTAACATTGGGGCTGCCCTCATACACTGTTGAAGTGGCAGCTGCTGAACTGAAAGGAGCAGGAAGGTCATATTTAGTATGGCCAGAATGGTAATATAAAATCCTGCTGACTGGTGAAGTCGGTTTTAATATTACTATTCTAGAAATGCCACTTTTAGAAAGTGAGCATTTCTTTGCACTAAAAACTTGTTGTGCCCTTCAATCCACGTCTGGCTAGGTTTAGTTGACAGCTCCTTGTGCATTCACTCAGACACACCCCAAACACAGGGTACTCAGCCTCACTTGCATACATCTGCATTTTGAATGGGTCTTCCTGGGCTGGGAGGGTGGAGGGCCTGCCCTCACACAAAGGACTGCCACACCCCCTACTGGGACTCTGGCAGACAGGATTGAACTGAAAGGGGGCTTGGTGCATTTCTTAGACACTCTTTGAAGTCACCCCCACTTCAAAGGCACAACTTAGTATAAAACAGGGCCTCTGCCCTACCTCATCAGACACTTGCTGGAGAAGAAACCTGAACCAGAAACTACATCCTGCCAAGAAGAACTGCCTGGCTGCTCAAGGGACTCACCTGTCTGCTTTCTACAAAGGACTGCTGTCTTGCTGTTGCCCTGCTGCCTTGCTGAACTCTTGTCTGGCTGTGAAAGTGCTCTCCAAGGGCTTGGATAGAGCTTGCCTCCTGTTCCTTGAAGTCTCAGGACCAAAAAGACTTCTTCCTTTCACTTGGACGCTCCGTGCGCCGAAAATGTCGACGCACAGCTTGTTTCGCGGCGAGAAAAACGCCGCACACCGACGCTGATCGACGCGACGCCCTCGGGACGATCGAGATTTCGACGCACAACCTCGCAAGGACAAAGCCGCCCGACTTTCCAGGAGAAATCGACGCGACGCCTACCGTGAGTGCGAAACTTTGACGCACGGCCTCGCAAGGACAACGCCGCCCGACTTCCAAGGAGAAATCGACGCGACGCCTGCCGTGAGACCAAAATTTCGACGCACGGCCTCGCAAGGACAACGCCGCCCGACTTCCAAGGAGAAATCGACGCGACGCCTACCGTGAGATCGAAACTTCGACGCGCAGCCCCGCAGAACGATGCGCAGCCGGAAAATAAGCAGGAGAATCCACGCACAGACCCGGGACATCTGGTAATCCCCGCGATCCACAAAAAAGAGACTGTCTGCGCGCCGGAAAACGACGCCCGACTTCCCCGCGTGGAAAAGAACGACGCAAGTCTGTGTGTGCTGAGAGGAAATCGACGCACACACCCCTTTTTCCACGCATCTCTTCTCCTGTGGTCCTCTGAGGAGATTTCCCACCAGAAACCAGGTACTCTGTGCTTGAAAGACACTTTATTGTTTTTTTAAAGACTTAAAGACACTTAATATCACTTTTCAGTGATATCTTTACAAATTCGTATTGCAACTTTGATCGTTTTGACCTACAATTACCCAGATAAATATTCTATATTTTTCTAAACACTGTGTGGTGTATTTTTGTGGTGTTATACTATGGTGTTGTATGATTTATTGCACAAATGCTTTACACATTGCCTTCTAAGTTAAGCCTGACTGCTCGTGCCAAGCTACCGGAGGGTGAGCACAGGCTGATTTTGGATTGTGTGTGACTTACCCTGACTAGAGTGAGGGTTCTTGCTTGGACAGAGGGCAACCTGACTGCCAACCAAAAACCCCATTTCTAACATTGGTGATCAGCGGTGAGGATAGGACTTGTGTTTGTGCAGTGACATACAGTAGCTAAGTATTTCACTACCTACCCACAGTTGAAGGTCAACTTGATCTTTCATCTTTTTTTTTGCTTTTGGTTCTCTGATGTCCTCCTGGATATACTATTGATATTTTGGACTTTGGATTTTGTTTTTTGCCGGTAAGACCTTGTCAGCAATGAGATTGCTTACCTACTCACTCTTTGTGCCTACTGACCACCTCACTAAGGCTGACTTAAGGAGGCTTTGCAGAAAATGGGGCCTTCCTGTATCAAGGAAATCTACTAAGATGGAAATGCTACATGCCTACGTAGTCTGGGCAGAGAGAGAGGCAGAAAAAAACCAAATGACTAAATACCCCTCAGATGAGGAGGGGGACTACTCAAATGAGGAGGATGACGACTCAGATGAGGAAAGAGATCCAGTGAGAGCAGAATGGCTCCGAGCTCGAGAGCGGTGGGTGGAAGAACTAGATGAGTTTCTTGAAAGGGCTGAGGCAACAAGTCTCTTAGCCCGGGAAGAAGAAAAGATTGCAGCTCAGGAGCTGAGCTGTAAAGAGCTGAAACTGGAGGCCGGAAGGGCTGAGTCCAGTTCAGATGGTGGCAGCAAAAATCTTGCATCCAGTACTGCTGAAGAAGGGCACAAGCCCAGAGATGTGGTGCCCAACTTGAAGAAGGGAGTTGACACACCCCAGTCAGTTCAAGGGTATGAGGTAGTTCCCGTTATGCACAGGGTCCCTGAGAAGGATTGGGGAACTGGCACAGGGAGTCATATTCCTACTGGGGGGAGGGACACTTTACTGACTCTAGCAGAGAGTGACAGAGAAAAGGGTTCCCCCCTGGTGGACGTCCTGGATATAGAGTGTAGAGACATCCCAGAAGAGTATGGGTTGAGTGTCAGGGACAGGCAGATACTGTCTCACAAGTCTCGTGAGGGTGACATAGAGTGCTTTTCCAAGGCTGAGTTACTGGGTGGTTGGGTGAAGGGTACTGTGGTTAATACATGTGAAGGGCAGAGTGATGTAATTGCTGGAGAGCATATGTCTGGTCCTTATTTTCCAGAGCTACGCCAACACCAGGTGGAGTGTGAGTTCTCTGACCCCAGGGAACTTACAGTGGAGGCAGACTTTTGGGTGAGTACCAGAGAGTCTGAAGAGGCATTTGGGGGTGCTCCTGAAGGGAGTGGTCTAGGTGGTTCCCGACCAAGTGAGGTGGGAGAGGATTGTAGTGTCCCAGGTAGGTCTCAGAGCCTAACCTGTACCATAGGGCCACCTTTTGAGGGAAGCCCCGCAGTGTCAGAAGAACTTGGGGGGATGACTGTAGACAGCATCCCAACAGTTCTGGTGTCTGGCAGTACCACTCCTAGTGAGGGGGTGCAGAAGTCCAGACATAGGGTTGCGAGGGGGTGGCAGACCCCAGTGGAGGATCTTGAAAGTCAGGGGTCAGCTCTGAGAGCAGAGCCCCCCAGGAATGACCCAGGTGAGACCGTTTCTGGTTTGGGGGAAACCCAGACTCTGCCGGATGGGCAGAGGTCGGGAGACCTGCGCCAACCAGACTCTTGTGTGGCCCTTGGGGACGGCGTGTCCCTTGTGGGGGGTGAGAGTGCCCCCCAGGAAGTCCTGGCATGCCAGGCAAAGATTCAACCTCAGGGTGGTGACTCTGGGTTGGCTTACCAGGTGAAGAGGTCAAACTCTGACCGGGTGGGGGGTAGGTGTGCCCCCCAGAAAGTCCTGGCGTGCCAGGCAGTTGTCCAACCTCAGGGTGTCGACTCTGGGTTGGATGGCCAGGTTCAGAGGTTAAACTCTGACCTGGTGGGAGGTAGGTGTGCCTCCCAGAAAGTCCTGGGGTGCCAGGCAATTGCCCAACCTCAGGGTGGGGACTCTGGGTTGGCTAACCAGGTTCAGAGGTCAAACTCTGACCTGGTGGGGGGGTAGGTGTGCCCCCCAGAAAGTACTGGTATACCAGGCAACGGTTCAACCTCAGGGTGGTGACCCTGGGTTGGAGAACCAGGCTCAGAGGTTAAACTCTGACCTGGTGGGAGGTAGGTGTGCCTCCCTGAAAGTCCTGGCCTGCCAGGCAATGGTTCAACCTCAGGGTGGTGACTCTGGGTTGGATATCCAGGTTCAGAGGTTAACCTCTGACCTGGTGGGGGGT
Organism: Pleurodeles waltl; assembly: GCF_031143425.1. Taxonomy (NCBI): domain Eukaryota; kingdom Metazoa; phylum Chordata; class Amphibia; order Caudata; family Salamandridae; genus Pleurodeles; species Pleurodeles waltl. Next base: position 556,958,090 of record NC_090442.1, read on the forward strand.
AGGTGTGCCCCCCAGAAAGCCCTGGTGTACCAGGCAGTTGTCCAACCTCAGGATGGTGACCCTAGGTTGGAGAACCAGGTTCAGAGGTTAAACTCTGACCTGGTGGAGGGTCAGTGTGCCCTCCAGGAAGTCCTGGCGTGCCAGGCGATTGTTCAACTTCAGGGTGGTGACTCTGAGTTGAATGGCCCAGTTCAGAGGTTAAACTCTGACCTGGTGGAGGGTCAGTGTGCCCTCCAGAAAGTCCTGGCGTGCCAGGCAATGGTTCAACCTCAGAGTGCTGACTCTGGGTTGGATAACCGGGTTCAGAGGTTAAACTCTGACCTGGTGGGGGGTAGGTGTGCCCCCCAGAAAGTCCTGGCGTGCCAGGCAATTGTTCAACCTCCGGGTGGTGACTCTGGGTTGGATACCCAGGTTCAGAGGTTAAACTCTGACCTGGTGGGAGGTAGGTGTGCCTCCCAAGAAGCCGTGCTGTGCCAGGCAATTGTCCAACCTCAGGGTGTTGACTCTGGGTTGGATGACCAGGTTCAGAGGTTAAACTCTGACCTGGTGGGGGGTAGGTGTGCCCCCCAGAAAGTCCTGGCGTGCCAGGCAATTGCCCAACCTCAGGGTGGTGACCCTGGGTTGGGGAACCAGGCTCAGAGGTTAAACTCTGACCTGGTGGGAGGTAGGTGTGCCTCCCAGAAAGTCCTGGTGCGCCAGGCAATTGTTCAACTTCAGGGTGGTGACTCTGAGTTGAAGGGCCCAGTTCAGAGGTTAAACTCTGACCTGGTGGAGGGTCAGTGTGCCCTCCAGGAAGTCCTGGTGTGCCAGGCAATTGTTCAACTTCAGGGTGATGACTCTGAGTTGAATGGCCAAGTTCAGAGGTTAAACTCTGACCTGGTGGAGGGTCAGTGTGCCCTCCAGGAAGTCCTGGCGTGCCAGGCAATTGTTCAACTTCAGGGTGGTGACTCTGAGTTGAATGGTCAGGTGCAGAGGTTAAACTCTGACCTGGTGGAGGGTCAGTGTGCCCTCCAGGAAGTCCTGGCGTGCCAGGCAATTGTTCAACTTCAGGGTGGTGACTCGGAGTTGAATGGGCAGGTGCAGAGGTTAAACTCTGACCTGGTGGGGGGTAGGTGTGCCTCCCAGGAAGTCCTGGTTTGCCAGGCAGTGATCCAGTCTGAGGGTACAGACCCTGGGCTGGAAGACTAGGTTCAGGGTGTCCCCCCGGACCTGGAGGGAGGGGCTACTGATAACAGTGCCCCTACCATGTTGTCTTCTGAGGAGCCCACTCCTAGTTGGAGGGTGCTGGACCCCAGAAGGGAGGGCAGGGGGAGGGAAGCCTCACCCCGGGCCCTAGTCCAACCTGAAGGTACAGGCCCCAGGTTGGAGGGCCAGTTGCAGGTTAACAGCCCTGCACTGGTGGAGGAATGGTACAGGGTGACTTCTGTAAGCACCCTGACCATGTTGGACTCTGGGGGTACCGCTCCAGGAGGGAGGGTACAAAGCCCCAGAGGGGAGGACCAGGTTCAGGCTGTCATCCCTGACCTGGTGGAAGGGAGAGTGGTTAAAGGGTGCCCAGCACCTGGGGCTACCGCCCCCCACTCTCCACAGCCACAGTGGTTGGAGAGCTTTGAGAGGCCTGGGGCCTGGCTCTCATCCCTGGCAGCTGTCAGTAATCACTGTGGCTTGCTGTCCGGGTGGACAGAGTTATCCCTGGGGAGGGGACAAGTGTCACACCCCGGGGATAGAATGGGCAACACCACTGTGTTGGTCCTGGTGGTACTATCCTGCTCCTGGGATACATCGGTGAGCAAAGTAAGGTTAGGTGCTGCACAGATGGGATCCGCAGGAAAGGAGAAAGGTTCCCCATGGAGGGGCTTAGTGGGCCCTGAGAGTATGGACAGAGGGATCCAATTGGAGTCAGGAAGGCGAAGAACTGGAGCATGCCCCTGCTGTTGTGGGCCTGGGTCCTTGTTCTGTCGCCTCAAACAGGGAAGTACATCAGGATAGTGATTGTTCTCCCCTGGCTTTAGGCTGGTAGGGGGTCATGTTGGACCTGGCTTTTTGACAGGGACATCCCCAAACTTTTTGCCTCCTTCCTCCTATTTTTTCTGACCTGTTGTTGTTGGCTTTTGACCTCTGAGCACTTTACCACTGCTAACCAGTGCTAAAGTGCATATGCTCTCTGTGTAAATTGTACTATTGATTGGTTTATCCATGATTGACTATTTAATTTACCTGTAAGTCCCTAGTAGAGTGCACTACATGTGCCTAGGGCATGTAGATTAAATACTACTAGTGGGCCTGCAGCACTGGTTGTGCCACCCACCTCAGTAGCCCCTTAACCTTGTCTCAGGCCTGCCATTGCAAGGCCTGTGTGTGCAGTTTTACTGCCACTTCGACTTGGCATTTAAAAGTACTTGCCAAGACTAGAACTCCCCTTTTTCTACATATAAGTCATCCCTAATGTGTGCCCTAGGTAACCCCTAGAGCAGGGTGCTGTGTAGGTAAAAGGCAGGACATGTACCTGTGTAGTTATATGTCCTGGTAGTGTAAAACTCCTAAATTCGTTTTTACACTACTGTGAGGCCTGCTCCCTTCATAGGCTAACATTGGGGCTGCCCTCATACACTGTTGAAGTGGCAGCTGCTGAACTGAAAGGAGCAGGAAGGTCATATTTAGTATGGCCAGAATGGTAATATAAAATCCTGCTGACTGGTGAAGTCGGATTTAATATTACTATTCTAGAAATGCCACTTTTAGAAAGTGAGCATTTCTTTGCACTAAAAACTTGTTGTGCCCTTCAATCCACGTCTGGCTAGGTTTAGTTGACAGCTCCTTGTGCATTCACTCAGACACACCCCAAACACAGGGTACTCAGCCTCACTTGCATACATCTGCATTTTGAATGGGTCTTCCTGGGCTGGGAGGGTGGAGGGCCTGCCCTCACACAAAGGACTGCCACACCCCCTACTGGGACTCTGGCAGACAGGATTGAACTGAAAGGGGGCTTGGTGCATTTCTTAGACACTCTTTGAAGTCACCCCCACTTCAAAGGCACAACTTAGTATAAAACAGGGCCTCTGCCCTACCTCATCAGACACTTGCTGGAGAAGAAACCTGAACCAGAAACTACATCCTGCCAAGAAGAACTGCCTGGCTGCTCAAAGGACTCACCTGTCTGCTTTCTACAAAGGACTGCTGTCTTGCTGTTGCCCTGCTGCCTTGCTGAACTCTTGTCTGGCTGTGAAAGTGCTCTCCAAGGGCTTGGATAGAGCTTGCCTCCTGTTCCTTGAAGTCTCAGGACCAAAAAGACTTCTTCCTTTCACTTGGACGCTCCGTGCGCCGAAAATTTCGACGCACAGCTTGTTTCGCGGCGAGAAAAACGCCGCACACCGACGCTGATCGACGCGACGCCCTCGGGACGATCGAGATTTCGACGCACAACCTCGCAAGGACAAAGCCGCCCGACTTTCCAGGAGAAATCGACGCGACGCCTACCGTGAGTGCGAAACTTTGACGCACGGCCTCGCAAGGACAACGCCGCCCGACTTCCAAGGAGAAATCGACGCGACGCCTGCCGTGAGACCAAAATTTCGACGCACGGCCTCGCAAGGACAACGCCGCCCGACTTCCAAGGAGAAATCGACGCGACGCCTACCGTGAGATCGAAACTTCGACGCGCAGCCCCGCAGAACGATGCGCAGCCGGAAAATAAGCAGGAGAATCCACGCACAGACCCGGGACATCTGGTAATCCCCGCGATCCACAAAAAAGAGACTGTCTGCGTGCCGGAAAACGACGCCCGACTTCCCCGCGTGGAAAAGAACGACGCAAGTCTGTGTGTGCTGAGAGGAAATCGACGCACACACCCCTTTTTCCACGCATCTCTTCTCCTGTGGTCCTCTGAGGAGATTTCCCACCAGAAACCAGGTACTCTGTGCTTGAAAGACACTTTATTGTTTTTTTAAAGACTTAAAGACACTTAATATCACTTTTCAGTGATATCTTTACAAATTCGTATTGCAACTTTGATCGTTTTGACCTACAATTACCCAGATAAATATTCTATATTTTTCTAAACACTGTGTGGTGTATTTTTGTGGTGTTATACTATGGTGTTGTATGATTTATTGCACAAATGCTTTACACATTGCCTTCTAAGTTAAGCCTGACTGCTCGTGCCAAGCTACCGGAGGGTGAGCACAGGCTGATTTTGGATTGTGTGTGACTTACCCTGACTAGAGTGAGGGTTCTTGCTTGGACAGAGGGCAACCTGACTGCCAACCAAAAACCCCATTTCTAACACCCACCCTCTGGTATCTTGGCACTGAGCAGTCAGGCTTACCTTAGAAGGCAATGTGTAAAGTATTTGTGCAATGAATCATACAGTAGCACAGGGAAATCACCACAAAAATACACCACACAGGATTAGAAAAATAGATATTTATCTGAATAAAATAAGGTCAAAACAATGAAGATTCAATAAGTACAAGTTGAAATATCACTTTTGCAAGTTTAAAAAGAGTCTTAAATCTCAGAAATCAACAGTTGTCTCTTGAATACACAAAGTACCTGGTTCACGTAAAAAATAGCACGCAAGGAGATCACAGAGGAGGAGATGTGTGGAAAAATAAGGTGTGCGTCGGATTCTCTGAGACGGCACAGACTTTGCGTTGTTTCCACGCTGCAAGGGGCTTGCATCATTTTTCAGTGCGCAGTCCTGGTTCCTCACTGCGATACGGGGATCTTTTTGATGCCCCAGGATGATGCAGGGAATTCCTTGATGCACTGGAAGCAGACTCGGGCATTGCCTCGATCCAGTTGGCGATGCGTTGAATTTCCACTCGGGAACTAGAGCTGCGTAGTTCCGGTTCGACTGTGTGGTGATTTCTCTGTTGCAAGGCAGACTGTGCGTCATTTCTGGCAGGCAGTACGTTGATTTTTAGGCGCACAAGGAGTTTCTTGAAGAGTTGAAGTCTTTTTGGCCCTGAGACTTAAGCAAACATGAGGTAAGCTCAATCCAAGCCCTTGGAAAGCACTTCTCAACAAAATCAGAGGCCAGCAAGGCAGCAGGCCAACAGCAAGGCAGCAGTCCTTCTCAGCAAAGCAGTCCAGATGAGTCTTTTGGGAAACCAGTTAGTTCCTCTTGATAGGTTGCAGGTTCAGGTCCAGAAGTGTCTGAGTTGGTGGGGGTCAGAGACCAAGTTTATAAACCCCAAAATGCCTTTGAAGTGGGGGAGACTTCAAAGAGTGGGTTTGAAGTGCACGCGTTCATCTTTCAGTACAATCCTGTACGCAGGGTCCCAATCGAGGGTTTTGGCAGTCAAGTATATGAGGGCAGGCCACAGGCCTTCGTAAAGTAAGTGTCAGGCCCTCCACCCTTCAAGCCCAGGAAGACCCACTGAACCTGCAGATGAGTTCAGGTGTGATGAAGTGTCCTGTGTTTATGGTTGTCTGGGTGAAATGCACAAGGGAGCTGTCAACCAGCCCAGCCCTGCCATTGTATGGAGACAGGCTGCAAGGCACAGATGATTTTGAATTGAAGAGAAATGCTCACTTTCTAAAAGTGGCATTTCTAAAATAGTGATATAAAATCCAACTTCAATAAGCAGGATTTTCTAATGACATTCTGGCCATACTAAATAGGACCTGGTTACCCCTTTCATATCAGAATATACCACTCAAAACGTAGGTGAGGGCAGGCCTAATGATGGTCTATTAAAGAGACAGGCCTCACAGTAGTGGAACATTAATTTAGGGTTTTCTCACTACCAGGACATATAAAACACATAGGTACATGTGCTGTCTTTTACCTGCATTGCACCTTGCCTTATGGGTTACCTAGGCCCCGCCTTAGGGGTGACTTATATGTAGAAAATGGGAGTTTAAGGCACTGTGAGTACTTTTAAATGCCAAGTCGAACTGGAAGTGAAACTGCACACACAGGCCTTGCAATGGCAGGCCTGAGACATTGTTAAGGGGCTACTTGGGTAGGGGGCACAATCAATGCTGCAGGCCCACTAGTAGCATTTAATTTAGAGGCCCTGGGCATATGTAGTGCACTTTACTAGGGACTTATAGGTAAATCGAGTATGCCAATTGTGGATGAACCAATGTTACCATGTTTGAGGGAGAGAGCATATACACTTTAGCACTAGTTAGCAGTGGTAAACTGCTCAGAGTCCTAAAACCAGCAACAACAGTGTTAGAAAAACGGAGGAAGTCAGGCAAACATTGGGAGATGACCACCCTAAGGCTTTCAGTTCTAACAGTGCTCATGACCATCTGTACTTCATCAGAATGGTCATTCTGGGTGCACAAAAAATGTTCAAAATCTACCCGATGACAGACATTTAGCAGGACAGCCTATACTACCTAGTCAAGAGTGTACTATTTGATATGGGTGCATATGCACTTGCACATAGGATGGCGTCATTCTGCATAGGTCACATCCCAAAGTTAATGAAGAGCTCTCCAATCTCATGCTTGCTTCAGCCATCTATTGTGCAGAAAGCTGGTGGCTTTTTTGCTCACTTCCTCTGGGCCTGTAAACCACCTCCATTTTGGGCAGGCTGGCAGTCTAGACGTTAGGGCTCTTGTCTGGGAACTGCACTAAAGCAGCTGCTGGGTGCAGAGGAACAGTGCTGATCAGGCAAGGTGCTTGTTGTTAAGATTATTATACCTCGCAAAATACAGATTTTAACTGTCCTTTGATGTTTTAGACTTTTAGCTGCTTTTATCAACTTCTTTTATATTACCTGCACTGTTCACTTTGGCATCTGTGCTCTCCGGTCTGCCATCGGCTTTGAACGTTTGTTGCAGAGAGAGCTAGCTGTCTTTTTCCTTCACTTCCTCTGGACTACTAGACTGCCACCATTTTGGGCAGGTTGGCGGTCTAGACATTTGGGCTCTTGTCAGGGAACTGCGTTTAAGCAGCTGCAGGGTGCAATTGCACCATCAGCGATCCATAGGCATCCCAAAGGCAAGCCTCTCTGCACCCGTCCGCACCAGGCCAATGCTAGACACCAGGACCCCTGCCTTTTTTCAGTTTTAACTAGGCCCTTGATCTCTTGACAAGATGGCCAGGAAGCCCTTACTGAAATACTCCTCCTCTCAATTGAAACAAACCTACATGGTCCTCATCATCCCTCCACTATGCTGCACTCAGCCCTTTCTGACTCAGGATGGGCTAAAAACTAGTAAATTGTGTAGACTCTTGTGCTTAGACACAGTGACTACGGGGACTGGAAATATGAGGAGCTTAACATGTCTGTCTCCTGTCCATTTTATAATGTCCTCCCTAAAGGCTCCTAAGCAATACAGCTGTATTACCTCTCTCTCACACAAAAATTGCTCAGTGAAGATAGACGCCTCTATTGCAATATCAGATCCATGGCAAAGCACTCTATGGAAATATGGGACCTTATTTCCACCTAGTGCTCCAAGTGATGCTTCTTTACCGAGACGTGGCTCTGTAGTTCAGCACTTCCTTGTATTCTACTAGCTATACCCTGTCATAATTATCTGGTTAAACTAGACAGGGACGGGTGTCTGGGAGGGAGAGTTGGCATTGCCTTCCATGAATCCTTAAAAGTTGAACTAGTCAATATCCTAGTCTCAGCTTGGATTGAGATGTGCATTTTTAGGATTATTATCTCTATTCTAATCTCTAGCTGTACTACTGAGGCTTGGAGATGGGCTTTGACTTACAGCCCGCCGGGTGGCAGGAAAGATTTCACCCAGACACTAATTGACTATGTTGCACCTCACATCCTAGTTTCCGATACATTTTTCTGCTTGGCAATTTAAATTACCCTGTGAGGACACTGATGACCAAGTTGTGTTGCAGCTCCTAGCTGACTTGGAGATAGTTGGGCTTAAACAAATAGTGATGGGCCCAACACATTGGGCTGGATATAACCTTGATCTAAATTTTACAACCATAGTGAGAATAACCTGCAAACCTCCCCCGCATATCACTTAGTCCAATCAACGTTTGATCAAGTTTTCCATCTCACGTAGGACCATCTTAGCAAAGTCCAAGACCAAGAATTTCAGACCCTGATGCCACTGGAAGATGGTCTCTACTGCTAGCTTTCAGGAGGCTTTTAGGTCTCCCACACTGTCACCCTACATGGATGCTAACACTGCTCTGGCTGCCTATAATGATTTGCTAATAAATACTTTTATTCATATAGTCTGCTTCAAGTAACCCACACCTACTTCTCCCAGGCACAAACACACTGGTTTACAGAAATTCTACACCAAGAAAATCCAAGTGCAAAAATCTGGAACACAGATGGTGCTCCACTAAATCATCTATGGATATAACAGCATATTGGGCTATGCTAAGAAATTATCATAAAGTGATCAAAGCAGCATAGAGAGCACACATTTCTTTGTCTATAGCCCAAGTGTAGAACTCTACAAAGGAGTTATACAAAGCACTAAATAATTTCCTGAAACATTGTGCATGCGTGACTGCTTTTCGAGCTTCCCAAAAAACTCTGCAACACCCTAGCAGGTTTCCTTGAAGGTAAAATTAACATCATCTACAAGAGTTTCCCACCTAGGCCAGTAAGTTCAGAGGCAGGACATGACCAAAATCAACCACACCCTGATGCCACTGCGCAGGTTCTGACAATGCTAGTCCTTGCCAAATCAATCTCCCCCATCGATCCCTGTCCCCCCAGGACTGTGTCCAGTTTAGCTTGTCATTTTGAGCCTTTCATTAAGCCGTTGTTTAATTTATCTTCAAGTTCTGTGAAAGTGCCAACTGATTGAAATGCACTAAAGTATCCCTGCTTCTTAAAAATCCACCTTAAATCTTGAAGTATTATCGAACTAGAAGCCAAGCTCACTGTTACCCTTGCTTGTGAAAGCCCTTGAAAGCTTTACTGATAATCAAATAATATCTTTCTTGGAAATATACAAGATCCTAGACCCTTCACAATTGATTTTCCGAGCCCTGCCCAGCACGGAAATGGCTCTGTTGGCAGTCACAGACAATACCCATCTCTTTTTAGACGCAGGAACCCTAGTTATGCTTGTATTACTGGATCTATCTGCAGCCTTTGCCACAGTCTTCCACGCTATTCTAATGCATAGACTACATACAGCAGCTATTTATGGCAGACTGCTACATTGGCTCAGCGACTTCCTCGAGAACCGTACTCAGAACATTTGTATGGGCCCTTTTAAATCAAGAATGATGCACATCAACAAAGGGATCCCTCGGGACTCGTACCTAAGTCCAACATTATTCAATGTGTATGTGGCACTTCTGGTTCAGATTGTGAGAGCATGTGGTGTGGAGATCGTGTATATGCAGATGACACCCATCTTCTTATTTCCTTTGGTCTTGATCTGAATGAAGTAACAGCCCAACTCGTTCCCTGTATGACAAATTGCCAATTGGATGCCCAAGAATTGCCTCCACCTCAATAGTGCAAAAAATCACATTGTGCTATTTGGAAGGGCCCAAGAGCTATGATCTGCAAGCAGGTGGCCCTCCGATCTTGGCCCAGTGTCTTCTCTTAAGCAAGTGATAAAAAAAACCTGGGAGTAAAGATCGACCATACACTGTCCAGGAGAGATCATGTTAACTCTACACGTGGCATGTGTTTTCTTGTGCCCCTTAGCACCACCCCAGTGCCACCATGTGTGCACCATATCTAAGATACAGCGCACCATGGCGGTAGTTAGGGAACTAACGTCAACATTTTTGACGCTAGTTCGGAGGTTTGCAGGATTAGTGTAAATTTTTTTAACTCTAATCCTGCAAAGCCCTTTGAGGCCCATTAAAAACAATGGCGTGCCTCCTTTTAATGCCTACTCTGAGCAGGTGTTAAAAGTGCCCAAAAAAATGACGCAAAGAAATCTCTTAAGATTTCTTTGCGCATTTTTTAGCATAATTCCCTAACGGGGGATGCCCCCTTTGCGTTCGTTATGCCTGGTGCAGGCATAATGTAGCCCAAAGGGTTAGAAAGTGACACAATGCATGTATTGCACCACTTTCTAAATTTGGCGCAGCGATGTTGGCCTTGTTGGGCCACATTAGCGTACAAACAAATGAGGCTAATGTGGCGCATGGAGGCCGTAGGTGCTCTTAAATCTGCCCCTAGGTCCTCGTTCTTAGGAGAAGATCTTTCCTAAGAAATTCAGACAATTCAAATCCATACACTATAATTTAATTTCAGGCAGGTCAAAGATGGCATTATGCATAATACAAAAGTAAGCACAGTCGGTCTTGAAGTAACTGTTGAAACTTTTAAGATCAAGGCGAAATGTTATGTGCAAAACAAGCACACCTATCTATCAATTATGTACAGTTCTGGCTATGACAAGCTCGGTTACCACTTCGATGGGTGGTTAGTATAACCCATATTGTGCAGAGTAGGTGCCATGTTCTTCCCAAAAGAAAGGCTGCAGTCAACCGCAACTATATGAGCAAGTTTTCAATGTGCGTTGGTTGTATCCGAAACAGAAGACTAACTACACCAGTAGTGCGCAAAAGATGGTGTAAATAGATTAAAGCTAATTTAACAATCGCTTATTTGAACACAAGCAATGAAAGACGGCTTATAGATATACAATTAGTGATCCAATATTTCATATCGCAAGTCTTTGAAAGCTGCGTGATTTCACTAAAATATGCGGCTAAAAGCATGACGGGTTAGCCTCCTTTCTTCTCACGGATTTGCCTATCTCATCACATTGTATCGCTCACATTTGCATCCAGTGACATTGCTTTGTCTGTTTCTAGCTGTCAACAGAATGTCCTGCGGCGATCACGTCTTCATTCCATAGATATGGTATTTCCCCTTCTGCTACACTGGAGTCTAATTTTACATTTAAAACGACGATCGTTTAAAAAAGGCCAAACGGTTATTGTGCAAAAACGAGAAGCTTCTTTCCCACCTCTACAAATTGCCCCCAAAACTAGAGGATAAGCGAGATCAGCGTCTTTAAGCTGGGGTCACGTCTGAGGGACCATTGAAAGGCATTTGCGTCATTCATAAAACAGAAGCTATTTAGTATCCGTTCAATCCAGCATTAATACAGTGTTTGCGTTTTCTTTACTTCATGATGGTTTTAGCATTCTATTTCTTAATTTCTAGTCTCCACGAACGCATATTTTTACTTGCAATTTCTACACAGAACATTTAAAATCCCCTCCTCCTAATTTTGACCGAGACTCCCGTAAGAACGACCTGGGACACTCCATGTTATGCTTCCGAGCAATGTATTGGTATTTGCATTGACAATTTGTTTTAACCTGAGATTAGAAGATACCTTAACATGCTAGCGATGTCTGCCATCAGCGTGTCCGTTACCTAGCCATAACTCTTTCTTATACACTGATTTTAAGAACTGTTTATTTTATTTTAGTGCAGTACTAATCATCACAGATCATCAGAAATGTATTTTTCCTTTATAACCATGTACAGAAAAGACAGACGCTCATGCACCGAAAGAAATAGGAGTTTAAAGGCATGTCGCCATAGTTTTTATCCTCTGAATTTGTGATTTCAGTGCAAACGTAATCATAGCAGGAGTCCAGCATTTGAGGAAACAATGGCATTTTTGCATCCCTTCCAGCTACTTTGCTCATGCAACAAAAAGAGCAATACTTTTAGGACAACTGTACTATAGTAGCAAATGGGTTATGTCAATGTAATTCTCCTGGATTTTTTTTTGCTTTTGCATTGCACAGTTTTGGACTTTTACTGTCACTGAGTGTCACCTACGGAGTCTCACTGACAGTAACCTAAGTTATAATGGATCAAAAGTGCAAACCAACAGTGTCTGCCTTTTAAGACAAGGTTTGCTTCTGTGTTAGGGTAAGAGTCTCTGGGCTGACAGCATGGGAACAGGTGAACGCACGGGTGCAGCTCAGCATGTGAGCCTACCACCAAGCTCAGTCCAATATCTGCACACGGGTAGTTTGTTGCAGAAGGCACACTTCACATGCTGACCTGAAGTAAGCCGTATAATGTGAGTTGACATTAATAGTGCATGTCTGTAGTGCTTACATGAATTATACACTATGTGAGATATCCACACCAAAGTACAGTTTCACCCTACTTGGGTCTAGAGATTTGTAGGAAGTTGGCTCTGTATGCACTATTTCAAACTAAGGAATAGTATGCACAGAGTCCAAGGGTTCCCCTTAGAGGTAAGATAGTGGCAAAAAGAGATAATACTAATGCTCTATTTTGTGGTAGTGTGGTCGAGCAGTAGGCTTATCAAAGGAGTAGTGTTAAGCATTTGTTGTACATACACACAGGCAATAAATGAGGAACACACACTCAGAGACAAATCCAGCCAATAGGTTTTGTTATAGAAAAATATATTTTCTTAGTTTATTTTAAGAACCACAGGTTCAAATTCTACATGTAATATCTCATTTGAAAGGTATTGCAGGTAAGTACTTTAGGAACTTTGAATAATTACAATAGCATATATACTTTTCACATAAAACACAAATAGCTGTTTTAAAAGTGGACACTGCAATTTTCACAGTTCCTGGGGGAGGTAAAGTATTGTTATTTTTAACAGGTAAGTAAGTCACTTACAGGTCTCAGTTTTGGGTCCAAGGTAGCCCACCGTTGGGGGTTCAGAGCAACCCCAAAGTTACCACACCAGCAGCTCAGGGCCGGTCAGGTGCAGAGGTCAAAGAGGTGCCCAAAACACATAGGCTTCAATGGAGAGAAGGGGGTGCCCCGGTTCCAGTCTGCCAGCAGGTAAGGAGGGCAGACCAGGGGGGTTTTGTAGGGCACCGGGGGGGACACAAGTCCACACAGAAAGTACACCCTCAGCAGCGCGGGGGCGGCCGGGTGCAGTGTGCAAACACGCGTCGGGTTCTCCGTTGATTTCAATGGGAGACCAAGGGGTCTCTTCAGCGGTGCAGGCAGGCAAGGGGGGGGCTCGTCGGGGTAGCCACCACCTGGGCAAGGGAGAGGGCCTCCTGGGGGTCACTCCTGCACACAGAAGTTCCGTTCCTTCAGGTGCTGGGGGCTGCGGGTGCAGGGTCTTTTCCAGCCGTCGGGACTTTAGGTTCAGGCAGTCGCGGTCAGGCGGAGCCTCGGGATTCCCTCTGCAGGCGTCGCTGTGGGGGCTCAGGGGGGACAACTTTGGTTACTCACGGTCTCGGAGTCGCCGGAGGGTCCTCCACCAGTCGAGTCGGGGTCGCCGGGTGCAGTGTTGCAAGTCTCACGCTTCTTGCGGGGATTTGCAGGGGTCTTTAAATCTGCTCCTCTGTAACAAAGTTGCAGTTCTTTTGGAGCAGTGCCGCTGTCCTCGGGAGTTTCTTGTCTTTCTTGAAGCAGGGCAGTCCTCAGAGGATTCAGAGGTCGCTGGTCCCTTGGAAAGCGTCGCTGGAGCAGGTTTCTTTGGAAGGCAGGAGACAGGCCGGTAAGTCTGGGGCCAAAGCAGTTGGTGTCTTCTGTTCTTCCTCTGCAGTGGTTTTTCAGCTCAGCAGTCCTCTTCTTCTTGTAGTTTCAGGAATCTAAATCTTTAGGTTCAGGGAAGCCCTTAAATACTAAATTTAAGGGCGTGTTTAAGTCTGGGGGGTTAGTAGCCAATGGCTACTAGCCCTGAGGGTGGGTACACCCTCTTTTTGCCTCCTCCCAAGGGGAGGGGGTCACATCCCTAATCCTATTGGGGAATCCTCCATCTGTAAGATGGAGGATTTCTAAAAGTTAGAGTCACTTCAGCTCAGGACACCTTAGGGGCTGTCCTGACTGGCCAGTGACTCCTCCTTGTTATTCTCATTATTTCCCCCGGCCTTGCCGCCAAAAGTGGGGCTGTGGCCAGAGGGGGCGGGCAACTCCACTAGCTGGAGTGCCCTGTGGTGCTGGAACAAAGGGGGTGAGCCTTTGAGGCTCACTGCCAGGTGTTACAGCTCCTGCCTGGGGGAGGTGTTAGCATCTCCACCCAGTGCAGGCTTTGTTACTGGCCTCAGAGTGACAAAGGCACTCTCCCCATGGGGCCAGCAACATGTCTCGGTTGTGGCATCCTGCTGGAACCAGTCAGCCTACACAGATAGTCGGTTAAGGTTTCAGGGGGCACCTCTAAGGTGCCCTCTGGGGTGTATTTTACAATAAAATGTACACTGGCATCAGTGTGCATTTATTGTGCTGAGAAGTTTGATACCAAACTTCCCAGTTTTCAGTGTAGCCATTATGGTGCTGTGGAGTTCGTGTAAAACAGACTCCCAGACCATATACTCTTATGGCTACCCTGCACTTACAATGTCTAAGGTTTTGCTTAGACACTGTAGGGGCACAGTGCTCATGCACTGGTGCCTTCACCTATGGTATAGTGCACCCTGCCTTAGGGCTGTAAGGCCTGCTAGAGTGGTGACTTATCTATACCTGCATAGGCAGTGAGAGGCTGGCATGGCACCCTGAGGGGAGTGCCATGTCGACTTACTCGTTTTGTTCTCACCAGCACACACAAGCTGGCAAGCAGTGTGTCTGTGCTGAGTGAGGGGTCTCCAGGGTGGCATAAGACATGCTGCAGCCCTTAGAGACCTTCCCTGGCATCAGGGCCCTTGGTACAAGGGGTACCATTTACAAGGGACTTATCTGGATGCCAGGGTGTGCCAATTGTGGATACAAAAGTACAGGTTAGGGAAAGAACACTGGTGCTGGGGCCTGGTTAGCAGGCCTCAGCACACTTTCAATTCAAAACATAGCATCAGCAAAGGCAAAAAGTTAGGGGGTAACCATGCCAAGGAGGCATTTCCTTACAAGATTCAAATGAGGACCCAATTTTAGGGTAACGTACAACAAGAGCTCAGATCCAATATCCCCATTGTGCTATCTGCATTCCTTCTGACAGTGAAATTAAATTACAGGCTTTTGTTTAACCTACTGGTCCAAGTTAATCACTCTGCTGGCCAACAGAAGAATCAAAGCCTCCCCAAGCAATTGAGCCATATGACAGTGCTTAGGATGGCTCTTGAGAAAGGAAGGGGTGGGGATGGAATCTGAATGCGCTAATTACCTTTCACACTGCATGTGGCCTGAGAATGCTCACTCCTACAGAAACAAAGGAGGATGGCAAGATCTCTGGAACCAATCAAAGGATGCTCTCCCCTTTGAAATTTTGGAGGAAAGGGTTCAGGCAGCTCTGGCAGTTTGGGGTAGGGTTAATGCTCTCTGAGAAGTTCATTTAGTAGACCGCTTCAAGTCGCCATGTCTGGAATTCACTTCCCCCTCCTAAAACCCCCTTGACAAGGGAGAGATTGTTGAGAACACTTTCATGACCCATGGAAGATCAGCACTGGAACGAATCATGTTCTCTGTTACCTAAGAGCAGCCTTGAATGACTAGATCTGCACCCTGCTGTAACCAGGACAAAGAATTGAACTCCAATGGTCAGTGGCTGAACTCCTGAGTAACTATTGGGATTAAAAAAGGTGAACAATCACTTTTCCTGGATTCCCACTTGCAGAGGCACGGCTTGGCCTGGATCTGCATTGGATGTTGGTGGAGGCCTTTGCAGGACCAAGCCCTAAATTCCTCAGAGGCTCCTTTGAAGTCTGGGAGTCTTAGGTGAAGAACCAAGGAAAAGGGGTGTGCTGAAGTGTGACCAATACCCATATATTTTATTACTGGAATCTCCAGTTCACTGTGTTTCTGACTCATGTGACGTACTAAAGGCGATGTAAAGTCACTATTCCGTAATGAACGCATATGTTACTGAATTCTTTCTTTAGGGGGCCTGATGGTGCTGCCCACGTAAATTTTGCCACATTCACATAACAATATGTAAACAACAATTTTGGTATTACAGTTTATAAATGTATCTACCTTCTATCTATTGCTACCATTAAAATGGAATTCCATGGTTTTGTGCAACGCTATGTTACACATATTGCAGTTTCCACATTTGTAAAACCCACAGATCTTGACAGGAAGCCAAGTTTCAGTTTTATCCTTTATCTGAGGTAAATAGCTTTAACAGACCAGATCTCTAATTGTTTTCCCCCTCTTATGGATCATTTTAGGTTTGGGAGGTAGTATATTTGATAAAGTGTGGTCTGTATCTAGAACATTCCAATGTTTGCACAAAAGTTTATAAATATCATAACTGTAGGCTGTACAGAAAGATATAGATTTGTGCAGTGGATGAGATCTCGATTTACTATTTGCTCTCATTAGGGATGTTGTCGATAGTTTATTAATCTTTGGTCCAGATGTTACTAATAATCTCTTTAAGTAACCTCTTTGGAGAAATCTATTTTCCAAAAGATTTAACTCAGTTTCCATATATTCTGGTTGACTGCAATTCCTTTTAATCCTAATCATTTCGCCAAATGGAATGGTCAATATTTGAGACTTAGGGTGACTACTAGATGCGTGTAGTAGAGCATTACATGCAGTACATTTTTGATAAATTTTACTTTGAACAATATTGTCACTATTATAAAAGTCCAAAAAAGGTATGCAATCTTTACTAAATTCATACGTCATTTGTATGTTGAAATCAGTTGTGTTAACATAATTGCAAAGGATGATACTGTTCCCGTCCAGATCAATAGTATATCGTCAATATATCTTCCCCAAAGAAAATGTGCTCAGTCAAGGGGACTTATGCCTGCAAAGTTTTTGTCGTTGGAAAAATTCTCACTTCCAGCTTCCGGAAAACTGAGTCCAATCACCAGAGATGATCCAACAAAGGTGCAAAATCAGCTTTATGACTCTTGGATCTTTTCCACAGGAACAAATTAATTTCAGCGGCCTCCTAGGGAGAAAGGTACCTGACCTTGTGGAACCCTCATCGGATACAAACTGCTGCCATGTCCTACTGAAATAAAGGACTTCATTTCAGAGAAAAAGGGTGGATGGGTTACTCCATGACACATGTGACAGATGCCCTGTTTGGCTTATTACAGTACATTCTATCCTATGTCATTTGAAATAAGCACAACAGAATATCTGTCACGTTTGAGACAGAGTACTGATTTACCAAACATTAAAAAAAATCTTGATCAGTCAAATGTGTGAAAAATATGTGGACTACTGTTGGACCTCGGTGGCCAGGCAATTAAAATTTCACCCACTTGAAGTTATTTAACCTCAAACCAGCACCATCTGTAGGACCTCGCCCTTTTTCTATCTGAATGAACATCAAGATTGCCACATACTACCTGTGCCTTGCCCTACTGGAAAACATTTTATTCTCCATTTTACAAACAAAGTACGAAGGTACAATCCTTGACCTGGCCTTTCTGCTTGGTCAGCCTCAAAGTGCTATCCAGGCAGGAAGGACCACAACCATACACTATCATTGGTGCATAGTACCTTTTAGTTATATTTTCACTTATAACCTTAATGATTTTATCTCTGGCTCCCCTTTTGGCTTTTTATCATTTTGGTGTAATTTTGTTTATTACATTGTACTTTATTGTTCTAGTTTGGGACTTTTATTGTTTGACATTCTGACTTTATTACTGTCTTGGCACTACATCAATGCTTTATACATTTCCCCAGGTTAAGCCTGTCTGCTAAGTGCTGTAGCTACAAGGGGGTTGAGCTCAAGTTAATTCAGTGACTTTTGTGGTTCACACTGAAACAAGTATGTTTATTTTCTGATTGGGGCTTCCACCCCTGTCAACTAATACTCCAATTTCTTACCCCAGCCAATTGAAACATTCATTTAATGAGCACCTTGTGGTTGATGGTGTTGAATTGCAGCTGAGAGTTCTAATAAAATGAAAGTGCAGAGTATACCTTGGTCACAGGTAGTTGTCGTGTTGATCTGATTTGTGATGTCACTCTGGGATGTGTACTTATTGATGGGATATGGAATGTTGGGGAGGACTTGAGGGAAGGCAGCTCTGTGGTCTGTTGTCTGCTGTACGCTTCCCTTTTGGGGTCAGATACTTCTTCAATAAAGACTACTTTTTATGAATACAACGATGCACAGAGCATCCTTACATATTATGACGATGAGCTGACACTGACATCGAAACTACATGTTACTTCTGTTGACCAGACCACAGATTCCTCAATATTGTGCCTCAACATTGTGCCAACATCTGAATAGGACATGGGAAAGTGAATGACTACCGACTACCTTGATATCTGCCTATTTTCACGGTGCCACAGAAAACATTGTGAGTACTTTAATTTTATCGTATGCTTGAACAGCTCTTGTTCTCAACTGCAAACTGTTAACTACTGCATCACTCGCGCACTGGTTTTCTGCATGTGCAAGGTTTTCACACGCACCACACGTTCCTCAGCTCCAGCTCAGCGATACACACACTATACATTTACGACGAGTGAGACTGGACATTTCTTTTCTTACAGAAACTTAACCAAGTAAAAAATGTTTACTTGCTAGTATTATAGATTTATACTATGCTCTCTGACCACTGCCTACTCTTAAAAATTGAAAAGAAAACGTTTTCTTTTTAAACACATCCCGTTTTCCTTTAAGGAAAATGGGTTACATTTAAAAAAAAAAGATTGCTTTATTGAAAAGCAATCGCAGACATGGTGCTCTGCTGAGCCCAGCAGGCCACCATCCCTGTGATTGTAGCCATCCGCAATGGCTTGCAAATTGCAACCTACCTCATGAATATTAATAGGGTAGGCCCATTTGCGAGCCCATATGAATCGCAGTATGAAACTCCAGAGTTTTGTACATTCCAATAGCAATTACTTCATTGCGATTCACAAAAAATTGCAATTCGGTTATCGCTATTTGATATAATGATACATCTGTTCCCAAGTTGTGCAAAACTTTTTCAGTTAAAGCATGCACTCCAAGCATCACTGGGTAAAATTTTTTAAATAAATCACTTTAACTCAGATTCCTCATGGCGTACTTCTTTTCACCATCACATACCTATTTAACTAGATCACATCTCAGAGAGCATGACTAATCTAAAACAGATGTAAATGACTTAGGAATATTGTCAGAAACTAAAAAATATTAAAACAATGCCCTACCACCTGAATGTGTGGGTGAAATGTTGGTATAGTCTGTTGCACTAACAGTTTACATAGGTCACATAAATATCACACACGTGTGTTGGCTTGACAAATGTCTGGAACAATCATGGAAATACACGTGAAGACTGGCCTAGGTATAAAAAAAGAAGCAATTGCCTACAATGGCAATTTGGTGTCTGCTATGTAACCAAGCAAAGTCCCAATGTCACTATTACAGGTGATAACTCAAAACATACTCCTCAGTGGCACTCATGTATTTAACCAAGAAAGAGTCGCCCACACTCAGTACAGTTTGGAATGTGCATGTATGTCAAGCAATGTCTAAACAAGTCACATACCCTTGCCAAATTGTATATGTGATGAAGGACACAGATAGGTTGAATGTTGCATCTTCTCTACTCATAGCTGCCATGAGTAATCACACAATCTAAATACACTCATAGTGAATGTGACAAAGGTTGTAGAATGCAGATGTGAGTGCGTGCCCATGTTGAATGAATGATGTGGAAGGACAGCTGGAAGACTCCCTTATGTCACTTTAAGATCCAATATGTGGAGCTCACTCAGGGCCAGATGTAGGTAGGAAAAAAATTGCGAGTCTGAAATTGTGAGTCTTGCGACTCGCAATTTCCGACTCGCAAACAGGTATCCAGAAAGAAGAAGCGACTTCATTTTGCGACTTGCAAATGAAGTCGCACCGCAGATTGCGAGTCTGCTGTTTGCGAGGTCGCTTTTTGCGACCTCGCTAAAAACGAACACGCAAATTGCGAGTGGGTGTAGCAAATTGCGACTGTGCCGCAAATTGCATGCAGGTGCAGCAGAACACTCTGGAAAACCCTTCCTGGCTCTTGATGATGACATCACAGCCAGGAAGTTTACAAATACACCTGGGAGGAGGGAGGACCACACCCATTTCCAACTGCTGAACCGCCAACAGGAGGAACAGCAGCAACAATGGAGGAATCAGGCAGAAAGAGGAAAATCAAATTTTCTGAAAAGGAACTGGAGGTGCTGACGGATGAATGCTGCCAGCACCATGATCAACTTTTTGGAAGAGCAGCCCTCAGTGTGCCTGAGTTGGATAAAAGGAGGATTTGGACGGAAATCCAGGAGAAGGTGAATGCAATTAGGGTGAGCCACAGGAGCACAGATGAACTTAAAAAAGATGGTATGACCTGAGCTCCAGGACCAAGGAGAGGGTGGCAGAGCGCCTCTGGGAGATGAGGGGCACTGGAGGAGGCCCATCTACCGTCCCACCACCCACGCCCATGGAGGAAAGAGTGCAAGAGACCCTGGAGCCAGAGGCAGTGTCTGGAATCGGAGAGCTGGACACGCCAGCGCCAGGACCATCACCAGTGAGTACCATGAAACATGCATGTACACCCATATCTGCCATACCCCCACCCACCTAGTACACAGCAGCACGCACAACCAAAATAGCTCCATTTCAGAGTAGCAACCACCAGAATGGTGCATTATGGGCAATGTAGTCCAGTAGGCAGCTGATAGGCAACAGTTTATTAGGAAGCATACAACAGATGGTAGATACTGACAGTGTGTTCCCTATGTCCCACAGGTCTCCCACAAGACACAACCACCAGCCACACCGTCCAGGGTGCAGAGGTCAGCCACCAGGCAGCACAGGACCCAGGAGCAGCCACCACAGGGACCTGCACCACCCAACCACAGTCCCCTCCAGATGCACCAGTGGCCATAGTGGAGATAGACCCAGCACCCGGTCCCAGCCACAGTGCCAGCCAACAGGACACAGATGCTCCACCGTGTCGCAGGTGACGTGTCCATGTCCCTGCAGTGTCCCAGGGAGATGTAGGGGACTCCTCTATGTCCGCCGCTGAGGCAGCACTCATCGAAGGTCAGCGCCTGCAGACAAGGCAAATGAGACTGATATCAGGGGCCATGCGGCAAATGGAGAGGAATCAGACAACAGGGCTGGCACAGGTCCACACAGAGCTTCAAAACCTGAACAGTCATGTAGGAGACCTTGTGCTCTCCATCAGGCAACTAGTGACTGAACTTGTTACGGAGAGAGAGAGTGCAAGGCGCCGTGACCGCCAACTAATCCACCGTCTAGACCGCATGGCTGCCTCCATCGTCCACCTGGCTGTGAATACTACAAGGCTGTCACGCCGCACAGTCAGTTTACAGGTCGACATGTGCCACTTTGCCAGCGATGTGGCTCGCAGCCTGGGACGGATAAGCCACGCTGTGGACATGATGGAGGCACGACAGGTGGCTAGGGGCGCGGCAGACACCCCGCAAGACAGTGAGGAGGACTCTACTATCAGTAGTGCATCTGCCACAGACACCAGGGTCTTGCGTAGTGGCAGTGCATTGCAGGGATCTGCAGACGCTCCAGGCACCAGCCATCCTGGGTGTCCCAGGCGTAGGATGTGAGCTACGTACTTACAAACAATAGAGGCACATGAGGTTAATGTGTCCTCATAGCAGGTGGACTTTTACAGCCCCTGATCAATAGTTCATTTCTATAGTTTTTTGGTTCACTTCATTAAAGTTCTTGTTTGTTCCACTTCACACCTGGGCTGTTTGTGTGTGACATTCGTGTGTGTGGTGACAGACAGCACATACCTTCCAAAGTATTGGTTTGCAATGTGGTCCCGTCTCTGTCTGCCTTGATTTGCAATGCTTCTATCCCCATGATGGCGATGTGGTAGCTCTTGCTCATCATCCCCCGAATCTGGGTATTCAGGGGTGAGATGCGCCAACGATCTTGAATGCTGTTATTGGGGCATACTGGAGAGCACCTCCACTTCTGTGGAGGCATCTGAATCTTGCCTTCAACAGTCCAAAGGTCCTCTCTATAACATTTCGGGTCCTCCTATGTGCACTGTTGTATCGCCTCTCCCTCTCATTGCTGGGTGTTAAGTATGGGGTAAGTATCCATGGTCGTAGTGCATATGCACTGTCACCTGTTTGGCAAAAATGAACAATGTTAGCTGGGCATGGATGGGTTCCACATTGACCTGTGTGTATGTCTGCAAGGTGTATTCAGCTATACCTAGGAGATATCCGTCTCCAAACTCCCCACAAGAGTCATGTGTACTCCCTGGAAATTTGGCTACCATGTCAGTGATGACATAATGGGCGTCACATACCACCTGGATGTTCAGTGAGTGGGTACACTTCCAGTTGCGGAACAGATATTCCAGATTTGCAGGAGGGCATATTTGTATATGTGTCCCATCTACACACCCTATTACATGTGGGAAGTTGGCAATCCTGTAGAATTCCAACTTGATGCTGTTGATTTCTGCCTCATTCCTGGGTAGGTATATGTGTCTGGACATGTGTGTGAGTATGGCACCTAGGAATGCTCTGAAGAACCGTGAGAGTGCACTTTGAGGTACCCCACCTGCCACAGCAATGACCCCCTGATAGCTACCCGAGGCCAAGAGGGCATAGCACTTGCACATGTGTGGGGATGGCGCTGCCGTGCACAGTCTGGCGTTGAAGCTGCGGATTGAGTAGATCTATTAATTCTAATATTGCTGCACTGCTGAGTCTGTATTTATCATAGATCTCCTCCTCAGTTTGTTGGAAAAGTGTCTGTCTGGTTCTGTATATCTTTTCCTGTCTCTGGCTCCTCCTCCTCATCTGCTGTGCGGTGTGGGCTCTCCTCCTCCTTGCTATCACATATATCTCCGCCATCTTGAGTAACCCAGGTGCCTTCTGGGTCTCCTTTTATACTTTGGTTATGGTTACCACCTGCTCTGAGTTAGTGGTAAATTGGAAGTGCAAAATGGACTTTTTGCGACTAGTCTCAATTTGCGAGTGGCTATTTCATATGGTTTGCGACTCGCAAATTGAGACTTCCTATTTGCGGGTTGCACAATGGGGTCGCAATTTTTGCGAGTCGGTAATGGCTCGCGGCGCAATTTGCGATTCGGAAATAGGGTTTTTGCATCCCATTTCCGATTTTGCGGGGTCGCAAATTGCGATTCAGGCCATTTGTGACTCGCAAAATGTTGCTACATCTGGCCCTCAGACACTACATAAGTGCTGTAGCTGGTGTTCTACAATGTAGGGGGGCTGTCATGTGATCTAGCAAAGCCTTGAAATGCGAGGGCAAATATTTCTTAGCCTGTAGAAGAAGCTATGTCCATCTACAAAATGTACAGGTATTTTATTTTTTTAATATATCTTTTATTGTGTTAATTAAATGGCTACAACATGTATCAAATAAAATACTATGGTAGTCCCGAATGAAGTTCTCAAACCCCCCTCCCCCGTCGTGCACATAGTTCGATAATGAAAGTTCTTACTACTACAATTCTCTGTAGCTAAGTGATGACTCGCAACTCCATAGCATTCTATGTGGGAGGCGTGATTATCTGCTCGGATTCGGAGTCTGAGGTAGAAGTGTCATCATCTGAGGTGGGAGCATCCATGGTCTTTAGGTTCTCCAGCATCAAGTCCCACTGTGTGGCATCGTCTCTAGATCTTAGTCCCTGTAGTGCTTCTTTCAGTAGCACCGTTCCCTCGGATTCTGCCCATTTCTCCATTGCACTTTGCCATCTATTCACTTGGGGGCTCCTCGGGTCCTTCCAGTGCAAGGTTATTTCTCTCCTAGCTAGAATCAGCGGAAGGTCAGTGAATCTGTTGGTTATTTTATGAGCAGAAGGATGAGGGAAGTCCCCCAAGAGTGCCACCACAGGGGTTGGGGAAAGTGATCTTTCTGTGCTGGAGGATATTTTCCTGAAGATTTCAGTCCAGTACGAACTCAGTTGAGGGCAGCTCCACAGCATATGCACTAGATCTGCTGCTAGTTCGGTGCATCGGGGGCAACTAGAGTTATTTGTGCTGTAAATTTTAGTTATCATTTGTGGGGTTAAGTAGGCTCTGTGGTAGATATATAAGTTTATCAGTTTGAACCTTGCGTTTTTAGACACTGGGTAAATATGAGAGGTGATCCTAGCCCATTGAGTTTCGTCTATAATGATGTCTAGGTTTGTCTGCCATTTGGATTTGAGTTTATTCAGTGGTAAACATGTGCTGTTCTGTAGGGATTTGTATATTCCCGAGGTCACCCCCTTCTGGTCTCCTATTGAGCAGAGGAGGCTACAACCCCCATGGGTAGACGGCTCACATGCTCCCTTGCCCCATAATTTTTTAATAGTTCTGGTTATTGCGTTGTAGGTGAGGAACAATCCAGATGGGAGGGCGAACTGATCTTGTAATTCTACATAAGAGCGGAGTTTCTTGTTGTTAAATAGGTCTCCCAGTTTTGTGATGTTATGTGTTACTAATTTGTTGGTGTTCAAAGATATGTGGTCCCCTGAAATGTGTTTCAAGCATGTTAGGGGAGCCTCAGGTGCATTTGGGGCCTTTGTGTAGGTGCGTTTTAGGAATTGTTCCCAGCAGTGTCTCGTCGCTTCCCACTCTAATGGGAGTTGTTGTTTCGTTTTTTTGGAGTTCAGTAAAATACTTCAGATTTTTTCAAATGGGTAGTTCAGGGAGATCTGCAATTCCTTTGCAACTGGGGGTTTGTTAATTAATTTTGCCAGCCATTGTGGTTGCCCCGCACAAAAGTAGATCTCTAGGTCTGGGGAAGCTAGGCCTCCTTCTTTGGTGGGCCTCTGGAGGGTGTTGAGTGAGATTCTGTGTCTACTCGGTCCCCAAATAAAACTCGCGGTCATGGATTCTATGTTTCTGAACACTGCTTTCGGGATTATGACTGGAATACTGGAGAAGTAATATAGTAGCCTAGTCAACACTATCATTTTGAGTAAGGCAACTCTCCCAAAGACCGTTAGGGGTAGGGTGTTCCAGAAGTGCAAACCAGCCCTAATTCTCCTAATTGCTCTGTGTATATTCCCCTCCAGCAAGTCTTCCACCTTGTGGTATATGTTGACCCCTAAATACATAAATGTGTTTGGGGTCCAGGGCAGGCCTCTAGTATCTGTGGGCTCCGAGGTGCCTTTGATCAGTGGAAAAATGGAGGATTTTCTCCAGTTGATTCGGAGTCCGGAGGCTATTTCGTAATTCTCCAACATATCCATTGCCCCTGGTAAATCTACTTTCAGGTTCTTGAGGAAGAGTAGCATGTCATCTGCATAAAGGGCAATGTAATGTGTCCAGCTATTGATTGGGATACCCTCAAAGCACCTCCTGGATCTGGCCATTTGAGCAAGAGGCTCCACCGCTATAGCAAAGAGAAGGGGTGATAGTGGGCAGCCCTGTTTGTTTCCTCTACCTACTGGGAAAGGGTTGGAAATAGTGCTGCCTGTGCGCACTCTCGCTGTGGGATTGGTGTATAGTAGTTTTGTCCAACGTGTGAATCCCTTTCCCAGTCCAAGCTTTAGCATGACCTGTTCTAGGCTGTCAAAGGCTTTTTCCATGTCCACTGAGATAATCGCTGCTTGAGGCAGTGTTAGGGGCATGGAGTGGATCACTGAGACAGGGCGTCTAAAATTTTGCGCTGTGCTGCGCTGCAGGATAAATCCCGACTGGTCTTGGTGAATCAGTGAGGTCATGAGAAGTAAGAGTCTGCTGGCCAATACCCGGCTTAATAATTTGTAGTCTAGGTCAAGCATGGACAGTGGGCGGTAGGAGCGGACATCCGTGGGTTATTTATCAGGCTTCAGTAGGGGGATCATTATGGCTTCGTTGGTTGACTGAGGTAGACTATTATTGTGGCATGCTTCTGCATACATTGTGCTGAGCTTTGGAGCTACTAGGTCCTGTTATTGGAGATAAAACTCCATTGGGAGTCCGTCCGCTCCCGGGACTTTACCCCTTGCCATGCCCTGGATTGCTATTTTGATTTCAGCGATTGATATGGGTGCAGCTAAGATCATACTTTCCTCGGCTCCCAATTTAGGGAGGGCGAGAGTTTCCAACTCTTCGATCTGGGCGTCACTGATTGATTCAGTGGGGGGTGCATATAAAGTTGAATAGTATTAAAAGAAACAGGTATTTATCTCCCTTTGACCATGTACACTACCACCTGGGTTCTTCTCAATTTCGACTATAATAGTCTGTTGTTTAGGGGGCCTACCTAGCCATGCCAGCAGGGCACCTGCCTTGTCCCCTTCCGCATGTTGTTTGCTTAAATACTGCTTATAATTGAAGCAAGATAATCTAGTGTTCTCCTCGGTTATCTTGGTTCTAGTTCCGTTTAGCAGGGGGGTCAACTCAGGGTGCGTAGGGTACCTACGCTCAGTGTCTCTAAGGGAGTCCTCAAGACTTTAAAGTTCAGTTTCAATTTATTTTCGAACTCCAATACTCTCACCAATACAGTTGCACCTGGGTACTATTTTGAAAGTTTCCCGTTCAAGGGATCTAGAAGATGCTGTTCCTGTGTTTTGCGTAGAATATTCATCAATGTTTTTATGTAAGAGGTGTTTGAATGCTTCGCCTTCGAGCGCTTCCGCCCTAATGCGCCAAGTTGGAATCTATGGTCTCTCCCTACTCCATGCCAGTGAAATTAACAGATGGTTATGATCAGATATGGTGCGGCAAAGGTATTCGGCTGTTACTACATTGTTTTGTATTTCAGGGGATATTAGAAAGGTGTCTAGTCTGACGTGCAAGTCATGTACTATCGAATAGTATGAATAGTCGCTGCAGTGTGGGTTAAGTTGTCTCCAGCAGTCTCTTAGTTGAAAGTGTTGTTGTCATTCTGTGAATGATTTGGCGGTTTTTAGGATTGGAGATTGCAATAGGGGTGGGTGTGATCTATCCATGTTGACATTAGCTATACAATTAAAGTCCCCACCAATTATTTTCGGGCATGTAAGGGTTGGGCCTATCTCGCGCGATAACTTGTCGAGAAATTTCCCTTGATCTAGGTTCGGTATATATAAGCCGCTAATGGTTACTTCCCTTCCGTCCCATCTTCCAGTGACCACTACATACCTCCCCTCCTTGTCTATGGTTGTGTGCAGTGCTTGAAAAGGCACTCCAGGACAGACCCACAGTAGTACTCCCCTTGCAAACGCTGAATAATTAGTGGCAAATGTTTGGTCTTTTTTTTAGTTGTTGATCGCTGGTATGGGTAAGCCAATAGTGGATTCTGACATTGTGTTTAACTGATGAGGACCGAGGTCGAGAATTGTCTACTGCATTAAGGACAAATGCCCAGGTTACCCCTATAACTATATAAACAAACACAACTCCCAACTCCCACTCCCCAGGACCGGTAACCAGAACTCTCCCCATCCAAACCAATAACATTCCTAATTTAGAGTCTTATAGGTGGGTGGCGTGCCAGAGACCGAGAGCCTACGCTGTTGCTCCCGGGGCCCAGCAACATTGTATCTAAGTCCCATGAAGATCTACTTATGATGCGACATTGTCAGCTGTTTCTGAGAGTTCTTCACTTGCTAAACTTTTTGAGTCAGTTATGTTCGTATTAGTACTCACAGTCAGTTTGGCCTTCACAGAAAGGGGTCAGATAATTTCCTCCGCTGTTCTCAGAGTTACTTTAGGCAGACTGGTGATGGTGTCCCGCGAAGATATCGAAGGTGCCTCCGCATCTTGAGTCGGGGTCCGAGATACTGCCAGAGGTCCGGGACAGAGGGCAAATTCCCCCGCTTAGTGCTGCAGCCGTGTCCACAGCATCCCGCATCTCCTGAAGGGATTGGTGCCTTGGGGGGGCCGCCTCCGTGACCTGTTTGGTAGATCTGCTGCATTTCCTGCCAGGTTTGCGGGGGGTTCTGGGAGGGAGGGTTAATTTGGTTATGTTCAGGGATTCCAGCCATTCTCCCACTAGTTGAGGTGATAAGAAGAAGTGCGTTTTGCCATTATATTCCACTCTGAGCTTGGCGGGGAAGAGCATTGCATACTTTATACAGTTCTCGCGTAGTGTGCGCTTAGATTCGTTAAAAGAGGCCCTTAGCGTTTGTGTTTCTTTGGTGAAATCTGGAAATGTCATGACCCGCTGGTTGTTGCACATAATTTCACCTAGTTGAAGTGATTGCGATAGTATATAATCTCTGTCTTTATAGTGTAACAATTTTGCTACAATTGGTCGCAGTCTGGTTCCTGGAGGCGGTAGTCTGCTGGGTACCCTATGGGCTCTCTCTATCGCAAAAAAAGCTGAAAGGCCCTCCGGAGCTACAGTTTCTCTGAGCCAGTTTTCCAGGAAGGATTCCATGTTGTCTGCTGAGTTTTCTGTTCCCTCTGATACCCCAACCAGTCTGAGGTTACTGCTGCGGGTGTGATTTTCAGTATCTTCCGCTCTGGATTCCAGGGCTTTAATTCGGGTTGTGAGTTCCGCAAGTTCTGTAGATGCAGATTTCTGCGTTAATGTCACTGTAGCGAGAGACTTTTTGTTCGTTCCCACTCTCTCCGTTAGTTTACGGTGGTCATCCCGCAGTAATGAAAGATCCGTTGTTGGGTTGTCAATTTTCTGTTCGAGTGATTCACGGGATTCCCTAATAGCCTGGAGGACTATGTCCAGCGTTGTCTCTTGTTGTACCAAACTATCCTGGGAGGCTGATTTTGTGGGTTGACTGGGAGATTGTGTAATTGTGGTCTCATCTTGATTCTGATCCTCTCGTTTTTTCGGTTTCCCCATATTTAGAACAATTGTTTGTTTGAATGGAAAGATGATTTGTGCGATAAGTTGGAGGGCTCATAGTCCCGAGATTTCCACCCGGAGAGTCCTCTTGTTGCCCTCAGGGTTCGCCACTCATCTCCAGGGAGTGGGTGCGGGAGGGGCAGGAGTCCCCCATTTCCTGAGTTTCTAATTTATTATTTCTCTTTTTTTTCTTTACCCTTTTTTATTCCTCCCCCCTTTTTTTCTGGGGCCGTTGGCAGGAGCCCGTAGTCCAAAGTGGGCAGGGGGGTCAGGGTCTAAAGACTTCGAATTTCCTTGCCCCGCTCAGGGCAAATGGCCTGTGGAGAGTCTGCCTCCTCCCTACCTCTGCGGAGACGAACAATCCTCCGGGTGTTTCTCTTCTGGGGAGCGCGCTCGGCCAGGAGCTCGAAGGCGGTTCGTCCATGCTCCCCCCAGCATCTGCCTCGCCGCCGGGTGCTCCCCAAGCCGTCCGTAGCTCCCCAGGGACCTCCGGGAAAGTGGCCACGAGCCCCTGGCTGCGACCGGGCGGGTGTTTCTGCCCTCTCCGGCCCGTTCGCGCTCTCACTCACCAGCTCTCTCTGGGGCAGGCAGGGGGTCCGACGATGCCGGGGGGCCTCCTCGGCAGGCAGGGGCTGAATATCGGTGTTGCGGGCGCCCTATCCTCTGGCTCCCCTGTTTTGCCTCAGTCGATAACGCATTTGAGCGCGGCCGCCATTTTACTTCACGGCGGCCGTGGGTGAAGCACACTGATTTCTCCTGGTTCCCCGGGCAGAATTTTGACGGCTGTGGCTCCTATTCAGTCCTGCCGTTTTCCGATGTCTGTATTGTCGAACGGCGTAATCGCTGGGTTCTTTTTATAGTTTTTACGCTGGCCGGGCCCCGTTTGCTGCCCCGGAGTGTTGCGCTAAGCGTGCAGCTTCATCTGCCGCAAGCCACGCCCCCCCTACAAAATTTACAAGTATGACATAGAATGCTGTGCATGAGTGAAGGGACAAACAGCATACTTTGCTAAATATTTGTTAGGGGTATCAGATGCATGAACATGTTTTGCAGATGGTCCATCCTATCCCATCCTCTGCTGTGAAACAGTGTGAATTCTGACACAAAAATGTGTAGATGTACAATTTGAGTTCTATCACATATGTACACTCAGAGTACACACATTGTACACATGTGCAAAAATGTATGTGAAATAGAGTCTTTATCAGTATCAGTCCTCCCATGCATCACACACACCTAGAAACATATGGAAACATATTCCTACGTTACCTGTACAGAGTGAAATAGTCATGCATACGTATGTTGCCCTATCATACAATCAACAAAGATGCCTAGCACCTGTAACTAGGAATGTGAATCTGGGTGCTCTGTCGCCCTTCCCTCTAAAATACGTGCATGCCCGTCATGCATCAAAAAAATGACGCATACAGTAGTTCTATTTACATTGCAAATACCAAAAAATTATACCTTGCACCTGTACGTCTAAACTAAATGGTTATGCCTTGTCAGCTTTCATACAAAAAATCCCACATGGCCGTCATGCATAAAAGAAATGATGCATATCAGAAAACGTGACGCATACACCCAGGAAGTGATGTAATAGGACTTCTTTGCTGCACACATGGAAAAGTGTACTTACTTTTACTTTTACTTTACAGTCTTGTAGTCTGTGCTTGAGAGAGGTTGTGTGGTGCTTGTTCTGGTGTTAGAAATGGTGGATTTTGAGTCTTTGGTGCAGTGTGCTGTCTATGTCTTTTTCATCTTGTATTTGTTGTGTATTGTATTGTAAATTGTTGTCCTGTTATTGTGTCAGTATTGTCAGATGTCCATCTTGGGGTAGTTAAGTTTGTTGGGGTAGTTGGGGTTAGTTGGGGATTAGTATTTTTCTCATTGTTTGGGGTATTTAGGTTGAAGTGGAGGGAAACTGCAACATGCCAGGGAAGGAAAGGGCATAGAGGATGACTGGGGTGAACTGGGAGGGTTTATCTGGTTGGTGTGCCACTACCTCGGAAACATGGTGGCTATGAGTGGGTGTGTGATTGTGGGCTACCCAACAGAGGCACGGAAGCTACGCTGGGGCAAGGTGCTGTACCAGCTCTGATGCATCTTCTCGGTAGAGCGGACTGACCATCAGTTGAAGCACCAGTGGGCAGACCTCATTACCTGTGACATGGATCTCCTGGTTCACCTTGTTATCCGGGTTGACAGAACTGTTCATGAGTTCCCCTTATACATAGTGAAGTACTGGGTTTTTCAGAACCCAGTGGTGCCAGGGAACACACCCTAAGACTTCGAGTCCTTCCTGTTTCAGACTACAGAAACACAGAGTCTTCTTGGTGAAGCCAAAGATCTTGTTTATTGGCTGCAGCCAATAACAGGTATCCTAGAAGTACAACACGGTGTATATTCTCAGGAGACGGCTCCCTTTGCAAAGCTAACCTTCTCTTTTATACAAAATATTATGCTTTAGGCAAACATTCCTTATTTTACAGTTGACCATTCACATATTTTCACTACAAAGAAATAGCAGGGTTATGATGACAAGCCCATATTTCAGTTTGTCCAGCCCTCAATCAATTACCCGGCAAGGCTTAGTACTTTCATCAGATATCGACGGACCCCCAATACAAACGGGCACCTCCTCCTTGTAAAGCAAGTCATAAAGAGAGAAACAGGGACAGGTGTGTGTAAGATTAGGCATGGTTTGTGTGTGATGAAAGGTTTATGATGTGTTGTGCCTTGATAGTAATCTCATTCGGCCACTGGGAAAGAAACTGGCCGAACAGGTTTGGCTTCAGGCAGTGGAGTCAGCTTGCCCAGGTCACAGAGGAGTCAGCAAAGATGTACGTGTCCTTCAGACTCGTTTTCAGCATTAGACATTGGCCTATGTGAGGGAAATCACAAAATGGCTGTCGTTTAAATGGAACACGAGGGTTCAGGACCGAAACTCTGATATTCGGGTGATTTCGTCACCCGAATATGAATACAATACTTGTGCATACTATTCTAATCATTCTCGGTCTGCTGATACCAAAATCGTTGTGATACGACGATGTTTATAACACGGGTCCAGAATTTTCAGTACCACAATAGATGCATCCATATTTGCATTTGCCTGACTGTAGGACATAAGAATTAGTTCAGCATGTCAAGACAAAGGTGAGGACAGCACGTTCTGTGTCTTAGCCAACCTGCATTCATGAGAGGTCAGCAATGCACTGGTCGCTGACATTTTGCACATTGCTTTCTGTGTACCTTGTGTATCGCATATACATATTGAAGTGCCAAAGGAAAAAAAAACACACACATGTGTAATGCTGCAAGTGTTCATGTGTCCTAGGCACAACTGTCCATGTCCATCATGGGCTTGACAGCTATGGAAAATTGCAAAGTTAGGTTTAAGTGATGACAAACATGACACTGGAGTATAGGTAGTCATGGAAGTGTGTGTTCTTTGAGTCATGTATGTGCAGATTGTCACAACAAGAGCACAAATGTAAGAAGGATTAAGTGTCTCCTACTCCAACATTAGTGTCATAGTTTATGAAGGTAATGTGGCTGGTGGAGGCAAGCATTACCACACCATGGTCCTCATTATGACATTGGTGGTGACTGTTAAAGTGCCGGTAATTACTGCCAAATTATGACCATGGTGGTGAGAACTCCCATAGACAGCTAACGTACCACACCAATCACCAGGGCGTTAACACCACTGACCACGGCGGTAGCCGTCAACAGCCAGGCAGAAGACAAAGTACCGCCCACGATATCATTACACAGGAAACCACCACAATTCCTCATGCTCATCTACGCCATGCTCCACCTGGAACACCAACGCCAATGAAGACAACGGCAGTGAGTACAGCCACCTAGCACAAAAGAGGGGAGGGAGGAAAAGGAGAGTGACACACACACACACACACACTACACACACTCGACACACACACAATACACATAACCAGCTGCAGACGAAAAACAATTGCACATGACACACAGCATAATAATGCAAGGACAACAAGAATGCAGTAATAAGAATGCATTGAATGTGAACAGACACCAAATAAACCAATTCTATGAAATACAGATATGTAGAAATGTACACAAAGGGCCTATGCCCAGTCCAAGGTGCTAAGGGCCCCACATGGCTGCAGGGCAGAGTCCAAGACCAAACTCAACCCTTGACATCATTACAGATAGAACTCTGCAGGGGCATCAGTATGCAAGTGGGTAGGTACCTCAGGGGGATGAGGTGGTGGGGGCTCCTCAGCCGAATAAGGTAACATGTCCACTGGTTCTGAAGGGGGCTCTATGCACATTTCTCTCTGCTGGGGAGTGCAAGGTCAAAGTCTCTCAGGTGGGGAACTTGCCCAGTGGTTCTGGAGGGGGCTTGAAGCCTATTTCAGTCTGCTGCAGAGTGCAAGGTCACAGTCTCCCAGGTGGGTGACTTGCCCACTGGTTCTGGAGGGGGCTCCATGCCCATTTCTCTCTACTGGGGAGTGCAAGGTCACAAGTCTGTCCAGTGGGGAACGTGCCCACTGCTTCTGGAGGGGGCACCTTGTACAGCAGTCCCTGGAGGGAGGCCTACATGCCCTCGGCTGGTGGTGAGGGCTGCACTGTGTCAGCAGGTGAAGGTGCCTCCTGGGCAGTCTCTGCTGGAGATGAGGTCTGCACTGTCTCAGCAGGTGAAGGTGCCTCCTGGGCAGCCTCTGCAGGAGTAGTGGGCTGCACTGGCTCAGCTGGCAATGAGGGCTCCGTGACCACTGGTAGTGGTGGTGTCACCCTGACAGCCTCTGCTGGAGTCTTCCCCTTCATGTCAGGAGGTGTGGGATCCTTACCCTTCCTGGCCGGGTTTGAGGGCTTCTTCCTCCTTCATGGCAGGAGGTGTGGGATCCTTACCCTTCCTGGCAGGGTTTTAGGGCTTCTTCATGTTCATGGCAGGAAGTGTGGGATCCTTCCCCTTCATGGCAGGAGTTGAGGGCTTCTTTCCCTTCATGGCAGGGGGTGTGGGCTCCTTCCCCTTCATGGCAGGAGTTGAGGGCTTCTTCCCCTTCATGATAGGAGGTGCGGGCTCCTTCCCCTCCATAGCAGGAGTTGAGGGCTTCTTACCCTTCATGGCAGGAAGTGTGGGATCCTTACCCTTCCTGGCTGGTGGAGTGGGATCCTTCACTGTCTTGCCTCCATGACTAGGAGGTGCCTCCACTGTCCGCATGGATGTTTTGGCTGAGGTGCTGGGCTGGGTCATTGGTACACTGCTCTTAGAGGCAGGATGGGGGGAAGGGGAGGAAAGAAGTCAAGTTTGGCAAGGAAAAGCTTCTTAGGGACGGTGGGGTGGAACGAGGGAGTAGGGATGGGAGTGGAGGTTGAGCGAGTAGTTGTAGGAGGTATATGTCTGCTGTATTTGGGTGCAGGTGCATGGGCAGTGTGCCGATGTGAGGTGGATGGCTGTTGGGTGTCTGAGTAGGTAGGAGAGGACACAGGGGACACATGGATGGATGTAGTGGAGGTGTCTGCTAGTGAGGTGTGTGTGCTGCTTGGTGTGGGGATGCTGGTGGTGGCTGTTGATGCAGTGCATGCAGGTGTGAGTGTGGACATGACTGTGAGGAAGGTGTAGAGGAGGAGGAGGGGAGACAGTGGAGGCAATGGATGTGGGTGTGTCTGCAACTGTCTGGTGTTTCCGTGGGTGCTTGTGGGATGAAGTGTGGTGCCTGTGTTTGACTGTGCCATTCATGTGTCTTGTCTTGTGTGCATGCTCGTCTGTATGTGTGTATAGGATGGGTTGGGGTTGAGGAGAATGGGACTGGGAAGTGGTAGTTGGAGGGGGGACGGTAGGAACAAGGACAATGGCTGCCATCAGAGAGGAGGCCAGAGCCTGAATCGATCTCTGTTGGGCCGCCAATCCACCATGGATGCCCTCCAGGAATGCATTGCATTGCTGCATCTGGGATGCCAGCCCCTATATGGTATTCACAATGGTTGACTGCCCTACAGAGATGGATCACAGGAGGTCAATAGCCTCCTCAGTCAGGGCAGCAGGGCTCACTGGGGCAGGACCTGAGGTGCCTGGGGCGAAGGAAATGCCCACCCTCCTGGGTAAGCAGGCAAGGGCAACTCGCTGAGTGACTACTGGGAGGCTGGTGCTGGTAGGGGGTGGCAGCTGTACCTGCAGCTGGGGTGGTCACAGAGGTGTCCACCACCACCAGGGAGCTTCCATCTGAGGAGGAATCTGAGTCAGTGTTGTCAGCTCCTGTCTCTGCCTTGGTGCTCCCCTTCGTCCCACTGGTTCCCTCGGCGTCAGTGGACTCTGCCTCCTGGGTCCTGTGGGATGCAACTCCCTCTGTTGCTGGTGCCTCTGCTCCTCCGCCAAATGATGCTAATGCACAGATGGACGGAATGACAGAAGAAAAAAGGGGGTGAGAGACAGAAAGGAAACACTGCAATTACTGCACCAACACCACAGTTGACATACACAGCACAGTCACACACAGGAATCAGAATTGAGCACTATGCACTGCACAGCCATTGATTTGGTTAGATGACACGGCAAGATGAAGGCCAGACACAGCCAACTGCACCCCACCTGGGATCCACAAAGCCCTGACGGACATGAAATGCTAACAAGCTAGGTTACCTGCATTTGCCATACACCCATTTCCCTTGAGCTGGACCACGCTGCAATCTCTGACCTGGCATTAAGGGGCACCCACCACCCGGATCCCATGCCACCTACCAATTATAGTTGTAACGCCCACTGGACTCACTCCCTTGTGGCTGCTCTCATGCCCTCAAGCGCCCATCCAGCCCTGGGTAGGCCACCGGCAGTATGCTCTAGGGGGTCAGGTTCCGATGGATAGGCCATCCTCAGCAGGGCCTCCGCGGTCTTCCCTGTCCAGCGTCTCTGGTCCTCCCACCGTGCACGACAATGGGTGCTCTGCCTGCCATAGACCCCTAGAGTCCGCACATCCTTTGCGATGGCATGCCATAATCCCTCCTTTTGATGGGCACTGACCTGCAGAGGTTATACAGACAGGAGGACACCATTATACATACAATCCAGCCTGTCACACATATGGCCCACCGATCCCGTTTCCATCACCATTGGCACAAACATTGTCCGGCGCACACCATGTACACCACCACAAGACATCTCACCCCCAATGACACAATGCTTTCACACACATCTCCATGTATCCTTCCCACGTGCATCGTGCCCAAGGTGTACTCACCTGTTGGTCTGGAGGCCCATACAGCAGTCCGTACTGGGGTAGGACCCCATCCACCAATCGCTCCAACTCCTCCGCAGTGAAGGGAGGGGCCCTTTCCACAGTCACACGGGCCATGGTAGGTTCCAGACACAGGTCACAGCAGCCCATGCAGTGTACACACTGGAGGAGAGGCACATTATAATCACCTATATACTAGATAGGGCCACAATCACAGAGCTGTGTGCCCAATGGGAGCCTTACCTGATCTCATCTATTCGTCATCCGATTGGGATCCCCCCTCTTGTGCAAGTGCTGTTAGTGCTCCCTTTCCTGGCAACTGGTTCTTTCCAAGTGACAGTGGGCTTGGCAGCGGGAATGTCACTCCCAATATATATATATTTTTTTAAAGTTTTTTTTAATTACTTTTTTTTGTCAGGATCGATGAAGATAATGACAAAAATAATACATTACCACTTACAATGAGAATAAATAGCTTTGCAGGATCATTCAATAGTAAATTTAACCATTGACAAATTCACCCAAACATATCTAAAAAGCATTTGCCCCAAATCAAAGCAAACTTTTTACCACTTCCTACTCTGTTAGCATATCTCATTTCCTGATTCCTGACTTGCGTCATTTCGCTCTCCGCCATTCTTGAGAAGTGTGAACCAGCTCAGATCGCCAGTTTCTTAACAAAAGAGATCTAGCGACTACAGTGGCGATAAAAACGAGTTTTTCCCACGTAGAGGGGAGTCTTGCCTCAGGATCGAAGCCTAAGTACATCAGCCAAATGCTAAGCGTTATGGAGACCTGCACCATAGTTGTTAAGATCTTAAATATTCCGGCCCAGTATTCCTGTATACGTCGACATGTCCCAATCACATGTGTCCAGCCCGCCACCCCTACTTTCTTACAGCGAAAACACAGATGAGGGCAGCAGGACCCCATGCGGGACAAGGCCTGCGGGGTTCGGTATAATAACCATTTGCTACAAAATAATATGCAATGCCAGTTTGCCCCTCTGAGAACAGAGAAATTCAAATGATTAATTCACGCCCCACATTCATTCGAAAGCTCTAGGCCCTCCTGACGAGCCCATTTCCTTTGTGCTTTTATCCCAAGATCGGCCTTATCCCTGTCTATCAGTAGCCTTCGCTATGAACCCACGGTCCTTATCCTAAGTGGATCCACCAGTCCTGAGATGAATGTCCGGGTGTTAATAATTAAATTGACATCCAAGTCCCTTAGACTGTGTAGCAAAGTATTATAGGATCCCAGCAGAAGAAAGTCATTTTTTACAGAAGTCAGGATATTTATGGGGGTTTCCCAGTTGTCATTGGCGCGAAAATCCCCAATTTTACTGAAACCTGCGTGTTCCCATCTCCTTACTATGTCTACATTGAGCTGAGTGCCCGAGTGAAACGTAATCTGTGTGAGAGGGGTGTCAAAATGCAAAAATGGGATTCAGTATTTTCTGAGAAAATCAGATTTTCTCTTAAAAAACCATTTAAGAGTTTTGTAACAAACTTTTTTAGGAGATTTCGCCAACAGTGCTGGATTCTGAATATTATGCTCCCTGCATATTAATTCACGAAAATCATTGAAGAACCCACAACCTACGGAATGATCCATTTTAAAGCTGG
Organism: Pleurodeles waltl; assembly: GCF_031143425.1. Lineage (NCBI taxonomy): Eukaryota > Metazoa > Chordata > Amphibia > Caudata > Salamandridae > Pleurodeles > Pleurodeles waltl. The sequence goes on from NC_090442.1 coordinate 556,995,456, forward strand.
TGAAATAAAGTGCAGAAAAAGCAATATAATACTCTTTAAAATTAGGCAAAGCTAACCCCCCCTTTTCTTTATCCGCATATAATACACTGAATGGGGCTCAAGGCTTCCAATTTTGCCAGATAAATGGACGTAATATGAACTCCAGTTTTTTAAGAAGTTTTGTGTTAAAGCGCACGGTATGGCCGAAAACAGATAATTAAATAATGGTAAAACTGACATTTTGATCAATGCAATTCAACCTAATATAGATAGGGGGAGAGACCCCCAGCGAGCCAGCAAAGCCTGAGTTTTCACGAGTAATGGAGCATAATTCAGATCATACAAGTCTCCTCTATCGGCTGAAAAGTAAATCCCTAAGTATCTCTTTGACCTGGCATTCGCACAGCATCGTAATTCAGGAAGCAGTTTAATAGGAGAGGTGCCACACAAAATAATATCAGTCTTACTCATATTGATCTTATAGCCACCAATTTGCTCAAACTCAGTGAATACATTAAATTGTCATCTAGAGACATAATAATGTCATCCGCGTAAAGTTTAATCTTCCCCATAGACTTTAAAGGAGGCTGAATCTGATTATGTTGTCTAATTTTAATGGCTAGAGGCTCAATAAAAAGAGCAAAGAATATAGCAGACAAAGGGCAGCCCTGCTGAGTCCCCCGTTGTACTTGAAGTTGACCAACGCACTTTGAGTTTATAATAATATTAGCTTCTGAGGATAAGTACAGCCTTTGAATTAGTGTAATAACCTGGAGGGGCACCGAATAGCTAGACAATATTGCATAAAGTGTATCCCATACAACCAAATCAAATGCTTTTTCCGCAACTAATAAAAGAATGATGGTGGGAGCTTTATTAGAAGCAAAATAGTCAAGGGCCTCGGCCAAACAGTGCGTATTAGTGGCAAGTTGCCGAGCGGCTATAAACCCATTTTGATAAGGATGCACCAGTTTATTAACTACCTCATTAAGCCTATTAGCCAGAAGTTTTGTAAGAATTTTATAATCTGTGTTTAACAATGAAATTGGACAATATGCATTAGGGTCCTCCCTGTTCTTGTTCTTCTAAGAAAATCTCACCACATTTCCTGAATGCCAGGTCTAGGGGAATCTGTTCGCCCATCAGTAAGCCATTGATTAAAGCCAAAAAATCATCAGCAAATGTTTTAATGAAAGCCTTATAAAATTTAGCCGGGAAGCCATCAGGTCCACAAGCCTTCCCCCGTGGGGAGGTTCTTGACAACCTCAAGTAGTTCTAACTTTGTGAATGGTTGTATCAGAGTCTCGCTGTCTTTTTCTGTGAGACTGGGAATATCGTTTCCCCCAAAATTCTCTAATGGACCTAGGGTCAATGTCAGAAGTGTGGCTATAAACTTGTCTGTAATGCTCCAGAATAATTTCCTCCACAACTGTGGGATCAGTATGACTAGACCCGATGACAGGACATCTTAAGGCGTGTATGATATTACCAGCAATTCGATCTCGAGCTTGCCACGCTAAAAATTTACCTGTAAAGTTACTTTCTTCGTAAACCTTTTGTTTATAAGTTCTGTATCAGTCTTCTTAAAGAAATTATTAGCCAATGTCTTTTTAGCAGATTCAAAAGACTGTCTGTTATTTTCCGAGGGGGCATGTAGATAAGCAGTTAAACACCTTTGGACTGCTTCTTCCAGTGCCCTGATTTGTTGTCTCAGATAAGATTTATCTGCTGCCTCCTTAGCAATTACCAAGCCCCTAAAAAATGCCTTAAATGAATCCCAAGTTACAGCTGGATTTGAAGATCCCCCAATACATTTGAAAAATTCACTTATTTCACCCTTGGAAATCTGTAGCCATCCCTTATCCATAAGAAGCTGCAAATTGAAAACCCACCTACTAGTCTGAGCTCTAAGAACCTTGGAGTAAGGAGACACTTCCAGCACCAGGGAGGCATGGTCAGATAAACCAGAGTGCTGCACCGACTGAGTTTTAAAACACAGTGTTTCTGATATAAAAAAACAATTGATACGAGAGGAGCTTTTGAACCGAGTTGAGACACAAGTATATTCCCTCGCATTGGGAGCGCTCTCTCTCCAAGGATCACAGAGCATCAAGACCTTACCATAATCTTCAAAACTATGTTTGCAACTCTAGGTTTGTGTTGTTTCTTACCCCCAACAGTGGTGTCCAGAACTGGATCCTGAAGGAAATTTAAATCTCCTCTAATAATAATTTTGCCTGTTTGTAAAAGGGATTGAAATAGCCCTTCATAAGGAACTGGGTCATCCAGCAGGGGAGCATAAAAACTGACAAAGACAAATCTCTCTTTGGCAATTAAGCACTGCACCCAACACCATCACCTTCCGGGATCAGAAAAGAAATCAAGAGGCTGTGCATTAAGACCTCTAGCTAGAAAAATTGCTACGCCTCTATGGGCCGCTGAGGCTGCAGTGACCACCTTAAAATTGGCCATCTTTTTAAACATATGGAAACCCAAGACTTTATTAACCAAAATATGAGTCTCCTGTAAAAGAATAACCGAAGGATTTAGAGCTGTTACCTTTTCTTCAATTACAGATCTTTTCCTACGGTTATTTAACCCATTAACGTTCCAGGAAAGTACTCTTAATGGAAAATACAACCTTGCCATTAATTTAAACCTTGACTAATAATGCCAACACCATGAACTTAAATATTCGATAAAAAACATAGCAGCGCTCTAGAATTGCGAAGACAGATCCTGACATCCTTAAGTCCCCTACCTCCCCTCCCGACCCCTCCCCTACCTCTCCGTCCCACCCCCACTGCCCCCGACCCCTCACACCTCACCCCTATCCCCCTACCCCACCCCTTGGGTGGCCAACACCTGGGGCCCTCCCGTCTGGGCAATCCAGAGCCACCCCTACCCCCTGATTCCCTTCTTGCCTAATCAGGTGCCTTGACATGGCACCCTAACGCCATTGACTACAGAGAACAGGAAAGTAAGGCGGTCATTCTGGCTTTCCCGCTGGGCCAGCGGGCGCCCGCCAAAGGAGCGCCCGCCGGCCCAGCGGGAAAGGCCCTGCAACACAGAGGCCGGCTCCGAATGGAGCCGGCGGTGTTGCAGGGGTGCGATGGGTGCAGTGGCACCCGTCGCGATTTTCACTGTCTGCAAAGCAGACAGTGAAATTCTTTATGGGGCCCTGTTAGGGGGCCCCTGCACTGCCCATGCCAGTGGCATGGGCAGTGCAGGGGCCCCCAGGGGCCCCACGACACCCATTCCCGCCATCCTGTTCCTGGCGGTAAGAACCGCCAGAAACAGGGTGGCGGGAAGGGGGTCGGAATCCCCATGGCGGCGCTGCAAGCAGCGCCGCCGTGGAGGATTCCCTGGGCCAGGGGAAAACCGGCGGGAAACCGCCGGTTCCCGGTACAGAATAGCCCTGGAAGCACCGCCAGCCTGTTGGCGGTGCTTCCGCGGTCCCCGGCCCTGGCGGTCATGGACCGCCAGGGTCGGAATGACCCCCTAAGTGCCATAATAATAGAGTGCTGAGCGTGACAAAATCTTCCCTTCCAGGAAAGTCTCAGCCCCTAAGAGCCTGATATGTGCATCTTCATTCATTCATATTTGAATCTAGCTTAGTTTAAGTCCGCCCTCCCCCTACCTCCTCCTGCCCCCCTCTCTTGGTCTTTCAGAATTCTGAATTAAGTGCAAAAGAGTTTTAGCAGCCTCCACTGAATGGCTCAAATTAGAATGTCCCTGGAAAAAAACTTTTAGTTTAGATTGTTGCACAAGTCCAGCCGGGCCCCAGCTTTTTGAAATGCGGGGATCATCCCTTTCAGTTCTCTCCTCCGGTTGGCGGCAGCAACTGACATATCCAATTTTTTTTTGAAGGCATAGGGGTTAATTCCGACCCTGGCGGTAAATACCGCCAGGGCCGGGGTCCGCGGGAGCACCGCCAACAGGCTGGCGGTGCTGCTTTGGGCATTCTGACCACGGTGGTACAGCCGCGGCCAGAAACGGAAAGTCGGCGGTGTACCGCCGACTTTCCGCTGCCCAGGGAAATCCTCCATGGCGGCGCAGCTTGCTGCGCCGCCATGGGGATTCCGACCCCCATACCGCCATCCTGTTCCTGGCGGTTTCGGCCGCCAGGAACAGTATGGCGGTATGGGGTGTCGAGGGGCCCTTGGGAGCCCCTGCAGTGCCCATGCCAATGGCATGGGCACTGCAGGGGCCCCCGTAAGAGGGCCCCACTTAGAATTTCAGTGTCTGCTTAGCAGACACTGAAATTCGCGACGGGTGCTACTGCACCCGTCGCACCCCTTCCACTCCGCCGGCTCCATTCAGACCCCCATACCGCCATCCTGTCCTGGCGGTTTCGGCTGCCAGGAACAGTATGGCGGTATGGGTGTCGTGGGTCCCCTGGGGGCCCCTGAAGTGCCCATGCCATGCCCCCGTAAGAGGGCCCCACTTAGAATTTCAGTGTCTGCTTAGCAGACACTGAAATTCGCGACGGGTGCTACTGCACCCGTCGCACCCCTTCCACTCCACCGGCTCCATTCGGAGCCGGCTTCCTCGTGGAAGGGTGTTTCCCGCTGGGCTGGCGGGCGGCCTTTTGGCGGTCGCCCGCCAGCCCAGCGGGAAACCCAGAATGACCGCTGCGGTCTTTTGACCGCGGTACGGTCTTCTGGCGGTTCCCGTTTGGCTCCCACCGCCCGCCAAGCTTGGAATGACCCCCATAGTCTCCAGGGGTCTGATGGATTTTACTCTTGATTGGTTGTTGTAAAATAAGCTCCTTAATACGGAATCACCGAAGTTGCCGAGCACAGTTCGAGGATACTTTGCGTTGGATGGCTGTACTGCAGGGATCCGATGGGCCCGCAAAATAGTGAGATCCAAATGTTTATTCTTTGGGTCTGGGAGAATATGCTGTAAAACAAGATCAAAGATTAAATCTGTGACGGTCCGTCCATTTTAACCTCCTTCAGGGATCCCTGTTAATCTCAAATTAGACCTGCGTGAGCGGATTTCTGCATCATCTAACCGAGTCTGTAAATCTACAAGATCAGCTTGACATTTAGCGACTAACGGATCCAAGGAAGATCGTACATCTTCCAAATCGGATACTCGCTGCTCTACTTCTTTTATGCATGTTTTAAGCTGCTGAATATTGCCAGATATTAAGTTTAATTGTGATTCCGTTTTCTGATTGGCCTTTTCTTGCAAAACTTTCATGGTTCTTAGTTCTGATAGAATTTGAAGGAGCAGGTTTTCTGAAGAAGTGCCAGAACCTGTCTTATCTTGATATTCTTGAGATGAATACCTAGCTTGCAAATTCTGCTGATCATGAGTCTCCTGAAGGGGTTCAATTGAGCAAGTAATCATGAAGGGCCTCATCACAGTATTACTCCCTGCGATATGAGCAAAGCCACAAGGTTCGCTGGAGGAAGAACTGTCCACCTGGAAGGCAGAGATGGCATTATTAATTGACAAGGGGACTACCTCTTTTGAGCCCCCCATCCCTCGGCTGAACAAGGGATACAGCTGCTTAAATGCAGAGCTTGTGTCCTGGATTTTGCTGTCGTAAGGCTCGGAATTCGAGCTGAGTGTTGAACAATCCCCAGGTGGGCGAGCTTTATGAACCGATCCTAAATTCGACTCAGGGTCTGGATCTGAGACTGAGATTAAGTCCGGCTCTCTGGCCATCTCCGAAGAAGAATCGGAACCAAAATGTTGATCCACCATATTGATGACTGCTGCTTAGTTTTCACATTTCGTGCCATCTTAACCACCTTTGAAGCAGGGCGTCCTTTGCCCTGAAACTGATGCGGGGATTGACGCACTGTATTTTCTTTTCCTTTTCCTTCCCCCCTTCCTCTCTCCTCTCCCCCTCCTTTCCCTCTCTCTACGTCCTCCTGCCTGAAAAAATCCCCCCAAATTTCTGGGTAAGAAAATACTTGACGTAGCGCAAATAAACCTAAACACAATATATCTTAGGTAGTCAAGTTAGTATCCTCTGATAAATGACTTGGTGGTGCAATGTCTTCAGCTTGCAATTAGAGTGCTAATGTAAAAAAAGAAAAAAAAGACAGGACGAGTAAGTTCCACACAGTTCACTTCCGTTTGATCAGTACCTCCCGGCTAGTCTCCGAACAGGGTTTTATATTTCAAAAAGAGAAGGGGAAGAGAAAACAGCCATATACTTCTAAAATTCCCCACATCATGCAAAGGCAGCCAAAAATAGAGCACAGGTGAGTCCCAGTGACCGCTGCCTCACCTAACCTTCTCTGCGCTGATGAAATCTGGTCTGATGCAACCGAGGTTCCTCATAAAGTGAAGGTCCTTTCTGCCTCTGTTCCACTGGGTACCGAAGCTCAAACGCCGAACATCAACTAGGGGGGGTCAGGAAGTGGCGACTGACATTTAGTTGAGCATTTCAAATGAAAGCGCCACGTCCCAGCGTGTCCGTGCTCTGACATGCGTCCTCTCCTCTGAGCAAACAGCTAGCCGTGGAGCATGACGGGAGCTCCAATGTGGCCCACACCCAATATTTTCAATCGTGCTGGAAAGAGTTTTGTTTGCCCTGGTGAAACACATGTGCAGCTACATAGCTTTCCCCCAGGTGGAAGATTTGGCCACTGTGAAGGACAGATTCCATGCAATGGTACATATCCCCAATATTGTTGGGACGATTGATGGAACACATACAGCGTTTGTACCCCGCACCAGAATGAACAGGTGTTCAGGAATCGTGAGAGTTTCCACTCAATGAATGTGCAGATGGTGTGCCTGGCAGACCAGTACATCTCCCACATCACTGCCAAGTATCCTGGGTCGGTGCATGACACCTTTGTCCTGAGGAATAGCTGCATCCCAAATGTGATGGCCCAACTACAGAGGCATAGGGTGTGGCTATTAGGTGAGCCAGGGTCCCCACCCACTGTATGTTAGTGTATGCCTTCATGTGGCATACCCATGGCACTATGTTGTCCCTTAGTACTTGCAGGTGGCTCTGGCTACCCAAACCTATCATGGCTGCTGACCCTTGTGAGGAATGCCAGGACAGGGGCTGAGGAACTTTATAATGAGGCACATGTGCAAACCAGAAGGGTCATCGAGAGGACCTTCGGACGCCTGAAGACCAGGTTCAGGTGCCTCCATCTGCCAGGTGGATCCCTGTGCTACTCACCTGGGAAGGTCTGCCAGATAGTAGTGGCATGCTGCATGATGCACAACCTGGCCCTCAGACAGCATGTACCTTTTCAGCAGGAGGAGGAGACCGGAGATGCCCCTGTGACAGAAGTGGACCCTGAGGACAGTGATGATGAGGAGGCAGAGGATGAGGATGAGGACAACAGAACATGAATTATTCATCAATACTTCCAATGACACACAGGTGAGAAAGTGAAACTGACCATTCCTCGCTCCATTGATGTTTTCTGTGTGGCTGTAGCATGATGGCATTAACTTCCATTGCATCTCAACTTACTGTCACCTATGCCTTGCCATTTTCCAGATGTTGGTGATATGACAACAGTGTCCTGATGTGATGACTGCAGTCAGTTACAGGTCATTATTTCTATGCTCTCACAGTGTTCAGATCATTTGCAATAGATGTGACTGTTTCCATAAATACACATTTTCAACATATAAAATACTAGTAGTCAAGTTGTGTGAAAGGGTGTTTATTGTAGTGCTATGAAGCTGAGGGAAAAGTGCAATGGAATGGGGTGATGGTAGAAGAAAGTCCAGGGTATTGTTCCTGTGTGTTTGTAGCACACGTCCAGTGTCCAAGGAGCCATTGGAAGGGGACCAAAGGCAGTTCAAAGTGGACAAGATGACAGGGTGGGAAACATGAGGGAAAATCAGGAGAGTCTCATTTCCTGGCAGTGGTCTTGGCTGGTGTCTCTGGCTTCTGTCTGGGTCACAGGGAACGTTTGTGGGGTGGTTCACCTTCTGCAGGGGGAGGGGTGCTGGTGGCCTGTAAGTCCTGTGGCAGGGCCTCCTGCCCATTAGCTTCAGCAGAAGTGGAGGGTTGGTCAATGGACTGGCTAGTGGTAAGGGCCCGCTGCTGTGCTGTTGCTTCCCTCAGGATGTTGGCCATGTCTTCAAGCACCACTGCTATGGAGATCAAGGTGGTGTTAATGGCCTGCAACTCCCCCTGATCCCCTGATACTGTCCCTCCTGCAGCCACCTGTTCTCCTGCACATTGTCAGGGATCTGGCCCATTGTGTCCTGGGAATGTTGGTAGGATCCCAGGATCTCAGGGAGTGCCTCCAGTGCCTCCTGGAGAGTCAGTTCCTTGGGCCTGTCCTCCCCCTGGTGCACAGTGATCCTCCCAGTGTCCCTGTTGCCCTGTGCCCCTCTCCCCTGAACGGTGTGCCCACTGCCACTGACCCCAGGTCTCTGATTGTCTTCGGGGTGCGTTATGGACTGGGGTCTCTGTACAGGTGGGCCCACCGCTGATTGACGTGTCCTGGGGACAGAGGTGTAGGTGGACTGGGTGGGTGCTGTGGTGTTGGATACTGAGGGGGGAGGCTCTGTGGTGGTCTGGGAGTGGGCTGGGTGACCAACTATCCAGTGGTCCCTGATGGGCCACGTTGTTGATCCAGATCCTGAAGTCCAGAGTTACTGTCATCACTGGGAATATCTTCAGTTGGACGACTGGATAGTCGTGGTACCTCCTCTCCACTACGATTGTATGGGGCACCTGTGGGGATGTAAGTGATATACTAGTCTTCATGTCTGTGACATATTGTACATCCCTGGCTTCCCCTCTATCATTGCTGTTGCCCTGCCACCTTTGTTTGTGAATGGTGATGTATTAGTTTTCCTATGCTGTGCATGCTTTAGTGATGGAATTCCATGCAGGGCTGGGAGGGATGTCTTGCATTGGTATGGCATGCAGTATTTGCCATTGGGGTTAGTCATATGTGTAGAAGCAGTGTGTGGGATGGAGTGGAGTGATGGGAGTGAGGGTGAGAGGGTTTGATGGCATGCAGGCATGGGGGGGGGGTGATGAGTGGTAGATGTTGACCTACCAGTGTCCAGTCCTCTGGCTACTCCAGCGAGTCCCTCAGGATGCAGTAATGAGAAGACTTGCTCCACCCATTCTGTGAGCTGTTGGGGAGGAGTTGGGGGTCCACCACCAGTCCTCTGTATGTTGCGCTAGTGCCTTGCTTCCACGGAACGTACCTTCCCCTGTAGGTCATCCCACCTCTTCCTGATGTCGACCCTTGTTCTTGGGTGCTATCCCACGGCATTCACCCTGTAAACGTTTCTCCGCTTCATCTTCCTGCCAATGGATAGCTGCTGTACCTGTGCACCAAACAGTTGTGGCTCTACCCTGACTATTTCCTCCACCATGACCCTTAACTCCTCATCAGTGAAAAAGGGGTGCCTTCAGTGGGACATGGGTGTTGTGTGGTATGTTGGTGAGAGTGTGTTGAGTAATGTGGTGTGGTGTGTGATGTGGGCTGCGTGAGGGATGTATGGGTGTATGTGGTGTGTGTGTCTAGTTGTCTCTGTGCTCTTCGTGTCAATCTCCTGGCAGTAATCATTTGTAAAATGTTGTGGGTAATGTAGGTGTGTGTTTCATGGTGCTGTGGGTGGGTGGTTGTGGTGGGTGTATGAGTGTTAGGCTGTGTTTTTGGTTTTGCCCAATGTAGTATTGTTTTGTTTTTGGGTGTCCATTCTGAGCGTGGCGGTATATACTGCCAATGGTTTACCCCCATTGAATGTTCACCATGGTAATTCGTGGGTCATGATGTGGTGGGCGTTGTTTTGTTGGCGCAATGGTATGGGTGTTGGTACCAACACTTTACCACTGACCTTTGGGTTGACAGATTTGTGTATGTGGCAGTATTCTGTCGGATTGCTGTCTGTGTGTCATAATATGAAGAATGGATATTCGCCACGGCGGTGGTATGTTGGCGGCTGTCACCACGGCGGTAAGTGGGATTTACCGCCAATGTCATGATGAGGGCCCATATGTCAAAAGTTGCGCAATACAAACAGTGTGGCACTTTTAAACCCTAGTGCATCATCATGCCTGCACCAGGAATGATGAATGCAAGGGACATGTTCCGGTGGTGTGAGGCACACAAAAATGGAGCAGTTGAATCTACTAGATTCCACTGTACCATTTGTGGAGTTAACTTGAATGTGTGCCTAAGGCGAGATGGTTAAATTATACTCCGATTGTTTTCAATGTGCCTAATCTCATTTAGCAGGTTTGGCACCTTCATCTATGGTGCAAAGCATGCAAAGTGCCAGCATAATGTCATAGTTTATGATGTTAGTGTCCTGATATGCGCCATGATGCACCGTATGTCAAATATGGCACACACATGGTAGAGTTATGTGGTGGTAGGGGGCAGCAGAAGAAGTGGAGCATCTGAGTTGATGCTCTTTTTTCACATAGATTTACTACAAAGTATAAAGCTTCTGACAATTGTCAGTGTCCTGTCCCCAAGACATTGTTAGGTATGCAATTGAGACATGTACGTATGGGTAAATCCCATATCTGTATGTGCTTTTGTCAGCTAACAATGTCTGTGCAGATGACATGTTATAGAAGCCAGCTGCTCAGTCCTAAACCTAAGTTAACTAGGTCAATCAGCTAAACAAATGGAATGTGTAACAGTTGTCCATGCTTTTCTTTGTACAACAATCACAAAGCTATGTTTTTCTGTCATGCCTTGCAGGTGGACCTACACCCTACACCATTGGCAAGGTTTTATGTTTTGAAAACCCTGATGCAGCCAGTAAGTGTTCCAAGATATGTGTAAATCAAGAGTTGTGTTGTCAGAGTATGATGTGTGCAATGCCATGTTAAAATGGCATGTGTGTCAATAAGACACCATTCTCTATCCTTGGGTATCAACATCATGCCTGATGTAATGTTGAGGATGTGGAATGCAAAACAAATTATGCACAGGTGCCAAGGTATGCTGCAATGGATGCGTGAGTCTATAAAAAAAGTAAATATGCGCACAAACACAGTGATGTTAGTCAAGATATGTGTCAGAGGTGCTTGGTCTCAGAAATGTATGGATATTGGCAACATATTTGCCACATCACATGTTGCTGCACTGTGTGGCACATGTTGCACAAAGTTACTCTGGAAATGCTACAAGTTATGTCCATGTGTTGAGGTCTCTAAAGGGCTTATCAATGAGACACTTGCACCACCGGTGCTTCACTACTCTTCTGAAATGAAGTGATACACCGGCCATGCAAGGAGCTGTTTGACAAGGCCAACAGCTTCTAGAGTACACATTGAGATTTCAGCTCTTCTCTGGATGATTGTGGTCCATGTCTATGGGTTGTAGTAAATGAGATGTGTGCAAATCAACCTACATGATCTACCCATCATGGTGAGAACGAACGAGCATTGTCACATAAGGCGTGTATGAGAGGTGCATGGTGAGTGTTTACCTGGTACGTAGGAGATGTTTCAAGCTTGTGCACAGATAGCGTGCAACATTGCATAGCCATTATCCCTGCAACTTGACAATTATTTGGGCTTGAAGTTGATTTATGAGGTTTGATGGACTATATGTGGACTACATGTGTGGACTACATGTGTCATCTGAAGATGCTGTTTCTATTGCATGCTTGCTCTTCCTCTACCCAACGCAATTCCCGCTGACGTTCCCCTCATGTTTTAGCAGCCTCAATTACTCCTGCACCGAAGCGTGCCTTTGAAAAGAGAGCAGAGAGGGTCAGGCACATGTATGAGGTCCAGAGAGGGTACCACAGAATGGCCAAGCGTTACAGGCATGAGAAGTTGTCAGGGTCGTGGCAGACATTGCTTCATGGAAAACCAGCCAAACAGCCTGCTACAAGTAAAAAAGCGAGTCAAACCTCAACACTGGGAGTCAGGGGTGGATCTGCAGGTTCCGTCCCCTCAACATCCCCGCCCCTACCACAAAAGCATCCTTGCCACAGCTACCACTAGCTTCCACTGCCTCCGCATTTCAGCAAGAAATGCATAAAGACTTGAGGGATATCAAACTGGTTTGCCAAACTGGAAGAGGCTAATGAGCGCAACTAAAAACTTTTAAAGTATATAAAAAAGACGTTGCAGAAGCACTGACACTGAACCCTTCCCTCTGCTCAGTACCTTCCCTTCCCCTACTTTTTACTTTGAAAGATTTTTAGTAGGTTTTAGACATAGATAAGTTAGAATAGAGAGGGGGTAGTTTTAGGACATAGTTGGTATAGTTGGGAGAGGGGAATTTCACAATATTTTTTGTTTTTGGGGTGTTGAGGGGAGGTATGTATAGGGGTATATGTAAAAACAAAAGAATTACAATAAAAAAAATCAAATAAATATATATTTGTTTAGGCAATATGTTTATCTTTAGTTCACGTTGTCCTTCTCGTCTATTGTCTCCTAAGGGGGGGGGCCCAATGTTTATTGTGTTGCACTACATGTAAAAGATAAGTTTAGATAAGGATAGTTAGCTGTAGGGATAGGTTAGATTAGTGTAAGTTAGTGTGTAGTTTAGGATTTGTATTAGATAGTGATTTTTAATATTAATAAATCTTGTTAGTTTCCTACAATATGGTGTCCATGATGATTGATTGTCTGAGTGTTATCATGTCTGCACTGCTCACGTTAGACAAATGCCTTTGGGTGTGCATTCATTATTGATTTACATGTGTGACTATGTGTATCCTTTATGACCAAGAACCTGCCTGATTGGCAGCAGTATGATATCACCTACTCAGTACGATATTCTGTGCAGGTCCTGACACTCTGATTGTGCATGTTTAAAGGTTCTAAGACAGTTAATCAGGCAACATCTTTGCTTGTGGTAAGTTATGTAACATTCATTGTAGGGAAGTTTTGAATATAGCACTCTACCTCATTTGGGGAATGGATACTGGCACACAAATGGTTGCCCCTCACAGTCTTACATATATTTATTTTGTTGGTCACATCAATGTTGTACTGGTACAATCATCAGCAATACTTCCAGACACTTATGTACTGAACCAAGCCACATGCAATCTTGCATGGTACCTGTTTATTAGAAGCTTCGAAGACTCAGACATTTTATTGTAGTCCACAATGCTATCATTCACCTTAATCATGTTTGGGTCTATGTGTGTGGCTTTGTGTCTGATAGAAAGCCACACAGGTCCTTTTGTTCTGTAGTCATTGTACTAGCTTCACACAATGCTTACATTTGAAACCATTGATAGATCAATAAAAACAGTACATATGTGATTAGGGTGATATATTTACATCAGATGATGTACAATGTACAGTTAACTGACCCCATGAGAGATACCAAGCTATTGAATGTCCAGTCAGAGTCCAATGGTGAGGGACATGTCATGAGACATGTGTAGGAGAGGTGAGCATCAGTGATGAGGTGTCCAAATTGACAATAGGCAGGAATTGAGACTATGGCAATCTAGACATGATGAGTCAACTGTGGAAGAGTGAAGAGGGCACGTTGGCAGCTGTCACTACACTGGCATGATCTTAAGCACAGAACTAAACAAAAAATATCCATGTTGCACAGATTGTAGCTACCCGGTGATTTTTCTAGTGAATGTTGTTACATCCACATCTTCATCTTCTGATGTGTGTAGTGCCTCCTGTGCCATGGGTGGTATTGCTGTTCAAGTTGAGGGGGGGGGGGACACACATCAGGGGATAAAGATGTGGAATCAAAGGACCCAGCAGCTGCTATTTGTGGGAAAGCTAAAGGCATCACTGCAGCAAGGAGGAACTGCTGGTTTCGCAACTCAGCAGCTACTTCACGGTGGTAGGCAGCCATGGTTTAAATGAGGGAGGCCAGATCCCGCTACATGGACTCCAGAACATTTTGAATAGCCTCCAGCCTGTTGTTAAACATGCTGCTGCCACTTTGAGATGGCAATTGTTCCAGCCTCTGCCTCAGGACAGCAGCTATGTTGGCCAGGGACTGCTGGAGTCCACGTAGCATAGACTCAGTACCTCTGATGGCAGCAGAATTGTCCATATTTGGACTGAGGCACCTCTGCACTGCCTTTAGGCTGCCCATCATGGCTTCCATCCCCCCACATCTGCTGTTCCAGCTCCTGCTGGACGCCTACCACTGTCTTCAGGGCTGTGGCTGGACTGGTCAGTGCAGTGTGCTGGTTGTTGGGTGGTTCATGTGTAGATCCCCTAATGCTGTGTGTCCTCCTGTGACCGGAGATGGTGTCTAGAGGGAATTCAGGACATCCTGGAGAGTGTCAGCATTGATGGTCAGCAGCTGGTCATCCAGATCATCAGAAAAATCCAGGGCAGGCATCTCCGCAGGAGGTAAGGATTCACCCTCTGCAATGGGAGAGTGAACGGTCAATATTGGACTGTAGTGGCTGTTGAAATGAGTCAGCATTTACTTGCTACTGGTGGCTTAGTGACATAGTACTGACCCACACATCAAGGCACACATTTATGGACACCTAGTGACACACTGTGCCACCTGAGCATAATTTATTTTGAGTCACCATTGGCACATTCTGCCTGTCTACATTTCCCACTGTGTTATCCCCACCTTGATTGACTTATCATGGTCTTCTGCATACGTTCTGCATATGTGGGCCTCATTTACAAGAATCTGATGCATCGCCATTGCCATCCCCTTTTGATGCACCATATCTACAATACAGAGCACCATGGTGCACATTTTCACAGATGCATCAGAAATTCTGACTCATCAGTTGGGGTAAACTCATGCATTGCTGGAGTAGCGTCGTTAAACTGACTCAACTCCACAAATGCAAGGAGTCTCCCATAGAAAAAAGGCCTGTTTAAATTTTACGCCTGCTCTAAGAAAGTAGTACAATTTTGCCACAGTAAAGTTGCAGAATGATGCAGTAAAATGTTTTAAATTTCATTGTGTCGGTTCTGCATGGTTTTTGCTGTGGGAACCCCTACCCTGCAAACATTATTACTGGCACAGGTTTAATGTAACGCAGGGCTTTATGTACTGACATAGGGGGTCATTCTAACGCCGCCCGCCAGAGTTCCCCCCTCCGAAATACCGCTCCGCAGTCGAAAGACCGCGGAGGGTATTCTAGGTTTTTCCCTGGGCTGGCGGGCGGTCGCCAAAAGACCGCCCGCCAGCCCAGGGAAAAACTCCCTTCCCACGAGGATGCCGGCTCGTAATCGAGCCGGCGGAGTGGGAAGGTGCGACGGGTGCTGTTGCACCCGTCGCGTATTTCACTGTCTGCCAAGCAGACAGTGAAATACTCGTAGGGGCCCTCTTACGGGGGCCCCTGCAGTGCCCATGCCAGTGGCATGGGCACTGCAGGGGCCCCCAGGGGCCCCGCGACCCCCCTACCGCCATCCGGTTCTCGGCGGGCGGACCGCCGGGAACTGGATGGCGGTAGGGGGGGTCGGAATCCCCTCGGCGGCGCAGCTAGCTGCGCCGCCTTGGAGGATTCAAAAGGGCGGCGGGACACTGGCGGGAGACCGCCAGTGTTGCCGGTCTGACCGCTGCTTTACCGCCGCGGTCAGAATGCCCTGCGGGGCACCGCCGGCCTGTCGGCGGTGCTCCCGCCGACCCTGGCCCCGGCGGTCTAAGACCGCCGGGGTCAGAATGACCCCCATAGTGAGCCCACTGTGTCAGTTACAAATATGTAGCAGTACAGTGCACTGCTAGTGCCAATGCTGCCTCAAAAAAATGATGCAACAGTGGCACAAAGGGCTTGTAAATGAGGCCACACATGAATTGAAATGTTGAAATTGGCAGGGAGATCAATCCATGGATTTACCAAATTGACAATGGTATTTCAGCCACAATAAAAGGCAACATTTCTAACTTTTCAAGGCAAAAGCATGATTTAACTAGCTTCAGTCATAGCCATTATCTGTTGTTTTTAAGTCAAGTTAAATGTGGCAAATAGCTTCATAGATTGAACATGCTTCCAAGGCATGAAGCCATTTTCCAGAACTTGTAATGCCCAACTCAGCTGCATAATGGACCAAAGTTGACTCTGTCAATGATGTAAAAGTCTCATCCATTTTGAATGATGTCAATATCAGAGGACAAAATGGTTAATGTATGAATGCGTTTGGACAATGTGTTCATACCATTAATGACAATGGCTAAAGCTTACACTAGATGTTCCTTGTCTAACTGCCTTGAGCGTGAAGCAGCTTCCATTTGTGAAAGTTTCCACATTTCCTTATATATTGCATGTTAGAAATGGGGTCTCTGGTTGGCAGTCAGTTTGTACTCTGTCCCAACAGGGACCCTCACTCTATTCAGGGTAAGGGAGTTACACTCCTAAGACAACCCCTGCTCACTCCCTTGGTAGCTTGGCACAAGCAGTCAGGCTTATCTCAAAGACAATGTGTAAAGTATTTGTACCAACACACACAGGCCCTCATTATGACCCTGGCGGACGGCGGTATTTAAGAGAAGAGTACTGCCAACAGGCTGGTGGTAATCTTCCCCAAAATATGACATTGGGGGTTTGGCTCAAACCAAACCGCCAATGTACCACTCCGTCTGCCAGGGCGGTAACAGCCGCTGGGCTGGAGACTTCAGTCTCCAGCCAGGCGACCGTCACTGTCCCACCCGCAGGATTATGACCAAGCCTAAAGCCATGGTTTTCGTAGATTCCTTACTGACACAAAAACCATGGTGGTAGGCACTATCAGTGACAGGGAATCCCTTCCCTGTCACTGATAAGGGTCTCCCCCACCCCCTCCCTGTCCCCAGAGTCCTCCAAACCCCCACCCTCCCCCTTCAACTCCAGATCCCCCATGACAAACACGCACATTCATGCACCATCATACACATGCATACATACACTCATACCCATATTCACCCACGCATGCATACATCCATTCACACACACATCCACACCCATGCATTCACACAACACAACATACATGCACACTCACAACCATGCATGCACACACGCATTCCACATGCCACACACCCGCATGCATGCACACACAAACATACACCCACACACACAACACCCGCCCTCCCCTGTCAGAGCACCCAACTTACCTGATTTCAGGGGGTCCTCCAGCAGGAGACGGGACGGGCGCTGCTGCCAGCAGCAGCGTCCGCCAGCAAAACAGCGCCAGGCCGTATCATATGTCATGATACGGTCTGCGGTGGTCTACTGGCGTAGCGCTGCTGTTGGCAGCAGCGCCACCTTACCGCCTTCCGCCACAATGGCCGCAGTCAGAATCCTGCCATCCTTCTGGCGGAATTCCGGCTACAGTCATAATATGGCAGACAGTAGGTAGCCGCGCGACGATGTTTTGGCAGCCATCACCGCAACGATAGGCGGTCAATACCACCGTTGACATAATGAGGGCCACAGTAATACAGTGAAACCTCTTCAAAATGGACCCCACCAGTTTTGAAAAATAGGTATTATTTATCTAAATCAAACAAGACCAAAATGACAAAAATCCAACATACACAAGTCAAGATATGAATTTTCAAAATAATAAGATTCTTACTTCATAGAAAACAATAATGATTGCTGTTACAAAACGTACCTGTTTGCATGAAAAACTAAAGCCGCAAGGGGCGAGCGTGCATTGAAAAAGTCAGTGATGGATGAATTTCTTACTTGCAAGCGAGACTGTGCGTTGTTTTCTTCTCTGGTCGGGTAGGTGCTGCGTCCTTTTTCTCTCCCGCAAGAGAGCCGTGCGCTAATTTCAGGCAGGCATCTCAGATCCGTGCTGGCTTGTTTGACTTTTAAAGCCCAGCGATAATGCATGAGAAATCCGGTTGCATGGTGTTGGAAAACTGCGCTGCATGGGGTTGCGTCGTTATCAGCAGCCACAAGCGGGTGTTGCATCATTTCTCCAGCTAAAATGAGTTGATCTCCCAACCGCGATACAGGTGGAGCATTGCTTTTAGCTGCCAGGTGGGTGGTGTGTTGTTTTTCAGCCGCGTTGCAGGTGTTGCTTCAAAATATTCCCCGCATGGCATCCTGTGAATGGATTTCAGTCCTTGTTCTACCAGCTTCACCTTTCAAGGCCCCAGGGACTGGATGGGCACCACTTGGCAGGGCAGGAGTTTCAGCAGAGAGTCCCGGTGCTGGCAGAGGAAGTCTGTGATGACCCTGAGACTTCAAAACAGAAGGCAACCTCAGTCCAAGACCTTGGGGATTCTTCCCAAAGCAGGAATATACCACAAAGTCCAGTCTTTGTCCTCTTTCATGCAGAAGCAGCACCTGCAGGCCAAAGCAGCAAAGCACAGTCAAAGGCAAAGGAGCATTAATCTACCTCCAGTTCTTCAGCTCTTCTCCTTGGCAGATGTCCCTCTTGAGTTCAGAAGTAATCTAAAAATCTGGGGTTTTGTGTTAACTACTAATACCCGTTTCTGCCATTGAATGATGCAAACTTCAAAGGAAAGTCTCTGAAGTTCATAAGATCCTGTCTTGCCTAGGCCTGGCTCTAGACTCACACCCGGGGGTTGGAGACTGCATTGTGGGAGGGTTGGCGCAGCCCATTCAGGTGTAAGTGACCACCCCTCCCTCCATTCTAGCTCAGATGGCTCATCAGGATATGGAGGCTATACCCCAGCTCCCGTTGTGTCACTGTCTAGAGGGGATTCACAAACAGCCCAACTGCCAGTCTGACCCAGACAGGGAATACACAAGCAGGCAGAGTCACAGAATGATTTAAGCAAGGAAATGCCCACTTTCTAAAAGTGGTATTTTCAAACACACAATCTTAAAATCAACTTTACTAAAAGATGTATGTTTTAATTTTTAGTTCATAAGACACCAAACTCCAGATTTCTATCTGCATCCAAAGGGAAACGACAATTAAAAGTTATTTAAGGGCAGCCCCAGTGTGAACCTATGAGAGAGATAGGATTTGCAACAGTGAAAACCGAGTTTGGCAGTATTTCACTGTTAGGACATGTAAAAAACATCAGTATATGTCCCACCTTTAAGATACACTACTCCCTGCCCATGGAGCTACCTAGGGCCTACCTTTGGGGTGCCTTACATGTATTAAAAGGGAAGATTTGGGCCTAGCAAGTCTGAGACATGTTTACAGAGCGACTCATTTGTGTGACACAACCAGTGCTGCAGACCCACTAGTAGCACATGATTTAAAGGCCCTGGGCACCTCTAGGGCACTTTACTAGGTCCTTACTAGTAAATCAAACATGCCAATCATGGATGTAGACATACATTTTACACAGGGAGCACTTGCACTGGTCAGTAAAGGTAAAGTGTCCAGAGTACCAAAAACAGCAAAAACAAAGTCCAGCACAAAGTTAAAACATGGGAAGCAGAGGCAAAAAAGACAGGGGAGACCACACCAAGAATGCCAGGTCTAACATTTTCAGCACAGCTTTCTGGAACTTAACAAGAAGTCTTGTAAGTCTACACCTTCTAAACAGAGAATACGGTGTTTTTTTATAGCTGTTAATGCGGAAGATTGTAACCATTGTTGACAATGTTTACCCACGCTGTATGTGTGTTGTGATATGGCGTACTTAGGGTCAGGTCTGCTCACTCTAAAACCCCATGTAGAGTTAGCAAAATGTGCATGATAACCATTTGTGTCCACTGGAAATAATAACTACCTTTGGTACCTGAAAACGATGAATTAACAGTACCATTCTGTACCCAATCATTGAGCTGTTCTTCTGTTACATTTAAAATATATTAGCAATTGTCAAAAATTGCAAAAGGGGAATATTGGATACATACATTTCTTTTATTTTTGTTAACACTCAGTAGGTCGTTTGTTGTACAGTGTAATTCAAAAATTGAGTTTGTAATGGAATAAGAACATTTCTAAATAACACTTACATGCCTTGTATTTGCTAACCTTTCATTCCCCACACACTCTTTAAACCAATTGATTAATAATTATAAACTACTCTTGTGGTACCAGGTCTGTGTAGAAAAAGGTGGCGATAACAGAGTATTTGCCTATAATTTTCTGTGTTCATATAAACATCTTCACTTTCAAATGCAGTATAATATTCAAGCTCAGAAAGCATAGAATCAACTGATTTTATATCCCTTCATCAGAAACAACCCCCAGTGTAATTATATCATTCATTGATGCTTTACAAAACATATGGATTTGAATCACTTCTGTAATGCCAAAGATATCAAACAATATTTTTCCTCAAACAATCCCATCATGAACTGGAACGACTGAGATGTTCACAAGGGACATGTCTCTTTGGAGTTTGTGTGAGGATAAATAAGGCTTTTAAACCTCATCCATCAGTTCAGCAACAGAGTGTTCAGGGTGATAATGACCATGAACCAGCAGAAAGAAAACAATGACAAAACCAATCCAAAGAAGAAAGGCAAGCAGTGTCAATAGAATCCTCATTACAATGGATGAATCAAGTAAATATGTTTTAGCCATTTCGAAAGCTTACGTATTCTAGCTACAGGTCTGTGGCTGATGCTGAAGAATTTCAAGAAAAGTCATTAATGTCAGCGAGGTAACCAGAAGCAGTCTGTACTAAAACTGTGGCCAGTGTAGGTACTGGAGAACTGGTAGATGTGTCCATAGGTGGTTCATGATAAACAATTTCATCCATTTGTGTTGCATTAAATAACTGCAAATTTATATTGTGGTCATTTGTTGCATTGAAGTGGTGACAGAAATCAAAAAGAGTTCACTCTTCACCCTTTGCAAGCTTGGGAAAATAATTTCAGCATTCTTGAGTGCTTGAAGAGATATGTCCTGAATGGTAGTGAGAGGGATACAGGAACTACCCAGGAATCCTTGTGGTATACTGTGCAGAATCGGCCACATGGTGCAATTTGACATTGTCAATTGAAAAACAAATCTGTTGTCTTTGGACCTGGGAAGCGGTGGTAGGATAACAATTCTGGTACCTTGTATTCCTAGGACTTCAACTGGTGATCAGTATGTTGGGCCAAACTCCTTCTTCACAGGTAGCTTTTCACAAACTAGATCCCCAACTTTAGAAATCCAGCCTGTGGATGGTAGAAAATCCCTCACCCCTAAAGTGGCGGCAGAAGCTGAGGAATTTTTATCACTGAACTGCTGTTTTTCATCAGAGATAGCAACACATTTGTTTATGGCAATGGGTGTTTCTGCCGCCACTGCCCCGGGACCATCAATATTAGGTATGAATAGAAATCCCAAACAGGACTTCATAAGCTGTGCGTCTCTCCAAATACCTTCTGGGCAGATTAATTAGTGCTATCTGGACTCCGTACAGGTGATGATGCCAACTATGACTTGAACCTAATGCTCTTGCTGTTAAGGATTGCTTTAAGTCCCAGTTCTTCTGCTCCGCAATTGAGTTTCCCTTGGGAGGATAAGAAGAGCAATAATTCACTCCAACACCCATCATTGTACTCGTGTCTCTGAATGCTCTGGAAGCAAAGTCAGAGCCCTGGTCTGAGTAGAATGATGCGCAGGCATGTGTCCCAATATAGACATACAAATCTTTGATAACAGTTTGAGCATCAGCCGATCATTGTGGCCACACCCAAGGAAATTTGGAGTAAGAATCAACAACAACTAGAATGTATTTGTATGCACCATCTGGTTGTAGGGGACCGACATGGTCAAGGTACACACACTGCAGTGGTTTGTTAGAAATTAAGAGAGGTGTCTGCAGTGGGCATTTAATGGTGGACTCTTCAATTTGGTGGCAAATGTAACAACTAAGGACACACTGCTTGGTCTATTTGAATAGACCTTGCTACCAATAGCTTTTCTGCAAAAGTGAGATGGTTGCAGGCACACCAGCATGGGCAGAAGCAACCACTTAATGCGTTGCTTAGATGAGACCTAATCTGCATCTTGGTTGGGGATCAACCTTGGTATTGTTGCAAAATTAATGTTTTGAGCAACTAAGTGGTAAGAATATTTTGTAGGACATGCTTTTAGTAAGGGATTCCCTCCAGCCAGGGCTTTCACAGTAGCCAATGTTCCATCATCCAACCTTGTATGTTAAAGAGTAATCACAGCAACAGAAGTCATAGCTACTGCAGATTTGGCTACTTCATCAGCCAAAAGGTTTCCTACAACGTGTATTCCAACACATTGGTGACCAAATATATGTACTTCATGAATCTATGGCAGCTTGTCTTTGTAGTCTGCAACCTTCTCCAATGGAAATCTCTTTTTTAAGTTGTTTCCCTTGGAGAATCCGAAAACATTAACCCTTTGGGTGCCCAGGATGTAAGGGTTATGTCCTCGGCCTTGGGGCTCGGGTGCTGAGGACGTAACCTTTACTTCCTGCACCCGGCCCATGGGGGGAACACTAGCGCTCCCCCTGTGGGCCTCCCACCCCTCTCACATGGGTAGGGATGGAAGGGGAATCGCTTCTCTTTCCACCCGACCCCTCCCAGTGACGTCTGATGACGTCAGAACGCAATCACGTCAGAGGTCGCCTTCATCCCATCCAAGGAGAAACTGATTAGTTTTTCCTCAGTACGGTGGCAAGGGAGGTCAGGGAGGAAAGCAAGGGTCGCTACCCTGAGGGAACTTTTATTTTAGGCCATGTCGCAGCTTACTTTTATTAGGCCAATCTACACCCAAGAGGGTCAGAAACCACTAGACACCAGGGATTCCTTTTATGTACTATTTTACGTAAGGGGAGCAGCCCCTTGGGAAAGGGCCAATTCATACCGGGACAAATTATTTTAGGCCATTTCTGGCAGAGCGGCCTATTTCTATTAGACCCATCTGCCCCCAGGGATTGGTGTGTGTGTGTGTGTGTGTTTTGTTTGGGGGGGCAACCCTTTGGCAAAACTTTGCTACCCATGGTGACAAACTACTGTTTGCTATTTCAGATCAGCTTATTTTTGTAAGGCCCATCTGCCCCAAAGGGGGGCAGAAAGCCCACTAGACACCAGAGAATATTTTTTTTCAAAAAAGAGGGTGGGAATATGGCCATACCTCTACCCCAAATAAATGGGGACAACGTTGTTTTCCCACCGGTAGGCACATAGAGCAATTACCCCCAATCCACTTCCCAGAAGGGGGGGCAAAAAGGCTTCTAGATGCCAGGGAATTTAAAAAACAAATAAAAAATAGTGCAGTAGTGGCCACCAACCAGTAGGGGCATGGTTATGCTCCCACCACAATTGAAGGGGGTAACAGTCTTTTAGCTGTCCACCCTCACACTAAAAGATCTTATCCTAACGGCAAGCAAAAGGACATTTGATTTTATTCGGTTTTTGTTTTACATTTGTGCCATGAGAGATTGGCTAACTCTCAAAATTGTCGTACTTGGAATGGTGAAGTCTGCACTTTTTGGACTTTGGGACGCTGCCATCTAGAAAAATCTACGAGGCCTAGACACATCTGAAAACTAAACATCTGGGTGAGTCCAGGGTGGTGTGCTTCACATGCTCCTCGCACCATTTTGTACCCACAATGCCCTGCAAACCTCCAACTTTGCTTACCATCACATATTTCCCCACATTTTTGTGATGAGGCCTTCTGGCATCTGTAGGAATCGACAAAATTCCTACCACCCATCATTGTCGCATCTATACCAATAAACATTCTGCTCCACTTGTCAGCCTAAAAACATTTTTCAAACTGCTCTTTTGGGTTTGCCTTGGTTCCTCCTCAATTTCAACATGTTTTTGGCTCAGGCCTGCCACAGGCACTTGGAGGTATCATTGTTATCAGGAGACTATGGGGAACGTTGGGTGGTAGGAAATTGTGCCGGTGATCCCACACAGAAATGTGGGGAGAATGTGATTGTTTGCTAAATTTGTGGTTTGCTGAGGATTCTGGGTAAAAAAACACTGGGGGATCCATGCAAGACACACCTCAATGGACTCCCTCTCATGTCTAGTTTTCAGAAATGCCTGGCTTTGGTAGGATTCCCTAGATGGCTGCAGAGCCCAGGTGCTCCCCTGCAACAAAAACAGGTAGTTTTATGATTGATAATTTTGATGGGGCATTTCCTGTTGCGGGCACTAGGCTTACCCGCACAAGTGATGTACCATTTTTATCAGGAGATATGGTGGAATGCTGGGTAGAAGAAAGTTTGTGGATCCCCTCAGATTCTAGAACTTTGCAGCACCGAAATGTGAGGAAAAAGGTTTTCTTGCCAAATGTTGAGGTTTGCAAAGGATTCTGGGAAACAGAACGTGGTGAGAGCACCACAAGTTACACCATCCTGGGTTCCCCTAAGTGTCTAGTTTTCAGAAATGTCCAGGTTTGCTAGGTTTTCCTAGGTCCTTGAACTAGAGGCCAAAATCCACAACTAGGCACTTTGCAAAAAACAGGTCAGTTTTCTTCGGGAAAATGTGATGTGTCTACGTTGTGCTTTGGGGCATTTCATGACGCGGGCACTAGGCCCAACCACACAAGTGAGGTACAATTTTTATTGGGAGACTTTGGGGAATGCTGCATGGAAGGAAGTTTGTGGCTCCTCTCATATTCCAGAACTTTCCATCACCGAAATGTAAGGAAAAAGTGTTTTTTTGCCAAATGTTGAGGTTTGCAAAGGATTCTGGGTAACAGAGCCTGCTGAAAGCCCCACAAGTCACCCCAACCTCGATTCCACTAGGTCTCTAGTTTAAAAAAATGCACAGGTTTGGTAGGTTTCTCTGGGTGCCGGCTGAGCCCGAGGCCAAAATCCGCAGCTAGGTACACGTCAGATTTCAATGTAAAAATGTGATGTGCCCATGTTGCGTTTCCTGTTGCTGGCACTAGGCTTATGCACACAAGTGAGGTACCATTTTTACCAAGAGACTTGGGGGAATACAGAATAGAAGAACAAGTGTTATTGCCCCTTGTCTTTCTCTACATTTTTTCCTTCCAAATGTAAGACAGTGGGTAAAAAAGAAGTCTATTTGAGAAATGCCCTCTAATTCACATGCTAGTATGGGGACCCCGGACTTCAGAAATGTGCATATAACCACTGCTTCTCAACACCTTATCTTCGCCCATTTTGATAATACAAAGGTTTTCTGGATACCTATTTTTCACTCTTTATATTTCTCCAAATGAATTGCTGTAAACAATGAAAACCCATTGCAAGGTGCAGCTCAATTATTGGCTCTGTGTATGTAGGGTTCTTGATGAACCTACAAGCCCTATATATCCGCACAACCAGAAGAGTCCAGGAGACATAACAGTATATTGCTATCAAAAATCTGCCATAGTTGGAAAAAGTTATGGAAGAAAACGTGGACAGAAATAGCTCTTTTTCACCTCAATTGCAATATTTATTTCATTTTAGTGGTTACTTACTGTAGGTAAACCTTAAAGGATCCTTGCAAATGACCCCTTGCTGCATTCAGAACTTTGTCTGTCTTCTCAGAAATGTTTAGCTGTCTGGATCCGGCATTGGTTTCACACCCATTTCTGTCACTAACTGGAAGGAAGCTAAAAGCACAAAAAATAGTAAAAATGGGGTATGTCCCAGTAAAATTACAAAATTGTGTTAAAAATGTGGTTATCTGATTCAAGTCTGCCTGTTCCTGAAATCTGGAAGATATTGATTTTCGCACCCCAAACCCTTTGTTGATGCCATTTTGAGGGGAAAAAACATGCTTTCTTCTGCAGCACTATTTTCCCATTTTTAAAAAAAAAATAAATTTTAGCTGTACTTTGGCTAATTTCTTGGTCTCCTCGAGGGGAATCAACAAACTCTTGGTTCCTCTAAAATCCCTAGGATGTTGGAAAAAAGGACACAAATTTAGCATGGGTAGCTTACAGTATGTGGACAAAAGGTTATGAGGGCCTAAGCACGAACTACCTCAAAAATGCAAACAAAAGGTTTGGGACCTGAGGGGGAAAAGGCCTGGCAGCGAAGGGGTTAAGGCACCACTAGTGTAAGTATTCATAAGTATTCATTAAAGGACTGGATACAGTAATACAAATCACACACAATTCAAGGTAGAACGATCAGGATCCATGTGTTGCAGTGCCAAACCCAAGGCTCTGTACTCTGCAAGTCATGCCGTGCGGTCCCCAACGGTCTCCTTGTAGGTTTGTTGAGGGTGAAATTCACCATCTCTCATCACTCCACAAATGGCTCCACAAGCCATGGAGTATTGGTGTTTGGTACCTACAGATGGTTGTGCTGAACCATCAGTGTAAATTATGATTCTGCATTGATCAAGAGGCAAGATGTTGGTGGACATATTGGAGGAATTCTTGGGTCTGAAGTTTTGAATCAAAAACATAATGAAATGAAGGAGGTAGCATATTGTATTCAACATAGATGTAATGTTTTTGCATTTAGGACACTTGCTTTTGCAACAGTTGCAACAGCCTCTAGGGCTGGTATTGGGGTAATGGCAATAATGTGGTTCCCTTGGGCTAGTGGTCTTTCCTTTATGACCGCCATATGGACAGCAGTCAGTATCTTTTCTGTTGATGCATGTAGCAGGGAGAATGTACTGGGGTGAGACGATAATGGCCTGGATGACCTGAAGCTGCTGGGTCGATGCCCTAGGGAGACGATCAGATGAATTAGTTTGGTACGCGTAGGTAGGAGTACTGACGTACATGAGGAGGAGGAGCGACAGAGAGAGGAGAGAGAAGCACAGGAGCGGAACGTGGGGAGAGACGGAGTTCTGAGGAGAGAGACAGATCAGCAGAAGAGCTGACCGTCCAAGGAAGCGACTTGAGTGGGCAGCAGAACCACGAACAAAGACGGCAAGCAAAGCAGAGTCTCTGGGGAGAGCGCTGAGGCCGGACATGGCTTCTGCACGTATGTGATCGCTTACATGGTCGGATTTATTATTGGACACAGAGGGCTCGTGATAAAAGGGGAAAAGGTGGGGAATGAGGGATTTCACTGGCACAATCCTAAAATAAAAGGAAATTGTGGTAACATTAAACCAGGGACTCATGTCCTCATTTGTTTTATTGGCAGCTCTTCCACTGAGGTGGCACTATTGCAATTAGTTGGTTGCATGGGCCTAAGACCCACAACACCAGGAAATTCTGGACTCTATATTTGCCCTTCTCATCCAAATCCACAGAACCCTTCCCTTCTTTTGCATGCAGATAAGAAACGATAACATTAGAAAAGGAAGAATATATATGTGTATAAAAGTAAACTTACCTGAACCAGGGCCTTTATTTTTTTCTTCCCCATGAACATGGGTGACAAGAACCTTGTAGGATGGTGGAACGTCTTCTGAAGAAAAGGAGAGAGAGAATAAGAAAAGGAAGGAAAAGAGGACTGAAACCAGAAACAAAGGACAACAGAATATATGTTCACCAAAAATGGTTCTTTTCTGATGAATATTTGTAAACTCTCATTTAACACCACAAATAAAAAAATAAAAAAATATTTATATACTGGTATACCTCTCTGACTGCTCAGCATCTGTATTGGAACCCATGTTACTGTATCCTCGGTGAGGACCCTACCACAGTGCAAAACACTGTTCTACGCTAGAGTATGAGTGTGATTTGTATGCTATAGGTACACTGTCCCATTGACTAAATGTGATATAGGTGAACTCAATGGCATCAGGAATGACCCGATTACCAAATTTGTTTTGATGTCACATGTGCAAACGTTTTGCTTTACACACAATTTGCAATGTTCCAAGAATTTGTGTGTGTTATGGTATCCAATGTTTGCTTGAGAAGTCTGGACACATTAAGGCGGTCATTCAGACCGTGGCGGTCGGCAGTCGCCGCCCGCCAAGCGGTTCCCGCCGAAAGACCGCTCCTCGGTCAAAAGACCGCGGCGGCCATTCTGGCTTTCCCGCGGGGCCGGCGAGCGACCGCCAGAAGACCGCCGGCCAGCCCAGTGGGAAAGCCCCTTCAACAATGAAGCCGGCTCGGAATGGAGCCGGCGGAGTTGCAGGGGTGCGACGGGTGCAGTGGCACCCGTCGCGATTTTCACTGTCTGCAAAGCAGACAGTGAAAATCTTTGTGGGGCCCTGTATGGGGGCCACTGCACTGCCCATGCCAGTGGCATGGGCGGTGCAGGGGCCCCCAGGGGCCCCACGGCACCCTTTCCCGCCATCCTGGTTCTGGCGGTGGACACCGCCAGAAACAGGCTGGCGGGAAGGCGGTCGGAATCCCCATGGCGGTGCTGCAAGCAGCGCCGCCATGGCGGATACCCTGGGCCAGCGGGAAACCGGCGGGAAACCGCCGGCTCCCCTTTTCTAACCGCGGCTTTACCACCGCGGTCAGAATCGCCCAAGAAGCACCGCCAGCCTGTTGGCGGTGCTTCTGCCGCCCTCCGCTATGGCGGTCATGGACCGCCAGGGTCAGAATGACCCCCCAAATCATAAAGTGGTGTTATGCATTGTCCGTATTCTAGAATATACGTTCTGCCAAAATTAAAGAAACCAAGCAATGATTGCAATTTCTTGATGGATTTCTTGATGGCATTTGGTATTTGTAATTCCACAATTTTCTCCAAACATAAAGGAGTCAGGATCTTTCCCTCATTAGATAGTTTGCATCCTAAAAATAGGATACTAAGAAAAACAATCTTTATTTTCTTGAAAATAAATTTGTAACCCTAAGGAGCAAATCCCAAAACAATGAGATCCACCCTGGCTAGGTGTGTGCTGAGTTCATCATCTGTCAGATAGAAGTCATCGACATAAGACAACACATCAAAATCAATATCATGTAAGATTGATGTCACATGGGCTGTGAACAATCTAGGACTGTTCTTGAGGCAAACAGCAAAATCTCCTTTACCCCAGAGATACATGATGTTCATGTTGTGTTAACTAATGAGTGCTGAATACAAACTTTATTTACATACACCTAGTGTGAAATCTCTATTGTGATGATCAGTATATTTGTTGTGTGAAAGTGCTGTACACAATACCCCTATGATGAGCCTGGCTGCTCAGTGCCAACCTACCCAAGGGTGAGTTCAGGTTATACAGTGAGTGTAATCACCCACCCCTGTTGGGAGTGGTAGGTTCTGCTTAGCTAGACCCTCGCTGCAGCCAACCAGAGCATGCTGCTGCCAACACTGGCAGTCAAGCGTTGGGATAAGACTTGCATTTGCACAGCATCACACAATAACTAACTAAACATCACAACTTCACATATGTAAAAGTGTTCCTTTGTTTCGTAAGGTATATTCGAAGGATGGAGTGACCTTGGTGTCAGTGATTTTTGCTCCCAATAGATCTCTACTTCAGCTCCCTCTAGTTTGTGACAATGCCTAGGGTTCTACCTAAGGGGGACTCATTCGAGTAGGCTTATCTTGACCTGTACATGGTGATGCATGTCAAGGAGTTCTGTCAGGAGAGGGGAGTACTTTACAGGGGAAAGGCCACAAAGGCGGATCTTCAGAAGGCACTGCGAGCTTGGACAGAGGCCCACCCAGGAGGGTCATGAAATTTGCAACAAATAATCACAGCCTTTGACAGTTAAAGAATGGTATGTAAGCACATGACATGGTGGACACCTATGCAAACATTAAGGAATTACATTAAAAATATATACTCTCAGTATATTGTGGAGATAAATTATTATACAATATTAATGTTTAAATATTTTATGAAGGTAAGTCTCAAAATAAGTATAGTTTTACTGTAAGTAACCCCAGAAATATGCAGCCTCACAATTCATGTATCTTAAAGGGTTTGGTGTCAGAATCTCAATAACAAAGTATTGCCTCACATGAACATTGTGGCCTAAATACATTTGATAGAAATATTGCTCCATTGGCTTTGGATTTTATGTTATTAATTTCCCATGACATTCTGAAATACAACCACAGCCAACACCTAGTCAACATGAAGCTGGACATCAATTGACACGCAAATCCAATCCTCCACTTGAGTATTACAAAGAAACATACCCAGCAATAAAGAACTTCTTTAAGGCATTTGAGAGCATTTGGACAATATTGCCCCATCTGAAATTAATGCAACAAAGACATCCTGCAGACCATCAAATGGACCACCTTCAACTCCTTCTCCATTGAAAATCTCCTTCAGACTCTGAGGTCATCATCAGTACAACCCTTTTCTATCATCAAAAGATAAATCTGCTGAATAACTGATGCCTCTTCTCATCTTTGTCAATGCTTTCTTCACATATGGATTCTTTGTGAATGCTGTTATGGCAGCAAGAAATTTGATCTCCTGAAAAACCCTAACCTAGACGGCTATGCCTTGTAGAATGTTATGCCACTTGCTGGCCATCCCTGGGGAAGAACATTTAGATTACTGCTGCCAAACAGCTTGATGATACAATCAAATGCATCTTATTCCTCCTTCAAAACTATAAGCCTGTGGTATCAGAACAGCAAGCAACAAAGTTGTTGATTAGACTCTATTATCTAAATAAATGACTGCTCTATCCCTTTTATCTTTATCAACCTAACAGTAGCCATCAATAGCATTGAAAGTTAATTTTTCACACCTCAAATGAGCTAAAAAACAATCTTACAATGGTTCAAGTCATATCCAAGGAAGATAGCTCTAAACCTGATTGATAGCTCATCTGGTGCAGATGGCCTTCTTCAAATATGAGCACATTACTGTTCCCTATGGCACCCACAAGGCTCTTCAGAGCAATTATTAACTTGAGATGGCAATCTTTAACTTTGACCCCATGGATGCCCCAATGACTGACAATAGCATTAGAATCCACAAGTGCTTGGATGGCAAAAAATTCCCTTTGAAACTCTCATCTGCCTACTACACGGATAGTCTGAAGGATTACCTTGCCTGGATCATCTTGGATGTGCCTGAATTGCCAAGGTGTACCTCAAAAAATGAACCCCCTGCCAAAATACAATTTGAGATTTTTTCTAGTGGTTATGAAAACAGGTCTAAAACTGGGTTGCTAACTTCATTATCTGGATCTTTACCCTCAACTCTTTATAGCATTAAGTACTTGCACTTCTACAATGACACCAACACATTGTACACAAGCCAGGAACTCACTAGCATCAATTGGTCTTGCTCCACAGCGGAATGCCCTTTTTAACAGAAAAATACATCTGAATCATCATCTAGGCTCTGGCAGTTTCCCATCTCGACAGTGCAAATGGTCTGATGGCTGGGACTCAACTCAAGAATACCCAACATGCAGTAGCTTGCTTCATTAATGCTGTATACAAGAATAACAGGATAATAGCATCTGTACAGGACCTTTACTAGCACTAATTGCCTGCAGACATCACACTGAACTATGGCACACTCTACCAGGTGACAAATATTATGACCTCTGGTGGAACAAAGTCAACCTGAAGCAACAGCATTGACAGATAGTAAAAGCAGGAAACAGACAATACAGTAACTATTTTCCAGGGGTCTGGAGCACCATGCCATCCAGATGTGTAGGCCTTCTCCATTTCTACAAGGAGCAGAAAACCCTTCTCTTCAAGGAACATCTTAGTACAGTGTACCTGTCCAGATGGTGAATCATCCTACTTAATTCCTACTCGCACTGCTTTCACATGCAGCCACCAGCTCCCACTTACTTCCTACTCTATGCTGATCCTAAAGATGCTTCAGTTAAGGGTCACCATTAAACCACTTCCTACCTTTTGTAACTCTATGTTCCTGTGGTTGTATTACTGCTCCACTGATGCTTTCTCTCACCACAGTAAGCATGAAAACATTAGAGGGTCATGTCTGAGTTGTTGATACTGTTTGATGTGTATGCAGTAAGAAGTAGTTGTTTTAATCGTAGGTTTAATTTGTTTTCTCTATAATATAGAATATAGGTATGGTTCTGGCACTAGTTGCACATTTTGAATAAAATACCTTCAAAATTCACATAGTTCACCAATTGTTTTATATTCCAGTGTATAATTAGGCATTTCCTCCACTATCCCCTTTCACATATTTATCTTTTTACTAAGATCCTGCTTTAGCTCTTGGCAGTAATGGGCCCACTGTCTGTTTCTGACTGAAAACCTGTATGACGCATTGGTGGTCTGCCCGCCAGGTTTAGATGTTGGCGGTCCCTTAGGCAACAGCCTGCAAAACTCTCGCCAACTCTGCCAAGGATTCTCATCTGTGTTGATGGTACCATAGAAAATAGCGACTGACAGTGGAACGCCAGCCATCTTTACCACTGTGCAGATTTGGATGTGCCTTGCCACTGAGCCAACTGTGGTCGTCTGACCTCCACTTCTAAGTTATCGGATTGGCAGGGTAATGGGGTAAATACTCACCTTTTATTCTGATTCCACTTCTGTTTTTGATGGGACACAACTGGACAACAACTTCTGTCGCTGCTGACACTGGACCACTGAGAAAACACTACCCCATGTCATTAAACTTGAAGGTAGGCAACCCACATTGGCTGTGAACATTGTGTGGGCACCGCATATGAGCTTGGGACCACTGCCGTCACATACATGTCGAAGTATTTTTTTTCAAATTACAGTGATATGCATATGTAAGGGACACGATTGGGTCAGGCATGATTGGGGACACACTCGCACATCACACATACCAAACATATGCAACTGTCATTCAGGGGTCAGTATTCCCTGTCAAATGAATGCTAGCAACACACTGATGATACAATCACACTGGTAAACTGTGTTCATGTGTGCACATTGCAAGGGGACCTGTACCTGTCATGTTCTGCTTCCAGTTGTGTATATGAGTCAGTACGTATATGTGTGTGTGAGATTTGATAGGCAGATTAAGGTGGAGGGAGCTGGAGTAGATGATGTGGTTGTGTCAGTATGTGTGCCACTTTTATATGACTTTGATGTTGCTGTGTTTGTTGTGTGTTGTATTGCTGCGAGCAACATTCATGTGAGGATTGCTGTGTGGCGGTTACTGTCATGATGTATGTAGTTGTGCTTGAATGTGTGTGTGTCTGTGATGTATGTTGTTGTGATGGTTGTTGTGGTTGCATCATGTGTGGGTACAGTGTCAGCAGTATTTATATATTGTGTCATGGATGTATGCACTAATCCTGAAAAGTACATCAATAACATCAAAATGTTTGACGATATTGCCCCTACTGCACCATGGTGTGCCATATATTAAATACAGCGTACACTTGGTGGCGGTAGGGGGGGTGCTAAGGGGTGCAAGAAAAGTGGTGGTACATTGGATGCAGCACTATTTTTCTTAAATTTGGGCCTTAGATTCCACTATGCCATTTTTTTGAGGTCCCCCTAATGAGGGCATGCATAATGTGGCACAAGGGGTTACAAAGGTGCGCAATGCATGTATTGCACCACTTTGTAAATATGGCGCAGCAAATTTGGCCTTGTTGCGCCCCATTAGTGTCATAAAAAATTATGCTAGTGTGGCGCAAGGAGGCGCTAGGCCCTCTTAAATCTGGGCCTCGGAGATTCCACTGCAGCATTTTTCAAAAATGGATGATGAATTGCACATTCAAAATGTGGCCCAAACCTTTCACTGAGATATACACCATACATGGTGAATACCAAAATATTAATCTACCATTCCTATATATATATATATATATATATATATATATATATATATATATGTGACCTAAGAAACAAAGTAATACTTACTGCGAACTACTAAACCATGTTAAAAGTAAAACCAACAACTCCACCCCCACATGAAATAATAATAGATTTTAAGCAAGCCATAATTCAACCCAACCTAAAATGTTACCCACACACAGCCATACAAAGCTGATACTATTACTTTCTTCAAAGACTTTTGGAGACAAATGCTATAATCTACATTAAGTGTAGGATACGCAACAAACAGCCGATTTGCCTTTGAAATTAAACACATACTAACAATAGCCTATGTCCCTGTCACAGAGGTAGCTAACTACTATAATTTACTTATGGAAAGGTTTTTCTATCAACAGAACAAACACAAACTAAGGGCCTCATTAAGAGTTTGGTGGTCCCACTGTGGGGCTATATACATGAAAAATAAAACACTAACTTCAATACAAACTATTTTCGATTAAGCTTTGGACAATAAAAAGGTTACATTACTAGTCCCACTCCAAACTAAACCCTTTCAGTAAAAGTCTTGAACACCGAAGTGTTGGATAATAAAGTGGTTACATTTATCATTCCCACTCCAATCTACACCACTTTGGGGAAGTTGTTGGACACTAAAGGGGTTATATTTAATATTACCACTGCATATTAAACCATTTCACAGAAAGTGTTGGACACTAAGGTGAAGATGTTAGATAAAATAGTCGTTACATTTACTATTACCACTCCAATCTAAACCACTTCAGGAATGAGGTTGGACACTAAAGGGGTTACATCTACTATTCCCACTCCAATCTAAGGGTCTCATTGGGAGGTGGGTGGGCCGATTGTCGGCCGTCCAGCCCCATGCAGAGGAGACTGCCATGGAGCTGGTGGTCTCCCCCCTATGCTGATAACAAGGTTTCCACTGGGCTGACTGGCAGAAACCTCTGAAATCAGAGATTTCTTCCAGTCAGCCCAGTGAGAACCGTGCGGCAGCATTGGCCTCCTCATGGAGCTGAGGTGAATGCCGTCGCACAGAGGGTGCTCCCAGCACCATCGTAATACACACTGTCGGCTACAGCAGACAGTGTGCATATGGAGGGCACTGGGAGGGGGTGCCCCTGCACAGCAAACAGCATGGTCGTGGGCAGTGCAGCCCCCCCCCCGAGGCCTCCAACACTGGGATTCCACCTGTATTTTCATGGCGGAGTCCCTGCCATGAAAAGACTGGCAGAAACTAGACTCATGATCAGCACAGTGGCACTGAACCCAGTACTACCGTGGCCTACCATGACTTTGAACCTGGGAACCATACTCCTGGTGGTGGTCCCCTAGCGGTCTGATCGCCAGGGTCATAATGTGGCAGTCTGACCACCTGGAGTGTGACGGTCCGACCGCCACTGCGTGGCTGGCAGTCTCAAGAACGCCGGCCTAGTAATTAGGCCGTAACTAATTTTGGAGAAGATGTTGGTCAGTAAAGGGGTGAAATGTATTACATGTGCTCTCAAAATTATTATTTTTTTTAAATGTATCTAAAATGAAAAAACTGTACTAAAATGTAAATCAGACCTAGTAAGTATCATAAAATGCAATGGAAAATTGTATTCATAAAACAAATATTCTCTTGAAATTAAATTAATATGTGTACCAAAAATAAACAAAACTATTACTATTAAGTATCAAAAGAATAACAGAAAGTATTATTAGATATTATATATAAAACACAGCTTATATCAATTCTAAGATATGTAGCATACAAATATTAAGTTGTAACAGTGAGATAGTGGCTTTGCCAGCTAACATTGTGGATGCTTCTGTCTAGAGTTCTGCAAATACAGCCACCTCAATCCTGTTTCATCTCCCTCCGAGACTAATTTGGCCTGCTAGCCTACTGCCCAGCCCACAGAGGAGACAAGGGACACTGGTTGGGGTTAGTTTTACCCAGATCTACTGACCTGAGCAGCATCGGCTGCATTGCCATGAGCGTGACAGCTCTCTAGACCCTGAGGCCTGCGACCGGTGGGGACCTGGGAAAGCCACTGGAATGCACCACTCTGAAAAAGCACTAGCGGCGGAACTTCCAGCCCAGCTATTTAATGTGCACTGGGGCATAGGGGCCTCCATGAGCAGTGTGGACTGCAAGTAGCCACCACCTGGCCCATTGTGCCTGGACAATCTTGCCCAGCTCTGCTGTTTGCTGGTGAGGGGTGCTTCCAAGACAGGGGAAGACACAAAGCAGCAGACGACACCCCAGAGGCATCCCAAGCCTTTCATAATGCTGCAACGTGAAGAGCCCTCACAGAAGGGAGCCCATCTGGAACTTCTTTTAGGAAGCAGGAGCCTGACACCAAGCAGCCAAAGTGCCCCCCGCTCCAACAAGCTTCTGCTTGGTGCCTGTGCTTTATGGGATTTTCCAAGGAGAAGCAGTGTTGGGCACACTGTTAGTAGGAGTACCCTGCTGTGTGCCTGTGAAAATGGTGGCACTTCCTTTCCCTCTCGGCCCTGCACACTACCTGAACCTTATCCAGGGGATGTCTAAGGACCACTACTAGATTATGGGAGGCCGCCCGACCCATGATGGTCTGCTGGCACAGTCATTAAGAAAGGGACCTGGCTGATTCCCTTCACTCAGATGACACTCTCTGGTGGACTGCCTCACAAGCACTGTTGGGGAAGACCTGACAGGGAGAAGTGCAGCTGTGTGCACCCCACTGGCTTGAGCGGCAAATCTGTGGTAGATGTTCTGTTGGCCGATCGATAGGGCGCTGCCAGACACATGTTCCAAGCTGCCACACCTAGCAGGACAGGTGTTGTGGAGAGTCAGATTAGAATGATGTGCTCAGAGGGTGGTCAGCAGCGCAACAACAGGGAGTCCCCGTCCCCTTCTCTCCGCTGACTCTCCTGCTGCTTCTGATCTATAGACTGCAGCAACTTGCCCCAAAAAGAGGGGTCACTGGCCTCACCGGAGGAATTGGCAAACAGCTAGGTGAGGAACCCCCTATGCAGAGGGGGTAGGAGAGTCCCATGTTGGCTCCCTGAGCACTCCCTGGCAGGATCCTTGATTCCCCCTCCATGTACTTCCTCAGACTTTGAGCACTGCAGCTCCTCTGGTGAGTGTATCCAGACGCCCAGACTGATCCTTCCTGTTATGCACTTGCCAGCACCCCAACCCCGCAAAACTTTACTGGAGTCACCTCTTCCTTTGTCTTCTGCTCCCGGCGATCATGATGGGTAGATAGCAGGTGGCAGTGCACCTAATGCAGGGGTAGCAGACCACAGTGCTGGAGGCTCCTAACCAGACAACTCACAGCACAGGCTGCTGCCCCCAGACAAAAAACTAGACAAAGACCTTGTGGATATCCCGCCTACCCATCGATCAGTAGTAGGCACCCTGATGACTGAGTTTGGCTTCCTTAGAGATGACCATCAGAAGTTGTGCAATCACATGGCACAGGGTGAAAAGGAAATGGCAGTGCTGTAGACACAGATGACAGATGCACAGTGGCCATTGTTGGACATTCAGACCATTTTAAAAATCCTGCACGAGCGAGCTGAAGATGCAGAGTGTTCCTCCTGGAGAAACAATGTTCATATTGTGGGCCTTCAAGAAGTCCTGGAGGGCTGAGGCCTATTGACATTCCTAAAACTGGTTTCACTCTTTTGTCCCCATGACAGACCTTACATCACTTTTCTCCTTGGAAAGGGCACACAGGGTTGAGGTGAGACCAGCAATCCCGGGCGCACCCCCCATGCTGGCCAATGTGTTTCACTAGAGGGATCTATGCTCACACACCAGGGGCCAGATTTATACTTTTTGACGCAAAACTGCACTAATGCAGTTTTGCATCAAAAGTTTTAGCGCTGGCTCTTAAAGCCACCTGGGCATCAAATATATACTTTGACGCTGGGTGGCGCTAGGAACAGGTTAGAGTCATTTTTCCTGACGCTAACCATTGCATCTTGTCGTAAGGCAAAATTATTTTAGTACAGGAAAAATTACTCTAATCCGGTTTGTGACATGGAAAAACGTTACAAAACAGATATGCACCATTTTTCACCGCAATAGCATCAAAAAGAGATGCAAATGCAGCAAACAGTGCTAAGGAGACCCAAAATGTATCCCAGAAGTCAGGAGAGACCTCAGAGAGACCCCTTACAACCAGGAACCAGCCAAGAGGACACAGACAAGACCCAGGGGAGAGACAAGAAGAAGAGGAAGTGTCGCTTCAGTGCAGAGGAGCATGAAATCCTGGTCAGAGAGGAGACGGAGCACCAGCATTAACTCTTCATCACCTCTTAATTGCCAATTGGGAGGATAGAGGTATTTTGGCAACAGATTGTGGATGGAGTGCAAGAAAGGCTGGCATGACTGCAAGCGCAGGACAAAGGAGAAAATGGCAAGGAACAGGAAGGCAGCACTGCAGACTGGAGGTGGGAGTCCAGCACCAGAAGAGGACCTGAACGAGATGAAGGAGATGGTTGCAGCTGTCATCCCGGAGGAAATCGTCACTGGTATCGCAGGACAGGACGGCGCAGACTACCAGGAAACAACACAAATGCAGGGTAAGTTGCATGGGAGACAAAAATGTCTAATTGCCAAGTGCAAGAAGGGGGAGGCACATACCTACTACACAATGCATGTCAGCCCTGCAAGTCAGGCAGTAGAAAGGGCAAAGGGGCACAGCATAGGACTCCCTGCATTACCCAGGCCAGATGTATGGGCTGTGCATGGGCATCCAGGGGCACAGCAAAACACAACACCCACAACCTTTGCATGGGGGTACACAGCCATGTCAAGGCTGCTGAAAATGCTGAAGCAGACCAAGAGGGTAGTGTAGAATGTAAAACCGGTCTGCTGTCACAGGACAGCTGGTATTGTCAGCATGTAAACTAGAGGACAATGCTCAGTCTCAGGCCATTGGCTCAAGCGCATTTACCATTGACAACACTTGCACTACTACCTGTGCTGTGTGCCCTGGTCAATTAGAAAATGCCAGATAGGTGCCCATGGCACAACACATACTCAAAATGAGGGTTCAGTATGACTACGTGATCAATCTCCATCAATCCCTATCCAGTTGCGACTCTTGTCAACTGCTCATGTCCATGGACTTAATAACCATCAGGCACTGTCACATACTTTATGATGTACACAGCAGTAATCTCATACCCATGCTGCCCATTCCAGGGTTTACCCCTGTGTCACAGTAGCTGTAATGCCACCATTCAACATCTCAGGTGTCATAGTGCTAAGACAAAAGCATTGAGGGGGAGGACATATGTGTGTAGCTAGGCAAACACACCTGCACAGTCATAAGAGGAAATGGAACTCTGCCGGGCCCATTAGTGCAATGCAATGTAGCAAAAATGCGCAAACATCAACATGAGAAACTACCAATGGTGTCCCCTGTATCATTTAATGGAAATGCAATACATGGTATGGTGCTAGGTCTCAGCACCGTATAGGTGTATGCAACAAAATGGTAGGCTGGGACAGGGCCATATTGTGTTATGTGGTGCATGTGGCATCAGCACACCAACAATCATCGCAAGGCCTCACCATGCTAATGGAAGCAGAGGGAGGGTTGATTAGGACAAGAGGGTGGCAAGCCACAATTTGGACAGAACCCACACCTAGAAGATGTGACACAGACAATTCCCCAAACTGCCCACACTAAATGTAACATGCAGGTGGAGCATAGAGCTGAGAGACTTCAAACATTGATGACAGGAACAATGCACGGGAACCAAGATAACAATGTACCACCAATAGGAAGTCAGTGATGACAGATTCCAACCAGCACAACACAGACACACTAATTGTACAATCTCTCATTGTAGAGGACGGTGGCTCTCCTGTGGATCTGTCTGTCCTGGACTATCCTGATGACCTGGATGACCAGCTGACAACCATCAGCCAGGAAACCCTCCAAGATGTCCTGGGAACACTCCAAAAACCACCTCTAGTCACAAGAAGGAGCACACATGTAGCAGCCATCCCAGAGGACCCACCCACCACCCCAATAGTACGACCTGCCAGCTCAAACACAGCTGAGTACTCTGATGACACAGGGAACACCTTTGAGAGGACAGTAGTGGGAGTACAGAGGGAGCTGACCAAGGAGGTGCGGATGGGGATGCAAACTATGGCAGCCAGAATTGAGGGGATGTGCATGTGCATGATGACGTCCGCAGAACAGTCAGCAGCCATACAAGTCACACAATCCCTACTGCAAGGAGTCCAACAGTGTGTGAGGGACCTCACCACTTCTGTGAAGGAGTTGCCACAACACCTTCCCTCCTAATCTTGCAGCTGCATGCATGGCAACAAGCTGGACTCCCTCAGGGCAGACATGGCTGCGTACCACAGGGAAGTTGCTGCCATACTCAAAAATCAGCAGGTCCTTCTTGCTGCAGTTATGCCATACCTAGTTCCACAGATGGCAGCTGTCGCTAATTTGGTGTCCACTTCTCCAGCCACTGAAGTGTGTGTTGCACCCTCAAACCCACCACCACCCCCATCAAGGGCAGAGGAGAAGACACACACATCAGAGGATGAAGATGTGGAACAGATCATATTCACCCATAGGAGTACCCGGTCGCATCAGCCCATGCCACATGGGCACTGATTTTCCTTTGTCCTGTGCTTGACAACATGTCAGTGTTGCTACAGTTGGTGACATGCACTCTTCACTGACACACTGTTAACCTTACCACTATGGACTGCAATTGTCTCTCACTACTCAATTGGCAATTCATGTTCCTCTGCACTGAATGACACTTCACCTCAGCATGTCCAATGACATGTCCCTCAACCTTGCACTTGTGTTGCGTCACAATAGAATGCTTTACACTAATGGGGTCCCAAAGCTGGACTATGTAAATATTTCACTACAGCACTTTAAAATAAACAACACCTACACAACCACTTTGTCCCTGTGTAATGTGACACATCTACTTTGCTGGAGATTTGTGATGCATGTAACAAGTCTATAGTCACAGAGTGTCGATACCAGAGTGCATAAATAATGTGGGCAGATATTTACGCACAAGGGCCATTAATTATAATTCTTCAGCACTGCATTTGGGTCATGTTTTAAGCAAAAGCAGCACAAACTTACAAAATATCATTGTAATTTGTAAGTTTGCGCTACTTTTGCATCAAAAAATGAGGCAAATGCAGTGCAATAATAGTATATTTCTGGCCCAAGGTATCTACAAGATGAAACTCAATGCTGGCCACATCCCCTACAAAAAAAGTGATTGTATATGTGACATTTACATTAAAATACACGCCTCACCCAAAACATACAGCAGGAATGGCTATGTAAGAGTGTTTGGCCAATAATTTCAGCTGGGAGTACAACTAAATTACATAGGCGGGAAATGTGTATACTTGACCTCATCTGAACCTGACACTACTCAGTTTAGCAGTGTTCACATGACCATCAGGCTGCAGGCAGATGTCCCACAGTGCACAACATTCCGACACAGGACCCAAAAGATGACAGCTTTAAAACCACACTTACCTGTCCAATGCAAGGGAACCATAGACACGTTGAGTGGTGGGTACAATGGATGACAGATGCATAGAGATTCAGATTTGTTGCAGCTGCCAATGTGACAGCTCAGTTGGAATTGGGAATTAAAATATCAAGAGAGGGATGTGGATTCAAGACGGAATACACAGACCAAAAGACAATTGGCACTGTACACTCATGAAAAGACCCAGAGCCCCAAAAATATGACACATGCAGTAAGGGAGTACCTAAATCTTTGAAAACTATTTACAAAACAGAACTTAAAACTATGTAACACACCTATACTAACCTAATCTATCCTAACTAAACATTACCCACAACTGGCCCTAACTACCCTATACTAAGCTTACTTACCACATTTAACAACATACTCTAAACATTTGCCCCCACCCCCTTATATGACGAGACACATGTAGGACAACATATAGTAACCTAAACAGATACTAGCTAATAGTAAACAAATACATATATATATATTTGTCTTTTGTTTAAATTGTTTATATTTTTTTTTATTAAAATACACAAAAGCCCCAACATTAACACCCATCCACCCACCCACAAACTAACATGTAACATTTTGAAACCCCCACCTACTTATCCTATCTAAACTACTGCCTTAATCTAACCTATCACTAAACCCCCTAAACCCACTAAAAAACTGGATAAGGAAAGAGGAGGGAGAGGACAGAATTAGGGCTGAGGGGAGGCAGGAGTTCAGAGGTTTGCCCTCTTCAGAGTCTTCTTGATAGATTTAAGCCTCTGAAGCTGGGAAATGGTGGCCATGTTCACTACAGCAGATGTGGTGGTCTGTGTTGCAGAGGTTGTTGCTCCTGCAGGTATGGTTGTCAGTGGGGCTGAAGTGGAAGGTGCAGTAGGTGTGGTGGTTGTTGGTCCCAAGGTTGATGGTGCAGCAGGTGGGGCTGATGTCATGGTGGTCGCTGTGCTACTGGGTGCAGTTGTGGTGGTGGCTCCAAACCTTGTAGTCAATGCCAATCCCCCTTGGTTGAAAGCTCACCATTCTCCTGTGGCTCTCTCTCTCTGATAGCATCTTGCCGTCCCCAGACTCGACATCCAAGATGTGTCTGTACCTCACTGCCTGCCTCTGGAAAATCCCTGATCTCCACTACATTCATGTTGGCAGCTGTAAAAATTAGTCAGGCAACCATCAGTGTCATCATTGTTTGATGCATGTACAGATGATAATCTACCACTCTCCCTCAATTTGCACATGCAGTCCAAATCACAGTACAGATTATATAATGTCCCTGATGAATGAAATGGCAACGCTGCCTACCCATCAAATATTTAACAGCACAGCAAAGCACAACAAGAGGTGTGCCAAATAAAGTGATCTGTGCATTGATGTAGTGCAATGCGTCACAATGCAAATGCAATAAGTACTTCACATGGGCCAGGCTGACTAATCTTTATCATCTGACTCAACTTCAAAGCACATGTGAGGAGGGCTGCCACCTAGGAATTAGGTATCCATAGGTCAATCACATCTATATTCATGTGTCCAGCTGTGGACAACCATCAACACCTGATCTGCAAACACAATTCCAAAATCACCCATATTGATACCAGCACAAATCTGGCCTTGACCTGCATGCACGCCTATTATATACCACATAAGTGTCACGTAAATGGAGTAAAGCTTATGGGGATAGATCCTGGGGGACAGTTACCCATACAGTCCTACATGTACATTACAATACAGGGATGCACAATTTTGTGCACAAAACTGATGCATCACTGTCTTGTGAAAATGAAGGTATGACTCGGTGACAATATTCTGACACTGGAGCACTTCCAAGTCACATATGGGCCTACATGTGGTTACTAATCACCATGTTCACATGCTGCTGCCTATTGTGCAGCACAAGCCTCACAGAATATGACTCACTGCCTGAATGTCAAACCCTTGCATGGAACACTATGTCAATATCCAGTCAAGTAATATATCAGATCACATGCCAGCTCATCATATTTTGCAATGAGTGCAACACACAAGAATCACTCAAACAACAGCTGCAATCACTACACAGGACAGACATTATCACACTTACTGGATACGTCTGGGTTCTGAAATCTAGCCACTTCCTGATGGTATAGGGGGACGGTCCACCTGTAACTCAGGGAAAGAAAATATATGCTCAATGTCAGATCACTGTACAAACGTGTGGACAACATATCACTGTGTGTAACATTTTATATGAGTGAGCTGCTGATCCAACAGACATACCACTGCAAACTCAAATTGACACTGACACTCTAGTGAGTGATAGACACACATCTGCACATATGTACAGGGCCTAACAATCATGAGGTGCTAAACCTGGCTAATACATTTCAGATGGTACTCCATGGCATGATTTGTAATTGGGTGACAATTTCAATGGCACTTCCCTGGTGCACTGCAGTACAAGTGACTCAGGTATTGTGGTGTGTGGATCAAGAGACACTGAGTTACTATGTGATGGACATGTGGCTCAATTTACAG
Organism: Pleurodeles waltl; assembly: GCF_031143425.1. NCBI lineage: Eukaryota > Metazoa > Chordata > Amphibia > Caudata > Salamandridae > Pleurodeles > Pleurodeles waltl. Next base: position 557,038,814 of record NC_090442.1, read on the forward strand.
TCAGCAATTATCATGCATTCAGTGGTCCATAACAGATGTTGCACAGTTGCATATAGGTAATAAAGGACCCATTGGCAGTGTCCCCTAAGGCGTATATGTCCCCTTTGCCAACATGATGGCAGGGATCATGTGTGTGTAATGATGACAATGTAGCACTAAACATGGATAGCCCACTTTGCTGTCCCAATACAGTGAAATGTGATATGCTGACAGTGCCTTACCTGATCATCATTGACACAATGCATGGGCACAGGTGTTATCATTGCACCTGAAATGTGTTATTCAGTGCCACATGTACCAAGATCATGTTTTGTGAGTCACATATTGCGAGGCTTAGCAACTCGCAATTTGCAAGTAGGATAATCTGAGGTTCGTTTAAATGCAGCCCTATTTCATCAGGGGTAAACAGAAAACATTTCAAAAATCAATATTGTGACTCAAATAATTTTTTTGAAACAGTCAGTGGTCCATGGGACAACTTCCTGCTCAGAAGCAATTTTTGGTCATGCATTCACAAAGGGGAAGGGATCCCATGGGAATCCCTCCCCTTTTGCAAATGGGTTAGCAAAAACTTCAAGCGGGTGGTAACTGCAATTGTTTAGTGCCAGCATTTGCGGTCAACAAAGAATCAATCAGCGGACTGCGACTCAATATTAGGAAAGGAACGCTCCTTCCTAAATGCCACTAGCAAACCCTGTTTGGTGATTGGGCAATGTGATAGCAGAATGGCAAAATAGGTGGTGTGCATTTGAATGACATTTTTCCTGACGTAAACATAATAAATCTGAAAACTAGGCCGTTTGAGAGAATTAAAAATAACTTGGTACATGTGACCCTAAGTAATAGTCGGACGTGACTCAATAAAGCTCAGGACTGCATTGTTAACATGTATAGACATGACGAATACATCTCAGTACTGGAACACTAACAGTTTGTTCTACTTGCATTCTACATGGCCACAAACATTGCATGCAGCACGTCAAGACATCTGCTACTGTCACTCAGGAGTACAACTGTACACATTTGTCAATGTGATACTCACCAACAGGGCCACTGATCACCACACCCAGGTGGTCTAGCAGGTCCTGTTCTCGGGCACCAGGTCATCCCAGATATGCTTCAGCTTGTGCTCATTCCTTGTTGTGTTTAATACACGTTTGAGGTGGTAGAGCACCTTGCCTCACCGCAGCTGCCTTGCCTCTGTGTGATACCCCTGTATCACATGCCTACCCATCTCCAGCATCATCGGCAGAAAGTGGCACAGCAGCCACACAAATGCCCCAAGCTCCTCCTCACCCATGCGTGTCAGCCTTGCCCTTCGTGACATATTTGTGCACAACAATTTAAACAGAAAAAGGGAAAAAGGAAGGAAAATAAATGTGAAAAAAGGAAACTTACAACCCAAACTATGAACCCCAACTAACCCAACTAATGTAACCCCCAAAGAGACACCGAACAGTACAAATACAATCCAAAAAACACTAAACTACAGAAAAGCACTTAAACAGGTACAATATACAAACAAAATACACAAAAAAACAGCACAAGATACAAGAAACGCAATCCAGACATGAGCAACAACAAGACACAGCCACACAGTCAAGAAAAAGCACAGACTGTAAAGTGAAAGTGAAGGTACACCCACAGTACCATTTCTGTAAACAGAACTTCCTATTACATCACTTCCTGTCCCCTTTGCGGTCCGTTTTCCATCTTGCGTGCATTTTTTTGGACACATACGATGTTTCTGTGAATATTTTTGATGCATAACCTACATGTGCGGCAAAATACCACGCATTACCGGGAAACTTCTATTTGAATGGGTATCTCCATGCATGTGGTGCACTAGTGGAATTAACGCTAAGGGCCCATGTATGTTTAGTTAGCGTTTTCATTGCTTTTCGACGCATTTGCATCAACATTTTTGACTCTAACTGTGTTTGTGTGTTTTTCAATTATTTAACATGCATGCACCCTGTATCAAGATGGAGATAGGATGGTATGGCCTGCAATGTTTCATATAGTAGTTGGCCACATTTGGTAGAGCATGCAACTGTGGCCTAGATTTATACTATCTTTGCACCACATTTCCTTCATTTTCTGATGAACAAGTGGCTCAAACTTACAAAATACAATTGTATTTTGTAAGTTTGCACCTCTTTTGCGTCAATAAATGACGGCAATGCAGCACAACGAAAGTATGAGTCATGGCCTGTGTGTTTTGTGTGTGAATGATCTGTAACAACAATATGCGTTCTTTTGAAGGAACGGCATGCAATACATTTGATGTAATGCTGATGTATGAATGTGTTACAAATGGGTATCTACATCAGATGGCAATCAATGATGTACAACAGTCATGATATGTGTTTGTAATATGTGTTGACTCATTTGATGTGTGTAGTTGTTTAACTTTGGGGGCATTACATTTCAGACGACAAACAAAACTCAGGGATGATTGAGGATGGCTAATGAGTGATAGGTCGGATATGTTACCCCTCATCTGTCATTAATTGTTGGCTACGACTTCATGGTGACTTTTGTGTAAACTACCCATATGTCGCCAATGTGTACATGTTTGGTACGTACAGTGTTTAAGGCACTGTGCCTTAATTCCACCCATAAAAATTTTATGTACAAGTCAGCTCGACTTATGAATATTACCTATGTTACTCATGTTGCTGTGGTGGACCTGCTGACCTGGTTACATATGTTCACATATTTTCAGATGTGCATTCCACAGAAGTGTCCAGTTCAAGTCTGTGGGCATGTGTACCCTGTGTCAGGATTCAGCTCCATGGTGTTACGGTTTCGTGCAGGTCTAGTCAGGAGTCTGTTAGGGGCTACCCTTGAGTTCACAGAGTATCTTGCAAGGAAGAACTGTACCAAAGCATAAGAGCAGCTAAAGGCATCCACGGGGATAGGGCAGCTATAGTAAGGCAGATAAAACAGAGGAGTGAATACTGAGCAACCTTAGTGTGGACAAATATGGAACGGGTCAGTAATGGACAAACATGCAGGGCTTATCACTAAGATTGTACACAGGGTAGGGCTCAGCACTTCCCACAGCAACAGGGAACGTCAGCACCTTTGTGCAGATTGATCTCCCAGCTAGTCACCACACAAGCCCCATAGAAAGGTGGCAACAGAAGTGAATCTGTGTCTGGACACTTAGGGCACAAACAAGGATTGTACTTACATACACAAGACTAGCCCTTGTTGGTCGGGCTGGAGACACAGTAACAATTCCTGCAATACAGCCATAACACACTGTCACTGTTAGGCACTAATGACTACATGCAACACTAGAAAAAGGATCGGGCTGGATTTACCTCCTGGAAACCAGGTGCCAGACCAAATACAAAGTAAAACACTCCTAGGCAGGTGAGGACTGATAGGACACTTACCAGACAAGATAACCGAAGAGAAAACAGAAAGCAAAGGAACCGACTAGGAGGCAAAGCCAGGCACAGGGAACAGGCTCTGGTTGACCCAGAGGGTGGAACAGGTCTGGGTAACAGAAAGCAGGCTCTGGCAGAAACAAACATGAACAAGGCTGAGAAACAGTGAGCAGACTCTGACTGGAACAAGCAGGACAGCACTGGGTAAACTGAGAGCAGGTTCAGGCGTAATCAGGACTGTAACACAATCAAACAAGGGGTCTGGAACACAAAAGAATCGTACTCCAATGCACTATGAGGAGATTCAGGGAATGGCAGCTTTTAAGCAGTTCCAGGCAGCAGCAAGACCAGGGCAGAGTCACATGGCTGGACGGCACTAGAGAGGTCACAGGCGTGTGCAGCTTCAGTCTCTCGCAAGTCCTGGAGTAGAGAATCCAGTATAAAGGGACAACTGGACTTTCCCATAGGAAGCAATGGACAGAAGATTACAGGTCTTACCGACTACCAGGCAGTGCATTACGGGACCTGAAGTCCATGCAGGCTAATGTAGTTCTTCTATAGCATGCCATATGGAAAAGGAAGCAAACAGGAGTCAGACAGGGAATCTGGTTGAGTGTTAATGATGATTCCCAGGATAGAGATAGTCCATTTATAGTGTCACTTAGAGATGGGAGGGCAGAGACTTAACACATGGCAGTGGCAGGACTTATTTCCAGGGATGGACTGCGCAGGGCATGTGTTGTGAACATTGCTTGTCATATCTGGGACACTCATGCTATCCATTTTCAGAAATGATGCACTTCTTGTCATACAAGCTTTTTGCAGAGATAGCAAATGTCGCACTTACAAATGTCAGGGGTCTGTTCATACATTCTTGTTTCCACTGATATGTCACATCCACTGCCTCATGCATGGTGGGCTCATTTACCTTATGATTGGAGATGTCATAGTTGTGTGTCATGTGCTACAGTAAACCATGTTGTCAACGTGGATGTGTGTCATATGCTGTGGTCCTATGATTTTGTCCTTCATATGTGAAATTCAAAAGTTGACTTTTTTACATGTGTGTGATGTTTGCTGTAGAATCATACGCATCACATATGATGTTGCATCAGAAGTATTCAGATTTGTCTTTGCAACATGATCCCTGAGGTAATACTCACATTTCCTAAAGAACATGTGATGGAGAAATAAGTAACCAGAGCATGATTGTGTGATAAACTAAGGTGTTTAATTACATATCCTAACAAGGTGTTTAGAGTGACTATTGGTGAAAAAAGTTTTGAACAATCTGCTGTCTGCGGCGCATTCTTGCAGCTGTGTTTTGATTTTCCCCCTCTTTTTCCTTGGCACCATCCTCCTTCTCCTCCTCCTCAGGGATTTTTTAGTCAGGTTCCTATAGGGGGATGTCCTCACACAAATGTTGTGCAGGATAGCACATGTAAGTATTATTTTATACACAATGTGTGGGGCATATAGGAGGCTGCCTCGTGTGATGTCCAGACACCTGAATGTGGACTTCAGGGCGCCAAAGGTCCTTTCTACAAAGGTGCGTGTCCTCCGATGTGCCTCATTATAGGCACGCTCTGCTGCTGTGCTTGGGTTGGGGAATGGGGTCATGATCCATGGCTGGATCTTGTGACCCTGATCAGCTGAAAAAAAATAGGAGTGGGTATTTTGTTAATGCTTGCAACTGGAATGTCATGTAGCATGGCAGTTGATATCTTGTGTCGTCTGTGACTCATATGTGTTTGTGGTATTCTGTGAGATCCTGGGCTTCTGTGAGGTTTTTTTCTGCAGTGGGTTGTTTGATTTGACAGCTTGTGTTTGGTTCATTGACCTGGTATCTATGATTTTGTTTCCCAACTGCTGGTCATTATATATGTACAATGAGTTGTGTAGTGAGCAACATGTTTTAGTGTGCTTTCACTGGAGGGGACTTGATACTTCCACACACACAATAGATTCCGATGTGGTGGTAACATGGTTGCAGTACATGGCCTGGACATCCCATACAATTAGATGTATGTCATTGCAGATCAGATGCAACAATGAGGCCCTTTGATTTGGGTTGGTGACAATGCACAACACATCTCTGTAAGTTGGCAGTACTGAGGTGTGTAGTATTGGCAATGCACAATTGTCCCATGTGTGACTTGGTTCTAGGCAAATCGTTGTAGTTCCCTCTGCCAGTGGCTCATGTGCAACTGTGCACTCACACTACCAAACTTGCTCCAGGTAACCTGGCTAACTGCCTTGTGGAGGTGGATGTATCTGTGCAGGAAGGACCCTCTCCCTTTACGTCTCTTAATTTGATGGACAATCGGCTCTTTCAGTGTGTGCAGCAGTGTGCAGTTTGCATTAGTGGCACATCAATATGTGTTCATAGCCCAGTTCACTTCCTTATTGCTCCCTGGCACCGGCACCCCAAGAGTGATGTATGATTTTGGGACTTGCTCAGTATTTCCGTGCCACCTACATGTGAGTCTTCATCATCATGCTATGTGCCTCATGGTGTTAGACCTGCAGCAACACACATTGCACACCCCTTCCACGCTACATATTGCTTGGGAGGGTGTCGGATTGACTGTATGGCCTAATGTAATAGTAAATGGTTCATCTTCCAAGTTGTACTTCCAACGCAGGCCATGTCATTGTCACTGTGTGCTTTGACTTTGGTCCCTTGTATCTCTAGAGTGGCAGATAATGTTATTGACAGCGGCCATTTGTCCATAGGTGTGTATCCCATTGTGTCAGTGTGTACAACATAATTACCTGTGTCACACCTCAGTGTCTTCCTGCCCATGTGTCAATGTAGTGGTGTATGTATTTTGTGCCCTACAGGGTTGTTGTGCTGTGTGCGTATTCTAGGTTTATGGACTTACCAACAAGAAGGCCATTGCCATATTGTCTGTCCTGGAAGTGCTGATTGATCGTGCTGTGGCCAAAGATGAAGGAATCATGTACACTCCCAGAATACTTGGACAAGATGTTGGTAAACAATCCCTGGTGGTCATCTATGGCCTGCACATTTATGGATTGGGTGTGCTTTCTGTTCCTGAATAGATGCTTGTTGCTGCAGGTGGCACGATCCGGACATGGGTGCAATCAATTGCACCAACCACATTCGGGAAGCCATGTATTTGATAAAACCCTTTTAGAGCTCCTGCTGCTTCTGCTGGGGGTTGGGGAAGCTGATATGGCGGGGTGTGAGGGAGATGATGGCAACTAGGACCTTGGGAAGGAAGACGGAGAATGAGGACTGTGATACCCCAGCGACCAAGGCACCGTTGTTTGGAAGGAGCCACTTGCGACATATGGAGGACAGCTAACAGCTTGGTCACCGGTGATAAATTGTGTGGTGTCTGCAGGCTGGCTGATATATGTGGCTCAATTTGACGCAGCAGCTGCTGGATGGCTTGCCAGTTTAGTCTCTACCTCCTGATGATGTCCTGTTCCCTGAGGCCCTGGAAGGTTGTCCTGGTCCTGAAGACCCTCTCCTGCCTTCTGCGTTGCCTTTGGGGGCCACGTTGGGGTGGTGGTGGCTGCTGCTGTTGGTCCTGTGCTCTGCGTTGTATAGCATGTTGCATCAGTAGCACCTCCATGTTGTCCTTATTGAGCAATGAATTTGCATGTGTGTGTTTTCCATAAGTAGTGGTGTAACACCTACCCTGACCCAGGAGTTAAAATGTGATGCAAATTGGGTTTAGGGTCATTTTTTGGGTCCGCCTCCCACCGTACGTTATTTTTGCCCTGTTGGATAAATATGGTGCTAAGGTGTTTGAGTAATTTTTTGGATGAGAACGCATACCTTGCATCTCATTGACTCAAGGTGGTTTCATGCATCCTTAAAATTATGCAAACTCCATATTTTTGACGCTAGACGGGTCTAGTGTCAGAATATAAATGTGGCGTTAAATTTGCGCTGGATTTGCGTTAAACAAATTATGCAAATCCGACGCAGATTATGAATATGGGCCAAGGTCCCTTGAGCCTGGGCAATCAGAGTCATGCTCTTTTCACATTACACTGTCACAGTGCAATGTCAGAGGTCTTCTTTCCTGAGCACCAAAAAGAGAATCTATGAGTATGGAATCCAATACTCCCTGTTGTTCCCAACCTGATCCAGGATACTCTTGAGTGGTGAAACCCTTTTATTCACACACCCTCTTGATGTATGGTCATACCCTCTCCTTGCCAGGCCCACTCAGGTAGACACCCAGCTCCTGACTTTAAAAGTCAGAGGGATGTATACAGTGAAAAACATTAAGCTGCCTACTCTGTTGTTAGGTGTCACAAACCCCAGATCATCTTCCTTCAGGAGACGCACCATTTACTGCCTGAATTATAGAAGCTTAGTAGGCGAGAGGTCATATCGTAACCACCACTTACTCTGCATATGGACATTGTTTCCTTCTTTGGATCTGCACTGACATTCCCTTTCAAATATTCAATACCATTGTACACAAGGAGGGTTGGATTGTTATTGCAGAGGGCCATCTTGATGGCTCCAGGGTTCTCCTAGCCCCTAATTCTAAGCTGGATGTTTTCTGGGTCACACTATTGCACACCCTGGCACTCAAAACAGGGCCCAGTGGATATTGGCAGGCGACTATAACTGTCTCCTTGATTTCTCCTTGGAGTGATCCCATCCCCCGCTACCTCACACACAAACTCCAACTTGCAAGCGGCACACATGCAAGAGTGGGCAGACCACCAGGCATTGGTAGATGCGTGGCAGTGAATCCACCTCAGTGAATGGATCTACCCATTTTATTCAGTGGTACATCGCCTATACATATGGCATAATCAAATATTTCTATTGACTACACTCCTAGATGCCATATGCCAGGTGAAATAGTGAGGTAACATGCTTTCTGATCATGACACCTACATAGTTGATCTGTTCTGGAATGCCCCACTGGCAATGGTACCCAAATGGTGCCTGCCCAATGAAATACTAGAGGACTCTTCCTTCCAAGTCTTCCACACTCAGCACACCATCCAATATTTTGCCACCAATAAAAGCTTGGCCTCCTCACATGTTGTTGAGTGGGATGCTTATTAAAGTAATTATGCTTCAGCATAGCATTCAGGAGATATCCGGGGTTTGAAAGATGCTCGACTGGGTGTTGAGCAAGGCAGAAAATCTGATCTCTGACCTTGAAAAGGAAGCAGTCCCAGACCCCTTCCAAGCAGATGGCACTCACAGATGACAGGACCCAATACACCGTAGTCGTGGACCAGCTGCCCTGCTTGAACGTTCGGGTGTATGAAGCTAAAATGCATATCGAGGGAGACAGGTTGGGGAGAATCCACCAGGACTCCCATGTCAAGTCCATCCTCGATTTTGCGTCACCTGCTGGGGTCCCTCTCCCCACACAGCAGACTATTCTGGAAACCTTCTTTACATACTATGCCTTAGATTATACAGGGACCCTATGCCCTCCAGCAACAAAGATCACCTCATTCCTCTCTGGGGCCCCAAGGGTCATGCCGGTCTGTCGGGAGAAGCTAGATGAGCCCTTATCCATCCAAGAGATCCAACATGCCACCCAGGCTTTGTCCAGAAACAAAACACCTGGCCTGGATGGCCTCCTGATAGAGTATTATGGCACATTCATCTCCCTACTTACACCACGCTTAGCTGAGATCTACGAGGAAGCCCTGTACTAAGAGCCTACCCCGTCCCTTTGTGAATCTATCCTTATGTCACTACCAAAAACTGACTGGGACCCAACTCTCCTTGCATCTTATAGCCTCATTGCTATACTGGGTACGGACTACATAATTCTGGGGCTATTATTAGCTGAATGATATGCCCAAATACTGCAGGGCTTGGTCCACCCTGATTAAAAGTGCTTTATCCCCAGGCAAAGCACCTCCCAAAACATATGTCTCCTATTTCACTTGATGTACCAGGCCCCCACTATTTCCTCTATGCTGCTTGCCCTATTCTCAACTTAGAAAAGGCTTGTGACACCCTGGAATGGGATCAAATATTCCAGGTGCTGCCACTCTGGGTGTGGGGGAACGCATCTGGGTGTTTATGCGCCTACTGTACACCGCTCCCAATTCTAGGGTCCGATTGGGCTAATTGGTCTCCCTGCATTCCCAGTGGACAGGGGCACCAGACAGGGCTGTTCCCTCTCCCTCTTATTGTTCGCACTTGCAATGGAACCACTGGCCACCCAGCTCCAATTGGAGGGAGACCCCTGGGGAATCCCTCTTACTGGCATGACCCACAGGAGTTCCCTCTATGCGAGCACCCTGCTTCTCTATGTACAAAACATCCGGGCTGATGTCTCCTCCATCTAAACTATACTCTGTTTCTTCACATGCATATCCGGGTTGCAGATCAATAGCCTTAAGTCTGGCATGTTTACTAATGGAGTCCCCCAGATCCCTATTTGAGTTTCAACTGGCCGGAGAAAGGCTGGAATGGAAGGACAATGAGTTTAGGTACCTGGGGATGCATTTATACCTTTTGCCTGGATCTCTTCGAAGGTAAGCTCTAGAGGACCCTTACAACTCTGAAATCACAGCTCCAGTTTTGGAAAACTCTCCTATTGACCTCGACTGGTAAAATAGCAATAATCAAAATGATCATGCTCCCTCATCTTCTTTATCACTTCGCTAACCTGCTGGTTGTTTCCCCCTGTAATTTCTTTCACGATCTAGATGCTCTACTTCGAGAGCCTGTCTGGAGCAATAAACACTATTGTGTAGCTCTACAGAAACTGCAGCTCCCTGTGGAGAAGGGTAGTCTGGCACACCCTCATTTGAGGTTTACTAGCTGGCAGCCCAGCTTCAATGGTTCTCATGCTGGCTGGCAGGTGCAACTTCTTTGAAGTGCTGCTCGCAGATGTGGGCTTCCTTACCCTCTCATATCGCCAAGACTTCCTACTGCCTAGGGTGACCCCCATTCTCCAGCACGTGCCACAACTGGCTGCCATAGCACACAATGGCATTCAACTGATGTTGGCCCTTATCCACCAGGTAGCCCAATATGGCCCAGCCTTTTCCCTACAGGGTCTACTGTGTCCTCTTCAATTTTCTTCACTCAAAGACTTTACACCCTGGCATTACTGCTCTGTCACCGCTGTAGGCAATCCATTTCTAAATGGCCAACCTCTTACTATTGACTGGCTGATTGAGGACTTCACCCTCCCCAGGGGCCAATCCCTACAGTTTCACCAGATGTGGCATGCCCTTCAAGCTCAATGGTCCATAGCTGATACTGAACATCCCAAAAATCTGTTTTTCAAACACTACTCACTATGGGAATAGGATATCATCTATAGCATAGCTCTACAGTGCTATGAGAGAACACACTGGCGCTCCACTCATGTCCCTTAGTGATAAATAGGACATGATATCAGTCAGCCACTTCATGTCTCTGAATGGGGCAGAGCTCTTTTAAACCCACATTGAGTGTCCCACAATGCCTGATTTCACACCATACAATACACCATTCTTCATAGAGCAAACCTTACCCCTCACCAGCTTAACAACATTTTCCCCAGGGCCTGTTTATACGTTCTGGACTGCCAGGAGTTCTCAGTGGACCTCTAGCACATGCTTGGTCCTATCCCGCCATCTCAGCTAATTGGCAGGTGATCCAAGGGACACTCCATGAGGTGACAGAATTCCCAGATATTGCCAACTGGGAGGCCTACGCCTTGGGCATATTCAATCATTGCAGTCAGGGCACACTTTGCCAGCACTACTCTTAACTAAGAGCACTATCACACTTTATTGGCACTCACCCCAGCCCCCTCGAATGGTGTCCTGGCACAGCGCTGTAGAGCAACAAACGAGTACTAAAAGCAAGGCCTTTCCCTTAGAAGAGGTCCGTCGCATCCATAGGCAACTTATTTTCCTGCCGTGGATACCCTCTGTAGGAGGCTGACTCTTTATGTAGTGTACATACAAGACATGCACTGTGCAGAGAGTCCAGGCAACCCCACTTTGGTATTCAAAGGTAAAAAGCAGATCACATAATGCTCTGTTTTTGTAGTAGTGTGGGTGAGCAGTTAGCTTAACTTGGAGATGTGCTAAGAATGTGTTGTACTCACAATATCAATAAATGGGGACAAACACTCAAAAGAATAACTCAAGACCAATTTACAAAAATACTTCAGTTTTTATAAATTTCAAGATAACCAAGATCATCAATTTACAGTAAGTACTTTTTTTGTTATGATTTTTTCAATTTTAGAGAATGTTCTGCTTTTGTTTGTAATTACACACCATAGGAATAAAAAGTAAAATCTATAAAAATGCATATAAAATCGGCAATGTTTTCACAAGTGTCATTTTCTAATTTTAGGACAATGGTGTCAAGATGTCCTGTGGGCCAGCAGAAGAAGTTTGGGCGATTCCTGGTTTAAGTGAAAACAGCAGCTGAACGTTTTGGAGCTGGTGCACAATGGAGAGGGGGACCACTTGGAAATACACTGCACAGATGAACTTAAATGTAAGTCAGGTGGATCCCTTTGAAGGGTGGAGGTCGCAATGGGTTAGGGACCTATAAGGTATAGCGGGTTGCCGATGCAGGGGCCAGGGAGGCCAGGTGCAGAACAGTTTAATCAGCCAGGAGTTGTGTGTCTTGGGGTCCTTGGAGCCAGGAGCAGATCAGTTAGAGTGTAGATTGAAAGTCAGCAGCACCACTCCGGGGGTGGTTCTTGGATGTCCTGAAGTCCTTTGACTGGTGCTTGCTTCTGGGCTTTTGGGCGTCTGGAGTGGACTTTGCCTCTGGGTGTCCGGCGTTAGGGGTCCAGTCCCAAGAGCAATGGTACGTCTCAGGCCCTGAAAGTCCCAGTGCCACCAAACTTGTACACTGGTAGGTTCTGTTCTTCAAGTCTGTTGTGTGGATTTTGGTTGGGCTGCCAAGGCTGGTTTGTTGACCAGCAGCCGGTCAGTAAACTGGACTTCACTGGCTCCTTGCTAGCAGGGTGCAGGGTGCAGGAGAGTGATACTTTCACTCTGAGGGAGGTTTTCTGTGACTTTCAGAAGGCTAGAGGTGCTCTAGGATTGTGTAGATTCCTTCAGGTTTCCTTCCTATGGAAAGGAACCCTGATAGGCTATTTTCCTGCCATCCAAGATGAAGGAAAAGTGGTCACCTCGCATGCAACACCTGAGGGGTGTGACAGGCAGGGGTTGGCCTATACCTCTGTCCTTGTTAGTTTTCCCACCAGTTTTCTCACCCAAAGTAGGGGCAAAACCATTGGGTGGCCATTTGATGCTAGCTGCTCAGGGGGAGGTCAAATTTCAAAGGTGGTAAAGCCTTTGAAGCTGACTGCTGGTGCTTTCCACACAGGAAAGGCTTTGTGTTCTGGTTCCTGGGGGCAAAAGGCTTTCACCCCAGGAGTCCAGAATCATGTCTGGTGGTGGCAGGCTGGTTAGGAGCAGTCAGCAACCATGCCAGGGCTGTGTAGGTTTTACAGGGGGCACCTCTACGGTGCACTCTGGATACATTTTCTAACAAATCCAAAACTGGCATCAGTGTGGGTTCATTTTTCTGATATCAAACAACCCAGGGTTCACAGAGGCCATCATGTAGCTGGGGAACTCATAGTGGCCAGCACATTCATTTGCTATGGCTCTCTATCCTTACTATGTCTTAAGGTTTAGCAAAGACACAGTAGGGGCATATTTGCTCATGCACACATATGCCCTCATATGCATTATAGTGCACCCTTCCTTAGGTCTGTAAGGACTGCCAGAGAGGTGAAATACCTATATTGTATGCAGTGTTAGTGGGCATGGCACTCTGGATGAGTGCCATGTTGAGTTGCAACTTTAGAATATCCTTGTCTTGAACTTGAAACAGCAGTCTGCATGAGGCTGGTGTGGGGCCTCTCAGAGTGGCACAATAGGTGATGCAGCTCTGGGAGACCCTCTTCAGCACCCGTGCCTTGGGTACCAGGGGTACCATTTACTAGGGACTTACCACAGTGGCTGAAGTACCAAACATAGTACAGTTTTGGGGAAAGAGATCTGACCATGGGAACCTGTTTAGCAGGGGCACAGGATACTTACAGTTTGACACCACATCACTTGCCAGGCAGAAAAAGGGTCTTCCATGGCAAAGAAGGCCTTTTCTCACACCGTCCATGATCACTTCATCAGTCTTACCCACAATGACACACTCCGTCCATGATCCCTAAACCACAGCCTTCTTCCTGGACGGGGGACAATTGCACCACAATCCCCTTCTGCAAGCCTTTTATCTTCCCTTAATCCTGCAACTGTCAACATCATCCAGCCATGTCAGATTCAAGCACCTGGATGTAGTTAATGTTACTCTTCCACCAGTGCCCTTGTCTCTACTCCACTCCTGATCCCCTCCCAACTTTTGCCCCTCACTTTCACACAGGACCTGCACATGTTATCATTGGTCTGCACCTGTGGCATCATGTCATCTCTGGCCCTCACTGTCACATACTGGACCACCACTCTGAATCCCGCATCTTCATATCCGCTATTGCCTCTACATGGACAGTTGCAGCATTTGTGTGTAATTCTTGACAAGTCAAAGTGTTTATTGTTCTTTTTTGGAAAACTCAATAAAAACACTTGTTCAAAAAACTTGTAAAAGCATAAATATATGAAAAAAGTTCAAGATAACCTACTTTTTACAAAGTAAAAACCCTTTTTACATAATTAAAAATAAATTACATAACAATGCTCAATATTATTATAAGTTGTTGAATATACAATTGTTTTATACATCCTACATACAAAAACACTTATGTATTATTACATCATAAAAGTACATTGAATAATTAGTTTGGAAACAGTTTGTTCACAAATATTTTAAGAATGTATTTATTATGTAAAAACAATACCCTAACCCCAAATCGCTATATATTATTAAATATTTTTAAAATTGGAAAAACAATTATATTATTAATTTCAAATATAAATACATATTTTAATATAAAAAAACATTTTGTACATTAAAATGTAATAGAAAATATTAATTACAATAAACCACACAATGTGTAATTAACACATAAAAATTATATGTCAACAAGTCAATAAATATTCACAAATACACCTATGGTTGAAAATAAAGTACATACCATTCAAGTAAATGTATGAATGATACATCAAAATTGAATAATTTAAACAATTAATAATTTAGTAAAATATAAATTTAAGCAACTCAATAAAAATGTAATTAACAAATGTAATAAAATGTAACATAGAAATAAATTAATCTTAACACATTTTAAAATCATACTACCCTTCTCTCCTAAAAAACCGATACGCCATGCCTTTCACGGAAAGACATAAACAACGAAGAAAAATGTTATTAAAATTTAAAATGGAGTATTTATTTAACATTTGTAAACATTTACTAAACATATTACCACACAAAAAAACACATAACTAAAACACATTAAAAAAGAACATATCAATTAACTCATAAAAATGCTATTTTTATCAATATTACAATAAATTATTTTTTGACAACAATATAATGAAGCAACACTTAAAGCGATAATCTTACCTTCTATATTTCTGTTGACAATATTTTTGCGGACACGATATTCTTGACACAATATTATGTAACACAATATTTTCTTGTCTGCATTTTGTCCAAACACCATATTTTGATATAGCCTCATTATTTTATTATAAAGTTCTGTTTCTAATATATAAATACCATGGATATGAGGAAGCCAGAGTTCTCTTCCTTGCAAGTTACCAAACATTATTACATGCCTCACATTAATTTACTTCAGCCACACATTGAGATAAACGAGGCACTGGCAGAAATCCATATCAAGATGTCCCTTTTACTGGATGCAAAATACCAGGCAACCACCTTGCCTCTCTGCATTCTACCCAGATTGTCAACATGCTCCTGCATCCAATGCACATCTTTCAGCACAACCAAGTACACTTGATGCCTTCATTTGCCTATGAATTTGAGCATTTTATATAGACGTATGTCTCATTGTGGTTATTTTAGGGACCTTCCCAAAGAAAAACATGCAGCTTTATTGCAAAAATGAACTAGCACAGTATGATAATAGAAGGGAATATTAAAGTCTCATCTTCAGGTTCTTTAATCAACAACCTCTATGCTGATATGAATTATTGTCAAATCGGGATGGTTTGTTTTCACTCGTTTCTAGAACCACTTGTGGTTTGGCTTATTTTACAATTTTTGGATTACTATCTTCCAGAACGGAAGCCACCCCAATTGATGAACTGATTTTGTGTTCCATCCTCTGAAAGGATAACTGGACCAATCTGGTGAATCTGGAGTGTAGTGGTTTGGTTAAGTAATAGTGGGATGTCAGTTTCTCTAGTTATCCCCTTCGCTGCCAGGCCTTTTCCCCCTCCTGTGCCAAGCCTTTTTTGGCTATTTGGGGCAGTTCACGCTTAGGCCCTCATAACCTTTTGTTCACATAAGCTACCCACGCCAAATTTGCGTGCTTTTTTTCCAACATCCTATGTATTCTAGAGATACCCAGACTTTTTGGGTTCCCCTGAAGGAGACCAAGAAATTAGCCAAAAGACAGTGAAAATTTGTTTTTTTTTAAAACAAATGGGAAAAAAGGGCTGCAGAAGGCAGCTTGTGGTTTTTTTCCCTGAAAATGGCATCAACAAAGGGTTTGCAGGGGAAAGATCACCATCTTCCCATCTTCCAGGAACAGGCAGATTTGAATTGGAAAACCCAACTTTTCAATACAATTTTGACATTTTACTGGGACATACCCCATTTTTACTATTTTTTGTGCTTTCAGCCTCCTTCCAGTTAGTGACCAATATGGGTGCGAAACCAATGCTGGATCCCAGAAAGCTAAATATTTATGAAAAGTAGACAAAATTCTGAATTCAGCAAGGGGTCAATTGTGTACATCCTACAAGTGTTTCCTACAGAAAATAACAGCTGAAATAAAAAAATATTGAAATTGAGGTTGAGCAATTTTTCTCCACGTTTTACTCTGTAACTTTTTTCTGCAATGTCAGATTTTTGAAAGCAATATACTGTTACGTCAGCTGGACTCTTCTGGTTGCGGGGATTTATAGGGCTTGTAGGTTCATCAAGAACTCTAGGTACCAAGAGCCAATAAATGAGCTGCACCTTGCAATGGGTTTTTATTCTATACCGGGTATTGTCAGGATACTTCAATTCAATTTCCTCAGAAGCAGAAGATAACTCCTCAGTCCCGACCCGAGCTACTCAAAACGAATATTAATCCTTCGTGCTGAGTACCCCGGAGGGGGAAAGGGGAATGGGATGGTAGAGAGACTGCCACAGAGATGATGAACGCCAGTACTCAGTCTGCCTCTTCACATCTAAGATTGGATACAGCACCTGCAAGAGTCACAGTCGCAATTACTAGGGACATACAACATCAGTTTTTCACTTTCTACTCTCAACACTTAATTCTCTTTAATTCTATTATTTCTTCACTCACCCTGAGTTCTCTGTAGCCTTGCTTCTCTCTATAAATGATAGCTCTTCTTAAAAAATGCTTATTACTGATTCTGGAAGAACTTCTCAACCTTTGTTAGAAATTGGTTTTATGTTGCTATATATATATATATATATATATATATATATATATATATATATATATATATATATAGTTGGTGATAATGCGTTCTTCAAATCAGCTGATGTTATTTAATTTCTCCTGTCTTATTGTGACTTCTGTCAATACTTGTATTTGTAAATGCTTGTTTATTAAAGTTCGTTTCTCCTTTCTTACTTCGACATTTGTTGATAACTTGTATTTGTAAATGCTTGTTTATTACAGTAAGTTTCTCCTTCCTTACTTCGACATCTGTCGATAACTTGTAGTTGTAAATGCTTGTTTATTTAAGTTTGTTTCTCTTTTAAACTCTATTTTGGTTTATTACCATTGAATTTGTAAATGCTTATTTGTTAACAGTTCGTTTCTCCTTTAAACTTGGCCTTTGTTTATAACCTTGACATTTGTAGATACTTGCTCTTTTAAAGTTCGTTTTTTGTTTGACTTTAATATCTTAAACAAGAACCTTGTAAACATAAGGTTAATTCATACATTAACTCTGTAGCCTTGCCGACTTCCACAGGAACGGTCTACTATCAAACTCTTCGAATAAACCTTGACAACATTTATCTGTTTTCTTTAATATAATCTTCAAATGTAATTTTACCTCACAGGAGTTTCTGTTCTGAAGTACGCTCTCTCTCCACACAGCTGATTCCTGTCAGACCTCAGTTGAAGTGCAAGGCTTCCAGCTGGAGAGCTCGTAACCTAGCAACCAACCGATTGCAAGACTAGAACTGTAACTAACCTTCAGGACTCACAGCGGCCATCTTGGAACTTCTCTTCTTGATTCTTCCTTTGAAATAAGCGCAAGATTACTCTGCAAACCTTCTTCCAGTTTGGGGTTTGCTGTCTCCACTGAGGATATCTCTTTGCTTTTCTGATGCACTTCTTTGATTTGACTCGGCAAGTTTGTGTGGTCATGACAGTACTCCCCCTCAAGGAACAGTTCTCCAATTTAGGTTTGCTTGGGTAGATTCTATGAAAGTTTCTCACTAATCTTGAAGCTTGTACATACTCGTGCGGCTCCCAAGATCGTTCCTCTGGACCATAACTTTTCCAATCAATTAGATAATAAAGCTGGCCATTACGGATTTTGGAATCTAAGATTTGATTGACCTCATACTCTTCTGCAGAGCTAATCTGGATAGGAATTGGAGGGGAGTTTTGACGTAAATTTGGAGGACTGTTCTTTAACAAGGAGACATGGAAAACAGGATGTATCTTTAGATGAGCTGGCAACTGCAATTTAACTGCCACTGGATTGATCATCTTGTCAACTTTGAATGGGCCTATAAATCGTGGCTGAAATTTGTGATTTCCTTTGGGACGTAAATGACGAGTATATAACCAAACTTTGTCTCCTTTCCAATAAATGGGGCTCTCTCTCCTTTTTCTATCAGCCTGAGTCTTATATGAGTCTTTTGCTTGAATGATGTTTTTTCTAGCCCTAACTAACGTGGTCTGCAAATCCCTCACCATCTCTTCTACTGCAGGAACTGAATCATCTTCTTTACCCAACATTACATTAGGATGTCTACCATGGTTCAGATAAAAGGGGGTGAACCCAGTGGTGGAATGAACAGCATTATTGTAAGCAAATTCAGCTGCCCACATCAACTCGGGCCATTCTTTCTCTTTATCGAATAAATTGAATCTTAAATACTGTTCTAACTCTTGATTCACTCTCTCTGTTTGCCCATCGGTTTCAGGATGGTAACTGGTAGAGTAACGAGAATCAATTCCTAATCTTTTACTAAAGGCCTTCCAAAAGCGAGAAACAAATTGGGACTCCCTGTCTGAAACTAGAATTTTTGGGATACCATGGGTGCGTACTATGTGTTGTGTAAACAACTGTGCAACCTGTGGGGCTCGAGGGATTTATTTCAAAGGAATGAAATGCGCCATTTTAGTGAAAGTGTCTACAAAAACTAGGATAGTGTTAAAACCTTGGCTACTAGGGAGGTCCACTATAAGATCCATAGTAACAGTATGCCAGGCATGGGGTGCAGTGGGCAAAGGTCTTAACAGACCTTGTGAAGCTGTTCTATTTGATTTCCCTCTTTAACATTTGTCACAAGTTGACACATATTGTCTTATCTGAGTTTTCATTTTTGGCCACCAAAATTCTCGTTGTATTAGATCTTGAGTCTTTTGAATTCCTTTGTGTCCAGCCAATTGATCGTCATGATAAGCCTGAAGAATTTTTTCTTGCAGCTCCACAGTCGGAACATACAGTGCACCTTTAAAGTATGGCAAACCTTTTTTGATTTCTCTTCCTTGGCCTTCTTTGGACCACTTCAGCATTCCTTCGAATGTTAAGTTTTCTTGAATTTCTTTGGTCAACTTTTCATACAATATGGCAGATAGGAACTTCTCTTGTGGAATAATCAATTCTTTTTCTGGAGGCTCTTTAACTGCACCGGTATCAATTTGAGATAGAGCATCTGCTTTCCTATTTACTTTTCCTGGTCTGAAAGTGATAACAAAATCAAAGTCTGCAAAATATAGGGACCAACGCAGTTGTCTAGCTGTTAGAGTTCGAGCTGATTTTAAAAACTGTAAATTTCGGTGGTCCGTGTAAACGGTCACTTTATGGTTAGCTCCCAAAATGTAATGCCTCCACTCACGAAAAGTTTCTTTGACTGCCAATAGCTCCTTATCCGCAAATTGAATAATTTATCTCTGGTGGTGGTAATTTTCGAGAGAAATATGCCACTGGATGTAATTGACCTGTATCTTTATGACGCTGGGAAAGGATACCTCCTATGGCAACATCTGAAGCATCAGCCTCCACATAATATGACTCATCTGGATTGGGGTGGAGCAAGATTGGAGCTGAGACAAAGGAATTCTTCAAAAAATTAAAAGCATTTTCAGCTTCTTTTGTCCACTCAAACTTCACTCCTTTCTTCAACAATCGAGTAATGGGTGTAACTGTTTGAGAAAAATTGGATATGAATCTTCGATAAAAATTAGCGAACCCCAAGAAACTCTGGATCTCTTTGACCTTGCAAGGAGAAGGCCAATGTTGCACTGTCTTTATCTTGGCAGGATCCATACTAACTCCTTCTGGTGACAAAATGAATCCTAAGAACTCAACTCGTTCCACATGAAATGCACACTTCTCCAATTTTACATAGAGATGGTTTTCTTGCAACCTTGTGAGGATGGATCGAACATGGGAAATGTGCTCCTGTAGATTGTCGGAAAAGATTAAAATGTCATCTATATAAACCACGGCAATCCGGTCGAGGAATTCTCGTAATATATCATTAACGAAATGCTGGAAGGCAGCGGGAGCATTGCATAACCCATAAGGCATCACTTGATATTCACATAATCCGTATCGAGTCCGAAAAGCGGTTTTCCATTCATACCCCGAAGCCACTCGAATCAAATGATATGCTCCTCGCAGGTCCAATTTGGTGTAGATTCTAGCATTCTTTACTTGATCTAATAAAACTGACACTAAAGGCAGTGGATATCGATTCTTGATGGTAACCTGATTGAGGGCTCGATAATCAATGCAAGTTCGAAGACTCCCATCCTTCTTTGGTATGAAAAATAGTGGGGATGACACTGGAGATTCAGAAGGACGAATAAAACCATTAGCAAGATATTGATCCAAATACTCCTTTAAATGTTGATTCTCTGCTTCGGTCAATGCGTATATTCTGCTACATGGCAATATCGCACCTGGCTCCAGTTCAATTTTGCAGTCGTAGGGTCGATGTGGTGGCAATTTCTCAGCCTCCTTTTCACCAAAAACGGCGACTAAATCCTCATATTCTTTTGGGATTTCTGCTGTCTTTAGTGCACAGATCATTGAAGAGTGTGATGATAAACAGGCCGCTTGGGACTTGGTGGACACTTCCACTCCATCATGAAAGCAATTCTCTTTGTAGTAAGAGGAATTCATCTTGATCGTTCTTTTGCTCCAATCAATTTGTGGATTATGTTCTGTAAGCCAGGGCAGACCCAAAATGAGTTGAAATTGTGGAGCATCTATCAAATTAAAGATTATCTGCTCCTGATGTCCACCAAAACCTTGAATCTGAATTGGTTCGGTCTCATGGGAAATGGGTCCTGAAGAAAGATTGGTTCCATCCACAGCTCTAACTACTTCCAAAGTAGATTTCTTGATAAATCGAATACCCATTTTATGAGCGTATTTGATATCACAGAAGTTGCCCTTAGCTCCAGAGTCTATCATAACTGAGATCCCTTGAATTTCCTTCTCAAGGGTCTTAACGGATACTGTTTGTACCAAATGTGGCGCTGTGGTTTGTAAGGTATTCGCCACTCGTTGATCTAAAGGAGTTGTCTTGGGTTCTGCTTTCATCAGGGCAACTCCCTCTACTGATGAAGCTGGCCTTTTCCCGACTGAAGAGCTTTGGGTTTCTTGGGACAGTTTTTAACAAAATGCTCAGATGCACCGCAATATAAACATAGTTGATTCACTCTTCTTTTCTCTTTTTCTTCCTTAGATAAAGGACCTCGGATGGAACCAATTTGCATTGGTTCTTCTATCGTTATCCCTTCTCCGGCTCTCGTATGATCCTTTCTTACACGATCAATTCTCAGGGGAAATGGTTGATACTCTCTTCTCTTTTCTGCTCTTCGTTCAGTTAACCGGTGGTCAATCTGTAACACAAGATCAATTAACTCCGAAATTTAGGTGGGTCTATTTGGAACTTGTGCTAAGGCATCTTTCAATTCATCTCTCAGTCCACAATAAAATATGGCGGCTCTTTTTGACTCCGGCCAGGCAGTCTCTACAATGAGTTTATTGAAATGAGCCAGATAGGCTACTAGATCTTTATTACCTTGCCTGATTTCCAGTAGTTCATTGTCAGTGGCTTGAGCTGCAGTTCGCCGATCAAATATTCTTAAGAACTCTTCCTTGAAATTTTTGAAATTATATAAAACAGGATAATTTCTGGAAATTATTGGCATGGACCATGCGGCCGCATCTCCTGTCAGATAAGACAATATAAATGCCACTTTGGACTGGTCTTTGGAAAAAATGACTGGTCTACATAAAAAATGCAATGAGCATTGGGTCAGAAAAATCTGCACCTTATTTGGATCCCCACCGAAGCGCTCGGGTTGAGCCAAAGGAATAATAGGGGAAACCGCATGAATTACTTGAGTGGATATACCTGCAGACTGTGAAGGGCTAGGGATTTGTGAAAACACAGATTCATTTGATTTAGCGGTGTTCCCTAACTCATTTATTCGCTGTTTTATTTGGACTGTTTCTTCTATGGTGTTATTTAATTGTTTCTGTAACCCTTCCAAAACAGTGGCTAATGCTTTTATATCAATTCCTTCTGCCATTCTGCTCAGGAGGAAATCAGTTTTTTCCCTAAAATTAGGGTGATGGCACTTCAATCTGTCAGGATACTTCAATTCGATTTCCTCAGAAGCAGAAGATAATTCCTCAGTCCCGACCAGATCTACTCACAACGAATATTAATCCTTCGTGCTGAGTACCCCGGAGGGGGAAAGGGGAATGGGATGGTAGAGAGACTGCCACAGAGATGATGAACGCCAGTACTCAGTCTGCCTCTTCACATCTAAGATTGGATACAGCACCTGCAAGAGTCACAGTCGCAATTGCTAGGGACATGCAACATCAGTTTTTCACTTTCTACTCTCAACACTTAATTCTCTTTAATTCTCTTATTTCTTCACTCACCCTGAGTTCTCTGTAGCCTTGCTTCTCTCTATAAATGATAGCTCTTCTTAAAAAATGCTTATTACTGATTCTGGAAGAACTTCTCAACCTTTGTTAGAGATTGGTTTTATGTTGCTATATATATATATATAGTCGGTGATAATGCGTTCTTCAAATCAGCTGATGTTCTTTAATTTCTCCTCTCTTATTGTGACTTCTGTCAATACTTGTATTTGTAAATGCTTGTTTATTAAAGTTCGTTTCTCCTTTCTTACTTCGACATTTGTTGATAACTTGTATTTGTAAATGCTTGTTTATTACAGTTAGTTTCTCCTTCCTTACTTCGACATCTGTCGATAACTTGTAGTTGTAAATGCTTGTTTATTTAAGTTTGTTTCTCTTTTAAACTCTATTTTGGTTTATTACCATTGAATTTGTAAATGCTTATTTGTTAACAGTTCGTTTCTCCTTTAAACTTGGCCTTTGTTTATAACCTTGACATTTGTAGATACTTGCTCTTTTAAAGTTCGTTTTTTCTTTGACTTTAATATCTTAAACAAGAACCTTGTAAACATAAGGTTAATTCATACATTAACTCTGTAGCCTTGCCGACTTCCATGGGAACGGTCTACTATCAAACTCTTTGAATAAACCTTGACAATATTTATCTGTTTTCTGTAATATAATCTTCAAATGTAATTTTACCTCACACGAGTTTCTGTTCTGAAGCGCGCTCTCTCTCCACACAGCTGATTCCTGTCAGACCTCAGTTGAAGTGCAAGGCTTCCAGCTGGAGGGCTTGTAACCTAGCAACCAACCGATTGCAAGACTAGAACTGTAACTAACCTTCAGGACTCACAGCGGCCATCTTGGATCTTCTCTTCTTGATTCTTCCTTTGAAATAAGCGCAGGATTACTCTGCAAACCTTCTTCCAGTTTGGGCTTTGCTGTCTCCACTGAGGACATCTCTTTGCTTTTCTCATGCACTTCTTTGATTTGACTTGGCAAGTTTGTGTGGTCATGACAGGTATACAGCAATTCATTTGCTGAAATATAAAAAGTGAAAAATAGGTATCACGAAAACCTTTGTATTTCCAAAATGGCCACAAGATAAGGTGTTGAGAAGCAGTGGTTATTTGCATTTTTGAAAACTAGACACCTAGGGGAATCCAAGATGGAGTGACTTTTGGGGCTCTGACCAGGTTCTGTTACCCAGAATCCTTTGCAAACCTAAAAATGTGACCCAAAAAACTTTTTCCTCTCATTTCGGTAACAGAAAGTTCTGGAATCTGAGAGCAGCCACAAATTTCCGTCCACCCAGCGTTCCCCCAAGTCTCCCGATAAAAATGGTACCTCACTTGTATGGGTAGGCCTAGCGCCCACGAAAGGAAATGGCCCAAAACACAACATGGACACATCATATTTTTTCACAGAAAACAGAGGTGTTTTTTGCAAAGTGCCTACCTGTGGATTTTGCCCTCTAGCTCGGCCGGCACCTGGAGAAACCTAGCAAACCAGCGCATTTTTGAAAACTTGACACCTAGGGGAATCCAAGATGGGGTGACTTGTGGGGCTCTGACCAGGTTCTGTTACCCAGAATCCTTTGCAAACCTCAAATTGTGGCTAAAAATAAAAGTTTCCTTCCACCCAGCTTTCCCCCAAGTCTCCCGATAAAAATGATACCTCACTTGTGTGGGTAGGCCTAGCGCCTGCGACAGGAAATGCCCCAAAAACCCAACGTGGACATCCCATTTTTTGACAGAAAACAGAGGTGTTTTTTGCAAAGTGCCTACCTGTAGATTTTGGCCTCTAGCTCAGCCGGCACCAAGGGAAACCTACCAAACCTGTGCATTGCTAAAAACTAGAGATCTAAGGGAATCCAAGATGGCGTGACTTGTGGTGCTCTGACCAGGTACTGTTACCCAGAATCCTTTGCAAATCTCAAAATTTGGCTAAAAAAAACACATTTTCCTCACTTTTCGGTGACAGAAAGTTCTGGAATCTGAGAGGAGCCACAAACTTCCTTCCACCCAGCGTTTCCCCAAGTCTCCCGATAAAAATGGTACCTCACTTGTGTGGGTAGGCCTAGCGCCAACGAAAGGAAATGGCCCAAAACACAACATGGACACATCACATTTTCAACAGAAAACAGAGGTGTTTTTTGCAAAGTGCCTACCTGTGGATTTTGGCCTCTAGCTCAGCAGGCCCGGGGGGGGCAGAAATGGCCTAAAATAAATTTGCCCCCCAACCCCCCCAGGGAGCGAACCTTGCCTACAGGGTCGCTCCCCTTGCTGTCATTGGCGCAAAAATAAAATCCATGGTGCCTAGTTGTTTCTGTCCCCCTTGGGGGCAGATTGACCTAAAATCCAATGATCTGCCCCCAAGGGGGGCAGAAATGGTCTAAATACAATCCCCCCCGCCCCAATGGGAGCGACCATTGCCTAATGGGTTGCTCCCCATCTCTAAAAAACAAACAAACAAAAAACACAACATTTTTTTTTGCCCTTGCGTCTAGAGGTTTCTGCCCCCCAACCCCCCGGGAGAAGATCAGCCTAACAACAATAGGCCAATCTGCCCTCGGGGGGGACAGAAATGGCCTAAAATATATTTGCCCCCCACCTACCCAGGGAGCGACCCTTGCTTATGGGGTCGCTCCCCTTGCGTGACGTTGGCGCAAAAAGAAAGATCCCCGTGCCCAGTGGTTTCCTAAAATCGACTGATCTGCCCCTAAAGGGGGCAGAAATGGTCTAAATACAATTTGCCCCTCCAGGGGAGCGACCCTTGCCTAAGGGGTCGCTCCCCATCTGTAAAACAACAACAACAACAAAAAAAGCCCTGGTGCCTAGTGGTTTCTGCCCCCCTTGGGGGCAGATTGGCCTCATAAAAATAGGCCAATCTGCCCCTAAGGGGGGCAGAACTGGCCTAAATATAATTTGCCCCCTAGGTGAGCGACCCTTGCCTCAGGGGTCGCTCCCCACCTCAAAAATAGAAAACAAAACAAAAACAAACAAACAAAAAAATGCTCCCTGGTGCCTAGAGGTTTCTGCACCCCCTGGGGGCAGATAGGGGTAATTATAGGCCAATCTGACCCCGGGGGGGGGGGCAGAAAAGTCCTTTAAAAAAAATGCCCCCCCTAGGAGCGACCCTTGCCCAAGGGGTCGCTCCCTCATGCCAATTTCATTAAAAAAAATCCCTGGTGTCTAGTGGGCGTTTTAGCAGCCACATTGTTGCAATCAGGCTGCTAAAACGCTGAGAGAGACTTCAAAGTGAAGGAAATAACTTTCCTTCCCTTTGAAGTCTCTCGGCCTCCTCCACGTGATCGGAAGAGAAATGCTTTTGCATTTCTCTTCCGATCGCATGGAAGGAGGCATTGTGACAATCAGCGCGCGATTGCGTGATGATGTCACAGGGGGGTAGGGGGAGTCGGGGGTCGAAGGGGAAGGGCTTCCCCTTCCATCCCTGCCTTGGGGGGTGGGGGAGAACCCCACAGAGGGAGCGCTAGCGCTGGGCTCTGTGCCCAGGACGTAATGGTTACGTCCTGGGCACACGAGCACTGTGCCTCAGGACGTAACCATTACGTCCTGGGCACAGAAGGGGTTATGTGTGGCCTTTGCCCTAGTTTTTTATGTGCGCAGTGTAGAAAACCTTAAATGTATTACTTGCTCAACAAAGGGGTTGTTAGGTGAACCCTTTGAAGATTAGACTATAACATTTCCTCACTTTTGGTGAAGTAGAAGAAGGTGTCCTAAGGCCTCAGGGCAGTCAAAAAATACTAAGGGCCTGAATTAGATGTTGGTGGTAATGGTACTGCCGTCAGCTTTTCGATGGAAAAATCACCCAAAGACTTGATGGTCCACCCACCCTATTTAGATATCAGTAGGAGCATAGGTGAAAGACCGCTGATGGTCTGCTGCCACTGCCAATATTCATTCCCCATAGGTTAAAGCGGCTGGTGGTGTGAAAACTGCCCCTTTTCCAAAGTGCTAAGATTTTTGGATGCAATTTGCCTGCCTAAAAGGGGACACCACAACATCTATGTGATGTTGCCTTCACATGCAAATGTCCCTTTCAAGATCATATTGCTCACTATCAACAAATTACCCTCTGGGCTGGACTAAGGACACCAAAATGTTGTCTGTGGCTGTGGCATCCAGTTCCTTGGTCAGCAGCCGGTCAGTGAAGTGGCCTTCACTGGGTCTTTGGTTCCTTGTGGTTGCAGGGTTATGCCTTCACTCTGTAGGGAGATCTTTGGTCATTTTCAAAGAGTAGAGGTCCTCGGGGGTCTGTATAGTCTGTCCGACATCCATGCAATCCCTCAGCGGTGATTGTCAAGTCCTGGGTGCAGCAGGCAGGGTTCGGTGCCTTTTCTTGCCGCAGCAGGACTTCAGTTCTCAAGCCTATGGTGTTCTTTATTGCTGGTCTTCTTTTGTCCTTAGAATCTGATTTCTTCATCTAGGACTGTCCACTAAATACTGTGTTTAGTGGGTGTTTGTTTTAGGGGGCACCTAGTACTGACCAAAGTATCATCTATCTACCTTAGGGTGGCTAAACCCACTAAGTGACAACTTCCTGTGGGCAGAGGTCACTTCCCTACAACTGACTATTTTTCTTCCATACAAGATGGAGGAAAATGAAAAGAAGCGGTCATTGTGCAAGCAACACTTTTGGGGTGGTGCAAGCCAGGACTGACCTCTCCTCCTTTCCTTGGTCTGGCTTCCTGCCGTTGCTTCTGCCAAAAGTGGGGGTTTGCATTGGGGGTGGCCATCTGCTGCTAGCAGCAGGCCTGGGTGTTGTGTTTCAAGGGTGGTAAGCCCTTTGAAGCTCGCTGGCAGGGCAGTGCACGTTCCTGAGGGAGGGGGTGTTATTTCCTCCCCACAGAAAAGGCTTTTTTTTCAGAATCCCAGAGAGCAGGATCTCTCACTCCAGAGATTCAGACTCTTGTCTGGTGTTGGCAGGCTGGTTGTGACCAGCCAGCATCTAAGCCAGGGTAGTTAGCTTTTGCAGGGGGTACCTATAGGGTGACTCCTGGGTACATTTTGTAATAAATCCAATACTGGTACCTGTTTGGATTTATCATTCTGAGTTGTTTAATACCAAACCACCCAGGGTTGAGGATCATCATCATGTAGCTGTGAAAACTCATTCCGACCAGTGTCCAACACATGTATTAAAATGTCTGCCCTGTTCACTTTGCAGGTTTGGCAAGGACACAGTAGGTGCATATTGCTCATGCATCTATTCCCACACCTACCATATATTGCACCCTGCTTTAGGGCTAAAAGGCCTGCCAGTGGGGTGACTTACCTATAGCGCATGCCAAGTATGGTGGACAGGGAACACAGGCTATGTGTCATGACGAGTTTGCCTTTTAGGATTGCATCAGAACACTCAGCCTTCAGTGGCAGTACAGGGTGCCTCTGGATGCATGGCCGTAGATGCCCTGGAGGGTGGCACAATCTGTGTTGCTACCCTCAGGAGCCTACCCTTAGTACCCCATGACCGGGCTACCTAGATACTATTTACTAGGGATTTATAATGGCAGCTAAAGGTTTTGCCAATTTGCCAATGCATTATAACAGTTTTAGGCAAAGGAATCTGGTTAGCAGGGGCCCTGGGCACTAACAACTTTGAGGATACATAACATACCTGGCAAAAAGTGGGGGCTAACCATGACAAAAACAGGCCTTTTCTCACAATGAGACATTGCAAAGCAACACACACAGTTGTGTAGGTTCCCATTATCCTAATGAGACTACTGGATTCGGGCAGCAGAATCACCTGGACTGCGGGGGACAGACTCTGATCCCACACCATGTGATACCTGTTGGCTTAATCTGGGTTTATTCCAGCTAACTAGCAGTGCCTCATCTGCACCCAAGAGCAGGGATGATCGGGGCAACCGAGCGCATTACATATATGACTCCTCAGGGAAATCGTGGTCACTTAGATCTCATCCTTTTCTCTCAGTTACGTTAGTCTCACATATGTAAGGACAATCAGAGGCAGAGTAAAGTTCTATAAGGTTTTATTGAAGTAACTGCATCTTAGATAATAAAGTATGTATTGCAATAACTAAGACGATGAAGCACAATATGATTAAAATTGTGACAAGGAGAGTAAACCACAAGAATAATGCTACCCAATTGTCACTAACGTTTGTAGGGATGGTTCCTACCGAAGCTATGTTAGAGCATAGCATGTTAAGACACAGTTTGACCAACTTTCATCTCCAGAAAGCATCATGGGCTTTGGTTGCGTGCCTTCCTCGCAGTTGTTGGCCTAAAATATGGCTGGAAAGTAAAGAAGGTAAACCACAATATCTCAAAGCAATTACGTACCCCCTTGTTGCTGTTGTTGGGCCCTCAACTGCCCATCAAGCTCTGGGTAAGCCACCGAAAGGATGCTGCCAATTAAGGTGGTAAGGTTACAGCACTCCACCTGGATAGCTGAGAGGACTGCATGACTTGTCTTTCATCAAATTTTCTAGTTGGCTAATGAATGTCCTCCCACCTCTTCTGACAATGAGGCTACACCATATCTGGAACCGCAGGTTCCACACCTTCTTCACGATGGCCTTCCAGATATTTCCCTTTTGATGGGTGTTGACCTGTATAGATGACATAAAAGAACAGGAAAAGGCAATTCAGTGTCACTGTTGGGCAGCACTGCGGTCACATCATATATTCCCAATGAACATGTACATTTACAAAACAGTTATAATTTCTTCTGTCAACAAAACAGTCATAATTAGAGTTGAAATACTGATTTGCAATGATCTCATGTGCGCGATCAATACTTTCTAGACCCCCATGTTATCTACTCGGGCCCACAACATCATCTTGGCCAGAACTATGTAGCCAGTTCTGCTCTGAGAGCTACTGATTATCACTCACAATCATTGTGACCCACTGTAGGCCAAACCACCTGTACAATCCATGCACATAATCATACTGACATCCTACATTGACTTCCTGCCTAAAATCCTAAGAATCAGAACCCATGGTCTACATCACATACACTGACTGAGGGCAACAGAGGAGGGTTGCTATGTGTGAATGAGAGCAGGGACTTGTGTTTTATTTGGACAAGCATGGATTCTAATGGGACAGGCTGGGACGGATGATGGTAAGCCTCTGTCATGTGAACTTGCTGCATCTAAAATAAGTCTAACTATACATGGCTTCATGACAGGTTGAAATCTTACAGAGCAAAAAAATCGACAGTATGTGCTGGACTCCCACATGACAGTACAGTATCAAAGATATCCAGAGCCCCAAATGTTTCAAACCTAATCACTGTTGTTTCAACATTGGATAATTGGTTTGGTCATACAACAAGTACACTGTCTACTTGCCATTGTCAGTCAGTGGCCTGCATTTTGTGTGAGAAAATAGTATTTATGTGATACATAGTCACACATTGCAGCTTCTACTGTCATGTAGCTTAACGTTGTCATGCACAAAACATTCATACATCAGTCACAAACATATGTCCCACATATATCATTCTGTCAAGTCAAAGCACAATAACAACCACATTACCAAAAGGGAACCAAATATACTGTGAACCATAAAGGAAGAGGTTACTCAGTCAGACATTCCCAAGTCAGACATGTACCTTTTCCTCTGGGGTCCCATAGAGTTGTCTGTACAGGGACCAAACCTCCCTGGTAAGAAGCTCCAGTTCCTCAGCGGAGAAGGCAGGGGTCCTGTCACCTGTGTTGCCCAGCATCATGGCTCCCAGAGGTTGGTAAGTACAGCACAAATTGAGGAGGTCTTGATGGCTGCATTGTTAGGAGGCAAGTTAATTTTTTTTACACAACGCAGCACACAAGTACACAGTGAACACGATCCATGATGGAGATGGACACAGCCATTGGTGTTCGTGCGTAGCCATCACACATGTTAGCCTACAGTAGGTACCCTTGTGGAGGTTCCCACCTACTTCGCGGTCAACGTCCACTGATGGCCATCGGCTACACAATGTTTTGATGGCAAGATCAGACAGCCGCCATTTTAGGGTGTTTATCTGTGCGTTTTACAACTGTACAGTATATGTATCACCAGCAGTCAAAATGGTAGCTAGTGGATTTCTAACAGTCAGATATG
The DNA here is from genome assembly GCF_031143425.1 of Pleurodeles waltl. Classification (NCBI taxonomy): domain Eukaryota; kingdom Metazoa; phylum Chordata; class Amphibia; order Caudata; family Salamandridae; genus Pleurodeles; species Pleurodeles waltl. The sequence goes on from NC_090442.1 coordinate 557,069,568, forward strand.
ATCTACACTTTTCTGGGAAATATATGACATGTAAAAATGTGTACAGTGACTTTGTTTGTCAATGATATTGCTGCACGGGTACCCACATTGATGGTAAGTAAAAAATACATATAGGTGCAAATAATGTAGGTCAAATGTATTATTTGCACATGATGAAAATTCATAAATGTGTACACTTTACTTATTTGTGGGACATATATTTGATGTCAATATGTACATGTATCACCTAATTTTTACTGTTACCCAGTAGTCAGATGTCCTGTGACATTAGTAGTATGGTGTGACCATTTCATCTGACATTTTCTTTTTATACCTACAGATGCCAGAATCCAGCCATGGGTAGGAGGTGATAGCCCCGGGTGTTCCAACCCTTTCTAGCTCTTGCCACCATTGAGCAAAGGGATGTTATCAAGCTACATCTTCTACAAAGGCAAACTATCCTTGTTTGTGCTAGCAGTTGGAGCCTGATCTCCTGCCTCACAATATGAATCCAACAGCCATTACACCAATATTCAAACTCATGTAAGTATTGCATTTTGTAGCCACTGGCACCATTCAATACACTGTGGCAGTATCTGGGGTCATGTCCCAGCTGACTTACATTGGTGTGGTACAAGAAATCCTTGCTTTCCTGATTAAGAACATGACTAGCTACATCCAATTTCCACATCTACAGGATTCAGCCACCATGTTTTGAATGCCACATGTGGTTGGAGCAATAGATTGCATGCATATTGCCTTGATACTACCACACTACAGGGAACAGGTCTGCCACATTCGGGAGAACTTCCATTCGATCAATAAGCAAGTTGTTTCCTTACCAGACTTATACATCACAAGTGTGTGTGCTCTCTTCCCTGGGTCAACACATGATTTATTCATACTATGGAACAGCAAAATACCCATGCAGATGTCGCAACTTGGATCGGTGAGGTCCTGGCTTGTTGGTAAGCACAATATGACTTGTAGATATTTTTCTTGAATCTTAGTTTAGGAAGGGATGATGGTTTGATCTGATAGTGACCTGTTGATGTGTTGCATCTCTGGACGAGACACAGCTTATCCTAATCCACCCTGGTTATTGACACTGCTTAGGAGTCCAACAACACCAGGGGATGTCCGCGTCACTGAGGCCCATGGAAGAATACGGAGGCCAGTCGAGTGGGCTTTTGGGCTCCTGAAGGTTAGGTTTAGGTGCCTGGACAAGACTGGTGGAGCCTTCCTCTACTCGTCGGACAAGGCGTGCCAAAACACAGTTGCCTGCTGCAGTCTCCATAATATCGCCCCAAGGAGGGACATCTTATTATTGCAGAAGAGGATGACCGTGATGAGCACTTGGGTGAAGATGTTGAAATGCCCTATGAAGATGACAGTGGTGAAGAAGAAGGAATTGACTTACATCATGATGTGACTGCCCATTTCTTCACCTGATCATAAGTTTACCTTTACAAGGTTTATGCTCCAGTGTTAGTACAACTTGGTCCCTAGAGTACACATGTGTCTGCTATGGTACTTTCTTTAGGACTGGTCAATGCAAGAAGGGTCAAGGCAAAGATGCTAGTGAATCAGTGTTACCCCACATTGGGTTATCTGGTCATTGAAATAGTTTAAATGTGCCTATGCTAAGTATGTGTGTCCTCATGACTTATCAATTGAGTTACATATTCTTTGTGTTAAAATTGATTTTACATTGTTATTCTGTTTTAGGGTCCTTCCCCATATCATCCTCATTTGTACATTTTAATATTGTGACATTCACAGTAATATGTTACTGTTTCGAAGTACAAAGTGAACATGTATTGATCCTGTGAGAGATACCCACTTAGGATGGACAAGCCTTTTCCACAGACAATGTTCACCCTGATGGCATGGAAGTATAGAAGATTGTATCTGAACTGTTTTCTGTATGATGCTACCATCAAGGCAATATGAGGCCACTTGCGTTGCTCAGGCCAGATGTGTATGTGAAGCCCTAGCATACTGGTTGCCCTTCACATTGGCTACATCTTTAATTTGTGGACAGTGGAGGTAGCTGTTGATGTGTTTCATCATTGGTAATACAATGTTTTGTTAGCACACCCTCGAATGGTGAATGTGCCATTCTCCCAGATACTGCCACAGTGTCCTGTACTGGTCACATGGCTTCAAATGTTGTCACTGCCATGAAGTGGACTATTGGTGTAATTGATTTGGAATTCCTGTTGTGCGGGCAGGATGTATGGCTCCAACTGAATTCATGCATGAGTTATAGTTTGCCTGTTCAATCTTGTCTCCGTGGTATCAAGGTATTGAAGCATATGGTCCTGATTGGCATGGATATGGGGTTAAGACTGGTTTTGATACACAGATTCCCTCCCATTTCTCCCATGTTTCCAAACTGTGAATGTTCCACATACATTCTCATTAGAGTTTGTTATTTTTGAATCATTTCTTCTAACACTTTCCCTCTTTGTAATTGCAACTTTTTCTACAAAATTATTGTACATTATCTTCCCAACATGATGTTGGTATAGGGACATGGCAATGGAAAGGCCACAAATAATCAAACAAGGGTCTCGCAGTCAGTGCCCATTATGTTTGTGTTGTAGAAACAAAAATAAGTGTGAAGTAAATTAAATAATTTGTTTTCAACAAAAAATAGTCCATCATGGTGGATGGACGCATGGTAGTAGAGCGAAAACCATTTTGGAGTCCAAAGTCCAAAATACTAAAGTCCTCAGAAAAGGTAAATGTGTCTATGGAACAGTCTACAGGGTGAATGGTAGGCAAACAGGGGGAAAGTAGGTTTGGCATCTCTTGGAGGTGGTGGTGTTGGTTTTGCCATCCTCTGCTGCTGATCCAGATGATCATGCCGTTCGGGTAGGTGGAGGGTCGCAGGGGCTGGGGTGGTAGGATCAGGCCTTTCCTGTGGCAGGGCCTCCCTATTTGTGGCTGGCAGAGTTGTAGTTTGCCCAGATGTTGAGGGACTGCAGACAGGGACAGATGGGCTGGGAAAAGCCCTGCGCATGAGCGGGTGAATGTCATACACCACCCCAGTCAAGGAGCCAAAGTAGAATTGATGTCCTGGAGCTTCACATTATTCTCCCTCTGCAACTGCTTCAAGACCCGGATCTCAGTTAGGACAAGCCTCATCACATCTTTAGACTGTTGGACTGATCCCAAACTTGGTCAAGGGTGGTCTGACTTACCAAAACCCCAGTAGCCACCCTTGGCTGGCCCACAGATTCCCTCCCATGACTTTTAACCTTACTGGCCAGTAGCCTTGAGGTGTGCCCCAAACCACAGTTCCTAGCAGACCAGTTGCCAGGGTTCTTGGTGCCTCAATGGAAGCCAGGATAGGGGGCACAGGATGGGTGTGTTGATTCTTGGTGCACAGGTAGCGGATGTGTCCTCCTGCTGAGGTGGTGTTGCAGCAGTGGTGGGAGGTGTCACTGTGGACTGGGTCTGACTTACGGGAGCGGTGTGATTAGACAGACCAGATGGGCCAGCTTGCCCCTCATCATCTGGACTTGAATTATTGGGGTCCTCACTGAGGACTTGCTCTTGAGTTATAGGGGAGGACTAGTGGCTGCCAGATGGTGGTGTACTGGTCTAGATGGTTAGACCTGTGAATGATACAGAAGATATGTGAATAACATGTTTTTGTGCATTTCATGTGTCTTTATTTATATAAGGGCCAACCTAAAACCTAGAAAGGGAGAGATTGACTGATTAAGCCTTTGTGTGATTTTCACTGTTTAACCCGGCAGCCTAATTTTCACAGATGGAAACTCCAGTCCTGACCTTGTATAAATGTTCTGAAATAAAAAGTGAAGTTCAGATTTGTGGGTTACATGTGTGGGTGGTCAAATGATGAAGCATGACACTATAAATGTGTGTGAGACCACCTAGTCTGTAAAGGGAACTCTCACTCGTCCCCGAACACTCGAATGTCACTACCATTTTCCATGTCTACGAATTAGATCACATAGTCGGTGATCTACTGACCTTGGAACAGGCCAGAGGGGCCAGCTCCTAGTATTCCCCCTACACTAAGTGTTATAGTTTCATGTATAAGAGAGATTGTGTGGGGTTGATATACTCCCAGTACTCTCTTTTTGTGCAGTAGTAGATTAGGAAAGCAGTAGGCTGTAAGAGCAAGTTCAGTAGTAACATGCATTTATGGGTATTCTCTGACAACAAGAGGAACAGGCACTATTTTAGGAACACTCAGTTCTGAATCATGGTAGAATGAATTGCATATGATGAGGAAGAAGTCTATTTTAGTTGCACCTTCCCTCTTAGCAGATTCTACACTATCCAAAACCATGACCCAATTGGGCGATTCGGACACCTTAGTGGAATTAAAATGGACACAGGTTAAAACAATCCTTGACGGGGCAGTCCTGACGGAATATTTGCGAAACAATACAGCACCCAATGGATTAATCTTCACTACAAAACCCCCTATCTTCTTAGAAGATCAGGAGTTCAGAAAATACTGGTCTAGGATCGCATGGAAATGCACACAAGATTGGCTAGTTTTAATTATAAAGACAGCAACTAGACTATCTGAGGCCTTATTGATTCAGATAAAGACAGCTGAAAATAATCTAAAAACAGGATTAACCACAATTTCTTTAAAAAAAAAGCTAGAAGAAACAAATAAAACCATAAATGAATTCAAAGAGTATTTAACACAAGGTAAAATCTCAAAGATTCAGAAGGACTTGCAAAAGTTATGACATGAGAAAGTATACTCCTATACAAGGGAAGATTATGGTGGTCATTACAACCCTGGCGGTCGGTGTTAAAGCAGCTGTAAAACCGTAACAGGCCGGCGGAAAAAAAAATGGAATTACGATTGTGGCGGAAACTGCCAACATAGACAGACACTTTAACACTCCGACCGCCAAGGCTGTACAAACAAACACCGCAGCGGTAACCGCCAACAGACAGGCAGAGGACAATGTACCACCCACAGAATTATAACAGGCCAATCCGCTACCTTTTCCGGGGCGGATTCACCATGAACAAAAACACGGCGGAAACAGGACTTGGAAGGGGAAACGCTCACCTCTACACATCCCACGAGGAACCAGAACGCCATGGAACCGGAACTTCAGATTCTTCCAGCCTTTATCTTCATGCTCCTCTACCAGTGTTGTAGTTTAGCAGCGATTAGATTAAGCATTAGCAGAAGACATCTTGTATTTAGTAACTATTGTGAACATTTCGCGGAATCCATTTTGTATTCATGGCAGCCATTTTCTCTGCCACATGCTGCCATGTGCTCACCATGTGCTCTGTCCTACCTTTCTGTTAACTACTCTTGAAAATCTGCCCAGTGACAAGTTATATTTAGCATCTCCCACTTTCGCACATGCTCAGTAAGGTCTGCAGCTGTTAGCCCTTGAAAACTGTCAGCTCCTCCTACCTGTCGACTGTGCATTTCCACATGACCTTACATGTATGCAAGTCTTGCTTCTATAATTGTACCACCTCCTTTTAGCCCCTGCGTGGGTATAAAAGGACCATGCTTTCTCAGTTCAGTGTGCTATTTCAAACATTACCGTAGGGTGCTGTTTGAACTGTAGTACCACCTCATGAGGTTTAATAAACTTTGTCTTTTATTTCAATTTCTGTGCCAACTTCTTCCTACATGGTCTGAGGACTTTGTGCAGAGAAAGGTGAACCCCTTGCACTAGTAGGCCTTGCTGAGGCTTACTTCAACAAATTGGCGCCCGAACAGGGACTCATCGGCGACTCGGACGCCCAACGGATTGGTCACGACGAAGGATTGGGATCTCGCTGCGGACGATCAATGCCTGAGGAGACCCGAGTCTTTGCAACCACAGCGTTTTTCCCTTCTTTCTGATCTGACCATCCAGGTGGCGCCAGTCCTCGGCTGAGATACTTTTTGTTCATTCGTCATGCAGTGACCATTTGGTCGATTTTAGAACTTGGCAGTTAGAACCTGGACACGCTGTGATTGGTAAGAGCCGTGTTACGGCACTTTCTGTGGGTTTTGATGCCTTTGTTTGGTAATGTAGTTTAGCACTACTTCCTGTGGCTCTCGTGTTTTGGGTGACTAGTCAATTTGTGTCCTTTGAATTGATATATAAATTGCAATTTATATAGGCAGGTAATGAGGAGAATTTTCTCCAAATTAATTTTGATTTGAACGGCACCTTAAGTGCTACTTTGATTATATTATTGCATATTCTGCACTATTTTTGGTATGCCTGTTTTTAGTGCACTTCATAGGATGTGTTGCCTTTGTAAAGGTACCAATTTGAGACTGGAAGAATTGCAACTGGCACCTCCAGAGGGGACGCCCAATAGAGATATGTATGTTAAACATGGTCTTTCTTCTATAATGTACAGCACATTATGGAATAAATACACTCGTGCGGATCCTGAGTTACGTTGGCCTATGCATGGGTCATTTGATTTGCGAAAGATTGAGTATGTTGAACAATGTATGTGTAAACGAAAGTCTAGGCAAGATATGTTTGACTGTGTACGAATGTGGGAGAAAGAAGTGCGTGGACGAGTGAAGCGTGAGCAAGCCTTGCTTGAGAAAGAGCAGCGGAAGAATGTATATGTGAAAGCATTGGAAATGAGAAAGAAAGAAAGAAATGACTTAACGGAGCTAGAAGAGAAAGAACGTAAATTGCAGGTAACTGGCCAATACACCGTTAGGCAACCTCTCTATCCTATCCTTAATAAACCACATGATGATTTTTTTGTTACTAGATCACCCTCCACCTCCGTATGTCGTCCCTTCTGCCCCTCATGAGTTAGCTAAGGTCTCCAGTTCGGAGCAACAGAAGATGCGAGACAGTCGCTCTATGTTGCCTGCTGACCGTGCGTCTGAGCTTAGATCTATTGCTCGTAAAACAATTTGTAGCGTTGTCTCTGCTTCTGAACTTTTAGACAACATGAAAGGGTGGACGGAAAAGGAGCAGCTATATTTTACTGAGGCATTTGGCTCAGAAGTTATTGAACTATATTGGAAATATTCTGATGAGTTAGAGCCCGATGATGTAGTAGCTGATCATAAGCAAATGCGTGATGGTCTTTTTGTTTTCTCCCAGGTGGCTGATGCAATCAGGCGTTTGGTGAAATTATGTGCTGTGGCAGTCCGCTTGCAAGAGGAGAAAAGGGCTGTGGGCATAGTTGCACGGACATCTCAGACCGGTGGGGTGCAAGCTTCCATCTTCGGAACAGATAAGACTATGATAGTTCACGCGAAACCAATGCAGGAGGCCGTGCCTTTGTATGTTCCTCTAAAGGATTGGGTACAAGTGATGATAAAACTTTTATTGATGCTATGGTTTTTTTTATCTATAATTGGGTGTATACTCCTTGGAATAGGGCAGATGTAATGGCACTTAAAAGAACATTACCTGACCCGCAGAAAAATCCAGCTGCCTTTTATGAGGAAGTTGAGGGAGCAATTAGTTCTAGAACTATGACTTTGGCTGACATTGATTTATTTTTCGGATTTATATTACCGCCAGATATGTGGAGAACTGTTCGTAAAATTGATGATCGTGCAGTTTTTGGGGCGTCATGGAAAGAATTAGAACAGATGGACGGAGATAGGGAACCTGCGAAAAAGCCATTTCAGTTGATTCTAGGTCTTCCTGCAGCCATATTAGTTAAGTTAAAAACGATTATTCCCCCTAAAAAGATAGATTGGACTGTTTTAGCGTCTTGTAAGCAAAAGGCAGATGAATCGGTCTCTGATTTCTTTACACCCTTTGAAGAAGCATTTCATGATTTTAGCGGTCAGTTATTGTCAGATGATACGGGCAGACATTTGTTTGTCAATAAATATGTTGCAAATCTGTTACCAGGAATAGCTAGTCGTCTAAAAGCTAGTGAAAGTTCATGGACTACCTTTACTCCGGTTTCTCTTTTGACTATGGCTCAGTATTATGAACGTCAGGAATTAGAAGCAAAAGGTAGCGAGGATAAAAAGATTAAACAATTAAAGACAAAGGTTATATTGGCTCAAGCTAATGGTCCGCCTTTTAGAGGTAGTGATAGAGGTGGACGTGGATAATATGGTTCATCTTACACTCGTTCGAATTTGTCTGTTGATCAGTGTGCGTATTGGAAGAAATGTGGGCATCGGGCTGCCGATTGTCCAGCACTACGTGTTCAGCAGTGTTCACGTGGTCGGGGACAAATGAGAAATCGCTCAGGATATTCAGGACCTAGAAGAAGAACGAATGATCATGCTAGGGTTGATGCTAATGTACGAGGGCAGGATGGGTTTAACACTTTTGATAGATGGAACCAATACCAGATGTCTAACCATATGCAGCCTGATTTCCAAGATTCTGCTTATGCATAGGATTGCCTAGGATGGGGTAAGGAATCAGTTGAAGTTCCAGTAGATCAGAGGGGTCCCTATGTTACAGCACATGTTTTGCGTTCTACTGATCAGTTTCTGGTTGATACAGGAGCTACTCGTAGCGCCTTGTCTAAACAATTGATTCCAAGGGCTCCCCTGTCTGGCTTAACCATTACATCGATAGGTTTAGATGGAACACCTTCCCCTAACCCATTGTCACAACCACTTGCATTCCATGTTGATAAATGTACTGCTCCATGTCCATTTTTGATTTCTCCAAATACACCAGACAATATTGTGGGTCTTGATATGCTCAAGTATTTCAGGGCTACAATACGATGCTCTCCTGAAGGGGTGCGTGTTATTTTAAATTATAATCATCCTGTGATGGAAAGAGTTTGTCTTGGTAAAGAGGATATTGCATTAGCTTCACTCTCTATTACTTTGCGGGCTACTTCAGATACTGATGTGGGACAAATGATTATTCCACCGGTACATATTAGTGTCAAGGAGGGAGCTGTATTGCCACGTTTGCCTCAATACAAAATTTCACAGGAGGGCGAAGAAGCACTCACACGAATTGTGCATGATCTTATTGCAGTTGGAGTTGTTGAGGAAGTTCTGTATAATGTTTGTAACAGTCCGAATCTTCCTATTCTGAAAAAGGATACTGATACCAGGATTTATTGATTCATTATTGATTTACGAGAAGTCAATAAGATTGTAATACCACAATATCCTGTGGTATCTAACATCACAACACTTCTTACTTTGGTTCCCCCGACAGCAACTACGTTCTCTGTGATGGACTTGAAGAATGCTTTCTTTTCGATCCCTATTCATCCTGACAGCCGATATTTGTTTGGTTTTACTTTGAATAAACAATCATATAGATTTTGCAGAGTTCCTCAAGGCTTTACGGAGAGTCCAAGTATTTAAAGTCAAGCGTTAAAACGACAACTTGATTCTTTTGTTTTGCCTGAAGGTGTGGCTCTCATACAATATGTCAATGATATTTTGTTGGCGGGTGATACCCCTGAGCAATGTGAAAAGTGCACTTTGTCCTTACTTTCTTTTCTTGCTTTACACCATCATAAAGTGTCACAATAGAAATTGCAATATTGTAGACCAAAGGTAACCTATTTAGGTCACCTTTTGTCTAAGGAGGGCCGTGCACTTACATCATATCGTATTCAAGCAATTTTAGACACACCAGTACCCTCTACTCAGAAAGATGTTCGTGCATTCCTTGGTCTTACTTCTTTTTGTAGGCAATGGATATAAGGGTTTTCACATATTGTCAAACCTTTGCTAGCACTTTTGACTAAAGATACTCCACTGCCCCTCCCATGGACAGATGAATGTGAGACTTTTTTCCGGCAGCTATGACAAGCCCTTTGTTCAGCACCAGTGTTAGGTACTTCAGATTACATGAAGCCTTTTGCACTTTACGTACATGAAAAAGATGGATGTGCATTGTCAGTTTTAGTACAGACACATGGCGATAAGCAGCGTCCCTGTGCATATTTTTCAGCAGTACTTGATCCTGTCGCTCGAGCGTTGCCTGAGTGTTTTCGTTCAGTTGCCGCAACAGCTGTGTCAATACGTCAGAGTGAAGGGATAGTTTTGTCACATAAGCTGTTGGTGTTAGTACCCCATGCGGTTGATGCTCTTTTAAATCAAACAAAGACACAACATTTAACTAGCGCTCGTATAACAGGATATGAGTTGACATTGCTGGCTCCTCACATTACAATGAAGAGATGTGCAACACTAAATCCAGCCACTTTGTTGCCATATCCGGTGACTCAGCCTCAGTCACAAGAAACACATGATTGTATATTCCTTACCGAAGAACAGACAAAGGGTTGTATTGATTTACAAGATACGCCCCTTCTAGGTGTAGACGGGGAACTGTGGGTTGATGGGTCTTGTTTGAAGTTGCCAGACGGTACGACCTCAGCTGCATATGCAATCACCACAATACACATGGTAGTGGAGACAGCTCGTATACCACAGAAGTCAGCTCAAGCAGCTGAACTAATCGCTTTGGCACGAGCATGTGAGCTTAGTACTGACTTATATGTGACCATTTATACAGACAGCCGCTATGCTTTTGGAGTGGCTCATGATTTTGGTTTGCTTTGGAAGGAGAGAGGCTTTCTCACATCCCACGGGATGCAGATAATGCACGGAGAATTAGTGCATAACCTCTTGACTGCATTGACATATCCAAAGAAACTAGCTATTGTGAAATGTAGTGCACACAAGAAAGTGACCGATAAAATAGGGCAAGGTAATGCTCTTGCGGACCGTGTAGCACGTGAGACTGCGATGCAGCGAAGTACTACTTCTATGTATGTAGTGAAGTCACAAGCTGAACGTTGGCATAATGCTAGACAAGACTTATTAGATATACAGAAATCTGCTTCTGTGAAAGAACGTGAGCAATGGTCTGAAGATGGAGAATTGGATGATGAGGGCTGTTGGCGGAATAAGCAGATGGATAAATGGAAATTGCCTACAGCTTTTGTACAACCTATGGTTCAGATGGCACATGGGCTGGCACATGTTGGAGCTTCAACAATAACGAAGTTGCTTACGCAAGTTTGGGAGCATCCCGAAATTTCCAGTACAGCTAAGAGAGTAGTACAGTCTTGTTTGATCTGTTTACAATACAATCCTGGAAAAGGGACACGTACTCCTGCGGGAGGGTTTGCTACACCAACTGCACCTTTTGAAGTTCTACAAATGGATTATATTCAGCTTGAACGCTGCAACAATTTAAAGTATGTCTTGGTGGTGGTAAGTGCCTTCAGTAAAAGGATAGAGGCGTACCCCACAAAGGACAATACTGCCATTACCACAGCGAAGGTGCTTTTGAAAGAATTTTTCCCTAGGTTTGGTGTTTGCAGACTTCGATGGAATGATAACGGACCTCATTTTGTTGGGGAAGTTATTAAGTATGTCCTGAAAGGATTAGGGATCAAACAGAAGTTCCATGTGGTTTTCCACCCACAATCACCAGGGTTGGTGGAAAGGTATAATGCTACTTTGAAGCTGAAGTTAGTGAAGATACAGGCTTCCACATCCTTAACTTGGCCGGATGCATTACCATTGGCATTATTGTCTATTAGGTCAGTGCCACACTCTCGACTCGGCCTTACCCCATACGAAGTGGTTTTCGGGAGGCCAAAGAATATTTGGGAGTTCCTAAGCCAAATTCTGTATATGATGTACCTTGTGTCCTGATGAATGATTATTTTGCACAGTTAACCGACAATTTGGTTTCTATTCATCAACAGGTTTGAGAAGCACTTCCTGACAGATCTACAGGTGAAGGCCATGAACTCCGACCTGGTGACCAGGTGATGATGAAGTCCTTTGAAAGATCAAGCAGCTTGGAACCAAGGTGGCGAGGCCCAGAACAGGTGCTCCTTGCGACAAGGACAGCAGTTCGAGTGACGAACTGAAAGAATTGGGTCCATAGTACTCACTGCAAGAGAGTGCTACCTACCTTGGTGGAACCTGCTGTGCTGACCGATCATCGAGAGATTTTGACTATGGAGAAAGGCCGTGCTATATCACCTGACGAATCTGCAGAGGGCTTCCCGGACCATACGACTTCTGGATTGTTGCGTTATAAATTGAGACCAAGGAAAGAATCTGATTTTTTTTTGAAAAAAACTGGTTGAGCTACCACCCTGGGTTAGTGAAACGGAGAGCCAATGTGGCAAGGGGGGGGATCAGCCATGCATTAGAGTAGTGACACCCGTCTTGGCCCTTGGTTAAGAAATCAGCGGCTGCCCAGGGATAAGAGTTCCAACAATTGTTTTTAATTCATTTCTAAAAGGGTCAATTATCACTGTTGCTAAAATGAATAACAAACTGATCATTAGTACTATGGGGTTTGTTGTTGTTTTGGTGATTATAGCAATAATCACTTGGTTTATTGAAAAGAAGGCTCCTTCTCGTGAGTTTTTTGTTGCCACTACTCCAGTACCAGAGGATCACTATTACTTTACGCTTCCCTATCAGGAGCAGAAGCACCGTCAATCGTACTTCAATAATACTTTCATTCAGATGTTGCATCATACTCATAATGCTACAAATCCTACTAACTGTTGGGTATGTGGAATGATACCTGCGCATCAAAAGAAAGGAGGAACACCTTTCATTCCTCTTCCTTTTTCACACAATGGTTCTTGTCAAGCTTGGTACACGCTTTTGTTTGCATCTGGAAAACGTACAGAGGGCGGACTTCTTTTTCGCCTTAATAAAGTATGCCACCAAGACAAAGATGGGTATCCCCAAGCCAAAGGAACTAAATGGGAATGGGAAGATTATCAACCGGACAATGTTTCAATACCATATGTCTTCACAAATATAAGAGACTCTGACAAGAAAGAACAAGTTGTGATTTCTGTTACAAAAACTAAAGCAGATTTATGTATACGTAGCATTGGGCGAATTCCAGTAGGGATAAGCAATTGTACCTTGATTTTAACTATTGAGGGTGTAAATAATAGTAGTTTTACAGCTTCACAAAATACATATTTTGTTTGTGGTAACTATGGAATATACCAACTACCTGTTGGGTGGTCAGGTGTGTGTCATGTATCTTTTCTATTACCCCCTGTGTTTTTGGCCCCTGCATCATATCACAGAGATTTTAAACTGTTCAATGACATCATTAACAATAGATATAAAAGGGCAATAAGTACAAATGAGGTAGACCAAAGGGATACTAGCCTGCAACAATATGTTGATTTTAATTTAGGGTTATTCCCCTTTGTGTGTGCTGCGTTAAACAGTAGGAAAGTGAGACGATTGACTAGGGTTGTGGAAGCTGTTACCAATCAGGCAGTTCTGGTACTTGGGAATATTACTGAGGAGCTCCAAATTGCGAGGATTGTAGCGCTCCACAATCGTATAGTACTAGATGTGATATTAGCTGACCGAGGTGGTGCATGTCCCATCATCGGTAGTAGTTGCTATGTTTTTGTTCCCGATCATTCACCTTCAGTATATGATGCAATATCTAAATTGCATAAAAGTTCTGCAGAAATCCACACAGAGACTGGTACTTGGACTTTTTCTGGATGGTTTTCGGCTCTTGTTTCCGCCTGGGGCTGGAAACTACTGATTATCCTGTGTGTAATGATTGCAATATTTTTCACATGCTGTATCTGTATTCTGTGTGGTCCATTGTTCTGCTCCATGTGTATTACTGCTTGAATGCCTACCAAAAGAAATATTACAGAAATAAAAGCACAACATATGTTAGATAAGGAAATAGCTGAAATAATGAGCATAAATATACAAGATGAATATTTAGATTATCCTAGAAAGACGAATGTCTTCAGCTAATGCTGAAAGGGTCATCTGTTGTAGTTTAGCAGCGATTAGATTAAGCATTAGCAGAAGACATCTTGTATTCAGTAACTATTGTAAACATTTTGCGGAATCCATTTTGTATTCATGGCAGCCATTTTCTCTGCCACATGCTGCCATGTGCTCATCATGTGCTCTGTCCTACCTTTCTGTTAACTACTCTTGAAAATCTGCCTAGTGACAAGTTATATTTAGCATCTCCCACTTTCGCACATGCTCAGTATGGTCTGCAGCTGTTAGTCCTTGAAAACTGTCAGCTCCTCCTACCTGTCGACTGTGCATTTCCACATGACCTTACATGTATGCAAGTCTTGCTTCTATAATTGTACCACCTCCTTTTAGCCCCTGCGTGGGTATAAAAGGACCATGCTCTCTCAGTTCAGTGTGCTACTTCAAACATTACCGAAGGGTGCTGTTTGAACTGTAGTACCACCTCATGAGGTTTAATAAACTTTAGCCCTCATTCCAACCCTGGCGGTCTCTGACCGCCAGTGCGGAGGGCAGCGGAAACACCGCCAACAGGCTGGCGGTGCTTCCTGGGCTATTCTGACCGTGGCGGTAAAGCCGCGGTCAGAAAAGGGGAACCGGCGGTTTCCCGCCGGTTTTCCCCTGGCCCAGGGAATCCTCCATGGCGGCGCTGCTTGCAGTGCCGCCATGGGGATTCCGACCCCCTTCCCGCCAGCCTGTTTCTGGCGGTTTTCACCGCCAGAACCAGGATGGCGGGAACGGGTGTCGTGGGGCCCCCTAACAGGGCCCCACAAAGATTTTCACTGTCTACTTAGCAGACAGTGAAAATCGCGACGGGTGCCACTGCACCCGTCGCACCCCTGCAACTCCACCGGCTCCGTTCGGAGCCGGCTTCATTGTTGCAGGGGCTTTCCCACTGGGCCCGCGGGCGCTCTTTTGGAGGACGCCCGCCGGCCCAGCGGGAAAGTTGGAATGGCCGCCACGGTCTTTTGACCGCGGGCGGTCATTCGGCGGTGACAGCATGGCGGGCGGCGACCGCCGCCCGCCGCGGTCAGAATGACCGCCTTTGTCTTTTATTTCAGTTTCTGTACCAACTTCTTCCTACATGGTCTGAGGACTTTGTGCAGAGAAAGGTGAACCCCTTGCACTAGTAGGCTTTGCTGAGGCTTATTTCAACACCAGGAGCACGAACACCAGCAGCGAAGACCACAGTGAGTACTGCACCTACGACACAGGGGAGGGGGGAGGGAAAAAACAGTGACACACACACGCAACACTCCCACCCCCACCCTCACCGACGACAACACACACACTAATACATCATGATACATTACAGTTATCCCCCCCCCAACCTCCCCTGGAAGAATGCAAGGACCAAAGGAAATGAGTTGAATGATTGTAATATATCCAAAGACAGTAATCAAAAATATATACATATATAAAGATATTCACACTATAAACAAATATATACACCAAGAATACAAGTCCAAGGTATTCCACTATCATAGTACGTGGACCACTGGGCCCAAAAGGCATGGGCGAGGCCCACACTCAATACCCGAACAAGACGGAGAGAACACTGCTGGGGCATCAGATTGAAATAAAACAGGCACGTCAGGGGGAAGGGAATGGGAGGCCACCTCAGCCGGATGAGTGCACAACGCCAGATCCACGAGGGGGCTCCATGCCCACTGTTCAATCCTGGGGAGGGCAAAGACACAGTCTCTCAAGTCTCTCCAGTGGGTGGTTTGCCCACTGTTCAATCCTGGGGAGGGCAAAGCCACAGTCTCTCAAGTCTCTCCAGTGGGTGGTTTGCCCACTGTTCAATCCTGGGGAGTGCAAAGCCACAGTCTCTCAAGTCTCTCCAGTGGGTGGGTTGCCCACTGTTCAATCCTGGGGAGTGCAAAGCCACAGTCTCACAAGTCTTTTTAGTGGGTGGGTTGCCCACTGCTGCATCCTGGGGAGTGCAAAGCCACAGTCTCTCAAGTGGATAACATTCTCCACTGGTTTCTGGAGGGGGCTTTGTGCCCAGAGTGCTTCATCCAGCTCATGGCGGCCTCAATAGTGTCGGAATCTTTGGCACTCACTTGCCTGTGGTGCTGGTGGCGGCGGTGTCCTGGGCAGCAGTGCTGGTGGCGGCGGTGTCCTGGTCAGCAGTGCTGGTGGCGGCGGTGTCCTGGGCGGCGGTGTCCTGGGCAGCGGTGCTTATGGCGGTCTTGTCTGCCGTGCAGATTTTCCCTGACTTGCCGGTTTTACTGTGCCCCTTTCCCACCATGGATGGTGGCTGATTTCTTTCCTCTCTCTGCCACCGGGCATTGGCCAACCTTTTGTGCTTTACAGGTGGGGGACTGTCCGTGATCTAGCTCCTTGCCACACTGGCTGCCCTACTGCCTGGCGCACTCCAGAAGCCGGTTACTACTGGTCCCGCAGTTGTTGCCTAAAGTACTGGGTTGGGACATGGAGAGGCGGGCCCTAGGAGACTGAAGGGGTGGGGGAGGTGAGGGGAAGAGGTCAAGGTTGGACAGGAAAAGTTTTTTGGGAACACTGGGACGGATAGATGGAGGGGGTTTGGGAGTGGAGGAAGAGGTAGTGGTTGTAGGAGGTGTACGTTTGCTGACTTTGGGTAAAGGTGCATGTGCTGGAGGCTGTCGTGAGGTGGATGGCTGTTGGGTGGGTGTGTGGCTGCGTTTGTATAGTTTGGGAGGAGGGCTCACAGACACACTGGTAGAGGACACAGGGGATGTGTGAATGGTAGTGGAGTGCACGTGAGCGGGGTGTGGTGGTGGGTGTGCTGGTGATGGACGTAGTGGCTGAGGATGTAGTGCATGCAGGTGTGAGTGGAGACGAGACAGGGAGGGAGGAGGGAGACGTGAAGGAGGGGGACACAGTGGAGGCAGTGGATGTTGGTGTGTCTGCATGTGTATGATGCTTGCGTGAGTGCCTGAGGGATGTGTGGTGCTTATGTTTGCCAGAGCTTCCCTTGTGTGTTGAGGTGTGTGCATGCTGGTCTGATGGTGTACTTGGGATAGGTTGAGGTACAGGGGTTTGGGTCTGGGTGAAGGAAGTTGGAGGGGGAGGCTAGAGACAGGGACAATGGCTGCCATCAGTGCTGAGGCCAGAGTCTGAAAAGCTCGCTGATGGGCTGCCTGACCAGAATGAATGCCCTCCAGGTATGCATCTGCCACTCTACACCCTGGATGGCATTCAAAATGGTAGACTGCCCAACAGTGAGGGACCTGGGGAGGTCAATGGCCTACTTCCTGAGGGCAGCAGGGGTGACAGGGGCAGGGGTTGAGGTGCCTGGGTTAAAGGAGATGCCCACCCTCCTGGGTGAGCGGGCACAGGACACACGCTGAGGGGCTGCTGGGAGGGTGGTGCTGGTAGGGGGGGTGGCAGCTGTACCTGCAGATGCGGGGGGCACAGATGGACCCGCCACCGCAAGGGAGCTCCCATCAGAGGAGGAGTCCGTATCAATGGCCTCAGCTCCTGTCCCTGCCGTGGAGCTCCCCTCGCCCTCCGTCCCACTTGTGAATTCAGACTCTGTTGTGTTGCCCTCCAGGTCCATGTGGGATGCAGCTCCATCCTGCTCCGGTGCCACTGCTCCTCCGCCTGATGATGCTAATGCACACAAGAACAGGGAGACCACAAAAAGGGGGGGGGAGACAGAAGAAATACATGTTGAGTGCATGCAATACCGCTACCGTTGGCGGACACTACAGACACAGAAGCCCCCTGCACTACGTCGTGCACTTGGAGTTCCCTAATCAATCCCAGAGACATGGGTTACAAGGCTATGCCCGATTGCTGCACACATGGATGTCACAGGAGCCTGACTTGGTGTAGTTGGCACTGTACACAGGTGGGGTGGGGTGCCACAGGGCCTGCCTTAAGAAGGGACCTTGCCTACTAAACTCGCCCTGGCCTAAGGGAACCAACAGCCCACCTCCCCCACCCAGACACCTACAATGCGCGCTGAATCAGCAGAATGAGAGTGTACTCACCCCCTTGTGGCTGCTCTTATGCCCTCAAGTGCCAATCCAACTCTGGGTATGCCACCGCCAGGATCCTGAAAATCAGGGGGGTCATGGCGCGACGGGGACCCCTTCCACGTTGGGAAGCCATCCCCAGCTGGGTCTCAGCCATCTTCTTGCTCCAGCGGCGAATGTCCTCCTATCTTTTCCGGCAGTGGGTGCTCAGTCTGTGGTAGACCCCCAGGGCCCGGACTTCCTTGACGATGGCATGCCAAATGGCCTTCTTCTGGTGGGCGCTGACCTACTGGAATAGTACAGGGGAAAAGGAGAAGATATTACCGTCCGCACCGTCACAGTCATTGGCCCGCATCCCTACCCTTGCCATGACGCACATGCACTCACTGTTGTTTCATGCACGCCTCATTGTCACCCCCCCTATCTTTTATCCACACCACTCCACACAGGCATTGCCCATCCAACATGCTCACAGTGTACTTACCTGTTTGTCTGGAGGACCGTAGAGTAGCGTGTACTGGGGGAGGACCCCATCCACTAGTTTGTCCAATTCCTCCATGCTGAAGTCAGGGGCCCTTTCCCCAGACACACGAGCCATTGTCTCTTCCAGACTGAGGTCACAGCAGCACTTGCAGTGTAGGTCCTCTCCTGCCGAAGATCAGGTATCGAGTGATTGAACAGAGAGAAGATGGCGGTCACGTCCGCAGTGGTGCGTACCGTCACCACCGGCGTACATCGTCATTGGCTCCTGGGACCCATAGGGTCCAATGTTAACCAATGCAGAATTGTGCTGCGGTCTTCGACCGCCTACCGCGACGGTGTACAACGCCAGCACAGTTACCTCAAATCCCATTGTCCCACCTTACAGGTCAGGCAGCCGCCATTTCATGGGGCCACATGGCATTATTTTTGACTGCGTCACTCATACCTAGGCCTTGCCTAAACACTCATGCAGGCAAATTTCAAATTGCTATTATTTTCAGAGTAAGCTGTGTTTACGTACCTCAGAGTTGGTTCTGTACACCTGAGGATGCCGCCATCTCCTCACATGCCCCAGCGGACGGTGCCTATGGAGGAGAACAGCTACAGTCCTCCAGCCCAAAGGTCAGTGATAGACTGGCGGTAGCAAAACCCACACCGTTACGCCAACAGAACAAGGCCCACAACATTATGACCTACGAATCACTGCGGCAGACATTCAATGGCGGTAAACCATTGGCGGTACATACTGCTGCTCTCAAAATACACACACTCAAACAAAATAACACCACATTGGATGATTCAAACTACACACACCTGACACCTATACACACACCACACCCACACACCCACCCCACTATAAAACACAAACCCACATGACCCACAACCCTTTACAAATACAAACCATTGCCAACAGAGAGAGAGACAGCAAGAGTACCCACACAACCAGAGCCACATACCACCATCACCTAAACACCGCACACGTACCTCACAACACACACCCCAACACATCACCCTACACACCCTCACCCATACCACCTACACCACACTCATGGCACCACAACAACACCCCAGGATCTCTGAGGAGGAGCTAAGGGTCATGGTGGAGGAAATCATCCTGGTAGAGCCACAGCTATTTGGATCACAGGTGCAGCAGATATCCATTGCTAGAAAGATGGAGCTATGGCGGAGGATCGTGGACAGGGTCAATGCCATGGGACAGCACCCAAGAACAAGGGATGACATCAGGAAGAGGTGGAACGACCCACGGGGGAAGGTACGTTCCATTGCAGCAAGATACCAGCTCGAAGTACAGAGGACTGTCCACGGACCCCCACCTCCTCCCCCACAACATACAACATGGGAGGAGCAAGTCTTGGCAATCATGCATCCTGAGGGCCTGGCATTAGTAGGAGGAGGTCTGACTCTGGTAAGTCAAATCTCTATTACTATCACCCCGACTTGCATACCATCACTTACCCCCACCCTTGCCCTCACTCCCATCACTCCACCACCCCCCACATACCCCACCATCATAACTCACTCATCCCAATACCAAGCCCTGCATGCAACACCAATGCATGGACACCCCTCACAGACCTTCATCGACACCTATCACCACAGCATGCACACTAGAGAGAATCACCTAGCCCACCAAATAACAACTCACACAAGGCAAAGCTGCCAGGGCAATAACAACCATAGAGGACAACACACCCATATACAATTTGTCACTCGCCGAAACAATAACACAGCATTTACATCCCCACAGGTAACTCACCCAATGTCACTGGTGAAGCGGTGCCAGCAACATCAAGTCCCCCCACAGAAGAGGCCAACAGTGATGAAAAGAGCTCTGGTCACCTGGATCTGGATGACCAACCTGGCCCATCAGGGATCTCCGGACAGTTGGTTACCCAGCTACAGTCTCACACCACCACAGAGCCCCCCCCTCAAGAAACACCACCACAGCACCCACCCAGCGGGCCCATACCGCTGTCCCCAGGACACGTCAATCAGCAGTGTGTCCATCACTACAGGGACACCAGGCCACCCCACAAACCCAAGACAATCAGGGACCTGGGGTCAGTGGCAGTGGGCACATAGTTCAGGGGACAGGAGCACAGGACAACAGGGAAGCTTGAAGGACTGCTGTGTGACAGGGGGAGGACAGGCCCCCGGAACCGACTCTCCAGGAGGCACTCACCACAATCCTGGGATCATACCAACATTTCCAGGATACATTA
This sequence comes from Pleurodeles waltl, assembly GCF_031143425.1. Classification (NCBI taxonomy): domain Eukaryota; kingdom Metazoa; phylum Chordata; class Amphibia; order Caudata; family Salamandridae; genus Pleurodeles; species Pleurodeles waltl. The sequence continues at coordinate 557,089,988 of NC_090442.1, forward strand.
GGCCCGATATTGGACAAGTTGCAGGAGAACATGCAGCTGCAGTGGGGACAGTACCTGGGGATCAGGGAGGACTTGAAGGACATCAACACCACCCTGGTATCCATTGCAGGGGTGCTGGCAGACACGGCCAACAATATGAGGGAGGCAGTGGCACACCACCGGGCCCCTGACACTAGCCAAACCTCCAAACATCCCTCCACCTCCTCTGCCGCTAGTGGACAGGAGGCCCTGCCACAGGAACAACAGGTCACCAGCACCCCTGCAGAAGGAGAACCACCCTGCAAACGTTCACTGCGATCCAGACAGAAGCCAGAGACTGTTGCTAAGACCCCCGCCAGGAAATAAGACTCTCCTGATTGTGATCCTTGTGACCCACCCTGTCACCCTGTCCACCTTGAACTGCCATTGCTCCACTTCCTATGCCCCTTTGGACAATGCACCTGTGATACAAATAAACTCTACCCTAGACTTTCCTCCATCATCAACCCAGCCCATTGTACTACCCCCTCTTCTTCAGAGCACTGCAATAAACATACTTTGATAAAATACAAGTATGGCGCATGTCAGATGTTTTCAAAAGGTATTCGTTTATCAAAGGTTCAAACATTGCAATTCGACTGTACAGTATTGTTTACATTGGAAAGACCTGTAGTAGGCTGCACTGAACACACCAGGAGCAATAGTGGGGAACCAACATCTGCAAAAAGAGATGCCAAAGGGTACAGTGAGTGGGCATAAAAGTAGGAATACATAGCCTGCCAGTGATAATGTTACACATCAACCTGTCAATTATATGTGTATCAACACTGTCTTACCTGTGTCTCATTGGAAGTATTGATGAATGATTGAATTTTGTTGTCGTCATCCTCTTCCTCTGCCTCCTCATCTTCACTGTCCACAGGGTCCACTGCTGCCACACGGCCATCTGCAGCCTCCTCCTTCTGCAGAAAAGGCACCTGGTGACACAAGGCAAGGTTGTGCAACATACAGCATGCCACGATGATCTGGCAGACCTTCTTGGGTGAGTAGCACAGGGAACCACCTGTTAGATGGAGGCAATGAAACCTGGCCTTCAGGAGGCCAACGATCCTCTCTATAATCCTTCTTGTTCGCCCATGTGCGTCTTGTAACGTTTCTCTGCCCTTGTCAGGCATTCCTCACAGGGGTCAGTAGCCATGAGAGGTTGGGGTAACCAGAGTCACCTGCAAATATTGAGGGACAACTGTTAGCCATGCACTAACCCTTATGGCCCACACCATACCCATACACCAACATATACTATGTGGGAACCAGGGCTCACCTATTAGCCACACCCTGTGCCTCTGTAGTTCGGCCATAACATGTGGGATGCTGCTATTCCTCAGGATAAAGGCATCATGCACAGACCCAGGATACTCAGAATTAATGTGGGAGATGTACTGGTCCACCAGGCACACCATCTGCACATTCATGGAGTGAAAACTCTTTTGATTTCTGAACACCTGTTCATTTCGCCGGGTGGGGGGCAAATGCAATATGTGTTCCATCAATAGCCCCAATAATGTTCGGGATATGTCCCATTGCATAGAAGTCAGCTTTCACTGTGGCCAAAACCTTCACCTGGGGGAAAACAATGTAGTTCCACATGTGTTTAATCAGGGCAGACAACACTCTGGTCAGCACTATTGAGAACATTGGCTGTGACATTCCTGCTGCCAAGCCCACTGTCACTTGGAATGAGCCAGTTGCCAGGAATTGGAGCACTGATAGCACTTGCACAAGAGGGAGATTCCGGTGGGGTGACTAATAGCAGAGATTAGGACAGGCTCCAATTGGGCACACAGCTCAGTGATTATGGCCCTGTAAATCTATAGGTGAGGATAATGTGCCTGTCCTCCATTGTTGCCAAGTCCACCAGGGGTCTGTATATGGGGGGATTTCTCCATTTCCTATTCTTCCTCAGTGGTTGCAATCTATGGGCCAAAAGAGTAAGCAGCTGGTCATTATCTCTACATTCCAACCCCTACAGTTCAATGTATGTTGTGATTGTAAGAGTATTTTGTTTGAAATGTCCAAATGGTGCATTTGTGTACTGTGATGCAGTTAGGAGCCATGGCCTGCCCCCCCCCCTGAAATAGCGTCTGCCGGTCCTGTATGGAGGGACAGGTGGAAATGAGGTAATTCCACTGACATTGGGCGCCTTTGCGGGGGCGGTCGAGAACCGCTGTGAAACTCCTCATTTGTTAACATTGGTCCCTATGGGGTACATCGGCCAATGGTAATGTACGCCGGTGGTGAAAGTATGCACCGCCGTGGACGTGACCACCATTTTCTATCTGATTCCTCACTTACTACCTGACCTTCAACAGGAGAGGACCTATACTGCATGTGCTGCTGTGACCTGTGTCTGGCTCGTGTTACTAGGGAAAGGCCCCCTGCCTTTACCTCGGAGGAGTTGGAGCGACTGGTGGATGGGGTCCTACCCCAGTACCGACTGCTGTATGGTCCTGCAGACCAACAGGTGAGTACACCGTGAGTAGGATGCATGGGGTGTAAATGCATGTTCCCAGACTTGAGGCAAATAGCCCCTGTGCTGAGTTTGTATTACTGAGGACTTTACCATAAGCCTAGCAAATACTTCCTAAAAGCTTTGCATGATTGTTTGTGTGACCCACAGCATGGTTTTTACACACTAGTGTGCAGTGATGGAAGTGAGTTCTCACATGCACCACGTGCATGATATTTTGATGTTTTATCCACCTCTTTCTCCTCTTTAGGCCTTCCTTAGACACTTCAAACAGGTAGGCCCGTGTGCCTTTTAATGCATGTGCTCACGATCTAGCTTAATTAGCTAACCCTATATACAGAAGGGATCCTAGGTCCTGATGAATGCCCCAGACCACTTTTGGCTATAAGAGGGGGCAGAAACATGTTGGTCATAGAATTCTGTAGGACACCTTCAACCATTATGTTCAAGATTGTCACATATCGTTTTTAATCTTACCAACAAACACCTTCATTAAATTATTGAACCAAATGGGTGAATTGTGAGGTCATTTTAGTATCTATTTCTCTTCACCTGGATCCCCGTTTTATCCAGAAAGATAACATTTCAGCACTCCGTCAGAGTTTGTTTAACAATGAGGTTGAGTCCACCCAGGTGGTATCATCTTACCTGGGTAGACCTAGGTGGTCAAATGATAAAGCATGACACTATAATGTGTATGAGACCTCCTAGTCCATAAAGGGAACCCCCCCACTCATCCCCGAACACTTGATCATCACTACCATTTTGAATGTCTACGAATTAGATCACCTAGTCGGTGACTTAATCACCTTGGAACAGGCTAGAAGGGCCTGCTCCTAGTATTCCCCATACATGTTATGTTATAGTTTCATGTGTAAGGGAGACTGTGTGGGGTTGATATACTCCCAGTACTCTCTTTTTATTTAGTAGTAGGTTACATGTGACAGACATTGGGGCCAACACATTGATGGGTATATTGGAGTTTTGAACTCTTCTAAGGCCTAGCAGGCTGCACAGCTTTGGATACACAATGGTTCATAATGCACATGATACTGCAAATCAACATCTTATGAACAGTGAAATTTACTTGTGTGTGGCTACTAATTCTGTTCCGCATGCCACTACAAATCTTCTTATGGCTTAGATTCAGAGAACAATGACTTATGTAAGTATTTTCAACAGTTCAACGTAGCTATGAGCAGGTGTCTACATGGTTGGGATGCACAAGAAGTGATATTTAATTCCTAAAAATGACATGGTGACAGACAAATGCAGCAGTTTTTGAGATGTGTGTACATATTGAAGTAATTGACAGTGGTACAACTTTACATTCCACTTTTGATTGTCAGATCCAAGAACAGAGCATCAAGGTAGTTGTAGCCCTCTGTTGACACTATGGGCAATATTTGTTTGAAAAGTAGCTTCCACATATCACTTTCAATGACTGCATTAGATATGAAAACACGTTTGCAGCTGGTTCATAAATATGAATATCATGTGACTGGGAGACAATGTAACCTAGGGACACCGAAAATGGGTGTAGTTTTGTACTTGTTTTGGGTGGGACAACAACATACATTGATAGACAGTAATGGGCAGAGCCCATTGATAGACAGTAATGGGCAGAGCCCATGCAAGTGGTGCTCAATTGGGAACTACACACAATCTGGCTAGCCATATAGCATTCAGTTAGGAGGAGAGCTGTACCCATGCTGCTGGCAATTTGTATGACAAAACATATTTTGTTGAGTCACAAATAGCTACATCTGTGTTGCTAAGGTTGTTGCAGCATTCTAACTGTCTACCTTAAAGGCAGGATTCCATTAGTGATTAGGGAGACGTACATAGGTCTGTCTTACTAGTCTTCACTCCACAAGGGGTTCCAGTCAAGCTTTCAGGATACATAATTTGCAAGACCTTCTCCTCCCAGGGAAAGAGTTGGAATGAGGGGAGAGGAGAATCACTACCCATCCTCTACCTCTCCAGATGATGCTTAGGCGCCAGTGAACAAACCTTCCCACACAGGTCATTCCACCTCTTCGTAATCTCCTCCTGTGTGAGCAGGTTGTTATCTACTGCATTCACTCTGTCAACTATTCTGGACCACAATTGATTTTTCTGATAAATTGTAGTATTTGGGGCCTGTGCTCCAAAAAATTGTGGCTCTACTCTGCTGATTTCTTCCACCATGACAGACAATTCTCCCTCTGTGAAATTGGGATTTTTTCTCCCTGCCATTGTGAAAATATTTTTAACACACTAGTACTAAAAAAGAAGAATACTGTAAAAAATAAATCTGACAAAAAAGACAGAGAACAAGAGGTAAACAGAATAAAAAAAACTGTTTCCTATGTTGTGGTTTTAGCTGGCTGTCTATCTGGTCTTCTGCAGTGGAATGGCAAAGGATCATGGTCTGAAATGGAGTGTGTTTTATGGTGTGTTTTGCAGGTGTGAACAATTGTCCAATTTGCAATAGACATGGGCTACTAGCATTCAAACAATAGCCACAGCCATGGTACTATACTGAACGGGTTCTGCCACGGACTCCCGCCGTCACGGGCCCGCTGCTGACTCATTGCCAGCATGACTATGTGATCTAAATCGGCTTAGCAGGATAGTGCAGTCAAGACTGTGATGGAGTGCTAATCATTGATATTAGACTCTGCCATGTTGGCTGCTGGATGCAGCTGACACAACAGAGTACACTCATTTGTGGCAGTCTTTGGTTTAGCTGCAATACATCTAAATTTAGTGGGCATGAGGCTGCTGATGTGACGGTCATTTAAGGCCTGCCTCCAAAGTGACTTAGTGGTAAGACCGGCAACATCAGAATTAGTCCCTAAATCAGACTCCAGGTCCAATTACTGCAATCATATGTTTGAAACCATAAAGGAAAAGGAAACTCCTCTTCAGCAAGAGAAAAGCCTGGTCAAGGCATGAAATGTTTCTGTAGGCTATTACTCAAAGAAAAGTCGCCTCTTCCAAGACGCTGCACAAGTGGAAATACATGGCCTATTCAACAGAAGAGAAGATATCAGATGAATCGTCCTTGAGGGATACCACAAGATATCTACTATGTAGACATTTTGAGTAATCCCATATAATTAGCTGCAAGGTTGAAATGATTGGATTCATTGAAGTGCAGGGCCAGATGTACCTTGCTAATGTTTTATCCTTTCCATAAATATTACATGGTTGACAAGGTCGTAGGCGGAAGACCAATCAAGGGGTATAACAGCTTTATTGTTGCTGGCATCTAAGTAGATGATACGTTTGATTGATAGAAAGACATTACTGAGCTTCTATTTTTCACACACCTCAGATAACCGAACTTTGTAGCGGATTCCAAGAATACCAGCTTAGATGCTCCTGCATGATATTTCCACTAAGATCACTAGCAAGTGTCTCCTTCTCTTGATCAAATCCTGTTCCACATCTTTCCACTTTGGGGGTGTCAGTCAAGCCCATGATTCAGTTGAGGATAGACATTTTAAGCTCAGAACAAACAAAACCTATTACAACTTTACTGCATTACATGTATTGCATAACTAAACCTGTACAAACTAAGGGCCAGATGTCCGACTATTTCATTTGAGAGTCTCTAATTGTGATTCATTGTGAATGGCAATTAGAGACTCACAAAATGAAATGAACAAATCTGTCTCTGATTCCTAATGGGGTCACAAAGACCTACCTCCTCAATATTCATGAGGTAGGTCACAATTTCGACTCCACTGGGAATTGCCACACTCACACGGATGATGGCCTGCTGGGGACAGCAGCCCACTATGTCTGTGACTGCTTTTAAACAAAGCAGCTTCTTTTTGTTTTAAATGCAGTCCATTTTTCTTAAAGGAAAATAGGATGCATTTCAAACAAAAAATGAAAAGTTTTCTATTCATTTTTTCAGAGTAGGCAGTGGGCCATGGGATCACTACCTGCTCTGAAAAAATATTTATGCTTCCATTCACTAAGGGGGAGGGGTCCCTGAGGACCCCTTCCCGTTTGCGCATTGGTTCCCACCAACTTGTTTGTAGTAACTATGAATATTTTGCAACTACATTCACAGTCACAAAACATTCCTACATGTGGTTTGGTATTAGGAACTCCCTAAACAAACCCCTTCCTAATACTGAATCACAAAAGCAAAATGTGATTCTGTAAACAAGTTACTGAGTTGCATTTTGCTTTGAGCAGTTTGCGACCAGAAAAATGCTTTGTAGAGCTGGCCCTAATTTTTATATTTTTCAATTCTCTCAAATGGCCCTCAAACTAAATCCTTCCTCCCTCCGGGTTAGACCACCAGGATAGACCTCACAGATCTAGAGCCAATCAATTACTTATATAAATGTGGATCCATATCAATCAGCACTCTACATTCCTTATGCTATTATCACTAGTTACATAATCTGCTTTCCTACACTGGCATCATGTTAATGAATGACAAGACAAGACAATAGCTTTTCTATGAGTTGGACATCACAATCCCTTACTGATTGTGATACCAGATACTGTCTTGCCACCATCTAGAAATGCACCCTGTATCTATTAGCAAGCAACATCACTGAATAAATAGAGATGCTTTTAATTGTAATGGTAAATCATACTAATTGAATCCCTTCTGACATATGCCACAATTTGGGGTGCATTTAGTATCCATTCATCATAAATTCCATCATCCTCAACTCAACCTCCAACTTATATATTAATCAGTCAATCAATCCAGTGTTATTTGTGTAGGGCGGCTTGTCACCCGTGTGGGGTTCCAAGTGCTTGCTGCAGGCACTTATTAGAAATGCCAGGTTTCAGTCCCTTTCCAAAGATGGGTCAATGAGGGTGCGGTGCAGAGGTGGTGGATGTTGTACGCTTTGGCAGTGAGATGGGAGAAGAAGTGTCCTCTGGTGCAGCAGCAGCGTATGCATGGTAGCTTTGAGAGGGTGAGGTGTCGGTTTGTGGAGATGAAGGCAGTGGTTCAGGTAGGTGGGTCATTGGTTACGGAGCGCTTTGTAGACATGTGTGAGGACCTCGAAGTGACATCTTTTCTGGATCAGGATCCAATGGAGGTTCTTCAGATGATGGGTGCAGTGAGTTCTCTTGGGCAGGTTGAAGTTCAGTTTGGCAGATGTGTCCTGGATCGTTTGGAGTCTTTTCATGACTTCGGTGGTGGTGCCTGCATAGAGTGCATTGCTGTAGTGCATTGCTGTAGTCCACTTGGATGGTGATGAGGGCCTGAGTCACTGTCTTCCTCGTGCGGATGGTGAGCCAGATCTTGCTGAGTATGCAGAGTGTATGGAAGTAGGCTGAGGAACCGGTACTGACCTGTTGATTCATGGAGAGTTCACTGTTGAGATGATGCTGAGGTTGTACGTGTAATCTTTCAGTGTGGGGGTGGGTCTGAGCTCTGCTGTCCACCAGGAGTCATTCGGAAAGGGTGAGTGTCTGCCAAAGATCAAAACCTCAATTTTGTCCATATTGAGCATCAGTCAGTTGTTCTTCATCAAAGTACATAAGCTCTTCATAAAGTTGTGGAAGTTAGTCTTTGTCTTGGTGAGGTCTGTAGAGAGAGATATGTCTACAACAAAACTGGGGGGTTCCACTCCATTACATACTTCCTGTCCTGGTCATTCAATTTTTGCTTTTCCTGACAAATCATTGAAAGAGTCCTGATATTACACTAGCATGCATCCACTTTCATAGTTGAGCGTATTTCGTTGGTTTTCAGTGCATCTAATGTTTCTCTTCAGTGGTATATAAATTGAGGCTGTGAGCACTGGTCTGTTTTTTCTCAGTCCAGTTCCGTACCTCTTGTGGTTATTTATAGTATCTGGAGTGAGAAAAATCCATTATCTTTATCCTGGGGGGGGCAATAATTTGAATTTTAATCCCAGATTGAATAGACCACAGTTGAATGTCTAACAAGATCTCATTTCTAAATTGTGTGGGTGCTTTACAGGCTAGATTTGACATCTTTTGTCTACTACAACTTGTGAATTATGCTTCTAACTGATCACAGAACACCCCATGGTGTCACAGAACCATCTGGACAGCTCAGACTGCACAGTTAATCAGCAAAGTGCTGAATTTGTTGTAAAGCAAGACATGATCTGAGGGTGTGGCATGTGTGTGACTACTGGTAGCCTCCTCCAATACTTGGGCAAAGATGAGATAGTGTACCCTCTCCTTAAGCTTTGGATTTTATGGGGTGCCATTTAATGAATTTACAGTGAACCAAGAGCTGAAGATGTGAAAATCTGACAGTCAGAAACTTTTTGAATGTCATATTATTTTTCGCATTGTTATAAAATTGTTGGAGGTTCCAAAGGGAGCCGATGATAAGGATCTGAGGTGTATTTGATGGAATGACCACCACAAATCACAGAGATCGTCCACTCTTCCAAAGCATGCATATGAAAACCACAATATCAGGTATTCAGAAATACCACGTAACACTGCACTCATGTTAGAAAAAATAAAGTATTAAGTAAAAAACAGGACTAATCTTCACATGGAAGGACAAACATCTTCAACAGCCAAATGCAGCACAACAAATGTAACAACATAGAACCCATGTGACATCCATCAAGTCATTTTTCTTCAGTTTTCTATGACCTCAGATTGAATGCTCTGTCAAACTCCTTGTCCTCCTACTAAATTCTTAAAACCATGCATTCTATATTGACTTTAGTCTTAAAACAATGGATTTTGCTCTAGCCTTCTTTTCCATCAAAATAAATCTCCTGCCCATACCCTTTATTGTCTGAATGCCTTGTTTTTCATGACTGAAGCCTACTCTGTCTTATGCCTGTCTTACGTACCCTATTATTACATTTCTGCAACCTGCCCACACCACATTTTACAGATTACAGATTTTCATTCTTGTGTGCATGTCCCTATAACCTAACTATAACTCTTTTCCCTTACTTCAAATCATCAACCCTTCTTATAAACTCACACTAAGGATCACACTTAACTCTTTTACTCTTAATCAACCATAAAGAAAGTGGACAAAATGCATGGAATAGTTCCCGTAAGAGCACAAGATTATTCCCAGTAATCAACAATAAACTAATGGATTAACCATCAACCTTAGGTTTTCGAAGTAGTATACTACTCACGATAAAACACTTCAAAACCTCCCCAGGGATATTAAGTGCTGTGTACATAGAATTACAATATGATACTGTATGACTTCAATTAAGGTAAATGAAAGACTAAATGAATCTTCCAAGCATGAGGCAATTTCACTCAGAAGGCCACAAGACTGACCTGATGAGTGACAAAAAATGGGCCATCGTATTGTGGCCCAAACTTGACAGAATGTGTATGAACTGGAAGGATATCATGAAAATAATAAAACCTTAATTCCAGGAACATGATTTAGACTTATCAGCATGATCTTTCTTATTGCTGTTTGGAAACATGGGGCCTGCTCTAGAGTTTGGTGGACAGACCGTTGTTTCTCCACCTGATCAAAATCTACTTACCAACAACACTTGCAGTTCCCATTATACAGCACACTCCTCAAACCTCACAAACAATTTACCAGCAGATCTACTTAGTAAAGATTGTTTAAAACTTCTTGAAGAAGTCTAACAGGATTTTCAGAAAATGAGTTACCTTTGAAGGAGAATGAGATCATTAGGGTTTGACCCAATTGTTTGGAACATAGATCTCAACAGCACCCATGAGCTTGATGAGGGAAATGAGGAACTATTTACTCAACATTGCTTAAAATGTCTTAAGGCAGAACTATTTAGTAAACATTGCTTAAAGTTTCTTGAAGCAGGCAACCAGGATTTTCAGTTAACCTTGATAGTGGATGAGTTCATTAGGGTGAACCCCATTAGTGTGGAACATGGGTCTCAAAAACAACCATGAGCTTGATAAGGGAAGTGTGAACCAGAATCATGGATAAGGTAATTTCTGTCTCCAGATGCTCACAGGCAGACGTTTACCCCTAATCCCTTACACAAATCTCCATGCTAATGAATATTTATTCACACAAGTATGCTACCTGATGTCTATCATACCTCACTATATTCCCTGCACACACCATTGTCCTTTTCACAACTCATGGGAAGCACAATTGAACAGGACTGACCTTATGTTTGTGCATCAAATGACATACCTCTTTGTAATAACATTTATCAGATTATTAATAAACATTGTAAGCTGCACCTGCTATTATCATGTTCACACACCGCATAATGAATCTCTTGATCTGTTACAATATCTCTTTACAGATGAATCCATGTAACCAAAATAAATAATATTCTTGTTACGGGTTTTTTATGTTATCTTATCAGTGAATTCAACTTATCAGTGAATTTTGTCAGTTTAATTCTCTTATTTTATGTGGAGTATTGTACCAACACTCATGATTTAAATGATACTTAAAATACAAGTAATTGAAATATGGTGTTGTTGGACTTTTGCTTATGCAAGGTCATCCCAAATCTTTTTGCCTCCTGCCTCCTATTTTTTCTGACCTGTTGCTGTTGGCTTTTGAACTCTGAGCACTTTACCACTGCTAACCAGTGCTAAAGTGCATATGCTCTCCGTGTAAATTGTATGTAATTGGTTTATCCATGATTGACCTATTTGATTTACTAGTTAGTCCCTAGTAAGGTGCACTAGTGGTGCCAGGGCCTGTAAATCAAATGCTACAAGTGGGCCTGCAGCACTGGTTGTGCCACCCACATAAGTAACTCTGTAATCATGTCCCAGACCTGCCACTGCAGTGTCTGTGTGTGTATTTTTACACTGTAAATTCGACTTGGCAAGTGTACCCACTTGCCTGGCCTAAACCTTCCCTTTTCTTACATGTAAGGCCCCCCTAAGGTAGGCCCTAGGTAGCCCCAAGGGCAGGGTGCAGTGTGTGGATCAGATAGGACATATAGTAATGTGGTTTATATGTCCTGACAGTGAAATACTGCCAACTTCATTTTTCACTGTTGCAAGGCCTGTCTCTCTCATAGGATAATATGGGGGCTACCTTTAAATATGATTAAAGTGTAGATTCCCCTAGAGAGTAGATGGACATGTGGAGTTTGGGGTACCTGAACTCACAATTTAAAAATACATCTTTTAGTAAAGTGGATTTTGAGATTGTGCGTTTGAAAATGCCACTTTTAGAAAGTGAGCATTTTCTTGCTTAAACCATTCTGTGACTCTGCCTTGTTTGTGGATTCCCTGTCTGGGTCAGTTTGACAGTTGGGTTGTTTTTCACCTCACACTAGACAGTGACATAAAGGGAGCTGGGGTGTAACCTGCATTTCCTGATTAGCCATCTCTGCTAGGAGGGAGGGGTGGAGTGGTCACTCTACTCTGAAAGGACTGTGCCTGCCTCTGACAATGCAGGCTCCACCCCCTGGTGTGTGTCTGAGGCCTTGCCTGTGCAAGGCAGGATTTCACAAGTAGGTGCGAGTCCCCTATGAAGAAAGGTGACTTCAAAGACTAAAATGGGTATAAGAAGGGCACCCAAATCTACAGACTTTAGAAATACTTCTGGAACCAAGAGGAACCTCTGCCTGGAGAAGAGCTGATAGCTGAGGAAGAAGTGCTGCCCTGCCTGTGACTGTGCTTTGTGGAGCTTTCCTGCAGTGCTGCTTCTGCCAGAGTAAGAGGGCAAAGACTGGACTTTGTGTGCCTTCCATCTTGTGAAGAAATCTCCAAGGGCTTGAGTTAGAGCTTGCCTCCTGTTGTTTGAAGTCTCAGGGACAGCAAAGACTTCTCTCTGCCAGCACCTGGAGTCTCTGGAGAGACTCCTGCCCCGACAAGTGGTGCCCTATCCAGTCCCTGGACCCTTTAAAGGAAAGCTGGTGGAATCCAAGGAAATTGACTTCGGATGACTTCGGACCGACGCCGCTGCTGTATCCGGTAATGCCGCCTGCACCTGACGCCGTGACCTTTGCTGGAACGCGACGCTCTTCACAGGCCCGACGCCGCAGCAGCCCCGCTGAAGTCCGCAACTCCGTAGAAGTCGCTGCACCACGTCGTGACCGACGCCGCTCGAAGTGCACGGATTCAACGTTTCGCACAGACGCCGCGATTCCCGACTTTGCGCATCGGCTTGTTTTCACTCTTCACCAAAGATACTGTTTTTGGGGGTCTACACGACTCCGTGTCCGGCGCCGCTGGTGTCGGCTTGTTGGGAACGACTCCGTCACAACGCCGTGTTAACATCTCATCAAAGCATTTTTGTTTTTAAGCGCTATTTTTTGAGTTTCATCTTTAAAAATTCATAACTTAACTTGTGTATGTCGGATTTTTGTCATTTTGGTCTTGTTTTGTTTAGATAAATATTTCCTATTTTTCTAAACTGGTGTTGTGTCATTTTGTAGTGTTTTCATGAAGTTACTGTGCATGTTGGTACAAATACTTTACACCTAGCTCTCTGAAGTTGAGTCTACTGCTCTGCCAAGCTACCAAGGGTGTAAGCAGGGGTTAGCTGAGGGTGATTCTCTTTTACCCTGACTAGAGTGAGGGTCCTTGCTTGAACAGGGGGTAACCTGACTGTCAACCAAAGACCCCATTTCTAACAGGTGTCATGGTGAATGTGATCCATTTTGTAAACTAAATAACACACTGCTGTGACACACATTATCCTCATCATAACTTTGTGTAGGATGGGCCTTGCAATGTGCAAGTACTACTCATCTCCATTCTAAAAAACACACATTTTTCAGATTATCTACATTGAAGTAGTAAAATATAAATCACTGCTAGCTAACCTGTGTCTGCTTTCCAGGGTGGTTCAGCAGTCTCATCAACTGTGGCACAATCTACTTGTGCTAACATCAGATGTTATGTGAATGGGACAGCATTGCCAGGTGAGGCCCAGATATTGTCAGTCTGCAGAACAAATGCTGTCATTGAAAGCGTTTAAGAACTGAGGGGTAGTTCTCCACCTGCACTATGAATCTAACTAATATACACAACTATACGAAAGGTGGTTGGTTGAGTTATAGGGAATCAGCAACCTTAGCTGGATTTGACTCACACATGCATTTTTTCTGCAGGAAAATGACTGAAAGTTTAGTGATTTTGAAATAATAGCATAATAGAAGGTAGCACAATTTATTTTTAAGTCAATAGGAATAATTTTGAAGCACAATTTTTCAATACATTCTAGCACGTATGCTGCAATTTGAGTATGTTGTGTGCCCATACTAACCTCCCTAAGAGGTATAGCATTGTTCAACGTTACTAATACTGACAGTTATACAGTGTTGCTAAGTGATACAATGATGGACCCTCAAACAGGGCATCCAAAACATCCCTAGGTTCCATAGCTGTCACACGCTAGGCCAGCCCTGCCCTGTAAACCCCCAATCACTTCATTTAACTCTGTATGAATATTTTGATCAATTGACCAATATTCTCCAGCTATATGGCCTAAAATCTAAATATAGCCCTTGAATTCCATTAATAGGTTGGGAAAAATCGTGGCTGAGCAGTCTGACATTATAAACATCAATTATGGGCAGATGTCAATAGCATACTGTAGGATATTCAAATTTTCTGCTTGATCACACCAGACATTTCTAATTTTGTGAGCCCTATATTTTAACTGGCTTTAGAATATGAGGTTTTAGACCTCTGCACACTTTACCCCTGCTAACCAGTAGTAAATTGTCTGTCGCCCCCCCCAAACATAATCGAACAGGCAGAATCCTAATAGGTATATTTAACTTGTCTCAACTCCATCTTGTGCTCTATGTGTGGTGGGTTTTACTCACCAGGCTCATGTCACCCTTGCCTTGTGGCCCCTCAGTGCCCCAAGCATTCCAAGTCATTCTTCCCATATGATGCATTCCAGTCTCCAGCAATCAATGTTTACACTTCCAGGAAGCCTGAACCATTGACCCCATCTGTTCTGTTGCTATGCAGTTCTTGTCTATTGGGCACCTACAGGAGTCATCTGTCTATTTAGAATAGTTACATTTTCACTGTGAACTATTGAATTGTACTGTCATGCACTTGGGGTTCCATCGTACTTGTTTATTATTACCAATTACCGCTTGCACTCGTCTGTGCGTGGCTTCATCCCCGTCATGTACAAGCAACGTCCTTGCACTCACCTTATGAGTCACTCGGATCTTCCAGTGATCTAGTCCTGTGCCAGCAACATCCCTGCACTCAAACTCCTGAGTTGCCTGGAACTACCAGCATTCTAGTCTTCTAAGCCTTCCTGATGATCCAGTGAACCTAGCTTTTGTGATGATTGTGTCTTTCTTCATCAGCTATGATTCTGCCTTCTCTTGAGCGTCTTGTACCAAGCCTCCTGCTGCTTTCAGATTCCAGTTAAAATACAATACATAGCTAAGTACCCTCCCTTAAGGTTAGTGCACACTAATCCTTTAAGTAGACCTGTTTGTCACCTTCTTCAAGACTCTAGACTTGTCTCTAGTTTCTTCTGTGTAATTTTCTTCCAGTGCTCCTTGCTAATCCTTACTCCAGATCCTCTCTCCAACCCTGGCATTTGAACTGTTGTTGCTCATGGACCAGAGACTTGGGGACTGATTACAATCTTGGCGGATGGAATACTCACACAATTGACAGATATCCCTTCCACCGTATTATGATCCCCATAGGATATAATGGTATCATAATATGTCAGACAGGATATTCGTCACATTTGTGACAGAGTATTCCATCCACCAAGATCATAATCAGGCCCTTAATTCTGTGTTTATCCATTGAACAGAAGTGTTAAGAAGAATGTTCCTTTCAAAACGATTGATATTTGTATGAACCTTGTAAACGCTAGTTAGTGTTTCTAGCATACAGAGGGAGTGTCAATTACTCCAACGTATGTACTGACTGTAATCTGTGGAGTATCAGTAATTCCAACCTATGTACTGAGTGTAACCTTGGGAGTGCCTGTAACTCCAACCCCTGTTTCGAGTACAATCTTGGGAGTGTCAGTAACTCTAACCTTGTTCAAAGTGTAACCTTGTTCAGAGTATAACCTTGTTCCAGGTAGAAGCTTGTTCGAAGTGCAAATTTAAGTACCATGGGTAACTTGGGGCCAGATGTAGGAAAGGATTGCGACTCGCAAACGGCTTGCATTGCCATTTGCGACCCCGCAAAATCCGAAATGGGATGTCAAAATCCCATTTCTGATCACCAAATAGTGATGCGACCCAGTACCGACTCGCAAAATTTGCGACCTGATTTTGCGACCCACAATCAGGAAGTCGCAAATTGCGAGTTGCAAACCGTATGCAAAAGCCAGTCGCAAATTGCGACTAGTCGCAAAAAGCCCGTTTTGCACACCCAGATTACCACTGATTTAGAGCAGGTGGTAACCAGAACCAAAGTATAAAAGGAGACCCAGAAGGCATCTGGCTACTCAAAATGGCTGCACTATAGGTGATTGCATGGAGGAGGAAAATCCAGGCTGCCCAGCAGAGGAGGAGGAGGCAGAGACAGGAGAGGATACACCGAACCACGCAGACACTATTTCACCAAACTGTGGAGGAGATTTATGGCAAATACAGACTGAGCAGTGCTGTTATGTTAGAGATTATAGAACTGCTGAAACCTCAGCTAGAACAACAGACAATGCACAGCAGCGCCATCCCCACACATGTGAAGTGCTATGCTCACTGCACCTCTTGGCCTCGGGTAGCTATCAGGGGGTGATTGCAGTGGCAGATGGGGTATCCCAAAGTGCACTCTCACGATTCTTCAGATGTTTCCTAGATGCCATACTCACACACATTTCCAGATATATATATACACCTACACAGAAATAAGGCAGAAATGAACAGCACCAAGTTGGACTTCTACAGAATTGCCAACTTCCCCCATGTAATAGGGATTGTGGACGGGACACATATACAAATTTGCCACCAGCAGATCTGGAATATGTGTTCCGCAATAGGAAATGTACCCATTCACTAAACATCCAGGTGGTATGTGAGGCCCATAATGTCATTACTGATATTGTGGCTAAGTACACATGACTCATACATATTCAGGCACAGTGGGATACACCAACGCCTAGAATGTGGGGAGTTTGGAGAAGGATATTTTACTAGGTATTGGTGACTACACTCTGAAGCCTTACATACAGGTCACTGTGTAACCCTGTGATGCCCTGCTAAATTTGCCTCTTTTGTCAAACAGGTGACCGTGCATATGCCCTGAGACCATGGATACTCACCCCATACCTAACACCTGGCAATCAGAACGAGAGGCGATACAACATTGCAGATCGGCGGACCAGAACTGTAGTCGAGAGGATGTTTGGCATGTTAAAGTCAAGATTCTGATGCCTCCACAAAAGTGGAGGAGCACTCCAGTATGGCCCAGAAACAGCATGCAAGATAGTGGCCACCTGTTCAATCCTACACAACATTGCTACCAGACGTGGGCTATATCTCTCCCCTGAAGACACAGATACGGAGGATGAGGAGCAAGAGCTACCATCCGACAGCCTGGGGATAGAAGCATCGCAAATGAGGACCGACAGAGACGGAGCCACATTGCAACCCACTACTTTGGCAGGTACGTGGCAACCGTGACCACACTCACTAATGTCAGACACACATAGCCCAGTTGTGTAGTCAAACAAACCAAACCTTTTTATTGCAGAACTATAATGTTGACATCATTGTGAACTATGCAACAGTATGGTAATGAAACAGTAAAATCAGAAACATTATGTTCATGTGCCTCTGTACCAGTACATGTCAGTGGCTCACAGCCTCCTACGACTGTGGCCACCATGGCTTACTCCAGCTTGGTCCCATGAGCCCTGCTGTGCACTGCTAATCCGCAGCACATGTGCTTCAGTGGCAGACACACTACTGACTGTAGAGCCCTCCTCCCTGTCCTGCGGGGTATCCCCTTTAGTCCCTTGCAGCCTGTCTGGTCTCCAGAAGATCCACCACATGGCTGATGCGACCAAGTCCACGTGCCACATCTCCTGCAAAATGCCCCAGTTCTACTTGCAGGCTGACAGTGCGCCTTGACAGGCAGGTGGGTTTTGTTGCCAGGCGCCCTATGGATGCAGCAAGTCTGTCTAAACGGGCAGCAGTGTTGCACTCCCTGCGCCGTGCCTGTGCCCTGTCAGCCACCAGTTCCCTGACCAAATTGTCAATGGAGGTCGTCAGGTTTCCCAGATGTGTGTTCATTGTTGTGAACTGATTGTCCACATTTGCCAGCTCATGTGTGACAGTCTTGTGAGGTTCCGGTTCATTAACCTCATCTGTCTATTTTGCAGGCGCTGACCCTGCAATAAGGATGCCTCAAGTCCCGCAAACTCGACATCTGGAACATCCTCACTGCGCACAGACTGCAATCTGCGGCGGCGTCTACGCACTGCACCTGTTGATGGCTGTGTGTGCCTTTCCATAGGCAGTGGCCCTGGTGTTTCTACGGCTGCCTCAATACCCAGGGCAGGATCGTCCATGGACTCCGGTGCCAATTCCATGGGTGGTGTTGTCCTGCACTCCCCTGCAGTGTCTGTGACAGCCTCCTCCTGTGGGTCTGTGCCATGTTCCTCTCCCTGCATACTGGCGGTAATGGGGGGGGCCTTTTGGGAGACCTGTGGGACATAGGGAATACACTGTCAGTCTTGCATGTATGTTTTATGCCTCTGAATAAACATTTGCCTATATTCGGAGTACTGTACTACATTGCCCATAATGCACTATATTCAAGAGGTTGCTACACTGGAATGGAGCTAGTCTGGAGGTGGCGGCTGATGTGTACTGGGATTGTGTGTATAGTGCACTTGTGGGTGTGAATGCATATATTTTGGTACTTACTTTTTGATGTTCCAGGTGCCGAACTGTCTACATCTCCAATGCCCAGTACTGCCTCCGGCTCCAGAGTTGTCTCCACCATGGTTTCTATTGCTGTAGGGGGTGGAACAGTGGATGGGCCTCCTCCAGTGCCATGCATCCCCCTCATGCACTCCGCCACCCTCTCCTTGGTCCTGGAGCGAAGGTCATACCACCTTTTGCGGATTTCTTCCAGGGTGCTGTGGATTAACCCAATGGCATTTATCTTGTGCTTGATGTCCTGCCATATCTTCTTTTTTTAGGTGTCAGGGACACTCATTGCTGCCTTGACAAATAGTTGTGCATGGTGCATGCAGCACTCCTCAGTTAGCACCTCCAACTCCTTGTCAGAAAACTTGATTTTTCGTTTTCTGCCTCCACTGAGTGTCTCCTTCTTCTGTATTGCCATTGTTTCTGCTGCTTCTCTCATCTGGGTGTGGCTCTGTAGTTTGGGCTGGGTGGGCTCCCCCTCCTCCCTGTTCCATTTGGTTACTTCCTGGTTCTGCTGTCATCACACAGAATCAGGAAGTGGGTATTTCAACTGTTTTGTTCCACCTGCAGGCAATTTGAGAGTCAGTCGCAATTTGCGACACCAGACCACACCCTTCGTGCAAATTGCTACCTCGCTAAAAACGAGGTCGCAAAATGCGGTGAGACGCCTCTGCGACTCGCTATTTGGAATAGCGATTCTTCTGGAATTTCGTTTTGCGAGTCGGAAATAGCGACTCGCATGAGGTCGCTATTTCCGAGTCGCAATTTGTGTCGTACCTACATCTGCCCCTTGTTACTAGTATGCCCTGGGAGTATTCCTAGCTCTAATCCATATAGTTAGTATAACCTTGGGAGTGCCAGTAACTCCATTCTATGTTCTGAGTTCCCCCTGGAAGTGTCAAAGATTTCAATCAGTAATTCAAGTTCTCCCTCAAGAGTCTCATAAGATTCCCATCCAGGAATCTGGTTACTCTGCTCTTATGCTGTGATTTTGCATAAATCTGTACGTGTTGGTTATTGAAGTAGTGCATTGTAAATTATGCAGAGGCTTGCTAGTGCATTGTTATTAAATGCTTATTTTTGCTATTCCCAGTGTACTGTCTCTTCACAGCACCAGAGATGCTGGTTTTGTAAAGATTCATCTTTGCATACCCAGAAGGCCCCAGGAGCGGTGCTTCCTGTTAAGCAGAGTAGTTTAGTAGCTGAGCAGATCTAGTACTGCAAGTTTCTTTTTGTTCTTTTGTCCCTTCCCCCTTTTCCATCTGGAAGCTCCAGGATCTAGGTATACCTTCCCTGGATCTTGGGACTTCCTGAGAGGGAGTGCAGGTCCGGCATCAGCTCCAGTGTCTTCTCCATGGTTGGGACCATGTGAGTGTGTGACATAACTTACCCATAAGTCCCTAGTAAATGCTACCAGTGGATCATAGCACCTAGTTTGTTTCGACTACAGTGGCAGTTCAAACAAGGCTTCAGACCTACCATTGTAGCACGACTGTGGCAGTTAAAACACTGCAATTCAAACTGTCAGAATAAACCCTTTTGACAGGTCAAACCTCGGTTTTGAATGTTAATATGTCACCTCTATGTAGGCCTTGTCACCCACAAGGCAGGGTGCATGATATTTAAAAGTGGAACATGTAAAAATATAGGACCTTATTACGACCTTGACGGAAGGGTTTCCTCCATCACAAATGTGGCGGATATCCCGTCCTCCATAATATGATCCAATTATATTCAATGGAGATCATAATACGGAGGACAGAATATCCATCCCATTTGTGATGGAGGAAACTCCTCCGTCAATGTCATAATAAGGCCCATAATGTTGACATGAGCTTACAGTGACTGGAACCTAAAAATATCTTTAACTGTTGCAGGCCTTGCTGTTCTATATAGAAAACTGAATTAAGCTCCCAATCTCTGGCATGGGACTAGCTAGAAAAATATTTGTATAATTGTATTAATAGTCACATTAAAACCCAGCTCAGTTGAGGTCAGATGTTTAGAACATGTTAAGGAAAAGTAATGTTTAGAAAGGTAACTTCTCCTTGCCTGAAGTTTCTGGAGGCTAAATTTGGACTTGCTCTCCTAGCTCTGCCAGCCAGTAATTAGCATTCAAAGAGGTGTGAAAACTGCTCCCATAGCAGAGAGCAAAGGCCTGGGTGTGAGAAGACGTTGTTCCCTTGACAGGCTGACCAGTGGGGTTGGGCCTAGGAACTGGATTCCCTTCAAGGAGACCTTCACTGTCACTGAAAAAAGTTATCTGACACCTGGCCTTGGCCTTTCTTTTTCCTCCCCCTTTGAGGCAGGCTCTAAGCACAGTAGGCATCTTTGACATTACAATGTCAAATCCTTCTTGAATGTCAAATCTTGCTTGACAGATCTCCTGAGTTTATATACATAACACTCTAGGCACTTGAAAAGGCTTAAAAAAGGATAGCAAAACAGTTCTTGTGTACCCACTATCTGAGAACAACTTAATTTTTCCTAGATCTATTTTTCTGGGCTCTAACATATAACACTGGAGAACACTTGAAAGTAGGGGAAACAGGTTACTAAGCAATTCTTCTGGATTTTAGTGTCAGATGTAGGAAGACACTAAGATTACCATAGTATACTCCCTACACACACCCCAGCCCTCAGAACCCAAGTTTAATGTTGCCTTAGACTTCTCCCATCATGAAAATACCCAAAGTGGGTAAAGTTGTTCCTGGAAGCCTTCACTCCATTGGTTAGGGTGTGCCCAGGAGTCATTCACACCCAGTAGCTCATGTCAGCCATAAATATGGCACCTCTAGGCACCCAGTTCAGGGCACTCCTGGACATGAGCAAAAACAGAAGACGACTGGACCTGCTATCTGTGGCCTGAGAGGAGCCGCAAAAGATTGGATATGCCCCATTGTGTACCTGGGACAAATAAGTGAATTCCAAGTGTCATAAATCTGACCCCCAGTTAATGCTACAGGGACACAACAAGCTACAAGCAGCTTTTTCATGCAACAGCCCAGCTGACCAGTGGCCACAGGACCTAGCCTGGATGCTACTGTTTGGCTTCTCTCTAACAACCTGTGAGCCTCCAAGTACCTGACCCGAGGTCCTGGGGGTCTTTAAAAGTATACTGCTGTGCTGGATTGGAAAGTCAAGGAATAAAAATAGGAGGTAAAATCTTTGAGCAAGACAAACCTGATTGATATAGCCGATCCACACTCCATCGTGGTCACATTTAATTGCACCAGGTCGCTGTCTACTCTGACCATTGACTATAATTGGCACTTTATGCTTCTTGGTGATATTCTTAATTAAAACTTTAACAATTCATTTTTCTGGTTCTAAATATTTAATTTTGGGATCACTTTGTTTATTAAATATTCATGTATTTTTCTAATTTTCTAATTCAGTTTGAAATGTTCATTGTTTTAGATTTCAACATTATTACAGTTTGGTAATATATAAATACTTTACATATACAGGGTTGTGATTGTTCCTTGAGATAGATAGTCAACCATCTCAAATAATAATCAAATCATACACAATTTATATGGTAACAACTATAATTAAAAAAAATCTATTTTCTAAAATATTTTCTTCAAAGTGATGCAGCAAAATCACTGTCATCAGTCTCAACTGCGTTTTTCACTCTGCCTAAGGAAACAACATCACAAGCTTTCACCGGGAACAGCACTCCTGCTGATGACAATGATCTTGAAGATCAGCCTGGCTCATCAGGTTTGTGTTCAAAGAGTGCTGGGCTTCTTTCTCTCCCTTACACTGACAACACAATGTCAACAACATCCAGCAGAGTCCTATCGCTTGTAAAGACATCAGTGCCCCAACAAACCCCATGTATCCTCAGACCCCAAACAATTGTGGCCACTCCAGTCCTGATTTCTGTGACAACCTCAACCATATCATCTGCTGTGCAGCCAGGACACAAGCACCTGAGCTCACCCAGTCTACATCACAGGGTGGCATGAAAAGGGCTGGACAGGACTGGCTGCAAGGAATGAGGTTGAGAGTGCAGTTACCAATGTCAACAGCAAGAGTAGAAACCTTATGGTTGCAGCTAAAAAGCAGAAACATCAGTTGGGTCATATTAGAGAAATCCTAAAGGCCCACAATAATATTATGAGTGCTATGAAAGATCTATTTGAGTATTTCCTGAGTATCATAATGCTACATTCTGGAGTGGCACAGCACAGATTTAGACCATTGACTGCAGGAGTATCTGATTTAGTTCTGGCTTTCTGTTGTCAAACACCATCTTCTGTCGGCTCTATCCCAGAAACATCTATAGTTGGTAGCTCCACAGAAAGAGGGAGAGTGCTGCTCATGGAGTCAGCTGTCATGAAACACTCTCCTCTAACCTCTGTTGACACTCAGGCTGCTTCAGTGTCCACTAGAATGTGTTGTTCATCTGGCCCGGTTGAGGACACCATAGAATCTACCACCAAGAGACCTAAAAGTGATGTTCTTATGTGAGCATCTGACTATCCTCCTAATGTCCTCACATTTACCATTCATTTATAGACTGCTGCCTAGACACATATTCTAGGTAACTATTGGTTCTTTGTTCATTTCACATCAAACGTACAAGTTAACTCCTTTTCTGAAAATCCTAATGGGTACAGAATATTTTAGGCATACTTTTGAATACAGATAATGTGTAAAATAGGCTTTTTCTGATTTATTTTTAAAAATTAACATATGGATTTGTTATCCTACCATGCGCACTTGACATAAAAATTATTAGATGTGCTAATCATTCAGTCTAGAAATGTACATGTTATTATAAAAGTGTGGTGAGGTGCCTCCTTTGCGCGGTCACCCCAATCTTTTTGCTGTCTCAATTTTTTGGATTTTTTTAACTCTGCAAACTAGGATACTGCTGTCCAGGCCCCGATGCATGTGATCTGACTCTTCAAATGAGGGAAATTGATTAACTTCTAATTGGTCTATTTCATTTTGCAGTAACACCAGAGTATACGATGTAGGAAAATTTAATAATGACATGCAAAAGTTGAATGTCACCTGTGGACTGCAGCACATGTTGTGCCATCCACTAGGCTGACAAAGAAAACATGGCTTCAGTAGCCTGACTCCTGCTGCTTTTAAACTCACTGGCAAACCTGGCAAAATAACCTTTTTAACTGGAAAGAACCCTGCTTATAAATATTAGATTAGTTACCCTCTAAATATGACTTGAAGCACACAACTTTGGGTGCCTTATAGAAAAGTGGTACACATAAGAATTTAGGCCCTCATGATGACATTGACGGTAATGACTACCTACTCCCGCAGCGACGGCCGCCAAAACACTGTCGCCGCGGCTACCTACTATCTGCCACATTATGACTGTACCTGGAATTCCGCCAGAAGGCTGGAGGAATTCCAGCTACGGTCATGGCGGCGGACGGCGGTAAGGTAGTGCTGCTGCCAGCAGCAGGGCATCGCCAATAGACTGCCACAGACCATATCATGACACATGATACGGCCTGGTGTTGTTCTTCTGGTGGACACTTATGCTGGCAGCAGCGCCACATCCCGTCTCCTGCCGGAGGACCACCTGCAAGCAGGTAAGTCAGGTGCTCCGACAGGGGAGGAGGTGGGGGTTTTGGTCATGTGTGGGGGGTGAGTGTATGTGTCTGTGTGAGTGCATGTAGGTGTGTGGCATGTGGAATGCATGTGTGCATGAATGGGTGTGAGTGCGTGTATGTTGTGTGGTGTGAATGCGTGTTTGTTAGAATGTATGTCAGTGTGTGTGTGTGAATGTCTGTATGCGTGCATGGATGAATGTGTGTATGATTGTGTGTATGCGTGTGTATGTTGGTGTGTGAATGTGCATGTATGTTGTGGGGGGTCGGGAGGGGAAGGGTGGGGAAAGACTCTGGGGAGGGGGAGGGGGAGGGAAGGGAAGACCCCTATCATGACCAACTGTTACAGAACTGGGAGTTTTGGTTGCCTGTGTATGCACCATGTACAAGCATGAACCGCCACTTGTAGTCAGGGTAAGCTAAATACATACTTAGAGATAACCTGTGCTCATCCTCTGGTAACTTGGCACAGAGAAGTCAGGCTTATCTAAAGGGGTAATGTGTTAAGTATTTGTGCAACACACACACACACACATAACACAACGAAAACACCACGAAAAGACTCCACACTGGTAGAATACAAAATAGAGAATATTTATCTGAGCAAGACTAAACAACGAAAATCCAATCAGTATAAGTTGAAATTTGAATTTTTAAAGAATAAACTAAATATGGTTCTTGAAAGTCACTAGCAGTTAAAAGGTTACCTGAGGTCATGAGGGACCGTTGCAATTCCAATGTTTAGGCCTAGCACGATGGAGGGTAGGCCGGCTGCAGAATCCCCACAGGGTCTGTTGAAAAATTACCTTGGATGGAGCAAGTGTCGAGGGGCATGTGTGAAGCCAATGCGTCAGTTCTGATTCATGTACTTGGGTCAAAGCAATGTTGAGTCCGTTGTAGGGTCCCATTTTGACATTGAACTTGGTTGAGATGGATGCAATTCATCATTGTTGAGCCACGCAGAGTGGATCGTCATTATTGGGGCATGCAGGCTGTGGATCCACTGTTGTCGAACAGGCTCTCAGTCAGCATCAAAAGGTGATGAGTCGGTTCTAGCCAGTGCAGTGGTGATGATGCATCAGTTTTTGTAGAAAGCAGCTGCAGAACCCACTTCTGAGTCCCACGAATGGAGGGGCACCTCAGTCAAGGGTAGGACTTACAGATGGCAGAGTCCACCAGCCAGAGCAGAGTTGCAGACAGTCTTTGATGTCACTGAGACTGCAGGAGAACGGGACAAGCCAGCAAGGCCTTGGAGTCACTCGGAGTCAGATGAGAGTGTCCAGTCTTTCCTCAGCAGGGACGAGGTCAGCAGGCAGCAGGGTAACTCATCAAAGCAGAGAGTAGTCCTTCTTGTAAAGCAGTCCCACAGCGTGGCATTCATTGCAGCACAGCAGTTCTCACTCCATGCAGAGTTCTTCCCAGGTCCAGAAGTGTACTGTTTTGGTAGGGTCAGAGCCCCAGTTCTTATAGCCAAATGTGCCTTTGAAGTGTGGAGAAGTGTGGCTCAATGGTTAGAACGGCAGACCCTGATGCAGAAATCTGGCCCGGGACCAGGGTTCAATTGCCACCTCGGCGGGTCTTGGGCTCAATTTCCTCAGACCTGATAATTCTCGCATCGGTGCCTTATCTAATTCATGGGTCCCACTCTGTAACTCTGGGCAATAGCTTGCTTAATATCCACAACGGCCCCAACAGCGCTGGGATGCCTGGCTTCACCTTGGACGTTGCTCAGGAGTGGGCACCTCACAGGGAAAAGCCAGGAGGGGTTCCACAGCGGTATGCGTACAGCGCCTTGAGACCCTAACGGGTGAGTAGTGCGCTATACAAGTACGAAGTTTACAGTTTGAAGTGGGAGTGACTTCGAAGAAGGGTGTTTGAAGCACACAGAGATCATTTCGTCCTATCCCTGGCTCCAGACTACCAGTAGGGGGTAATCAGCCCTTTGTGTAGAGACAGAGGCCCTCATTATGAACACGTTGGTGCACTAGCAATGTGCATGTGGCTGTGGGACGTTCCTGCACAGGATCAAGAACGTGAGCTGCCAAAGATTATCGCTGAGACCAACTCTAGCATCGGTTGAGATAGTCTGAGAGCCAGACCTATGAGAACACAATTACAGGGTTAATACAATAAGGATTCTACCAAGCAAGCACATGAGAGTTCTAAAAAATGCTGGGATGAACAAATAGAAACACCTAAAAAAGAAAGGGGAGAATCTCGACATTCAGAGACCCCTCAAAACTGATATAGTCTTAGAAGTGGAGATAATATAATAATACCTGATAGATATCGATATACTGATACACACCAATCTCGTTCCTTTCAAGATTCACTGGTTAAGTGTAATGAGAGAGGTGGGTGGTCAGAGCAGCAAACTGAGTACATAAAATCAAGAAAGGGCTCAGAGTGCGCAGACGTTTCTGTTAAAAAAGAAGAGACACTTCACCAACAAAATCCCCAATTCAGAAAAAAAAGTAGAAGCGATTTCTATATGAAATGCCACTCATGATGAGAGCTTTACTGAAAACCAGGAAGTGGGCACTGGCGCTGCTAGACAATAGTTTAATGGAATCTTGAAGAGCATCTAATATAATGTTCAATGAGAGTGATACCGTCCTCATAGCAAATCACACTTTTTATAGCTGAACAATGCTTTGCTCCCACATGAAAAACATCTGACTACTGTTCAGATGGCTGTCATTAGAGAGAGACCTCTGGCCCAGGGGAAACACATAATTGCAGTATCTCCAATCCCAGCCCTTGTGGCTGTCACAAAAGCCAGTGTTCCTAACGCTAAGACACTACATTCATGTTGGATTTAATGGACAATGTCTCTGACAGCCACTGATGCTGACTATGTTTTTAACCCAGCGATACAAGCTCAAGAATTTTTATAATATGAACTTGAAAACCCTGTTCCAGCAACACATTGCCTATTGAACAATATCAAATAATTATGTACACTGATGGCTCAGCCCAGCCCGCTGCAGGCACTAAACATCAATACAATACCGCTTGCGTGGTCATGAGTAGTTACATGAAAGATGGTGAATTCCATTCACAACACGCTTACACGCAGACCTTAGGGGACTGCATAGCACAACTAGAAGAGCTCAAGGCTCTGTTGATGGCACTGGAACACACGGATCTTGGCCAGTTAAAATTAATAGACCGTGATTCGTAAGAATGTGTTCAGTCCTTCAAAGAATTTCTGCATTACTGGCACCAAAATTAGTTCAGTGATTCAAAAGGCAACACCATTAAATACAGACTCCAGTGGGGGGAAATTAGCGGATCTGATAGAAATGCTACCCAATGTCAATGTAGTACATACACTGGGACATCAATGTTTTGCAATACACGTTTCTGGCAATACCTCGACCGATTAAGGGGCCAAGTCAGCAGTAGCTACTGCTTCTGTTGCTGCAACAACCCGTTCACAGGCGAGGTTGGATGATGAAACACTGACTGTTGTGAAGACTATGGCTGAAGGCAAGCCCATACAAAGGCATATCCTGCCAAATATTCCTACAGTATATATTGCATCAATACTGCTCTAGTAACAATACCAGTGGTGGGCGATCATGTGATCCTCAACCAAGATCAAAGATCAGAGTTGATTAAAGCAGTGAATGAGAGGGTTGCTTCTGCCCATGCTGGTGTGGTGGCTACTATTACATTGTCACAGGCACATAATTGATGGCCAGGTTATACAAAAGTATGTCCTTTGTTGTGATCTCTGTCAGCAAATAAGAAGGTCCACTGTAAAATGCCCACCACAGACACCCCTTCTAATTTCCAACAAACCTTTACAATGTGTAAACTTGGACTATTGTGGTCCCTGACATCTGATGGTGCATACAAGTACCTCCTAGACTCTGTTGACTCATGCTCTAGATATCTATGTTTATGGCCACAATGCTCAGCTGATGCTCAAACTGTTTTTAAAACTTTGCAAATCTTTATCGGCACATATGCAGGTATGACCTTCCACTCCGACCAGGGCCCTGCTTTCGCCTCAAGGACATTCAGGGACACCTGGGCTTCATTAGAGGTCCAACTGTATTATTCATCTTCATATCATCCCGAGGGAAGCAGTGTTGCAAAGCAAAGAAACTGTGATTTAAAGCAATCCTTAACAGCCAGAGTATTAGGCACAGTCCTAGTTGAATTAATCACCTGCAGAGCACTTAATAATCTACCCAGAAGGTCCCTGGCGGGGTGTAACCCATATGAATACCTGTTCGGAAAACAAATGTATGTTCCAGATCTTGATGGTCCAGGTGGGGAGGTGGCAGATACACCTTTTGACATAAGTGAACGTGTCACTGTCTTGCAGGACTTACAACAGTTCTGTGACGACAACGCATCTGCTAGTGCTACCTCCTTGGGAATAGGGGATGTACCAATAACAACTACCAGCTGGATTCCTAAAGTGGGGGTTCTAGTGTGTGAAAAGATTGCAGTGAAAAAGGAGTTCGGTCCTTCCTATCATGCACCAGTTTTAGTCCTGGGAATGCTCGGTACCAGAACTGTCATTCTACCACCACTGCCTGGTTCTTAAGAAAATTGCTTCGGCTCCATTGACAATGTCAAGCTACACCATACGGCCGTTCCTACACAGCAGACCTAGAGGACTCCTGGGTAGTACCTGACTCCCTCTCACCACAGACCAGGATGTTCCTCTATGGGTTTTGAGCAGCAGCATATAAATTAAATAAATTTACTCACCTCAAATGGCTACTTTTGTGCCAATCGTATGCTTAAACACTTTGCTTGAAAAACAGATATTTGAGGTGAGCAAATTTAGGACCACATGTACTAAATACAGGTTTTGCGACTCACAAATTGTGAGTCAGAGTGACTCGCAATTTGCGAGTCGCAAAACCTTATGTACAACACTGTCAATGATACTGTTTGCGATTCTCAAGGGGGTCGCAAATGACCTACCTCATGAATATTCATGAGGTATGTCGCAATTTGCGACGCCATTGGGAAGGGCCACCCTCACAGGGATGTTGGCCTGCTGGAGACAGCAGACCACCATGTCTGTGACTGCTTTTAAATAAAGCAGTTTTTGTAAATGCAGACAGTTTTCCTTAAAGGAAAGTAAGATGCATTCCAAAAACAAAAAATTAAAAGTTTTCTTTTCATTTTTTCAGAGCAGGCCGTGGTCCACAGATCCACTGCCTGCTCTGAAAAAATGTTTTTGCTTCCATTCACAAAGGGGAAGGCGTCCCATGGGGACCTCTTCCCGTTTGTGAATAGGTTAGCACCAGTTTGAAACAATCATACATGGGACTGCGACTCGCAATTAGGAAGGGAACAACCCTTCCTAATTGCGACTCGCAAACCCTTTTTGCGATCCGGTAAATAGATTACCGAATCGCAAAAATGGGTCTGTACATCCCAAATTGCATTTTGCACGTCGCAAACGGCCCGATTTGCCATTTGCAATGTGCAAAATGCTTCGTAAATGTGGCCCTTAGAGTGTTGATTGTGTTGCAGGGTGCTTCTTACTGGAGCTGCTCTCCACCTAAATTTGGGAACCTCCTGTTTTGCATAATTTATGCATCACTCTAACTGTTAAAGGGTTTGTTTTGGGTTATACTAGGTGCTCCCTTGTGTCTGGATAAAGCTAATCCACTCTGAAGAGATGTAATGACATCAAAACACTTGTCAGGAGTTGCTTTTGCTCACTCTAGGTTGGTTTGGATGGTATTTTACCAAACCAAAGCTGCAGAACTGTGCCTGGAGTGGTGAAAAACTTTTGTTACTTTACAGCTCAGCAAGGATGGCACCCAATAAGGAGGGGATGCACAGTGCCCGCCTCCTGGGCTTGCTGAAGACCCAGGGACCACCACCTCTCTGGGGTGACTATTACATTCAAAGCAGGGGCCGCGTGCCCCCCCCCACAGTCCCAGAGACCACTACCTTCCTGGGGCTAAAATAGAAAAAAGAAGGAGTACGTTTTGAACACCAGCAGCTTCGAGGACCGCCACTTTCCTGGGGCTTATTTGTATTGGTATGTGGGGGGCCACGCAGGGGCACCACCTCCCTGGGGCTTAAATGTATAAGTATGTGGGAGGCCCGTGCACCCCCCCACAGCCTCAGAGCCCACCACCTCATCAGGGCTTCATTACAAATCTGTGCGGAGTGACCAGGTAGCCCCCCACAGTCTCAGGGACAACCACCTTCCCAGGGCTAACATTGAAAAATGAAGGGGGGGCGTTTTGGACCCGCAGCCCCAGGGACAACCACCTATTGATGTTAGAAAGGGGCTGCCCCCCTCAGCCTTTAATGGCCCTGGGGGAGCTACTTGCTTTTGCTTGGTGGGATGTTATAGCTCCCACCAAACAAAAGCAAAGTCTGGTTTCTGCAAGTGAGAGCTGTCAAACAGTAGTCACTTGCAGTAAGTGGAGTTTTCATCTGTCTTCCCTACATGCAAATATGTGTGCAGGGAAGACAGATGAAAAAATTGCTCCTGCAAGCAGGAAGCTGCTATTTAAAGCAGTTCCCTGCTTGGGGAAGAAATGCTGGCTCCTGCAGGATGCAGAGAGCTGGCTAGGACTATGGGGGCCTTGCTGCTCCTCCCACAGCCCTGTTTCTCTCTCTCTCTCTTTGATGCTATAATGGGGTGGAAGAGCGAGAGAGATTGTCATTGCAATGGTCTCTCTATTCAAGGACTTCAAAGAGTAAGACTAGCAAGATGTTTGGGACAAATGTTATAGTTATATCTGGATGCAGAAGAAAACAGAGTCACTTCTGGCCTAATTGGCCCAGTCTTCTATCGTCACTCAAGCTGAAGGTTCAAATCCTAGTATCGCTTGGCAGTGTGTTTGTTTATTTACTGGTATTTTGACTGTTAAACCTTACTAGTGATGGAACATTCACATTCTTTCCAATCATATGCATGGGTTCGACTATCATAGGTATGTCTAGAAGCATTGTAGTAATGAGTCACCTATGGCCTAAAGGTTGCGGTCACAGAACCTCACACTGAAAGTTGAGAGATCTACTCCAAGTGTGCCCGTGGTGTTTTCCTTCTTTAATTTCTCTTAAACTTCAAAAGTTTAAGGTTCACACTGAAAGTGATCTCACTCTTTTTAATTGACAAATGCATTTTTCTCTTCAATTTGTTCAGAAATATCTCACTCTAAGTATATCATCCATCAAAGCCTAAAAGACTCTATCTCTCTCCCTCTCCCTCTCTTTCAATCTCTTTCTCCCACTCCCATACCCACTCAGACCCTTACGTACCCACTCACACACCCACTCAGACCCTTGTGTACCCACTCACAGCCACACTCACGCCCTCACACACCCACTCACAGATCCACTGAAACCCTCATGCACCCACTCAGAGACCCAAACAGACACTGATTTACCTACTCTCACACCCAGACAGACACTCTCACAGGCACTCTCACACCTAGGTATACCCTGTCAAACCCATTCTCACACCCAGATAGACAGGCCGTGGCCAACTCCAGCTGCACTCAGCCAAAGGGCATGTGCAGCATCGAGTTGGGTGGTTAGGGGGCTTGGCTGCAGTATCTGGCTGCAGGCTAAGCCCTGTGACCAACCCCCACTGCACCCAGCAAAAGGCTGTGTGCACTGGAGGTTTGGGTGGTTATCGGGGTTGGCTGCACGAGCCTGGTCACAGGCCAAGCCCTGTGGCTAACTCCTGCGGCACACAGCCGAAGGCCTTATGCAGCAGTGGTTGGTTTAACGTCTAAGAATGAAAATTACTTTATGTTAGAAAAACATAGACGTTCACTAAAAAAAACAAAGGTCACAGGGACAATATACTTAGGAAATAGGATTATAAAACCATAGAAGTTCACTTTAAAAAAAAAACAAAGGCTACAGAGACATTATAGTTAGACTCACATTTTAAACATCCAAAACCATAGAAATTCACCTGTTATAGTTAAATCATGAGAGACTCTCTCACACCCATTAACAAAAACAGATACGCACCCTCACACCCACTGACACACCCAGACACAATCTTTCACTGCCACTCACACACACAGACACTCTCATAGCCACTGTGACACACAGATAGACACTTTCACACATACTCCCATACCCAGAGAGACACTCTCACACCCATTAGCAAACCAAGACAGATACTCTCATACCCACTGACACACCCAGACACATACTCTCACACCAACTCACACACCCAGACAATCTCACATGCACTCACACACCCTTATAGACACTCTCACATCCACTCTGACACCCAGGGAGACAATCTCACACTCACTGACACACCCAGATAGACACTTTTACACCCACTGTGACACCCAGAGAGAGACTCACACATCCACTTGCAGACTCAGACACTTTCACATGCAGTGACACACCCAGACAGATATTGTCACACTTGTGCACACACCTAGATAGACACTCTCACACCCACTCTGATACCTAGAGAGACACTATCACATCAACTCACATATAGAAACAGACACTCTTACACCTACCGACACACTTAAATGCACACTCTCACACCCACTCAAATACCCTGACAGACTCCCACACCCAGTCACACACTGACTCAGACACTCTCACAGCAACTGTGACACCTAGAGAGACACTTTCACATCCTGTCACACACCCACTCACATGAAACTATTGGATAAACACAGACACATATTTTAGTGTTGCTGGTGTGTATTGTATGAGTGTTTTTGGTTTGAGAAATAGCGATCCACAGATCTGCATGAAAATTAGAAAAATAGGAATACAAATTTAAATTTATATGTCTTTGGTAAAAGTATTGGCTCTGACAATAGCCTTTGTGTTTATGACATGTAGGTGATGACTACACATAAAACAGGATGCAGTCTATCAAGTCCTGGTCAAACACCCTAGTGCCTTTCTCTGTGAAATGAACTCCATAATTTCTGTATATACCGTCCATATCAAAACATAAATTATTGTGGTATATAATGACCCTGTTGTGGTGTCTGAGAAATGCTGAAACAGTTGTAGTAACATGTTACCTGTATTTGTCTATTTGTGGACAGAATTCACTTGACCACTTCCACTTCTGCCTTTGGCAAATGTTGGAAAATACCAAGGCGGTGTGTGGAAAAACAGATGTGTGACTGATATGTGAATTAAACTGTAGTTTAGATAAAAATGGGTGAGTATATGTAAGATGAATGAAAGTGAGTAGCATATTCACAAACAGTAAAATGGGAATATTAATGGACGGTATGTGATGAAAATAAGGAAATGTACAGTGATCAGTACAGGAGAAACAGAGATTTGTAAAGACTAACAACACCCAGGCATGCACCAATACCCACACTGACACTGGTACATCAACAGTAATGCATGCAACAGCAAACCGTCATGAATACACTGACAAACTCAGGCATATACTCAATTATATACTGAGGTACCCAAGAACACACTTATACAAACATTGAGACCCCCAGGCAGACACTGATGGATATGCTGACACACCCAGGCACATATTGATACATATCTTAACATACCCAGGCAAACACTGATGCATACACTAAGACATTTAGGTACACACTAATACATACACTAACAAACCCAGGCATACATTAATGCATATGCTGAAACACCTAGGCTCACACTAATACATATACTGACGTCACCTAGGTACACTCTCTTGTATACACTCACAATTACAAGTAGACCTGATGCAAATGCTGAGACACCCAAGCAGACACTGATGAACATCTTAACACACCCAGGTACACACTGATGCATGCATTGACACCTCCATGATCTAGTGATGTATACACTGACACACCCAGGTACACACTGGTGCATACAGCAACACACCCAACCAAATACGGATGTATACACTAACACATCCAGATACACACTGATACTTATACTGACAAACCAAGGTACACACTGATGCATATGCTGAGATACGAAGGTAGACACTAATGCTTACACTAACACACCCAGGTACACACTGACACATGCATTAACAACCCCAGCCAAACACTGATGCATACACCAACACACCCAGGTACACACTGATGCATATACTGACACACCCAGGTACACACTGATGCAGATACTGACACACCCAGGTATACACTGATGCATACACTGAGGCATCAAAGTAGACACTGATGCTTACACTAACACACCCAGCACACACTGACACATACACAGGCACACCCAGGCACATGTTCATGCATACAGTGATATATCCAGTGGCACACTTGTGCACTGACATACCCAGACACACACTAAGATACACACTGACACATCCAGCCATACATTGATGCAAACACTGATACACCCAGGGAGACACTGATATAGATGCTAACACACCCAGGCAGACATTCATGCATACACTGACATACGTAGGCACATGCTGTTGCATACACTGACATACTTAGGCAGACGATGATACAGACACCGACATACATAGGTACACAGTGACACATAGGCTGAAATACCCACATATACACTGACACATTCACTAACCTAACAAGGCACACACTAATGTATACACTGACATACCCAGACAAACACTGATTCATAAATTGTCACACTAAGGCACACAGTCATTCATACACTGACATACTCTGACACACACTGATACATACACTGACACACCCACAAACTTCCCCAGGCTCACACTGACAAACTCAGGGACACACTGATGCATACACCCTGGCACATACTGGTGGAGGCACTGACACACTCACACATTAATTGATTCAAACATTAACAAACCCAGACACACACTCAAGCATACACTGACACACCTGTATACTCACCAAAACAGACACATATACACCCAGACAAACAACCACTAACACACCAAAACACACACTAATACAGGCACTAATACAGCCAGATAGATACACATACATCTTCTAAAACAGCTAACTATACAGTAATACATCTACTTACAGAGCCAGGCATAAAGCGAGAAATACAGTAACTGAACCACACTAACATTAATGCTTCCACTGACACATCTGATGACACCCTGATGCATACACTGATACTCAGTGAAACCAAAATACCTGTTAGAAGGAGAGGTAGGAACACATTGGTGGTCATTACAACCCTGGCGGACGGTGTTAAAGGTGGGGTAATACCGCAAACAGGGCGGCGGATAAAAAAGGGAATTATGACCCAGGCGGAAACTGCCAACAAAGACAGCCACTTTAACACACCGCCCGCCACGGCGGTACAGACAAGCAGCGCAGCGGTCACCGCCAACAGACAGGCGGAAGACAATATACCGCCAATAGTATCACAACCCACCAATCCGCCACCTTTTCCGAGGCAGATTCACAGTGGATAAAAACACAGCGGAAACAGCTTTTGCAATGGGAAAACGCTCACCTGAACACATCCCACAAGGAATGAGGACTCCATGGACCCGGAACTCCAAATACTCCCTGCCCTTGTCTTTCTGCACCTCTACGACCATCATCTACGTAGGCGCCGAAGACAACAGTGAGTACTGCACCTACAACATGGGGGAGGCAAAAGTTAGGGGGACACCCACCAAACACACCCACCCCACCCCCAACCTCGCATAATACAACATACACACCAATGCATCCACAAAAATCACAGTAAAAACCCACAATCCCCCCGGAAGAATGAAAAGACGAAGCAAAATCCGTTCAAACATTTTAATGTTGCAGTATACATGTCTTACAAAAATATACAGATATATACGAAATTCAGTCAGAAATATATACATTACGAGAAGTAGTGCAGATATGTACATAACAATGTCCGTGCACCAACAGTCCAAAAATGCATGGGCGAGGCGCACAAAAGATACCTGACCACAATCGGAGAGAACACTGCTGGGGCATCAGATAGAAATACTACAGGCACCTCAGGGGGAAGGGAAGGGGTGGCACTTCTTCCGGATTACTGCAAAGCCAGATCCACGACGGGACTCCATGCCCATTGATGTATTCTGGGGAGTGCAAAGCCACAGTCTCTCAAGTCTCTACAGTGGGTGGGGTGCCCACCGTGCCATCATGGGGAGTGCAAAGCCACAATCTCTCAAGTCTCTACAGTGGGTGGGGTGCCCACCGTGCCATCCAGGGGAGTGCCAAGCCACAATATCTCAAGTCTCTACAGTGGGTGGGGTGCCCACCGTGCCATCCTGGGGAGTGCAAAGCCACAGTCTCTCAAGTCGATAACATTCTCCACTGGTTCTGGGGGCGACTGGTGCCCAGAGTGCTTCATCCTGTGCAGGACTGAGGTAGTGGATGCACCTCTCCACTGGTTCTGGAGGGGGACTGGTGCCCAGACTGGATGAGTCTCCCCGTGAAAGTTCCTGTCCTGTCACTGGCCCAGCTGCACATGGGATAAGGATGCCTGATGTGGCGGGCTATTCATTCCTACCCGGGGCTTGCCCTGTTCAGCGGCCTTCAACATGGCGGTCTTTGCCCTGTTCAGCGGTGCTTTGCCATGGCGGTCTTTGCCCTGTTCAACGGTCTTCAACATGGCGGTCTTTGCCCTGTTCAGCGGTGCTTTGCCATGGCGGTCTTTGCCCTGTTCAGCGGTCTTCACCATGGCGGTCTTTGCCCTGTTCAGCTGTGCTTTGCCATGGCGGTTCTGGTACGGACATTGGTGTGTGGCATGATGCTCCCTACACTGGGCATTGCTGTGTGGCATGACGTTCCCTACACTGGGCATTGGTGTGTGGCATGACGTTCCCTACACTGGGCATTGGTGTGTGACATGACGTTCCATCATAGCCCACCTGGGCTGTGGCAGCCGGGGCCCTCCTGGGCACTGACTCCGGCGGTGGTCTCCTGACGAGTGACGATACTTGGGCCCTCCTCTGCTGTGACTCCGGCGGTGGTCTCCTGACCAGTGACAATACTTAGGCCCTCCTGGGCTGTGACTCTGGCGGTGGTCTCCTGACCAGTGACGATACTTGGGCCCTCCTGGGCAATGACTCTGGCGGTGGTCTCCTGACCAGTGACGATACTTGGGCCCTCCTGGGCAATGACTCCGGCGGTGGCGGGGGTCTCCTGACCAGTGACCACGGTGCTGGCGGTTGTGTCTCGACCGCCGGTAATGATGGCGCCCTTCTTCGGCGTGACACACACAACAGGTTGGACTTCCTCTGGCCCTTCCCCACCTTTGGTGGAGTCACAGCTGACTCTTCAATCCCCTTGGAACCCATGTGAATTGTTTTCCCACCAGGAGTCTTCACACGGTCCCGTCGTCCACTCTCCAATTTTAGAGCTTTTACAGGGGGTGGGCTGCCAGTGCCTTGGCTCCGGGTCACACTGCCTGCCCTGGTGGCCGGTGCACTCCACAAACCTTGAACAGGCACCACTGGTATTGGAGGCTTTTTGGCTGAGGCGCTATGACGGGACTGATGAATTGGAGGGGGGGGTGGGAGCAAAAAGGTCAACTTTACAGAGGGACAGTTTCTGACGTACACTGGGATGGGTAGTTGGAGGGGGTCTGGGAGTGGAGGAAGAGGAGGTGGTTGTCGAAGGTGTCACTTTAGGTGTTTAGGGTGCAGGTGCAGGTACTGGAGGCTGTCGTGAGGTGGATGGATGTTGGGTGTGTGGGTGCCCGTGTTTGTGTACTTTGGGAGGGGACGTCACAGACACATTGGGAGAGGACACAGGGGACATGTAAATGGCAGTGGAGGTGGTGAGTGCAGGTGAGCGGCTTGTGGTGCTGGGTCTCCTTGTCCGATTCATGGTGCCTGTAGATGTGGTGCATGCAGGTGTGGGTGTAGATGAGATTGGGAGGGAGGAGGGAGAAGAGGAGGAGGAGGGGGACACAGTGGAGGCAGTGGATGTTCCTGTGTCTGTACGTAGGTGAGGCTTGCGTGAGGGCCTGTGGGTTGTGTGGTGCCTATGTTTGCTTGAGCTACTTGTGTGTGCCTACTTGTGTGCATGCTGGTCTGTAGGTGTGCTTGGGATGGGCTGGGGTACAGGAGGTTGGGTCTGGGTGGAGGAGGTTGGAGGGGGGAGGCTGGACACAGGGACAATGGCTGCCATCAGTGCTGAGGCCAGAGATTGCAGGGTTCGCTGAAGGACAGCCTGACCAGAATGAATGCTCTCCAGGAATGCATTACCGTGTTGCAACTCTCGTTCTACACCCTGGATGGCATTCACAATGGTAGACTGCCCAACAGTGAGTGACCTGATGAGGTCAATGGCCTCCTCACTGAGGGCAGCAGGGGTGACTGGGGCAGGGCCTGAGGTGCCTGGGGCGAAGGTGATGCCCACCCTCCTGGGTGAGCGGGCACGGGGCGAACGCTGAGGGGCTGCTGGGAGGGCGGTGCTGGTAGGGGAGGTGGCGGCTGTACCTGTAGAAGTGGGGCGCACAGATGGTGCCGCCACCCCAGGGGAGCTCCCATCGGCGAACGAGTCCGTGTCGCTGCTTGGTGATCCGGTGGCCGACGTGAAGCTCCCCTCACCCTCCGTCCCACTGGTGCATTCAGAGTCCGTGGTGTGGCCCTCCATGGCCATGTGGGATGCAGCTCCTTCGTGCTCCGGTGCCACTGTACCTCCGCCTGATGATGCTGATGTACAAAAAGACAGGGAGAGCAGAAAATGGGGGGGCGACAGAATAAAGAGAGTTTTAGTGCATGGCATACCGCTACCGTTGGCGGACAAGACAGACACAGCAGCCCCCTGCATTACACCGTGCTCCTGCCCTCTGCACATGCAATCTCTGGGATATGGCCAACATGGCAATGATGGACATCTGCAAACATGGATGCCACAGGGGCAACTATACCGGTACTTGGCACTCTGCTGAGGTGGGGTAGAGTGCCACATGGCCTGCATTACGGAGGGGCCTTGCCTACCGAACTCGCCCTGGCCTAGGGACACCCACAGAAGACCTCCCCCACCCAGACACCTCCACTGCGCGCAAAGTCAGCAGAATGAGAGTGTACTCACCCCCTTGTGTCTACTTTGATACCCTCAAGCGCCCATCCAACTCAGGGTAGGCCACCGCCAGGATCCGGAACATCAGGGGGGTCATGGTGCGACGGGCACCCCTCCCACGTTGGGAGGCCATCCCCAGCTGAGCCTCCGCCGTCTTCTTGCTGCAGCGGCGAATGTCCTCCCATCTTTTCCGGCAGTGGGTGCCCGGTCTCTGGTGGGCCCCCAGGGTCCGGACCTCCTTGGCGATGGCACGTCAAATGTCCCTCTTCTGGTGGGCGCTGACCTACATGACATGCACAAGGAAAGAGGATCAGTCATTACCAACTGCACCGTCGATGTGAGTGGCCCCATCCCTACTCTGGCCATGTGGCCCATTCATTCCCATGCATTAATGTTCTATGAACTCTGCCCCTTCCCTCTTCCAACCAGCCCCCTCCTCCAGGCCTAGCCCATACAACGTGCTCCCTGTGTACTAACCTGTTGGTCTGGAGGACCGTAGAGTAGCGTGTACTGGGGGAGGACCCCGTCTACCAATTTCTCCAACTCCTGTGCAGTGAAGGCAGGGGCACTTTCCCCAGACGCAGCAGCCATCGTCGCTTCCAGACCGAGGTCACAGCAGCACTTGCAGTGTAGGTCCTCTCCTGTCGAAGGTCAGGTATCTAGTGATTGAACAGATAGAAAATGGCGGTGACGTCCGCGGCGGTGACGTCCGCGGCGGTGCGCATCATACCGGCGCACCTGTTCATTGGCTCCTGGGACCCATAGGGTCCAATGTTGACCAATGCAGCATTGCGCCGCGGTCTACGACCGCCTACCGCGACGGTGTGCAACACCAGCGCAGTTACCCCACAATCCCATTGTCCCAGTTTAGAGGTCAGGCAGCCGCCATTTCAGGGTCCCACATGGCTTCATTTACCTCTGCGTCACACATAGCTAGGCCTACACTCAACACACATACAGGAAGGGTTTTGTGAGTGGTGTAGTCTTGTGTGTATCTGTGGGTACATACCTGGAGGAATAATGACTGAGTCATCGCTGTTGTCCTTCGTAGGCACCGTCAGCTGGGACATGTGAGAAGATGGCGGAATCCTCTGGTGTACCGACCGCTGGTGGACCTGTTGACAATGGAAGGGCGACATGTCATCGTCACCTACCGGTTTGACCGTGCCACAATCCAGGAACTATGTACCCAGTTGGAGCCAGACCTGATGTCACCAATCCGCCATCCGACTGGAATCCCCCCTGACGTGCAGGTGCTGTCAGTGCTCCATTTCCTTGCAAGTGGGTCTTTTCAGACAACAGTGGCCATGGCATCAGGGATGTCCCAGCCTATGTTTTCCAACGTGCTGTCCAGAGTGTTGTCTGCCCTGCTGAACCACGTAAGGAGATACATCATTTTCCCTGAGGTGGCAGATTTGCCTACAGTGAAAGGTGACTTCTATGCCCTTGGACATATCCACAACGTCATAGGTGCCATTGATGGGACCCATGTAGCTCTGGTCCCCCCCCACAGGAGTGAACAGGTGTACAGGAACAGGAAGAGTTGTCATTCTATGAATGTACAGATAGTCTGTTTGGCAGACCAGTACATCTCCCAGGTAAATGCTATGTTCCCTGGCTCTGTGCATGACGCCTACATCCTGCGGAATAGCAGCATCCCTGATATGATGGGTCAACTCCAGAGGCACAGTGTATGGCTATTGGGGGACTCTGGTTACCCCAACCTTTCCTGGCTATTGACCCCAATGAGGAATCCCAGGACCAGGGCAGAGGAACGGTACAATGAGGCCCATGGTCGGACTAGGAGGGTGATCGAATGCACCTTCGGCCTCCTGAAGGCCAGGTTCAGGTGCCTCCATATGACAGGTGGATCCCTATTCTACTCACCGAAGAAGGTGTGCCAGATCATCATCGCCTGCTCCATGCTTCATAATTTGGCTTTGCGACGCCAGGTGCCTTTTCTTCAGGAGGATGATCCAGATGACGGTGTTGTAGCAGCTGTTGAGCCTGTGGAGCCTGTGGACACTGATGAGGAGGAAGCTGAGGAAGAAGACAACGACAACAGGGAGTCAGTCATACAGCAATATTTCCAGTGACACACAGGTGAGAAAATTTTCATGTTTAACATTACATTAACTTTCACACGTCTACCTCAATCCTGTCTGTCGATTTCAACCAGTATTTGGTAACTGAGTTGTACCTTTCCATTACGGTTTCACAGGTGTGGTTACCAACGTGTCATCTGCTTGCATCCTTCAAGGACTTGTGATGTGTGACATAGGTATGTTAGCCTTACAATAGGAAACGCATTATGACACTGTCATTGATAATACATATTTACTAAATCACAGACTGACTCAAGATTGTTTTGTGTTTCAAGGGTGTTTATTGAAGTGCTCAGAAATGGGAGGGGGTTGTAAAATGAGGATGGGTGATGGCGGAGGAAAGTCCATGGCAGAGTCCAGTCTATTAGTCTCACAGGTGCACTGCCCATCTGGGCATAGGAAGTGGAGCTGGGGCAGTTTAAGTATGGACAGGGTAACAAGGTGGGACAGTGGGAGGACAAACAGGGTGGTCTCATTTCCTGGCGGGGGTCTTGCCATCTTGCTCTGTCCTGTTCCTGGATCTCAGGGACCGCTTGCGTGGTGGTTGTCCGTCTACAGGGGGTGGGGTGCTGGTGTGGTTGTCCTGTGGCGGGGCGTCCTGTCCACTAGCGCCGGCAGAGGTGGTGGGCAGTTCATCGTCCTGGCTAGTGTCAGGGGCCCCTTGGAGTGCCACGGTGTCCCTCAAGGTCTGCTGTATGTCCTTCAGCACCCCTACGATGGTGCCCAAGGCAGAGCTGATGG
This sequence comes from Pleurodeles waltl, assembly GCF_031143425.1. Lineage (NCBI taxonomy): Eukaryota > Metazoa > Chordata > Amphibia > Caudata > Salamandridae > Pleurodeles > Pleurodeles waltl. The sequence goes on from NC_090442.1 coordinate 557,131,640, forward strand.
TCCTGAGCTCTTCCCTGAACCCCAAATACTGTTCCTCCTGCAGGCGCAGGGTCTCCTGCAACTTGTCCAGGACGGTGGCCATCGTCTCCTGGGAGTGGTGGTATGCTTCCATGATGGAGGAAAGGGCCTTGTGGAGAGTGGGTTCCCTTGGCCTGTCTGCCCCCTGTCGCACAGCAGCCCTCCCAGTTACCCTGTGTTCCTGTGCCTCCGTCCCCTGGACCGTGTGCCCACTACCACTGCCCCCAGGTCCCTGTTGTTGTTGGGGTGGTGGGTTATCCTGGGTTCCCTGTAGTGGTGGACACACCGCTGACTGACCTGTCCTGGGTAGGGAGGTTTGGGACCGCTGGGTGGGTGCTGTGCTGGTGTTACCATAGGGTGGAAGGTCAGTGTTGGGCTGTGCCTGTGCAAGGGGAACCGACTGTCCCGAGGCCCACGATGGTCCGGGCCGGTCATCATGATCCAGTAGGGCAGAGCTGCTATCGTCACTGTGGGCCTCTTCTGGGGGTGGAGTGGTGTTGTCTGGACCCTCTGGTGTAGTGACGGTCCTTCGGGTTCCTGCAGGGGCATAAGAGCATGATTATTGCATGTGTGTGTGTAATGGTGTGCAATGGGTGGGTGAGCGTGTACCCCAGTGCAAGCATTCCTGTGTGGGAGCTTGTGTGATGGTGGTTTAGGGGGTTGTATGGGTATGTGCAGTGGGCATGCTTTAGTGCTGAGTGTCCATGCTTAGTTGTGTCATGCAGGGCTTGGTGTTGGGATGTGTGGTTTGTGTTATTAGTACATTAGTGAGGAGTTGGAGTGATAGGGGAGGGTGTGAGGATGGGGGTGTGTGATAGCATGCAGGTAGGGTGTGGGATATGATAGTTAAGATCAGACTTAGCAGTGTCCCATCCTCCACCGACTCCTGCGAGGCCCTCTGGATGCATGATGGTCAAGACTTGCTCCTCCCATGTTGTTAGTTGTGGGGGAGCAGGTGGGGGTCCGCCGCCAGTCCGCTGAACCGCGATGTTGTGCCTGGAGACCATTGAACGCACCTTGCCCCGTAGGTCGTTCCACCTCTTCCTGATGTCCTCCCTATTTCTTGGGTGCTATCCCACTGCGTTGACCCTGTCCACGATTCTTCGCCATAGCTCCATCTTCCTGGCTATTGATGTGTGCTGTACCTGTGAGCCAAATAGCTGTGGCTCTACCCGGATGATTTCCTCCACCATGACCCTGAGCTCCTCCTCGGAGAAGCGGGGGTGTCTTTGGCGTGACATGGGGTGGTGTGTGTGATGTGTGGGGCGGTGTGAGTGTTGATGTGTGTGGTGATGTGTAGTGGTGTGTGGTGTTTTGTGCGTGGATGTGGGTTGGGTGATGATGTTGTGTGCCTCTGTATGGTGGTGTTGTCTTGGCTGTACAGTCTCTCTGGCCTTCTCTCGGTAATTGTGGTCATAGGGGTTTGTGTGTGATGTGGGTGTGTGTTTTATATTGTGTTGGGTGTGTGGGAGTGGTGTTTGTATGTGTATCAGGTGTGTGTATTTTGAATTGTCCAATGTGGCGGTGTTTTGGAGATGTGTGTGTATTTTGAGCGCGGCGGTGTGTACCGCAAATGGAATACCGCGGTTGAAAGGTCGCCGCGTGGATTCGTGGGTCGTAATAGCATGGCCATGTTTCTGTTGGCGTGACGGTGGAGGATTTGTTATCGCCAGTTTATCACTCTCCTTTGGTGTGGCGGACTTGTGTGGGTGTCTGAATTTCGGCGGATTCCGAGCTGTGGGTCATAATAGCTGTGGCGGTATTCCGCGGCCGCGGCGGTGTATTGGTGGTCTTCTGCACGGCGGTAAGCGCCTTTTACCGCCAATGTTGTAATGACCCCCATTGTCTTCTATATATACAGTAACTAGTATACACTTTTATAGATGTATAACAAGAGACTTGTACAACAATTTAGACACTTAAGTGACCAATTATGTAGTTAGTTAGTTAGTTGTTTACAGTGCCTAATTTAATACTACATTCTGTAGGGGTAAATGTACTCTTTATTTGCTTTCCAGATATGTACAGCTATTAAAAAAGGAATTATAATGTCTCATAAAATACAAATAAGAAAGAAAAAGAAACAACAACACTAAGTCAGATACTCTCGCAGCAACTGTGACACCTAGAGAGACACTCTCACATCCTGTCACTGTTGAGGCGGGGCCACTCACCTGAAAAGCAGGATGTCTGCAGGGGCGATGGTATGACCCCGACCTCCTGGAACACCTCTCAGCATTTCTTGGTGGACACAGAAGCCCTGGCATGTGTTCCAAAAGGAAAGGGGGAGGGGAGGAGAAAGAGACAAAACACTGCCACGTCTTGCCGGTCCATCCAGGCACCCTGTATCTTCGAGGGGGGGGGGGCAGGTCGTTGTTAACAGAGTGATAGTAGAGTTAGGGGGTCATTCTGACCTTGGCGGACGGCGGAGGCTGTCCGCCAAGGTATCGCCATCAGAACACCGCACCGCGGTCGAAAGACCGCGGCGGTGATTCTGACATTTGCCCTGGGCTGGCGGGCGGCCGCCAAAAGACCGCCCGCCAGCCCAGGGCAAATCAACCTTCCCACTAGGATGCCGGCTCAGAATTGAGCCGGCGGAGTGGGAAGGTGCGACGGGTGCAGTTGCACCCGTCGCGTATTTCAGTGTCTGCTGGGCAGACACTGAAATACTTTTTGGGGCCCTCTTACGGGGGCCCCTGCCGTGCCCATTCCATTGGCATGGGCACGGCAGGGGCCCCCAGGGGCCCCGCGGCACCCCATACCGCCATCCTGTTCATGGCGGGAGAGCCGCCATGAACAGGATGGCGGTAGGGGGTGTCAGAATCCCCATGGCGGCGGAGCGCGCTCCGCCGCCATGGAGGATTCAGACGGGCAGCGGAAAGTCGGCGGTACACCGTCGACTTTCCGTTTCTGGCCGCGGCTGAACCACCGTGGTCAGAATGCCCAGCGGTGCACCGCCAGCCTGTTGGCGGTGCTACCGCCGACCTCTGCCATGGCGGTAATTACCGCCATGGTCAGAATGACCCCCTTAGTGCACTCAACTTCCTTGAAACTGAATCTCTCTTTCTGATATGGGCACAGGAGCGTTAGAAGAACACTGGGATGCTCCAGCACTTTTCATGGATAATAATAACTGTTGGCACAATTACTAACACTGCATTACCAAAAACCCAAACTGAATACCATAACAATAAGTACTGCGACACTAGGTCTGGCTTCACAGAGATTCACTGTTGCACACTACAATTAGAAGTGTAGTTGCACCTATGCACAAGAAAGACAAACAAGGGCATTAATTATATCACATATAACTTTCCTGCATGCATAGGGTTAAACTAAAAGGAACAAAAACAATCCAAGAAATACAAATGAGCACTCTGGATTCAAACAGTTAGGGTGGCAAAGTTTGGTTTGGATTCACTGTGTGTGAAAAACCCTTCAAAAAGCAAATTCCCCAGACCTGAAACACAGGCATGAATGACACAATTTAAATCCAAGAGTTATGCTGTTAGAGAAAGAAAAGTCATGAAAATGCTCTTTCAAAATTGCACCGTCACTTTTTGCAGTACTTGAGCTCAAGCAGATTTCCTGAAGCACATTTAGGCAAGTAACTACAATAATAATGTAGAATGTTCAGAAATGCATTTGTCTCTTCAAGATAAGCACTCTGCCAAAATATGAGGTCTGAAATACACTAGCTGTTCTAGGAAAGTGCAGCGCTCTAAGAACAAACTCCTTGGGGAATACTAGTCACTTAGCTGCAGTCTTTTCTGATGTGCAGGAGGAATGCCTGGTATGAGCTGGTACAGGAAGGAAGAAAAGAATTACCTCAAAAGTCCTGAATACGAGGATGACAGCAGGGGCTGGACTGCCAAGTCAGATGCTGAGATCAGGAAGCAAAACAAAGCCAAGCAGGGAGGCATGCTCAGGAAAGCAGTTGAGTTTCCACGTGTGGATGAAAATAATATCACCACGCCCAATTAGAAGCACATGTCTACTCCTGCTCACATTAGCAAACAAGCATTGGTAAAACAAGCATTGATAAAATCAATTGTATAACACAGCACATTATCAAGGTTTAACCAATAACAGAGATATGATTTAACCCTAATCCCTGGGATGCTGACAGATAACACAGGAGGCACCTTGGGGATTCCTGACAGTCACACTCCCAGTCATATAAGAACATTCCATAAACATAGACACATACTTTAGTGTTGCTGGTGTGTATTGTATGAGTGTTTTTGGTTTGAGAATTAGTGGACAGTTTGAAGAAGTGGATAGATCCAAATCAGAAGAAATATATGCACACCATAATATCCACCCACTGCATTCAAAAGAAGTTATTGATGTTGATGTTGGTCTCTTTCAAGTGAAGCAAGTAAAAAGGGGACCATTGAGTGTGTAGGAAAAAGGTTTAGAGGCTCACTGTCATCCACACCCATTTCCTACTATACTAGGAGGCAGGAATGATGACTGTGCTATAAACCATACCAGCAACGTACAGGTCAACTAGATTATATTCAGAAGACCCTAGAGTTTGGCAGTGAACTCCATGCATATCCCATCTATTATCTGTGAGTGACTTGTCTGGACTATCATATGCTATAAACCACATTCGGAAGACAGGAATTTAATCTACAAAAAGTTTCTGCAAGGGAATTTGTTGACATAATTCAAGGTAAGGCTGAAACGTGGGAATGTAATCTAATTAATTTGATGATATGTCAACATGGTACCAACGAGTGTTTGTAGATATTTCAACCACAGGTTTCAAGCCATACTGTCTTTTATATGCAATAAAATACATCCTCCTCTTGGCAAAGTTATAGATCTCTTTTGGCATGAAGAATTCCATGGAAGAGGTCGCCTCATATTCACATGCAGTTATGGATAAAAGATGCACCAAAATTTGGAACAGATACTAATGACTCTACTCTCTTTCATAGAACAGTATCTGACATGGCCCATTCCCAAAGATGATGAGGGTAAAGCCTAGGACAACATGTTCTATGCTCTTAAACAAATAGATGTGACAAGTACTGTTGTCGAAATACAAATGTAAAGGAACATTTTATAAAAGGTGTCATTTTCGATTTCCAAAAGGTGCAATTTCCAAAGGAGGATTGAACTGCTTTTTATCTGCGGTTGGGTAGACAGAGACACAGAAATCACCAAAAAGCACATATAACCTCAGAAGAACAGAAACTTCCATGTATTATAATCATGTAATTCTGAAAATGTGGAATACAAATAGGGATATAAAGTTTGTTGCAGACAACTCCATCATGGTGGCTTGTTACGTCACTTCATACATTACAAAATCAGAGATGAATGAGATGTGGGAGGCGATTTCTGCTGCAAAGTCTCAAACTAAAAAAATGTCCAGCTTCAGCTTGAAAATGCTTTCATATATAGAGACAGGCCCCTATGAATGCTGTAATAGATTGAGCTCAGCCAGTTTATACTCAAAGTCGAGGGGAATTATTTGGGTAAGTAAAGGGATGCCCACCATGCAAAGGCCAGCAAAAAGAGAAGTTGTAATCAGCACAGTGGTGCCGAACTCACCACTGCCTTGGGTGACCACAACTTACACAGCCGCAAAACCATTGGGATCTTTTATCCTGGCTGTAGCAGAGGTGTGCTGGTAGTCTGGCCGCCAGCATCGTAATATGAAAGTCGGACTGTCAAGGTTGTAGTGGTCTGACCGCCCCCTCATATGTTACGGTCCATGGACCGCCATACTCGTAATGAGGCTCAGAGTCTTGAACTCTTTTCTAGAAATTCACCTAGCAGAGTTTGACCCATAAAGTGCAGCTATTGTGAAAACATATATGTTGGACACTTACTAGACAAGAAGGAGTCCACACCTTGAAAACATATGTCTTTATGAAATACTTCAACACTATTGTTATTGAAATAATGTAACAGAAAATATACATGAAAGGAAATATGCAGTGGTTGGTTACAACAGTGGTTTGGTTCAATAAATAACAGGAAGTTTAATAAACCACAGAAAACTTAGTTGCCAAACTCCTGATGAAAGAGAGTTTTTCTATTTGGCAGTTCTGCAACTGTTCAAGCCTTGGAGTTCTGAATCTGAGTTACTTAGACTGGTTGACTGCTAGGAATATTATTTCAATTCTGTGAAATATTGCATTTAGTGTTCAGTGTTTTACAGCTACACGAAAATGATAAATAATTGGACTGAACAGAGAAAAACAATTGCCGCTGAGCTAGCTAAGGGAAGCTCACAAGGCAGCCAATGTTCAGGACCGCTAAATCAAGATCCTCTTGGATAACTAATTATTGAAAATGAAGCTGCCATATCGATAAATGAGGTGGAGACTGCAATGCAACAAGCAAGACAAGAAAGTGCTGTGCTGCAGCAGTTAGTTGGACAACTGAACGATGAGCAGAAAGAAATATATATGAAGGTAAAAGAAAAAATACAGTATGGATTCCATAAACAACAAAAATCAATGTAAATGCTCATCATATAAGAAAATATTGTTATATATGTGAGTGGTCAAGCGGCAGTGGGAAAAGCTTTTTAATTGAAGTTCTCACTGTTTATCTACAGAGGACTGTAGACTCAAATTTGTCATGTGTGGTGCCATCACCAACTGAATTAGCTGCACAAAATTAAAGGGATCCCTTTGCAATCAACTACTTATGCTGCCTGTAGAACAGGACAACAAACTGGAGTACCAAAAGTTATCCTGTGAGCTTGTCATGAAGTCTCAAGAGTACTGAAGAAATTGAAACTTTGAATCATCAATGAGGTGAGCATGGTCTCAAATTTAACTTATGCCTTTGCACACTTGAGATTACAATAGATCCTGAAGACAGACTATGAATTACTGTTTGGAGGGAAGCATGTAATAGTATTTGATGATCTACTACAATTTACTTCCCTAAAAGGACAGCCTGTGTTCAACACAATTCTACATGAAGATACTCAGAATTCTTTGGAAAGTATTGGTAATGTAAAAGAAACATTTGCCTAAACTTCCAATCCAAGGAACTACTCAGCAAACATTTAACATGGAATACATAAATGTTCTGAAGGATATAAGAGTTGGAGTTCTTACAAAAGAGGGAAAATGTTGCTTAGAAAGTAGTTGTTTTAATAAACTATTTCCTGCAAAGAAGTCTGCAGCACAGCTAATGTTCAATTTAATTGAAGAAGGGATATCCATTGTCTGCCTAGCTCCTACACTTCTGGAGCACTCCTGGTTCAATAAACAATGACTCAAACTGGAGAAAGAAGGAATTTTGGAACTTACAGCAATTGACAAAATAAAACACCAAGGGGTGACAGTACTGTTAAGTGAAAAACTATAATCAAAATTAGATTAATTGTAGAAATCACTGCAGGATTACGTAGGGTAATTTTGTAACATAATTTAAATGTTGAGGAAGGATGAGTTATTGGTGCTAGGAGAAAAGTAGTTGATTTTATTTTGTTTCATAACAGAAATGAGGTTGAATACTTAGCGATTAAATTTGCTCTAGTTGAAGCTGTTAAACAGAATGGAGGGTCGGTTGAGCGTTGTTTGCTTGTAAAAGACGTGTATGTTCAGAGAAAGCAGTTCCTAGTGTCTCTAGCATATGCTGCAACGATTCATAAATCTCAAGGTGTAAGTATAAATGCAGCATTAAATAATGTTGGTACTACCGTGTTTAAGGAAGTTATGTCATATGTAGCTTTATCGCAGATTGGAGCATTGTCTGGTTTGTATCTGGTAGACATCAACAACAGTAAAGTTAATACCGATTCAAGTTGTGTTAAAGAGTACAACCAATTGAGAAGTGTTTATGCTCCTCAATGAGGACAGTATCCAGTTTATGAAAGACATACCATCTGCCCATACAGACAATGGTGGTGATATTGTTGGGTTCTAGTTTCCAAACTCTTCCAGTGTCAACTGCTATCCCAATGTGGTTTTGAATGCACTGTCCCCTTCACCTCATGTTGTTTATACAATTGAACAGAGAAAAGACAAAAGAGTCTGCACTCTGCTTTGTTTGAGTGTGTCTGAAGTGATAGAACTAAAACATATTTTGCACCTCATATTTGAGACCTTATGGACATGTGCACTGGATCAATACATTTTACTCAAAACACTCAAGAAGGTGCCCAAGAATTCTTGATGGTAATATTTGGTATCTTAGAAGAAGAGATGGTACCTATTGACAACTTAGGTACTCACCAGGAGTGTGAAAATTATTCTTTTTTTAATCAAAAAACCATATAGATTTAGAGCAATGTATTTACTTAACTCTACAGGAATGCAAAACTGTCAATTTTGAAAGGCTGTTCAAAGAAGCTTCACAGAATAGTATCTATGGAAATTGTTAATCAGATCTTCAACTTTGCACATATAAATAAGTGGCAAATATCTTATCCTAACACTACAGTGATACAGCAGATAAAAATAAATTGTAAACACAAATTACAAATTTTAGAGCAGGACGAATATCTATTTCTGGAAAAGCATATATCATGATGGCTAATATTTTCTATGAAGGAATAACTATTACATCTGGACGCTACACCATTTATATAAAAGCTGTAATGAATGGACAGAATGTAATGACAACAACTTCATGTTCAAGAAAAAACTGTCTTTTAAACTGCCGAATTCCCATCTTCTGTTTCTTGAATCTGAAGGCCTCATTTACAAGAAACTGATGTATCGTCATCGATACGTCAGATTTCTTGCACCTGCCTCTCATTCGCTAATGATGTCATGGATGTGCTATATTTACAATACAGAGCTCCATGGAGCATGTTTTCACGGATGTTCTGATGCATCTGTTAGCGCTAAAGAGACGAATTGCTGGAGTTGCGTCGTTAAACTGACACAACTCCAGCAATGCGAGGAGAGTCCAATTGTAAAAAACCCTGCTTCAATTTCATGCCTGGCCAAAGCAGGCAGTAAAAGTTTGATGTAGTGAAGTCGTAGAGCGATGCAGTGAAAAGTTGTGAATTTCACAGTGTCAGTTCTACATAGCGTTTGCAATGGGAATACCTAACCTTCATACATTATACCTGGTATACTTGTAATGTAATGCAGGACTTTACAAACTGATGCACTGGGCCCTCTGCACCAGTTTGGAAATAGGGGGACATGTAGTGCACTGCTAGTACCATTGAGGCATCAAAACAAATTACATAGCAACAGCACAAGGGGCTTGTAAATGAGGCCCTAAGTTTTAATAAAGACTACAACAGAAAATGAAATATTATACTTTTCACATTTTTAATACACCTATTTATAACATCATATGCCCTACCAGGGGTGATATTTATTTAAGGAATTCCAAATTCTACAATGCAGTTAATTGTAGAATGATACGGTGCAGTTGGCAGTACATTGGAAATAGTTATTCCAATCTAAACATGAAGGCAAATAGCTATTTTGTGTTGAAAAAAATAGTACTAAGGTTGTTATATATTGTAAAGAAGTTACTACTACCTCTGGGTAATGCATATTGTGTTTAAAGACTAAAACCAGATGGACCCAATAGAATTACAAGAAAGTCACTATCAGATATTGCAACATGATGTGCCAAGTTACAAGAAGGTTAGGAATTGGAAAAGTGAAATAGTCTACTTCTAGTTTATGTTTTACCAGTTTTTATGTTATCATACGGCCTACCAGGGTTGATGTCTTTATAAGGCGCTCAATAGGCTAGTGTCCTTTCTAGATATTACTTGTCACACTCTTAATAAAATGCAGTTACTTTCAGCAGCATACATTTATTTATCTTAGTTCAGTAAGTGTAGGTAAAACAATTGGAGAATTAATTGTAGTGAGTGTAATGCATAGTCATGCTAAATTAAAGTGGTGTACTTTGCAGTTCTGAGGTTTTATTTCTACAATCTATGTGATTGTCATTCTCCACTGTTCAATGATGATTCTTTATACAATAACTCATTTATGGTTAAATGTATGGAAGCTGAGAACAGCAACCAAACGAAAAATAAAATGTTTAAATTATGATTATGATTATTTTACAGTGGTACAAATGTGTAGTGCTTTGTTATGTACCTGACCTTTTGAATTGCAGAACCTTAAACTTAATTTTGCAAATTTATAGCAAGAAACATTAACTAATATTTATGTTTTCTCTCTTTTTACTCAGAGCAATAGAAGCATTTATTGTAGTAATGTAGGTAATTAATTACATCTTTCACCATTCATAATATACTCAAAAAGACACCGAGGAGGACATTGGTGCATACACTGACACACCCTGATACACACTGATGCAAACAGTGATACATCCAAACACACTCTTATGAATGCACTAACACAACCAGGCATACCCTGACACATACATTGACATGCTCAAGCATACTCTTATGCATACCCTGAGACACCCAGAAACACATTCAAACATACAATGAGACATCCAAGCACACACTGACAGATACACTACCATGCCCAGGCACCCTCTATTGTAAAACCTGACACACTCAAAACACACATATGCATACACTGACAAACCCAGGTACACTGTAATATATACTCTGACACTCCCAGGCACACACTGCTGATGCATAAACTAATACACCCAGCAATATGTGACTGCTTACACTAACACTCCCAGGTACACACCGATACATACATGAATACCTGCAAGCACACACAATTGCATACACTGACACACCCAGACAAACACTCATGAATACACTAATACACCCAGGCACAACCTAATACATTCATTATTACACCCAGGCACATTCTCATGCTTACACTGACATACCCAGACACACACATTGATACACTGACATACCCAAGCACACACACATCTATACACTGACATACCAGGCACACACTGATTCACACACTGAGACATCCAAGCACCCACGTTTGCATACACTAACACACCCAGGCACACCCTGACACATACGCTGACATACCCAGGCACACTCTGATGCATACAGTGACACACCCAGAAACACACTCCAACATACTTTGAGGCATCCAGGCACACACTGATGCGTACACTAACACACTCAGGCACACACCCATGCATACACTGACGCTCTCAGGCACACACTAATGCATACAGTGCTATATCCAGGCACACACTTATGCATGCACTAACACAGCCAGCAATACACTCACACATACATTTGTACACATAGGCACACACTCATGTATATGTTGACACACCTAGAAACACACTCATGCATACACTTAAATACCCAGGCAGACACTGATGCATACACTGAGACATCCATGCACACGCCGATGCATATAGTGGCCCACCCAAACATACACTCATGCATACACTGACATACTCAGGTATACATTCATACTTAAACTGACAAACACAGGCACACAATCATGCGTATGCTGACACAGTAAGACACGCACTGACAGATACCCCAGCAGACTCAGGCATGCATTCATACATACACTGACAACCTCCAACATATGGTCTTGCGTACTCTGAGACACCCAGGTACACCCTCATCCATATACTAACTCATGTAGGTACACACTTATGTATACACTAACACACCCAGGCATATACTTGTGGAAACTCTGACACACTCAGCCATACACTCATAAATACACTGAGGAACCCAAGCACACATTCATGTGTATACTGACATACTCAGGCACATTGCCATGCATACACTCACACACCCAGAAACACACTCATGCATACACTGACAGACCCAGAAACACAATTATGCACACATTCAGAAACCTATATCCCGTCTCATACACACCTAGGTACACACTAATGTATACTCTGACACACCCAAACACACCCATGCTACACTAACATGCCCAGCATATGTTTATTATCTTAATTCAGTATGCAAGGGTAAAACAATTGGTTATTTAATTGTAGTGAGTGCATGCATATGTTAACACATTTAGGTACACACTGATGCATACACTAACACACCCAGCCACACACTTACACATACACTGAGACATTCTCGCACATACCGATGCATACACTGACACACCTAGACAAACTCTTATGCATATAATGACACACCCAAACCCGCTCCTGCATATACTGTCATACCTAGGCATCCACTCATGCACACACTGATATACCAGGTACACACTCATACATACGCTAGCACACCTAGGTACACACTTATGTATACAATAACACACCCAGACCTATACTTATGCAAACACTGACAGACTCAGGCATGCACTTACACATACACTGAGAAAACAAATCACACACTCACGCGTACAATGAAATACCCAGGCTCAATCTCATACATACACTGAGACACACAGAACAACACTCACATACACTGACACTCTCAGGCACACAATCAATGCATGCACTCAGGCACCCAGGTACAAACCCATACATGCACTAACACACCTAGGTTCAAACTCATGTATACATTGACACACCCAAACACACCATACACTAACACACCCAAGTACACCCAGGTATACCCTCATATATAGACTTGCAAACCCAGAAGTTGAAGCACATAAAGCATCCCCCAATGTCACAGCTCTCTCTCGTGGTATGCAATTGCAGACACATTCATAAATTGTCTTGATGTGCTTCCACCTGCTAGAAGTGTCAAGGCTGTAATTTTTTACAATGCCATGCAGGAACTGCTTCCCACACATATTACACTGCACAAACTTGGCACAAACTTTCTTTCCACTAAGGAGACAGTGGACAATTGCCAAACTTCACTTAGTTTTTTTGGTGGGAATGGTTCTTCCTCCTCTTTATCAGGAATGAGCTGTGGATCTTCCAACTGAGCTGGTGCTCAACCTTCAGCCATGTCTCTTTCAAATATGAAGCCACTAGAATAGGATGCTGCTCCAAAAAGGTATAGCAGAGAAATAACTCCTATTAGGAGTGTCTTCAATCTAAATGGGTGTGGTAAAAAAGTACCCAATCAAAGGCGGGTTTTCTCTCTGCCATTGGGCAAATACGTGAATCTGGTCCACAGATTCGCTGAATCGCCAAACTCACAAAATGACTAACTTTTGCACAAAAAAAAATATAGGGTATCATTTGTAATCTTTCACATATGTTCATCCTGATCCCAATATTCAGAACAGAGGCACCTATATAGCTAAAATATTTTAAAAAATATTTACAGAATTTAAAAACCCATAATCCTGGATACATTACAATCATATGATTGGAACAAAAACCATATTGTACTTTCTGTCTATGTTAACGGTACCGTGGAGGAACCGTGGATACATACAATTAAAAACAACACTTCATATATTTTCATTTATGTTCTCACACCTTTCTCTTTGCTTTTTCCTTAATTTTTGATGTTCCTTTCACTTGCTTTTCCTCATGTTCACTACTTTCACCTTGCTTTTTCACCAGCTTATTGTGCGACTTCTAATGGCTTTTCCCTCGTTCTGTTTTCACCTTTATTTTTTACCTGTTTTTTGAGTGCTTTCTTCCTGTTTTTCCCTTATTTTAACAGCTTTCCCCATATTGTTTGTGTTCACTCTTTGCTTTTCTGTGGTTTACACTGCTTTCTCTTTACTTTTTAGATCGTTTTTCAGTGCATTCTCTTTACTATTCCCTCATTGTCACTGCCTTCTGCTTGATTTCCCCTGTGTTTTGTGCACCTTCTCCTTGCTTTTCCAGTTTTTTTACTGTTTCCTCTTGCTTTTTGCTTACATTTGTGTGAGTCTTCTGTTTGCTTTTCTCTACTTTTCACTGCTTTAATTTTGTCTTTCTACATATTTTTTGAGTGTCTTCTTGTTTTTCCCTCATGTTGTGGGGTTAGAAGTACGCAGGGGGTTGGCCACAGGGCCTGGTCGCAGGCCAGGCTCAGCAGCCAACCCCTCACTATGTTTAAAATGTTAGCCTTAATATAACATTGCTATGTTTAAAATTGTAGCCTAAATAAGTTTTATAATTAGGACCTAGTTTCCTTTGAAAAAGAGTATTTACCTTGGCTATATCTTTTATGCCATTTGATGAATCTTCATGAAAGTTTCCAAAAAAGGTGTGCGCAAGGGTCTTGTTGTGCATGGAGATTTTGGGGAAAGCCTTCAAAGGAGGGCCGAGAAAAAGTGGCATCATAAAAGTGTTGTTCCTATTTTAATTCCCATAGGGATTTTGAACATGACTACATAGCGAAGTGCTGGGCGGCATTGCACCAGATTTGGTAGGAAGGTAGGTGTTGACCCATAAAAGGTGCTTTTTTGTTATTTGGTGTAAATCCATTCAGTAGTTTTTGAAATATTAAACTAAAATATATTTTTATATCTTGGGGACCGAAGGCTTCGTGAATACACCTGATCTCATGCATAGATCTGACTGGCTGCCAACTCTTCAACTACTAAGTGTTGGTAACCTTGGTCCAGGTGTCCCCCTGGGACCACTCCCAAGGCTGGAAACTGTGATTCTTTAAATCACAGTAAAATTACCGGTGGATCTGTGTAGTTTGCCGTGATTTCAAATTGTCTCCCACATTTCTCTCTTATGTTGGCCCAAGCTGGACTAGGTCTTGAGGGCATTTTGAAAAACAAAACAGAGGCAGGCACATAGGGCCAACCTTCTAGGGCTTTCAGAAGCCATGGGGAACACTACCTCTCTGGGGCTATGCTTATTAAGCATGTGGGGCCACCCCTGCACCCTGGGGACCACTACCTCTCAGTATATTACAAAAATAAAGTGTGGTCCTGCAGACCCCCCCAGACCCGGGTATTGCCACCTCCCCAGGGCTATCTCTTAATCGTGTGCAGGTGGCCATGAGACTCCTGTGGCCCAGGGACCGCCACCTATCTGGGACTGGATAATTTAAAAAAATTGGGGTTCCTGTGGATCCCCCTCCCCCGGGGACAACCACGTCCCAGGGGGATACAATATCTAATGACGAGGGGCTCTGTGCCCATGCACCTCTTTGGGCAAAATTGAAAACATGGAGGGGGTCCGTGCGGCCCCACTCTTGGAGCCATACATGGCCTTGGGGACTGCCACCCCCCAGGACCGGCTTCTGCTATCATGCAGGCTCTCATTATCCTAATGAGACTACTGGATTTGGGTAGCAGAATCACCTGTACTGTGGGGGACTGAGTCTGAACCCACACCAGGTGACACCTGTCGGCCTAATCCAGGTTTTGTTACAGCTAACTAGCAGTGCCTTATCTCTTCCAAAGAGCAGGGATGATTGGACAACCGAGTGCATGAAACAAATGACTCCTCAGGGAAATCGTGGTCACTCAGATCTCATCCATTTCTCTCAGTTACATTAATCTCACATTTGCAAGGACAATCAGAGGCAGAGTATAGTTCAATATGGTTTTATTGAAGTAACTGCATCTTAGAAAATAAAGAGTGTTTTGCAACAACTAAGATGATGAAGCATGACAGGATTAAAATTGTGACAAGGAGAGTGAAACATAAAAATAACGCTACCATATTGTCACGAAGATCATTAGGAATAGTTCCTTCCTAGGCTATGTTAGAGCACAGCATGTTAAGCTCTAGTTCTGTCCTTCTCTTTCCCCTGGAAAGACATCATCCCTCATACCTGAGCAAGAGGCCTGTAGTCTACATAAGCAGCTTCAGCGAAGCACTCAGAAAACAGCATACAGTCGTGGTAATCTGGCTGGAATCTCCCTCTAACGGACATGGGTCAAAGTTGTGTTTTTATAATAAAACAGCTGATGTTCCAAGAAAGGATCCCCACGTAAGAGTGTATATGTTTCTGTGAACATTAGAGTAAAAGTTTTACTGCAGCCTTGAGACAAGCACAGAGTAAAGGAAATGTGTTGTTTAAGAATGCAGTGCTGGCCAAGGCAAAGGACATCTACATAGAGAAAATTAAACAAGACCGCAAATGTGGCAATTGTTAAAATAATAAAAATGAAGCTCAATAAAATATATCTAGATTAAAGGACTAGCTTGCTAAAATAACGTGTATAAAACTATAGCTAAAATGGCTACACAACACCCTCTCCTTGCAGGTTCAAAGGTGGTTCAAAGCCTAATTATGTATAAAAGTTACTAAAATTCAACTTAAGGCATATATATGAGAATGTCAATAATGACAAGTTAAAAAGACACTTGAGCATGTATTAGAAGGACAATTTAAAATGCTAAGTGTGGCATCAAGAAAAGTCGAATTTCAAAAGACAGAGTAATTTTGGAAGATGCCAATTGAATCTGGGATAATTGAAGACAGGAAATCTTCCACTTCAGCAGGTGGTAAAGTAGGAAGTTCATTGCCAAGGAAAACCAAGGATCATTTGTGTTCCAAAGCCTGAGCTTCAGCCAAGGCAGCAGCATTCTGTGATGTGCCCAACAATGAGATCAGAGCTGCATAATCCATAAAGTGCAACTCATAAACAACTTCCCATAGCAAACGCACCCTCAACGCTCATGTCTGGTAATCAGCCCTCAGCGAGAACATCAACAGATCATCGTTTAATGAAAGCAAGCGCTGCGTAGAAAGACAAAGTTTCAGTGCATGTTCGAATGAGCACCAGAGGCACCGAAACACAGGCTGCACACATTGGAAAACCAGTCTGAATGACAGCGACCAGTCACTCTCCAATTGCTCTAGGAGAGATGCTCCAAAGTACTGCATCATGCATTCACGACACAGCTGTGCTGGTGGAAGCGCTGTCAGTCCTCCTTGTTGTGGTGGGACAGCCATTGCGCAGAAAAAGTAGCAATAGCAAAATGCCATCTATTATAGCCAAAGTTATTCGAAGTCCCCCAAAAATGCTGGAGAACCTTGAGTGGATGGTTGAAGGCATTAAGCCAAATATTGAGGAGAAGGTGTGAATGAAACCAGAACCAACAGTCTTAAAGAAATTTGTGATTCCAGTAGTACTAGGCGCATTAAATATTCATCCCACGAGCTCACTAAAGTGTCTCGGAAAGTTAGTACTTGAAATGGTCTGTATCTCTGCCTTGCAACCTAAAGTGTATATGTCTTGCGTGCAGTTGTAAGCGCCACATGTTTTTGAAACAATAAAGCCTTGAGTCTGCTCAACTTGTCAAAAATCACATTTGAAGTAGCGATATGGGACTGAATCTCAGCTACTTCCCTCTGTCGTGTAGGAGGAAAAAGTAAGTTCCCGCAGCATGTAACAATCTTAGAGACCGGAACGACATAAAGTATTCCAGCTCGCATCCCTCAACAGTTTTCACTATTGAGGAGGACATAGCTGCCATTCGAGAGCACCTGGAACGCAGGTCTAATCAAGGGGACTGGGATTCCCTTCAGATAATAGGCCAAGTTTGCTGCCAAAGCATTACACGCCCCATGCAAGAACAGCTGTATACAAACCATTGAAAAGCTGACAGAAGTCTTGCACTCGCTACTGCTAAGAAAGACCTCATTCATACCACTGACACATTTTGTACGAGAAGGGTAGCTCCCACACCTCATGGATGTAACTATCTCCTAGCCTTTCATATACGCACACTGGAATGTGTTTTAAGCAGGACAGTTATTGAAGTGTTGAAATAGGCAGATTAATGACCCTATGTATTAACCACTCAGCAGATGGTATTTCAGCCACCGTAAAAGGCAATTTTTTTATATTTAACACAACATAAGTTGCTTCTTTCTTAGCCATTAGCTTTTGTTGTCACGTTCAATTAAATGTGAAAAATATGTCCCTTGTGCTTACGTGTTGCCAGGGAATGCAACCTGCCTTCATTGTTTGTAGTGTCCAACATAACTGCATAATGGACCTTAGCTGATTCTGCCAATGGTGTATAGAGGACATGCCACTTTGTTTTATGTCTATTGCCGAAGAGACAATGTTGTTTAGGGTGTATATCCAGTCAGACAGGGTATTAAGCTAATGCTTTCTGTAAATTTTCCTGAACTATTTGCCTTAACCAGGCAGCAGCTTCTTGTTGAGAAAGCTTCCAAATTTCATTACAGACTATATATAAGAAGCACTTTCTGTGTTGTTTTCTGGGGCCTAACAGGAAATCCTGTAAGTCAGTAATATGACCCAACTTTGTGCCCAGAAAAATATGCAATTTTTTCAGAATATGTTTTAGAACTCCCTTGTGGTTGAGTCGGGCAATGGTCCCATTGTGTGTAATAAAAAATAGTCTATGAGGTACTTGCTCTGTGAATGAAATTGTGTCCATAATAATTATAGCAAAACATGTCACCATAATTCTCTTTCGATTGACAAACATCCTCACTTTCAAATACAGTAAAATACTGCAATTCAGTCATCATAGAATCAACTGTTTTCACATCACATCCATCAGAAACAACTCCAGGTATTATTACATCGTTCATAGAAAGTTTAAACACATATGGTATTTGAATGACCTCCGTGGGGACATATATATCAAATCTGACTTTATCCCAAACAATCCCATCAAGAATAGGTATAGCAGAAATGTTCACGAAAGACAAGCCTCTGTGGACCTTGTGTGAAGAAAAATGGGGTTTTAGGACCTTATCCACCAGTTCAACTGTTAATCTTTCAGGAAGGTAATAACCATGTATTAACCCCTAGGGTGCCCAGAACGAGGTGGTCTCGCCGTCGGCACCAGTTGCTCAGTGCAGAAGGCGAGACCAGCTCGGCCTGCTATGGGCCCCCGGGGGAAGCGCTAGCGCTCCCTCCGATGGCCAAGCACCCTCCTCCCCTGGGCAGGGATGGAAGGGGAAGCACTTCCCCTTACACCCCCACCCCTCTGACCCCCTGTGGCATCTGATGACGTCAGCGCCCTTTTGCGCGCTGACCTCATCAGAGGACTTCCCCCCGGCACTGGAAGCTCAGCTTCCAGCGCCGATCGAAGGAAAAATGCAAAAGCATTTCCCCTCCGATCACTTGGAGGGGTAAGAGAGGCATGAAAGGAGAGGAAAGGCCTTTCCTCTTCTTTCATGTCTCTCTGAGCATTTCTGCTGCTCAGGGAGCAGAAATGCCACTAGACACCAGGGACATTTTTTTTGTTTTTTATTTATGAAATAAGGGAAGCGGCCCCTTGGGCAAGGGCTGCTCCCCAGGGGAGCAATTTATCTCTTGGCTATTTCTGCCCCCCGGGGGAAGATCAGCCAAATGTTATTAGGCCGATCTGCCCCAAGGGGGGGCAGAAATCCACTAGGCACCAGGGATAATTATTTTTATTTTTATTTATTTTTTTATGTTTGGGGAGCGATCCCTTAGGCAAGGGTCACTCCCTGGGGGCAAAATATTATTAGGTAATTTCTGTCCCCCCTGGGGGCAGATTGGCCTTGCGATCTGCCCCCTGGTGAAGCAGAAACCACTAGACACCAGGGATTATTTGTTTTTTTTGTACTTGCGCATAAGGGGAGTGGCCCCTTCGGCAAGGGCCGCTCCCCAGGGGGGGCAAATGATTTTTAGGCCATTTCTGCCCCACCAGGGGCAGAAAACCACTAGACACCAGGGACACTTTTTTTTGTTTACTTTTATATTTTTATGTTTGGGGAGAGACCCCTTAGGCAAGGGTCACTCCTGGGGGGGGGCAAATTAATATTAGGCCATTTCTGCCTCCCCAGGGGCAGGTCTGCCTTGTGATCTGCCCCCGGGGACAGAAACCACTAGAAATTAGAGATTTTCTTTTTTTTCATACTTGCGCATAAGGGGAGCAGCCTCTTGGGCAAGGGCTGCTCCCCAGTGGGCAAATTATTTTTAGGCCATTTCTGCCCCCCGTGGGGGCAGAAAACCACTAGAGACCAGGGATCATTTTTTTTTTTTTTTAATGTTTGGCAGCAACCCTTTAGGCAAGAGTCGCTCCCGGGGTCCAAATTATTTTTATGCCATTTCTTCCTCCCCTGGGGGCAGAAACTACAAAACACCAGGGATTTTTTTTTTTAATGTTTGGGGAGCGACCCCTTAGGAAAGGGTCGCTCCTGGGGGGCCAACATTTTTTTAGGCCATTTATGCCTCCCCTGGAGGAAGATCGGCCTAATATAATTAGGCCAATCTGCCCCCAGGGGGCAAAAACCACTAGACACCAGGGATTATTTATTTTATTCATACTTGCACATAAGGGGAGCGGTCCCTTAGGAAGGGCCACTCCCCAGGGGGGCAAATGATTTTTAGGCCATTTCACATGACCTAGATACATCTGAAAACTAACCATCTAGTTGATTCCAGGGTGGTGTGCTTCACATGTACCGCATCATTTTCTTACCCACAATGCCCTGCAAACTTGCAAGTTTGCTGGAAAGCACACATTTTTCTCACATTTTTGTGATGGAACCTTCCGGAATCTGCAGGAATCCACAAAATTCCTACCACCCAGCATTGTCTCATCTATACCAATAACATTTCTGCTGCACTTGGCCCACATACACAAGTGAGTTATCATTTTTACCGGGAGACTGAGAGGAACGTTGGGTGGTAGGAAATTTGTTCTGGTGCGGTGATCCCACACAGAAATGTTGGAAAAATGAGATTTTTTAGCTAAATTTGAGGTTTGCTGAGGATTCTGGGTAAGAAAACATTGGGGGATCCACGCAAGTCACACCTCCCTGGACTCCCTCGGGTGTCTAGTTTTCAGAAATATCTGGGTCTGGTAGGTTTCCCTAGATGGCTGCTGAGCCCAGGACCAAAAACGCAGGTGCCCCCGCAAAAACAGGTAGTTTTCTATTTGATAATTTTTATCTGTCCAGATAGTGTTTTGGGGCATTTCCTGTTGCGAGCACAAGGCCTATCCACACAAGTGAGGTACCATTTTTATCCGGAGTCTTGGGGGGGGGGAACGCTGGGTGGAAGGAAATTTGTGTCTCTTCTCAGATTCCAGAACTTTCTGTCACCGAAATGTGAGGAAAAAGTGTTTTTTTTAGCCAAATTTTGAGGTTTGCAAAGGATTCAAACAGAACCTGGTGAGAGCACCACAAGTCACCCCATCTTGGATTCCCCTAGGCCTCTAGTTTTCAAAAATGCACATGTTTGATAGGTTTCCCTAGGTGCCGGCTGAGCTAGAGGCCAGGTAGGCACTTTGCTGCCTCCTGCTCTTCAGAAAAAACCTCAAAACATGGCTGTTCGAACAGTGAACCTTCTGCCCCACCCCCACCAAGCGCCTTGATACCCTCATGGGTGAGTAGCGCGCTGTATACATTTTTTTGATTGATTGATTTGCAAAAAGCACCTCTGTTTTCTTTGAGAAAATGTGATGTGTCCACTTTATGTTTTGGGGTATTTCCTGTCGCGGACTCCAGGCCTACAAACACAAGTGAGGTACCATTTTTATTGGGAGACTTGGGGGAACGCTGGGTGGAAGGAAATTTATGGATCCTCTCAGATTCCAGAACTTTCTGGCACCAAAATATGAGGAAAAGTGTTTTTTAGCCACATTTAAGGTTTGCAAGGGATTCTGTGTAACATAACCTGGTGAGAGCCCCACAAGTCACCCTATCATGGATTCCCCTAGGACTCTTGTATTAAAAAATGCACAGGTTTGGAAGGTTCCCCTAGGTGCCGGCTGAGCTAGAGGGCAAAATCCACAGGTAGGCACTTTGCAAAAAACACCTCTGTTTTCTCAGGGAAAATGTGATGTGTCCACGTTGTGTTTTGGGGCATTTCCTGTAGCGGGAGCCAGGCCTATCCACACAAGTGATGTACCATTTTTATCAGGAGACTTGGGGGAACATAGAATAGCAAAACAAGTGTTATTGTCCCTTGTCTTTCTCTAAATATTTTCCTTCCAAATAGAAGACAGTGTGTAAAAAAGACGTCTATTTGAGAAATGCCCTGTAATTTACATATTAGTATGGGCACCCCTGAATCCAGAGATGTGCATATAACCACTGCTCCTCAACACCTTATCTTGTGCCTATTTTGGAAATACAAAGGTTTTCTTGATACCTATTTTTCACTCCTTTTATTTCAGCAAATGAATTGCTGTATACCCGGTATAGAATGAAAACCCACTGCAAGGTGTAGCTCATTTATTGGCTCTGGGTACCTAGGGTTCTTGATAAACCTACAAGCCCTATATATTCCCGCAACCAGAAGCGTCCAGCAGACATAACAGTATATTGCTTTAAAAAATTTGACATTGCGGGAAAAAGTTACAGAGTAAAACATAGAGAAAAATGGTTGTTTTTGTACCTCAATTTCAATATTTTTTTTATTTCAGTTGTTCCTGTAGGAAACCCTTGTAGGATCTACACAAATTACCCATTGCTGAATTCAGAATGTTGTCTACTTTTCAGAAATGTTTAGGTTTCTGGTATCCAGCATTAGTTTCACACCCATTCTGGGTACCTCTAGAATCCCTGGGATGTTGGGAAAAAAGGATGCAAATTTGGTGCGGGTAGCTTATGTGGACAAAAAGTTATGAGGGCCTCAACTCGCCCTGCCCTAAATAGCCAAAAAAGGCCTGGCACCTAAGGGGGAAAAAGTCTGGCAGCAAAGGGGTTAATAGAAAGAAAGTAACAACAAAGCCAATCCAAAGGAGGAAAGCTAATACAGTCAAGGAAAGCCATAGATATTTCCATGGAAAAATAAAGTAATTTGTTTTAAGCCAATTCATCAGCTTACATGTTTTGGCAGTTCAGTTGTAGAAGAGGCAAATGAGTCTAAAAAGGTGTCATTGATGTCAGCAAAGTTTCCAGAAGGAGTTTGTGCAAAAACTGGAGCTGCTTTGAAGGGGGAGAACTGGTATGGGTCTCCCGCAGTGGATCACTGTAAATGATGCCACCCATCTGTGTGGAAGTTTAATTAAATCGATCAGCAATTTCTGTTTTACGTGTTGCAATTGATATTAGTGGAACTAATGCAAGATCATTTTTCACCCTCCCCATGTTCGGAGAGGTATCAGCATTGCTGCTTAAGACTTGTAGAGGGACATCTTGACCAATAGTGAGAGGGATTCGGGTACTACTGGTTGTTCCTCTTGGTCTGCTGTGCAGGATCGGCCACATGGTATAAATTTACATTGTCGATGGAGACAAAGTGGTTTTCTTTAGAACCAGGCAGTGGTGGTAGTATGACAGTTCTGCTACATGTATTCCCAGGACGGGGACTGGTGCCCGAGAAGAAGGATGAACACAGAAACTTTTTCACGTACTAGATCCCCAACCTTTGGAATACAGCTGCTAGGTGTTATTGGTACATCCTTAATTCCTACGGAGACAACACTGGTATAAGTGTTGTCGTCACAGGACTGTTGTTATTCCTGCAAGACAGTGACATGTTTATTTATGTCAAAGGGCATTTCTGCCGCCTCCACGCCAGGACCATCAAGATCTGGAACATACATTCAAGTTCCAAACAGGCACTCATATGAAGTACGACCATCCAGGGACCTTTTACGCAGATTATTAAGTGCTCTCTGGACTCCATACGGGTGATTAAACCAACTATGACCCATACCTAATAACCTGACTGGTAAGGATTGCTTTAAATCTCAGTTTCGTTGTTCCACCACACTATTTCCCTCTGGATGAAACGGAGATGAGTAATGGAGTTGGACCCCTAACGAAGCCATGGTGTCCCTGAATGCCCTTGAGATGAAAGCAGGGCCCTGGTCCAAGTGGAAAGCCGCAACTGCATATGGGCCAATAAAGACTTGCAAGTCTTTAATAACAGTCTGAGTGTTAGCTGAGCATTGTGGCCACACCAATAGAAATCTGGAGCAGGAGTTGACAGCAACTAAAATGTATTTGTATGCACTGTTTGGTGTTAGGGGACCACTATGTTCCAAGTACACACATTGTAATGCTTTGTTAGAAATTAGGAGGGGTGTCTGTGGTGGGTGTTTGACGGTGGCCCCCTTAATTTGTTGGGAGATATCACAACAAAGGACATACTGCTTGGTCTGTTTGTATTGACTTGGCCATCAATAACAATCTTGCAATAAGGATACTGTAGCTGCCACACCAGCATCAGCAGAGGCAACCCCCTCATGAGCTGTTCTGATCAACTCTGGTCTTAGGTCTTTATTGGGAATTACTCGAACTCCAACGCCTGGTATTTTTAATTCTGCGTCTAGAAAGTCTCCCATGCGGTAGGAATATTTAGCAGTAAATGCTTTTGGAAAAGATTTCACGGCAGCCCATATGTCATCATTCGGTTTTGTTCTAGAACGAGTTACTGCAGCAACAAAAGCTGTAGCTACTGCTGATTTGGCTGCTTCATCAGCCATTATATCTCCAGCAACATGTATTCCAACGCGATGGTGTCCAAGTGTATGTACAGCGTTTCCTTTAGATCCACTACTTTCCTCCACAGAAGTCTGTGTTTGATGGTGTTACCTTTGGAATCTCTGAATCCATTCTGCCGCCAGTAATGCAGATATTCATTGAAGGACTGGACACAATAGTATGAATCACAGACAATCGGTGTTAGCTGTGCAGGATCCATATGTTCCAGTCCATTACCAGAGCCTTTAGCTCTGTCATTTGTGCAGTGCAATTCCCTAGGGTTTGCGTGAAAGTATGTTGTAGATAGAACTTATTACCCTTCTGGTAGCCTCTTACGGCTGCGCAAGCAGCGGAGTATTGATGCTTTGTGCCTATTGCAGGTTGTGCTGAGCCATCAGTGTACATGACTCTTTGATATTGGTCAATAGGCAATGTATTTGCTGGAACTGGGTATTCTAGTTCATACTGCAAAAATTCTTGTGTTTGTAATTTTGGGTCAAAGTTGTAGTCTACATCAGTGGCTGTCAAAGACATTGCCCATTGGATCCAACATGGATGTAATGCTTTAGCGTTTGGAACGCTGGCTTTGGTAACAGCCTCAATGGCTGGGATGGGAGATATGACAATAATGCGTTTCCCCTGGGCTAGTGGTCTCTCTTAAATGACAGCCATCTGAACAGCAGTGGGAGGAAAGTGTTGTTCTGCTGCTGAATACAAATGTGATTTGTATGCAATCAGGACTGTCTCACCCTCATTAAGTGTTACATAGGTGAATCCAATGACAATAGGAATTACTCTGATGACCAGGTCTTTTTTGTTGTCCCTTGTTTGTAGTTGTTGTGCTGCAAGCATGTCTGTTTGCAAAGCTCTGACAATGCGTGTGTGTTTGACTGTCCAAATTTTACTGGAAAAGTCAGGACGCATTAAGTCATATAAGGGTTTTATGTGTGATGCATAATCTGGAATGTAAATTCTGCCAAAATGTAGGAAACCCAATAATGATTGTAGTTTTTTAATGAAATTTGGAGGTTGTAACTGTGTGCATTGTTCTAAGAATTCTGGCGCTAGGTTCTTTCCTTCACTCGATAGCTCATATCCCAAAAACAGGACGCTAAGGAAGGGTATTTTTGTTTTTTTAAATTACATTTATAGCCGAATTTGGCAAACTCCACAAAAATGGGGGCTACCCATCTTAGATGTTGCAGTAATTCATCATCCATGGATAGAAATCATCTACATAGGACAACGCTTCAGGGTCAATGTCGTGCAATATTGAAGTCACATGAGCCGTGATCAGTCCTGTACTGTTCTTAAACCCCTGTGGTAAACAACTGAATTTTTTCTATGAGCCTAGTGCACTGAAACTTCTTAGGTCTTAAATCTTAGGTGCTGTTTTGGCAGAAAAAAACATTGGAAATGTCCAGTGTTGTTTTGTATTTTTTGCGCACTATGTTGTTCATAAGTGCTGTGCTGTGAGAGTTTTATATAGCGTATGTGTGTGTATGACTGTTCAAATGTCTATAGTCTAAGGTTATTCTATGCAAATGGTCCGGTTTGGATTCTGGGTATAAAAAATGATGCCTTGGTGAGACACAGGGTTTGATAATGCTATAGTTGTGTAAGTAGTTCTCTCACAGGTGCTTTAGCATCATGTTTTATTGAATACTGTGGTTGAGGTTGGGGTTGATTTTTAATTGGAATTACATGATAGGGGGAATCTTTATCCCACCCACGTGGTTGTGATATAACGTGGGTGCCTACGCCAATGCCGAGTCAATGTCGTAGGATTCTACAAGCTCATCGGGAACAAAGGGAAAGAAAGAAGGTTTGATAACATTTTCCCCATATGGGCAAGTACGGACCAATTCAGGTGGCCAATCCCTTTCAGCCAGTAGAGTATCATATATGTTAACAACACAGTCCCAAAAGATTGTGTTGATTGTGAGTTCAATGTCTCCTTCTAACTGTAATGTTACTTTGCACACCCTGTCAGGCGTGGAGACAAGCATGTCCACAGTTTCAACTTTTAAGAAGTCATCAGTTGCTTTCACCTCCAGATGCTCTTGAAGAGTCCAGTGAACTATTGTGACCTCTGCTGCACTGTCTAGCAGAGCTAGTGCCCACTTCTTGTTCTTCAATAGAGCCGTCTTCTTGAGTGGCATGACAAATCGCAACTGCTGCCACTTTTTTCTTTTCGAATTGGGGTTTTTAGTGAATACGTTTCTCTTCTCTACTTCTGTAGAGTGTTGTGATTCCTGTCTCGGTTTCACGTTCTCTGTTCTTAGCTCTGACTGCCAACCTGTTTTACTGTGTTTTTCCAGTGAGTTCTGAAAGGAACGAGATTGGCATGTATCAGTATATTGATATATGTCAGGCATTTTTATAATATCTCTATTTCTGAGGTTATATCTATTCTGTGGGGTCTCCGTATGCAGAGATTCTCCCCTTTCTTTTTTAGGTGTTTGTTGTTTTTTATCCCAGCATTTTCTAGACCCTCAGGAGCTTACTTGGTAGAATCTTTATTAGATTTACCCTGAAACTGTGGTTTTGTCGGTCTTGCCCCCAGACTATCTCGACCAACACTAGAGTAGGTCTCTGTGATAATCTGTGGCAGCTCACGTTCTTGATCCTGTGGAGGAACGTCCCAGAGCTGCTTGCGCACTGCTAGTGCAACTGCTTTCCCTTTAAGGTTACTTAATATGATTGAAGATACAGTGGCAAAATTGCCCATAAGTTGCATCCCCATGTCCATGGCAGCCCCGTATTCATCTTGAATTTGTTTTAACACTTCTGGTAGATTGGCGAGTGTCGGTGTACCATGTGAGGTAGTATAGAGCGTAGCAAATACCATGTCCCAAGTATTGCAGTAATCTACTGTGGGAACCATCCCAAATGGCAAGCACATAGATAACATTCTATGCTTATCCTGAGGTCCCATATGGGGAAATACTGCTTCCAGTGCATTTCTTTTTTGAGCTAACCAAAACAGAATCTCTTCTTGTTTGGCGGGTAATTTACCCATGAACGAATGTACAGTCGCAGGATTAATACCTGCGTTACTGCATGTGGTTGCACATGGGCAGCACGTGCTGTGTTTGTATTTAATGTTTGCATTACAAACTGTATTAACCATCTGTATATTGCCAGAAACTCAGTATATAAGCGGCGGACTTCAGCTACCGTCAAGGTTGCTGCATCAGGGTGCGGTTTATATGTGGCCAATAAAGGCCAGGTAGGACCATCATTACTTAGAGGACCTAACCTAACGTGTAGAATTGTATGTGGTAAGGTGCCATCAAGCCAATTATTATGTTCTTGATAAGATAGAGTTATTTATAGATATGCATATGCTCTATATTGTGCAGGTATATTTGCAGGTGTGTAGTGATGAAATGTATTTGTGTTCCCATCAGCTGCTGGAAATGTGACCCAAGAATAGAAATGTTCTGTTCTATAGGCTGGATGAGCCTCAACAACAAATGTAACAGGACCCCCCTGTGCCAATAAATGTGCAGTAAGGGGAGGTCGCATATAGAATGCAACTGCTATCCTTGGCGGGTTTGCCACAATGAATGGTTAATTTTGTTCAGAGATAAGCACACTAAATGGGGATTATCCTTTTAGAGTTCAAGCTTCAAGAACCTACAGCATTAGTTAGGTACTCCCTACTTAGCTGAGGAGGAAAACCCTCAATTCCACAGACGTCTCCGTATATAGTACTGAGGAGTCTTTGCATGTAGTGAGACAGAGATACTCAGGAAGACCGGAAAAATAGTGCCTGACCAAACGTTGGCGGCGCCATGTCACATATGCTCTCATTATCCTAATGAGACTACTAGATTTGGGTGGGAGAATCACCTATACTGTGGGGGACTGAGTCTGAACCCACACTATGTGACACGTGTCAGCCTAACCCAGGTTTTTTTCCGGCAAACTAGCAGTGCCTTATCTCTTCCCAAAAGCAGGGATCATTGGGCAACCAAGCGCATGACACAAATGACTCCTCAGGGAATCGTGGTCACTCACATCTCATCTGTTTCTCTCAGTTAAATTAGTCTCACATATACAAGGACAATGAGAGGCAGCGTATAGTTCAATGAGGTTTCATTGAAGTAACTGCATCTTAGATAATAATACAAATAATGCTACCATATTGTCACTGAGA
This sequence comes from Pleurodeles waltl, assembly GCF_031143425.1. Taxonomy (NCBI): domain Eukaryota; kingdom Metazoa; phylum Chordata; class Amphibia; order Caudata; family Salamandridae; genus Pleurodeles; species Pleurodeles waltl. The sequence continues at coordinate 557,159,926 of NC_090442.1, forward strand.
TCGTTAGGAATAGTTCCTACCTAGGCTATGTTAGAGCACAGCATGTTAAGCTCTAACTCCTTCAGGTTCCCCTGGGAGGACATCATCCCTCATACCTTAGCAAGAGGCCTGTAGTCTATATAAACAGCTGCAGCGAAGCACTCAGCAAACAGCACACAGTAGTGGTAGTCTGGCTGGAATTACCCTCTAACGTACATGGGTCAAAGTAGTGTTTTTATACTAAAACAGCTGATGTTCCAAGAAAGGATCCCCACATAAGAGTGTGTATGTTTCTGTGAACATTAGAGACAAAGCATATCACTTTTACTGGCAACCTATCTTACTGCAGCCTTGAGAAACGCACAGAGTGAAAGAAATGTCTTGGTTAAGAATGCAGTGCCGGCCTAGGCAAAGAACAGCTCGATAGAGAAAATAAAACAAGACTGCAAATGTGGCTATTATTAAAATAATAACAACAAAGCTGAATAAATTATATCTAGGTTAAAGTGCACAGCGGCAGGCCTAGTTTGCTAAAATAACGTGTATAAAACTATAGCTAAAATGGCTACACAACACTGTTACCTCCCAAAGTACTCACCCTTGGGAGGTAGCTGTTTGCTTTTACTCGGTGAGAGGAGACAGCTCCCACCATACAAAAGCAAATGCTGTGGTTTCAGCAAGCGGGAGCTGTCAAGATGCTCCAGCTTGCTGAAAGTGGAGTTTTCATCTCTTTCCCTGCCGAAAGGTATGCGGGCATGGAAAGAGATGAAAACATTGCTCAGGCACCTAGGGAACTGCTGTTTGCAACAGATCCCTGTGTGCGGGAACAACGCGGTTGCAACAGGACGTGGGGAGCTGGCTAGGACCGCAGGGGTCTTGGAGCCCCCATTGCGGTCCTGTCGCTTTCTCTCTCTCTCGTTCATCCCATAATGGGATGGAAGACAGAGAGATATTGATTGCAATGGTCCCCTCACACAAGCAAGATCTTTGGTTGGGATGCTATAGTTACCTTTTGATGCACAGCAGAAGAGATTCGCTTATGGCCTACTGGTAAAGCTCTTGACCCGTCACTCAGTAGACGGATGGTTCAAATCCCAGCTTGTCTGTTTATTTACTCATGTTTTTAATGTTAAACATTGCTAGTGATGGAACATATACATCTTTTTGCCATCAAAGTCTTTGGGTTCAAATGTCATAGATATGTCTGCACAAGGCACAGGCATGGGTCAACTGTGGCCTAGTGGTTAAGGTGTCAGATCCTCTCATAGAAGGTTGAGGGTTTTCTGTCTTGGTGTGTCAGTTGTCATTTCTCAGCTTTAAATTATTTTCAACTTCAAACATTTAAGGTACATGCACAGTCTTTTTACTTGTCAAATACATTTTTTGTTTAATTCTCAGAACATTTCTGATTGTAAGTGGCATGCGGTTGGGTGGTTAAAGGGGGTTGACAGGAGGGCCTGTCTGTGCGCAGTGGTGGTTGGATTAACGTATAGTAACTTAAATTAATTTACGTTAAAAAAATCTATAGCTAGGCTCCGAATTTTCTTGTACAAAACCATAGAAATTCAGCAGTTATAGTAAGAGATAATAAATGTAACTATAATTCGTGCCCTAAGGTAACTATAACTCTTGCCTTCACCATGCACAGCTATTTACTCCACATATTATAGCACTGATGACACCTTCTATGGCATCATTGATATTATCACTGCATTTGCAATAAAATTATTCATGAGGAAACAGTGCAAAGCGAGGGAGCGAGTTATAGGTACTTGAAATAACTCTATCTATAACTGCTGAATTTCTATGGATTTATACGACTAAATTCAGAAACTAGTGATAACATCTCTGTAACCTTTGTTTTTTTCATTGAATATATACATATATATATTATAATACACTAGCAGATAGGAGTTGAGGTGAATCTAGCCGCACATATACATTCAAATTGTAGAATAAGTCAGAACCATGTGCACGAATCTAGAAGGCCAACTCCTTAGCCTTCTATTATCAGAAAACCGATACTGCTTGCATATGAGATTCAGCACATAATATTGTCCTTATTTGATGCATATAATTATTGGCATTCTATTGTCTTATTTCAGTATCCAAATCCAAAGCACTCCAGCAATCCAATCATATTCCAAATCTATAAATCTTTATTTCTTCATCTTGATCATTCTTGTCCATTTAAAAACAGCCACTAGCCCAACGCGTTTCGTCCTCATGTACTTCATCAGAGCTTTAAAGGCTACTGTTTCCTTATCGCACTCATATTGCGATGCTCCAACTGGCTATCAAACCGATATATAGATTATAACTCGCACCCTAAGGTAACAGTAACTCACGCCCCCACAATGCACAGTTTTCTTATCAATAATGTTATTGCAAACATTGCAGTGATATCAAAGATGCCATACAAGATCTCGTCAATGACATTTGTGGAGTAATTAGCTGTGCATGGCGAGGGCGCGAGTTATAGTTACTTGAAAGAACTTAAAGTGATTTAAATTACTGTATGTTATTCAAACTATATGTTATTGCAGTGCAGGTGGGCCACAGGGCCTGTCTCTGTCAGTGGATTTGTGAGTGGGTGCGTGAGTATCTGAATGGGTCTGAAAGTGGGTGTGTGAGTCTATGAGTAGGTCTGAGTGGGTACATGAGTGCCTGAGTGGGTGTATGAGAGGGCCCCTGAGCCTCTGAGCTTATGTATGAGTGAATGAATTAGTGTATGAATGTGTCTGTGGTTTTTCTTTCAAATTTTTCCATAATTGTGAATATTTTGCAAATAAATCCTGTAAATTCACAAAAATTTGCAGATTTTCATTAATATCGTGCACCGTGAAATAAAATATATTAAACCAATTATTTTCCCCTAAAACACATCTAAATCACACCCCTGGGGTCAGGGTTCCTTCACCCTGACTCCTTATGCTGCTTTTAATTTGTAGTTTCTTCCCCAGGACTGTGTCCCATGCAATAAAACGGTGGCTGCAACTTTCTAGTCAGGTTGCGGTCAGCTCTTTGCAGAGCATCTTTTCGCACATGTATTCGTGAAAATATTGCAAATGATTCACCTTCAGAGATATACAAACTTATTTGCTGCTAAATATTTCTCCTAAACTACTGAAGGATTTACACCAAATAACAAAAAGTACAATATATGTACCCACAGCTAGCTTTCTGCTAAATTTGGTGGGATTCCATCCATTGTTTTGGGCTGTAGACCTATTGACAGGTTCTATAGGAATTAACATGGAAAACACAATGTTTTTGAGCCCCGTTTTTCTCAGCCAAGTCATAGCAAACTGCTATGTCCCAGGGGTGAGTACCCTGGGACATGACAGGGGCTGGCCTGGGGTGTGGTGGTCCCCAATGTAGAATAGCCCTGGGGCGGTGGTGGTGCCCGGTGCTGTGGGGGGCACACGGCCCCTGGCATATAATTACCTTAAAGCCCTGGGGAGGTGGAGGTCCCCTGGGCAGCGGGGGCTGCACAGCTCCCCACTTCATATTTGCTTTATGCTCCAGGGCAGTGGGGGGCAGTAGGAGGCTTCGAAGCCCCGACACTATTTTTGCTTTATGCCTTGGGGAGATGGCAGTCCTCAGGGCAGTGGTGGGGGCCATGTGCCCCCGCCCCATATATACTTTATGTCCCATGGTGATGGTAGCCCCTGGGCAGTGGGGTTGGCATGCAGACCCTGCATTAAAATGCCAAGCCCCCGGACCTGCCTCTCCCGGGGGCTTCTTAAAAAACATGCACCGGAGTCCGCTAATATATATATTTTTGGGGGGCAATCTGCACATCCACCATGATGTTCACCTAAATTTTAAAAACTAAAATACTTTTTGGCCGGGGGGTGGAGTCCCTTTGGGAGTCCACCCATAGAGCTAAGTGGTCAGCTGAAGCTGCATCACAACATGGCTGCCAACACTTCCTTGTTGAAATGTTGGCAGCCAGTCAGATCTCTGCATGACATTGGGTGGGGCCACAAATCCTTCGCTCCATATATATACAAATTTGGATTGTCTTTCATATACATCAAAAACTACTGAACAGGTTTACACCAGACAATCAAAAGGGCTCTTTCTTGACCAAGAACTACCTTTCTGCCAAATTTGGTTTAATTCCGTTCAGTGGTATTTGGCAATATCACTGTTCAATATTTCCTATAAGAATTAACATTAGAAGCGCTCTAAATTTCACCTCCCCTTTATCTCAACCCCTGCTTCACAGATCACCCCTAAACTTCCCAGACATCAGCTCACGTGACTGTCAATTTTTTTCATTAAGCGGCGCCAAAGATGTAGACAAGCAAAAAATTGCATTTTCTACAGAAACTAGATCCTAACTATAAGCACCCAGTGGTGACCACCACTAGGTAACATATATATATATATATATATATATATATGTATATATATATATATATATATATATATATACATATATATATACACATATATATATATATATATATATATATATATATATATATAGTGTTACAGGTACATTATAGTTAGGTTCTGAATTTACTCACACAACTCAGCCGTTATAGTTAGAGTTATTTCAAGTAACTATAACTCGCTGCCTAAGTTAACCGTAACTTTGCTGTTTTAAGTGCATTTCTAAGATTTCTTTATTCTATGTTTTTTAAATTCTATTTCCTAACTATATTTTCCCTGTAACCCTTGTTTTTTTCAGTGAATTTCTTTTTTTTTTTAACATAAAGTAAGTTTAATTACTATACATTAATCCAACCAACGCCGTGCACAGCCTTTGGCAGTGTGCAGAAGAGGTTGACTGCAGGGCCTGCCAAGCCCCTTTAACTACCCAACACTGTGCGGCGCACAGCTCACAGCCATGCGTGGCAGGGGGTTGGCCACAGGGCCTGGCCAGCAGCTAGGTTCTACAATCAACCCTTATAGCCACCCAACCCTACTACATAACCTATTTCCTAACTATATCATCCCTGTAACCATTTTTTTACAGTGAATTTCTATGCATTTTTTAAAGTAGTTTAACGTAATTTCCATTACTATACATACTATACATTAATCCAACCTTCAGCTGTGCATGGTGGGGTTTGGCCAGGCCCTCCGGGCTGTGGGGTAAGGCCCTGCATCCAACCTGCTATAACCACCCAACTGAGTGCTGTGCAAAGCCTGCGGCCAGTCTCTGTAGCCAATGCGCTATAATCACCCAACTGAGCTTTCGCATGACCTTTAGCCATGCGTGGTGGGGGTTGGCCACAGAGCCTGGCCTGCGGCTGGACCTCCAACAAACACCCCTAACCACCAAACCCCAGCCACAGGTCCTGTCTCTCTGGTTGTGAGAATAGTGTGAGATGGTTTTGCAGGGTGTGAGAGTGGCTGTGAGAGTGTCTGCCTGGCTGTGAGAGGGTCAATGTTGGTGTGAGAGTGTCTAATTGTGTTCTAATAGATGAAAGATGCAGTCACCTCTACAAATGATTTCAAATTGTTTTTCAGTATAGAATCACAGAGTAGACACACTTGCTTTCCTTCACCAAGCCCAGGAGTTAGGATTATTTGTCCTTTCCAGGAGTGGAGCTTCAACCGGGGCACCTGCTACATTTATACTTGTAAGTGCTTCCTTTTGAGGTTCAACTTCTGTGAAATGTGCAGCATGGTCAGAATTGTTATGGATTTTTGTGTGATCATTGTTTTTTTAGGAGTTATGTTGGGTATGGGTTTTTGGGTGGCAAGGGTAATTTTAGGGTTTAGGGTGGGTATGGGTTTTTGGGTGGCAAGGATAATTCTAAGGTTTAGGGAGGGTATGGGTTTTTGAGTGGCAAGGATAATTTTAGGGTTTAGGGTGGATATGGATTTTTGAGTGGCAAGGGTAGTTTTAGGGTTTAGGGTGGGTATAGATTTTTGAGTGAGGGTTTAGGGTGGGAATGTTATAGTTAGGCTATCATTTTAAATGGTGAAAACAATAGAAATCCAGCCATTATAGTTTGATGTATTTCAAGTAACTACAACTTGTGCCCCAAGGTAACTATAACTTGTACCCTCTCCATGCACTGCTAATTACCACAGACAATATAACACTCATGACTTATTTTGGAACACCATTGATAATGTTACTGTAACATTTGCAGTAAAATTATTAATGAGATAACTGTGCACAGCCGGGTCGTGAGTTATAGTTACCTTAGGGCATGAGTTATAATTACTTGAAATAACTTGAACTATAATAGCTGAATTTCTATAGTTTTGTATGTTTAAAATATGAGTCTAACGATAACGTCCCTGTAACCTTTGTGTTTTTAAGTGAAAATATAAATATATATATATATATATATATATATATATATATATATATATATATATATATATATATATATATATATATACACACACACACATACACACACACACACTAGGTGACACTGCTTTGTGTCTAGCATATTGCATGATGAGAGATGAGAGAGTAGCTAAACATTACTTCAGCAGAAAGTGAAGCACACCAACTTTGAGTTTAATGTACTTTTTCTTTTCTTCTTGAAAGTTTGTGGCTTACTTATGGGTGCAATTTGAGAGTAGCGCCTGCTACCTATGTATGTATAATAATTTATTGTACAGATAATAAAATCCAATACAAACAAGCAAAGCAAAAAACAATTAATGACAATCGAAAATAAGTACTCTCAAAAACTGAGCACAAGCTAAAAGCAAACCATAAATTGTGCATGCAACATATTAAGAGACAAACCACCCAACCCAGAGCCCCACATAAAACACAAGGCAATATACATAGGCACAGCCCTAAGGTGCATAGTGCATAAAATAATAATTGCATTAACATCAACATTTACTGTTAGAGTACCTCATCCTAACCAATAACGGACAAAATGGCAAGAACGTGGAAGGATTCCAACTAAACTTGTTCATTGCTCGCAGTGCCATTAAATTTAGATCATGCAATTTTAATACATTTGGTCAGTAACACATTTAACATTGGATTGCCTGGGTCCAGAGACTGGATAATTGCCTGTCAACAGGAGCGGATTCCCAATTCATTCCATTTACTCCAGAGCAAAAGTCTACGCTCCTTTAATAAAGCTGGACACAGGCAAACCACAAGATCAATGGTTTAATCTGCATTGCTGCAGCCGCTACATGTCACACTGTCCCCAGGGGTTAGCTGCCATTGGGATAGGTGTTTTTAAAAAAACACAATCACCCATCCTTAGGGCCAAAAAGGCCTTTTTAACCAAAACCTGTATGTGCAAGAGAAAAAACTGGAGGATATACCTGGCTTAAAAGAACCAATTACTGCCCAGGCATGCTTCCGAAGGACAAGAAGAGAACGGTCTGAGTGATAAGAGTACAGTTGAATAAGCCTTTTAATCTCTAATTTAAACAAGGAATAGGGGGGATTGCTTTACCAAAGATCCCCTGCATCCAATCGCCGTTTACGTTCAACCAAAAATTGGGAATAAATGCACTTTGGGTTAAGCCCACTAATTTCTTGCCACAGGACTGCCTCCAGATGGCCGTCCGAGGCCTGACGTAGTTTGTAACACAGCTTCAGGAAAGCCCCAGCATCAACTGCCACCAAATCCAGAAGTCCGATCTCCAGCCGTTCCTGCGCGGGTGATGCCAAATGTGGAACATGAAAGACTCTTTTATAAATGTTATTAACCAACCTATTTAATAGGCATGAGCCTTAGCCCAACAGAATTTCTTGACCATAAGCCAACGAAGGGGTAATCTTTGCTCTCTTGACTTTCATTAGGGGCAGAAGGGTCGGCCCCTTTAAACTTTAGCTAATTTAGAAAAGGCCACCTGCAAGGCCACAGCTTTAAGTTCGATCTCCTTCTAATGTTTAACAAAACTTCCCCTGGAGTCAAAATGCACCCCTAGGTATTTGTAAGACTGGTCCGAAACAATTTTATGTTTTTTATAGTACCAGCTGAAGCCTGAGTGGTTTTTTCTCCCAAAGGTGTCCACTTTTGTTTTCAACAAGTTAACTTCTAAGCGGTTTGCGGAAGTATACATCGCGAGTTGGTTAAGCAACCGTTGAAGAACGATCTTGGTACAACTAAACAAGGCTAGATCATCGGGTTAAAGCAGGTGTCTAAGCCTAAAGCCACCAATCTTAGGGGGATGAGAATTGGCGGCGTCAAGAGATGTTGACATGTCTGCAATAAACAAATTAAAAAGAAGAGGAGCAAGCACACAGTCCTGTTTCACACCATGGGTGGTAGGAATTTTCCTAGATAGCCTGCTACCTATGGCTTTGCTTTTAGTACTCAGGAAATTTCCCTTGTTTCCAGTGAATATGAAGGCAGCGGTAGGAGCAGAAAGTAAACAAGGTTTGCAAACCTTGTTTATTTCTGTACAATCTACAACGTGCCATACCACTACCCTTTTAAATGCTACAAGAAGGTTTCTGATGGGTAATGGATGAGTTAAGCGGTCAATAATGTGATTTCCTCGAGTATTAAAGGAAGAGTAATGGCATTTCAGCAACCTGCAAGACCAAGATAATGGTGATCCTATGTCTATGAACAAATATATATTTTTTTCCGAACTCTACTAGTGATCACATTTTGGCACAATAGTTAGCTCATTTATATTATGCTGTGCATATAGGCAAATAGTTTCTTTCTCAAATGCATCATTAACTTCTATCTGTTAAGACTAACCATGAAATCGTGTGAACATGAAGTGTATGAAGGCAGGTTTTTCATGGTGCAACGTCTTCTAATTTAGAGTCTCTACTGATAGTTCGGTAAAGTTGATTGTTGACATCACTTCTCAAGGAAAGGCTGACACTTTGTCAGCATCAACGTAGCCCTGTGAAATAGAACAGGGCATAGCAGTGTTCCACTTTGGAGCATGTTTAATAAACACGGAATTAAATTAACGATAAACCCTCAAGAATATAGGCAGATGTTCATTTCCAATTCGGTCTAGTCAAAGTGCTATGTATAGCACAAGTGCCTGCAACCATTCATTCAGAAATGTAACAAGCCCCTTACCGTACCATTTTAAGAGACATTATACACGCTCCCGTATCACTCTCCGGAAGCTCGTTGCATCGTTTTTATTATATGCAAATTAGTCCGATCTGATTAGGTCCTGAGGCAGCTTCACCTGCGTGTTCAGAGGAATAGCAATGGGAACGGAGCAAGAATATTTCATAACTGAAGTATATTTTCCCTTGGGCCATGCCACCATTTGATTTTGACATTTATTTGTCCTGTGCTGGAAAGGACAAAACTACAATTACACTTTTTCCCACTGCACAGTGGGTATGGTGTCAGAAAAAAATAAATCAAAGACTGTAGTCTCATAAAAAAGAAGCAAGCGCTAACATATAAATCTTGGAAAACATCCTTACTGATAAAAGTTATATACTGTCACTAAAGTTGGTTTGAACGAACACCACAAAGGTTGAATGATTTGAGAAAAAATTGTGTCCACAAAATGGCAGCTGCCTCTTGCAGGGTCATTTAGACGCCTAAGAGGCTAAGGTTTGAAATTAAAACACCTTTTGTCAGGATTGCCTTTTTTGGAACAAATAGTGCAACTGCAAATGACCAGGCATTGGCACTTATGCTAGAGCACCAAATTCTTTCGGCTTGGTTTATTATTTTTGTCAAGGCCACATGTTACTGCAAACCCACATTATCAAGAAGACTAAGGGTGTCTACCGCCAATAACTGACAATATAACTCCTGGAGGGAATCTGAATCCAATGCTTGGGCCGTAATGTCCTGCAAACGTGTACCACACCCCGTGTATCTTAACATTATCCATTAACCATCCCCCTCCACCACCGGATCAGCAAGGCAATCTCCCAAGGTTGCCTGAGCAGACCTTTTAATGAAAATGTCTATTTACACATCATGATTGGTTACTCCATGCAAAGTAGCTGATCCATTTTGCCCCTTTAAAATTCGGTCCCATTCTGTTCTTAGTAAATGTGTCTCCTGTAGTATTATTACATCCATGCCTGACTGCCTTAAATACTCCAAACTGGTTCTCCTCCTATTTTGCACTCTAAGTCCATTAACATTTCTTGTCAGGACCCATAAAGAGATATTCTTACTTGTGTCTATCATTGTATTTCTAAGGAATTAGCATTCATGTAATGTGACCCCCTTCACTTCCCCAACTTCTCTCATATTGTTTATTCCAAATAAGGACCCTTTTTTATTTTTCTCCGTATGATTTCCACCCAGTGACTTCATTCTCATTCATCATCTTGCTGTCCCCCAAAACAAGCCAACACCACCACCACCCCCCCACCGAAAACCCTCTTAAGAACAAATTTGGGTATCTACATCAACAGTAAAAAAGAATGCCTCTCTTGTCCATCTAGAATTGGGCTTCAGCACTATTATTGTCCATCGAACAATGAATGTCATGCAATAAAGAGCAATGAAAGACTTTGAAGAAAAATGCAAATCAGAAACTAAATCACCTTCCATAATTCATGACCATTTCCTAACTCAGTGCACAATTATACTTTGTTTAAAATGCTTATAAACATGATGTCTTGTACAGTATTAGTTCCAGTGCCATTTGAACGTATTTTGTGTCAGCCAAGAACACCATTTCATGCATTTAGTTTATTGCTGTTTTAGCTATGAAGAGGTCTGTGCATTGAGGCAAATCTAGTTGATGGTAGCACTTTTTTTCATTTTGCCACTGGGCATCTGCTTTCCAGCCAAGCAAAAGGTGCAATCTCCAATTAGATTTTTCGTTTTGACTGTTAGGTAAATTCATTGCTTATGCAACATGGACAATGACCTTATATTTGATGTGAAGAATTCCTGATTGGTGCTTGGAGATGTTTCAAGAACTAATTGAGTTGAAATGCTCAATCGTTAGTATGGGTATCCTTATTGGTCTGCTATCTTAAAAAAGGGGCCCGTCCTCTTATCTATATGAAGAAGTCCTACGGGCGATGTAATTAAATGTGAGTATTTCAGCACATGAAAGGCGGAATAAATAAGTATGTTCTCCTGTTTTCTCACCAGAAAGTGATTTTATTTTTTACACTCCAAGTTAACTTTCTCTTTTCACATTTGAAAGAATCGTAGCACGTTTTGATCGCTAGAAATGTTTAGGAAGTAAATACAATTTGTAATTTTTAAGTCACATATTTTCATCCAGAGTCTAGTATACACTGCTGAAACACACGCATTAGGGGCCAGATGTACGAAAGGATTTTACCCATTCTGTGTCTATGGGAAAAAGCTTTCGTACATATGGCCCCTAGGAAACTGTCTTCCTGAGATACTCAATAAGGCCCGTTTCTAGCATCGGACATTGTGTTTCATCGAGATTCTGTGGCCAATTCACAAATGCATTTATGCATTTGTGAAGTAGTACTTCAGGAGTACCACTTAACCTACTCTGAAATGCCATTAACTTTTCTTCTAACTTTTTCTGAATAATGAACTATGAAACAGTATATGAAGGGACAGACCTGCCATAGATTTAAAGTTGATAAATGAGAAGCTGCTAAATAGCAAAACAAACGAAACAAAATATTTAAATGAATGCGATGTATTGTTCAAACCAGGAAGCCAGAGAGAGAGAGAAAGACTCACGGAGTTTGAGGAGCCTTTGGCAACTACAGTTTCACCCAGAGAATGATATCTATTCAGTAGGATTAAATAAAATGTTACACACTAAGCATGATATCTAATCGGTAGGATGAAATAAAATATGTTCACACTGAGTATCACTCCTACTAAACCACGAAACTGCAAAAAGATTCCAAATGATATTTTTATGATTGAGCTAGGTCATCTTTTTTACTTTCCAGCCCAAAATATGCAGGTCAAGAAAATGATGTACAGTGAAGAACGGTGTTGGCTACATATAAAAGCTGCTGAGTGCTTGTAGGAAAAATAGCTTTGCACTATATAGCTGCTGTAATTTTTGGTATTACCTTGGTATGCCTTGGTATGCCTTGGTATTTTAGTAATGGAACGGAAGGCAGTGTTTGTCTTGTCCACGCACTGAATCGTCTTGGGATTCCTTGTTCCCACCGTATGAAGGTTTTGCCCAAATTGAAGGTGCGTGGCTAACTGCCCAGCATGGCGGTCGCATAGTCTGGAAGCTCTCGGAACCTGGCCCCCTAAATCTATTTATTCTACATTCAAATAAAGGCATTGGACTGGACCTGCACCGTACACATGACCACACAATGCCCGTAAACACTGGTAGACATCTAAACAAATGCCCCCACCCAGGAACAGCACTGTTAGCTATCCTACTTCTGCATGGTAATAGCACTGACCTAGGCTCCAAGTTTCCATGACTCGAGGATGGACACTAGGGGAGAGATACTGCCAGATGGGCCACTCCCAGCTCCCCCTTTTCCAAGGGCAATGCAGCCTGACGCTGTCTAACGGTGTATACTTGCTTGGGCTTGAGCACCTAGAGACGTAAGGTCATGGGTCTGGAGTAGTTTCGGCTGTGCAATGGAGTGGAGCAGAGTGAATGAGGGGTACCCCACAGTGGGTGAGACTGGGCCTGATACACGTGAGGGAATCCTATGCCTGGTGCTGCTATGGCATGAGCAACTACATCTCTTTCCCCTCTGGGGAAAACACCATGGATGGGCACTGTGGGGGTCAGAAAGCTGCTTAGATAGTACTGCAGATTTGTGTGCTACAAACTGGTCGAGGTGGCCTGATCTCTTCTTAGTGCCAATAACAAACACCTTTATGTGCCGCGCAATCAGAGCTCCACATGACGGTATCACATGGGGGATGGGCCCCATTGCGGTTGAGTAAAGCACACTGAAAGATACATAAGGAGACTTGTTCTTTTGACTTTGTGCCTACTACTCGGGTGTATAGTGATCACGTCACTCTTACAGTGCGGGTGGTTGGTGGGTATACCACTAGGATCAGAGACCAGTGAGTGAGCATAACATCAACCTTTGCCCTCATGATGTTGTGTCCTGTCTGGCATCCTTGCCAGAGTAATAGGCTTTATAGGCATGGTGACAGAGGCCACATACAGCAGAGAATAACAACCAGCAGTTAACATGCTTTGGGAGAATAAACCCTGCCTGTGTGGAACCTGACTGCATTTCTATTCTCCCAACTGTGCTCTGTCTTAGTCTGCACAGCTCGGATCATGGGTTGCATGAAAGGCAGGACTGGTAAACCAACCCTACACCATCGTTCCCATTTTACCCCCTCTGACAGTTCCCTTACTCTGACGTGAAAAGGACCTCCCCCGCCTGCTGTCCCGACACCCCCGGTGATGAATAAGACATTATTCTACAGGAAATAAGAGACTCACAGGTGGATCTTGAATAATGCTTAGGGACCATCACTGCAGATATTAGCCTTTTCAAAGATAACCAAAGCAAGCTTACGGACAGCCTCAAGACGAAAGAGCTGACCCTGGCAGCAATGCACCCTGCTAGGTGGAACATGCCTCAACGATTGCCCAGCTGCTCCAACAAGTAGATCAAGTCCAAGACTGGGGTTGTCAGAGCTGTTTACAGCACCCTTCTCATAGAAAATGCCCATCTATCTCTATGCCCAGACTATTTCCTGGCTATTCATCCTTCCAAGAAGTGAAAAATCACCTGCACATGGCTGGCCTTACTTATTCTCTGCTGTTCCCGGCCAAGCTTAAGGTGGTACACGAACAGCACACTTTTTTGAGACCCCAGATACAGTCTAGGAATGGCTAGAGAAGCACTACCCAGACTCCTGTAGATGCGGACCCCAGTGAGTCTTCGCTTCTCAAGGCTCCACAACCTCCTCATAGCTGAAAGCAGACACAGCCCTTCGTAAGGGCCTGAGGGGTAACGTCCTTAACCACGCATTTTAAACAACACAGATGTTTACCACACAAGCGTAACAATACTTCCTGGAACAACAAATGCCTTTTTCTGTGCCTTAACCATGCAAGTGTGAAACTATGCATATGTGTGGTTAAGACACAGAAAAAGTTAGACAGCTCGATTAAGAAAAAGGCAGGCAGCTTGGGAGAGAACAGGGTGAGGTAAGTGGGGCTGGGGCAGGGATGTGGTAGTTTTTAGGGGTGGGGGATCAGGCTATTTAGTTTTATGGGACAGGTTGGGGGGTGGGGAATTTAGTTTTTAGGGCTTAGGGTGGGTGGGGGAGTGGGTAGTTTTTTTTTAATGGGGCAGGGGTGAGGGGTTGCAGTAGTTGTTTTTTAGGGGTTTGGGTGAGGATGGGGTAGTTTATTTTTTAGGGATGGGGAGGGTTTAAGAAAGGGTGGGAGGGGAGGAGGAGGATTGGGAGAGGACAAGGTGAGTCAAGTGGTGTTGGATTTAGTGCTTATGGTGGGTGGGGGGTCAGGGTGGTTTATTTTTTAGGGGCAGGGTGGGGAATTGTGGTAGTTTTGTTCAGGGCTTATGGTGGGGGTTTGGTGTAGTTTCATTTATAAGGGGCGAGTGGGGAGGTGGGGTAGTTTATTTTTTAAGGGCAGGGGTGTGGGGGTTGGAGTAGTTTTATTTTAGGGCTTAGGGTAGGTGGGGGCTTCGAGGTAGTTTAGTTATTAGGGGTGGGGGTAGTTTTGGGTCTCAGGGCGGACAACTGACAGCTATCCAATCAGCATCCACCCTATGCTCCACTGTTCATCCTACCAGCCCCAGTTCATCACACAGCAGTGCCTCAGACTCAGACTCCCTTACAAGTATGCCACTGTTCCCTTCAATTACCACGCAGACTGCCAATGATCAGTTTTGAGTACCATAAAAGAACAAACACTGTATTTGACAGGTAAAGTCTGGAACCATATGCATATATAAGGGCTTGATTTCATGAACCCACTACCTCGCTAACCTTCATGAATTGTGTATTCAGTGACTATCAGCCCCTGCTTATAACTGAGCATTGATGTTGATACCTTCCATTATTTCTGTTGCAATCAAAAGTTTCTTTGTAAAACTAAATTTGAGGGTTTCAGGTCAGGGGTTCCCATATTGTCCAACTTGCTCTTACCTTATAATTTAAAAAGTCAACTGAGGCTAGCACCACGTACCCCATAAGCGAAGGTACATTTTTTTTTTTTGGTTCTCATGTCATGGTTCATCTTACAGTTTGGTCGAACAATGACACATCGCTGGACTGTGTATTGGGAATTTTGGAAGGGAATGTTAATTTACTTAATGTAGTCACCTATTTTACATGATTGGATTAATGTGGTATGTGTTGAGATATACTGTATATCATCATTGGTATTTTTTGTAAGAGTGATGCCTACTGTACTGACATCTTATTATATTATTACTTGAAATATGCAGAGTATGGGCACAATACAAAAACAACACAGAATATTGGCCCAAATGCACAGGAGATGCACATAGATCATGTATTTACAAGAAACTCTCCTCACTGCTCTTGAAGCCCAAAGATTGCATCGGAGATGGAGACAAAAACTGTTTCACATGGCCCACTCAGTATTTTCCAGAGGGGATGCAATATGGATCAGTGTGGACTGAGTACATTTTATATGGGTGTTGGGGGAGACTTTACCCACAGTCAGACAAGGCAAGTGCACTACTAGCTTGACTGATTCTACCAGACCCATTACAACTCTATCTTGTTGGTAGACACCCCAGACCAGGGCACAGTCATAACACAACTCAAAATCCATGCAGTATTTTGTGATTTTTATGCCACCATGTATACAGCCCCATGCCCCCCCTGCCCTGTTGACACAGACTCATTTCTACAAAAAGCAAATTTGCCCAGACTATCTGGAGCAGATAAGGAGGTCCTTGGTGCCCCCATTACCCTGGGAGAAATACCTTAGGAGCTAATAAGAAGTTAGCTTGGACTAAAATGTCAGGCTCAGTTAGGCTCCCAAGAGAAATCTATTCCACATTTGTAGCACAACTGGTCCTCTAGCTGGAAAAATTATGATCCTTTCCCCCTCTGCCAGACAAGCACTTTTGATGTCTCTTTTGAAACCAGGTTCACCACCTTCAGACCAGTCCTCATATAGACACTTGTCTATACTGAACAAGGACTACAAGATCCTAACTAAGATCCTTGCAAACCAGTTGCTCCCTTTGCTCCCTTGCCTGTTGCATACAGATCAATCATTGAACATATGCTGTTTGTTTCAGATAATGGATGCGGTACACTAATACAACTCATTTGCAGGGTGATTTTCCCTCAGTATCAGACAGGCCTTTGATACCCTGGGCTTGAATTTTTTGTTAGCAGTGTTGGCGGTATGGTATACCTTCAGCCTATATTCGATGTGTGAGGTGATTATAACTAACCGTAAGGCACCGGCTGAAACCAGGGCCCAGATCTCAACCCTCTATGAAGTGTCTCGGGGACCTACTGTTTCTACTGTTCTTTGTGTTGCCAGTTGAACGTAGGGGACAACGCCTCAGACAGGGAGCGGAAGAATGGGTATAACCAATAGATAATATTACAAACTCTATATAGTTATATGGAGATGATATGATTAAATACCCAAAGATCTTCGCAGTAACCTGCAAGTGGTAACCCGAGTGTTGTTTGAATTTGAAGTCCTGTGCCTTCTCCTTTTTAAACACACAGAACCTACGTTATTTCAGGATGTGAACATACCGTGGTTCTACAGAAATTCCACAATTTAGGTATTCAGGTTTATGATGAGACACACACTTTGATGGAAGGTAACCTTATGCACACAATTTGCTCCCTCTGATCTCAGATAGTGTTTTGGATCACATTGCCCTTATCGGTGGGCGGCCACTTGCCCCTGGTGAAAATGGTGTTACTACTGAGACTGCTATATCACTTTGTCAATCTACCTATCATAGTGTCGGCCCAGAGTCTAGCTCCCTGAAGACATTTGTAGGACTTTTTTCCTTTCACACGTTCATCTCTAATCGTTTTGACTCCTACCTCCTATTTTTTCTGACCTGTTTCTGTTGGCTTTTGAACTCTGAGCACTTTACGACTGCTAACCAGTGCTAAAGTGCATATGCGCTCTGTGTATATTGTATTGTTGATTGGTTTATCCATGATTGGCATATTTGGTTTACTAGTAAGTCCCTAGTAAAGTGCACTAGAGGTGCCCAGGGGCTGTAAATCAAATGCTACTAGTGGGCCTGCAGCACTGGCTGTGCCACACACATTAGTAGCCCTGTAATCATGTCCCAGACCTGCCACTGCAGTGTCTGTCTGTGCAGTTTTTACCTGCCCATTCGATTTGGCAAGTGTACCCACTTGCCAGGCCTAAACTTTCCCTTTTCTTACATGTAAGACACCCCTAAGGTAGGCCCGAGGTAGCCCAATGGGCAGGGTGCAATGTATGTTAAAGGTGGGACATGTACGTATGTGTTTTATATGTCCTGACAGGGAAATACTGCCAAATTCGTTTTTCACTGTTGCAAGGCCTATCTCTCCAATAGCTTAACATGGGGGCTACCTTTAAATATGATTAAAGTGTAGATTCCCTTTGGGAGCAGATGGAAATGTGGAGTTTGGGGTCTCTGAACTCACAATTAAAAAATACATCTTTTAGTAAAGTTGGTTTTGAGATTGTGTGTTTGAAAATGCCACTTTTAGAAAGTAGGCATTTTCTTGCTTAAACCATTCTGTGACTCTGCTTGTTTGTGGATTCCCTATCTGGGTCAGTTTGGCAGTTGGGATGTTTTCACCTCTGTCTAGACAGTGACACAAAGGGAGCTGGGGTGTAGCCTGCATATCCTGATGAGCCATCTGTGATAGGAGGGAGTGGAGGAGTGGTCACTTACACCTGAAAGGGCTGTGCCTGTCCTCACACATTGCAATCTCCAACCCCCTTGTGTGTGTCTGGGGCCTGGCCTGGGCAAGGCAGGATCTCACAAATGAGAGAGACTTTCCTTTGAAGTAGGCCTACTTCAAAGGCCAAAAAGGGTATAAGAAGAGCACCCAAACCGTTGAAAAATTAGATCACTTCTGGAAATCAAGAGGAACCTCTGCCTGGAGAAGAGCTGAAGAGCTGAGAATTGTTGCCGTGCCTGTGGCTGTGCTTTGTGGAGCTATCGTGCAGTTGCTGCTTCTGCCTGTGCAAGAGGACAAAGACTGGACTTTGTTGTGCATTCCTTCTTGTGAAGAACTCTCCAAGGGCTTCTCCTGAGCTTGCCTCCTGTTGTTGAAGTCTCAGGGCC